>NC_088996.1:0-600000 GCF_963932015.1 Anas acuta
CCGCTAGGGCTATGTTTAGGGATGTTCGGAAACAGCGAACCCGGAGGGTCAAGTTGCATGTGGGGCTGCGTAAAGGCTCCCCTGGGGAGTTCACTTGTATCCAAAGCCTTCCTTTGGGGGCACATTTGGATGGTCCAAAGGGGCTCGCAACGCATTTCCTGGGGCCTGATTTTTCACTCGTCTCCGATGACGGCAAGGGCTACGTTTAGGTTTGCTCAGGAACAGCGAACCAGGAGGGTCCAGTTGCATGTGGGGCTGCGTAAAGGCTCCCCTGGGGAGTTCACTTGTACCCAAAGCCTTCCTATGGGGGCACTTTTGGATGGGCGAAAAGGGCTCGTAACGCATTTCCTGGGGCCTGATTTTTCAGTCGTCTTCGATGCCGGCTAGGGCTATGTTTAGGGACGCTCGGAAACAGCGAACCCGGAGGGTCCAGTTGCATGTGGGGCTGCGTAAAGGCTCCCCTGGGGAGTTCTCTTGTACCCAATGCCTTCCTTTAGGGGCACTTTTGGATGGGCGAAAAGGGCTCGTAACGCATTTCCTGGGGCCTGCTTTTTCAGTCGTCATCGATGCCGGCTAGGGATATGTTTAGGGATGCTCGGAAACAGCGAACCCGGAGGGTCCAGTTGCATGTGGGGCTGCGTAAAGGCTCCCCTGGGGAGTTCACTTGTACCCAAAGACTTCCTTTGGTGACACTTTTGGATGGTCCAAAGGGGCTTGCAACGCGTTTTCTGTGGCCCAGGTTTTCAGTCTTCTCCCATGCCGGCTAGGAATATATTTAGGGTTGATCGGAAAAATCGAACCCGAAGGGTCCAGTTTCATGTGCGGCTGCGTAAAGGCTCCCCTGGGGAGTTCTCTTGTACCCAAAGCCTTCCTTTGGGGGCACTTTTGGATGGTCCGAAGGGGCTCGCAACGCATTTCCTGGGGCCTGATTTTTCAGTCGTCTTCTTTGCCGGCTAGGGCTATGTTTAGGGATGCTCGGAAACAGCGAACCCGGAGGGTCCAGTTGCATGTGGGGCTGCGTAAAGGCTCCCCTGGGGAGTTCACTTGTACCCAAAGCCTTCCTTTGGTGACACTTTTGGATGGTCCAAAGGGGATTGCAACGTGTTTTCTGGGGCCCGGTTTTTCAGATTCTCCCATGCCGGCTAGGGTTCTATTTAGGTTTGCTCGGAAAAATCGAACCCGTAGGGTCCAGTTGCATGTGGGGCTGCGTAAAGGCTCCCCTGGGGAGTTCACTTGTACCCAAAGCCTTCCTTTGCGGGCACGTTTGGATGGTCCAAAGGGGCTCGCAACGCATTTCCTGGGGCCTGATTTTTCACTCGTCTCCGATGACGGCTAGGGCTACGTTTAGGTTTGCACAGGAACAGCAAACCCGGAGGGTCCAGTTGCATGTGGGGCTGCGTAAAGGCTCCCCTGGGGAGATCACTTGTACCCAAAGCCTTCCTTTGCGGGCACGTTTGGATGGTCCAAAGGGGCTCGCAACGCATTTCCTGGGGCCTGATTTTTCACTCGTCTCCGATGACGGCTAGGGCTACGTTTAGGTTTGCTCAGGAACAGCGAACCCGGAGGGTCCAGTTGCATGTGGGGCTGCGTAAAGGCTCCCCTGGGGAGATCACTTGTACCCAAAGCCTTCCTTTGCGGGCACGTTTGGATGGTCCAAAGGGGCTCGCAACGCATTTCCTGGGGCCTGATTTTTCACTCGTCTCCGATGACGGCTAGGGCTACGTTTAGGTTTGCTCAGGAACAGCGAACCCGGAGGGTCCAGTTGCATGTGGGGCTGCGTAAAGGCTCCCCTGGGGAGTTCACTTGTACCCAAAGCCTTCCTTTGGTGACACTTTTGGACGGGCCAAAGGGGCTTGCAACGCGTTTTCTGTGGCCCGGGTTTTCAGATTCTCCCATGCCAGCTAGTGATATATTTAGGGTTTCTCGGAAAAATCGAACCCGGAGGGTCCAGTTGCATGTGTGGCTGCGTAAAGGCTCCCCTGGGGAGTTCTCTTGTACCCAAAGCCTTCCTTTGCGGGCACTTTTGGATGGTCCAAAGGGGCTTGCAACGCATTTCCTGGGGCCTGATTTTTCAGTCGTCTTCGATGCCGTCTAGGACTATGTTTAGGGATGCTCGGAAACAGCGAACCCGGAGGGTCCAGTTGCATGTGGGGCTGCGTAAAGGCTCCCCTGGGGAGTTCTCTTGTACCCAAAGTCTTCCTTTGGGGGCACATTTGGATGGGCGAAAAGGCCTTGGAACGCATTTCCTGGGGCCTGATTTTTCACTTGTCTCCGATGACGGCTAGGGATATGTTTAGGTTTGCTCAGGAACAGAGAACCCAGAGGGTCCAGTTGCATGTGGGGCTGCGTAAAGGCTCCCCTGGGGAGATCACTTGTACCCAAAGCCTTCCTTTGGGGTCACTTTTGGATGGTCCAAAGGGGCTCGCAACGCATTTCCTGGGTCCTGTTTTTTCATTTGTCTTCGATGCCAACTAGGGCTATGTTTAGGGATGCTCGGAAACAGCAAACCCGGAGGGTCCAGTTGCATGTGGGGCTGCGTAAAGGCTCCCCTGGGGAGTTCTCTTGTACCCAAAGTCTTCCTTTGGGGGCACTATTGGATGGGCGAAAAGGGCTCGCAACGCATTTCCTGGGGCCTGATTTTTCAGTCGTCTTCGATGCCGGCTAGGGATATGTTTAGGGATGCTCGGAAAAATCGAACCCGGAGGGTCCAGTTGCATGTGGGGCTGCGTAAAGGCTCCCCTGGGGAGTTCTCTTGTACCCAAAGTCTTCCTTTGGGGGCACTTTTGGATGGGCGAAAAGGCCTGGCAACGCATTTCCTGGGGCCTGATTTTTCAGTCGTCTTCGATGCCAGCTAGGGCTATGTTTAGGGATGCTCGGAAACAGCGAACCCGGAGGGTCCAGTTGCATGTGGGGCTGCGTAAAGGCTCCCCTGGGGAGTTCTCTTGTACCCAAAGTCTTCCTTTGGGGGCACATTTGGATGGGCGAAAAGGCCTCGCAACGCATTTCCTGGGGCCTGATTTTTCACTCGTCTCCGAAGACGGCTAGGGCTACCTTTAGGTTTGCCCATGAACAGCGAACCCTGAGGGTCCAGTTGCATGTGGGGCTGCGTAAAGGCTCCCCTGGGGAGTTCACTTGTACCCAAAGCCTTCCTTTGCGGGCACTTTTGGATGGTCCAAAGGGGCTTGCAACGCATTTCCTGGCGCCTGATTTTTCAGTCGTCTTCGATGCCGGCTAGGGCTATGTTTAGGGATGTTCGGAAATAGAGAACCCGGAGGTTGCAATTGCATGTGGGGCTGCGTAAAGGCTCCCCTGGGGAGTTCACTTGTACCCAAAGCCTTCCTTTAGGGGCACGTTTGGATTGTCCAAAGGGGCTCGCAACGCATTTCCTGGGGCCTGATTTTTCACTCGTCTCCGATGACGGCTAGGGCTACGTTTAGGTTTGCTCAGGAACAGCGAACCCGGAGGGTCCAGTTGCATGTGGGGCTGCGTAAAGGCTCCCCTGGGGAGTTCACTTGTACCCAAAGCCTTCCTTTGGTGACACTTTTGGACGGTCCAAAGGGCCTTGCAACGCGTTTTCTGTGGCCCGGGTTTTCAGTCTTCTCCCATGCCAGCTAGTGATATATTTAGGGTTGCTCGGAAAAATCGAACCCGGAGGGTCCAGTTGCATGTGGGGCTGCGTAAAGGCTCCCCTGGGGAGTTCTCTTGTATCCAAAGCCTTCCTTTGGGGGCACTTTTGGATGGGCGAAAAGGGCTTGCAACGCATTTCCTGGGGCCTGATTTTTCAGTCGTCTTCGATGCCAACTAGGGCTATGTTTAGGGATGCTCGGAAACAGCGAACCCAGAGGGTCCAGTTGCATGTGGGGCTGCGTAAAGGCTCCCCTGGGGAGTTCTCTTGTACCCAAAGCCTTCCTTTGGGGGCACTTTTGGATGGGCGAAAAGGCCTGGCAACGCATTTCCTGGGGCCTGATTTTTCAGTCGTCTTCGATACCGGCTAGGGATATGTTTAGGGATGCTCGGAAACAGCGAACCCGGAGGGTCCAGTTGCATGTGGGGCTGCGTAAAGGCTCCCCTGGGGAGATCACTTGTACCCAAAGCCTTCCTTTGGGGGCACTTTTGGATGGGCGAAAAGGCCTGGAAACGCATTTCCTGGGGCCTGATTTTTCAGTCGTCTTCGATGCCGTCTAGGACTATGTTTAGGGATGCTCGGAAACAGCGAACCCGGAGGGTCCAGTTGTATGTGGGGCTGCGTAAAGGCTCCCCTGGGGAGTTCTCTTGTACCCAAAGTCTTCCTTTGGGGGCACATTTGGATGGGCGAAAAGGCCTCGCAACGCATTTCCTGGGGCCTGATTTTTCACTCGTCTCCGAAGACGGCTAGGGCTACGTTTAGGTTTGCTCAGGAACAGCGAACCCGGAGGGTCCAGTTGCATGTGGGACTGCGTAAAGGCTCCCCTGGGGAGATCACTTGTACCCAAAGCCTTCCTTTGGTGACACTTTTGGATGGTCCAAAGGGGCTTGCAATGCGTTTTCTGTGGCCCGGGTTTTCAGTCTTCTCCCATGCCGGCTAGGGATATATATAGTGTTGCTCGGAAAAATCGAACACGAAGGGTCCAGTTGCATGTGGGGCTGCGTAAAGGCTCCCCTGGGGAGTTCTCTTGTACCCAAAGCCTTCCTTTGGGGTACTTTTGGATGGGCGAAAAGGGCTTCCAACGCATTTCCTGGGGCCTGATTTTTCAGTCGTCTTCTTTGCCGGCTAGGGCTATGTTTAGGGATGCTCGGAAACAGCGAACCCGGAGGGTCCAGTTGCATGTGGGGCTGCGTAAAGGCTCCCCTGGGGAGTTCACTTGTACCCAAAGCCTTCCTTTGGTGACACTTTTGGATGGTCCAAAGGGGATTGCAACGTGGTTTCTGGGGCCCGGTTTTTCAGATTCTCCCATGCCCGCTAGGGTTCTATTTAGGTTTGCTCGGAAAAATCGAACCCGGAGGGTCCAGTTGCATGTGGGGCTGCGTAAAGGCTCCCCTGGGGAGTTCACTTGTACCCAAAGCCTTCCTTTGGGGGCACTTTTGGATGGTCCAAAGTGGCTCGCAACGCATTTCCTGGGGCCTGATTTTTCACTCGTCTCCGATGACGGCTAGGGCTACGTTTAGGTTTGCTCAGGAACAGCGAACCCGGAGGGTCCAGTTGCATGTGGGGCTGCGTAAAGGCTCCCCTGGGGAGTTCTCTTGTATCCAAAGCCTTCCTTTGGGGGCACTTTTGGATGGGCGAAAAGGGCTTGCAACGCATTTCCTGGGGCCTGATTTTTCAGTCGTCTTCGATGCCAACTAGGGCTATGTTTAGGGATGCTCGGAAACAGCGAACCCAGAGGGTCCAGTTGCATGTGGGGCTGCGTAAAGGCTCCCCTGGGGAGTTCTCTTGTACCCAAAGCCTTCCTTTGGGGGCACTTTTGGATGGGCGAAAAGGCCTGGCAACGCATTTCCTGGGGCCTGATTTTTCAGTCGTCTTCGATACCGGCTAGGGATATGTTTAGGGATGCTCGGAAACAGCGAACCCGGAGGGTCCAGTTGCATGTGGGGCTGCGTAAAGGCTCCCCTGGGGAGATCACTTGTACCCAAAGCCTTCCTTTGGGGGCACTTTTGGATGGGCGAAAAGGCCTGGAAACGCATTTCCTGGGGCCTGATTTTTCAGTCGTCTTCGATGCCGTCTAGGACTATGTTTAGGGATGCTCGGAAACAGCGAACCCGGAGGGTCCAGTTGTATGTGGGGCTGCGTAAAGGCTCCCCTGGGGAGTTCTCTTGTACCCAAAGTCTTCCTTTGGGGGCACATTTGGATGGGCGAAAAGGCCTCGCAACGCATTTCCTGGGGCCTGATTTTTCACTCGTCTCCGAAGACGGCTAGGGCTACGTTTAGGTTTGCTCAGGAACAGCGAACCCGGAGGGTCCAGTTGCATGTGGGACTGCGTAAAGGCTCCCCTGGGGAGATCACTTGTACCCAAAGCCTTCCTTTGGTGACACTTTTGGATGGTCCAAAGGGGCTTGCAATGCGTTTTCTGTGGCCCGGGTTTTCAGTCTTCTCCCATGCCGGCTAGGGATATATATAGTGTTGCTCGGAAAAATCGAACACGAAGGGTCCAGTTGCATGTGGGGCTGCGTAAAGGCTCCCCTGGGGAGTTCTCTTGTACCCAAAGCCTTCCTTTGGGGTACTTTTGGATGGGCGAAAAGGGCTTCCAACGCATTTCCTGGGGCCTGATTTTTCAGTCGTCTTCTTTGCCGGCTAGGGCTATGTTTAGGGATGTTCGGAAACAGCGAACGCGGAGGTTGCAGTTCCATGTGGGGCTGCGTAAAGGCTCCCCTGGGGAGTTCACTTGTACCCAAAGCCTTCCTTTGGTGACACTTTTGGATGGTCCAAAGGGGATTGCAACGTGGTTTCTGGGGCCCGGTTTTTCAGATTCTCCCATGCCCGCTAGGGTTCTATTTAGGTTTGCTCGGAAAAATCGAACCCGGAGGGTCCAGTTGCATGTGGGGCTGCGTAAAGGCTCCCCTGGGGAGTTCACTTGTACCCAAAGCCTTCCTTTGGGGGCACTTTTGGATGGTCCAAAGTGGCTCGCAACGCATTTCCTGGGGCCTGATTTTTCACTCGTCTCCGATGACGGCTAGGGCTACGTTTAGGTTTGCTCAGGAACAGCGAACCCGGAGGGTCCAGTTGCATGTGGGGCTGCGTAAAGGCTCCCCTGGGGAGTTCACTTGTACCCAAAGCCTTCCTTTGGTGACACTTTTGGATGGGCGAAAAGGGCTCGTAACGCATTTCCTGGGGCCTGATTTTTCAGTTGTCTCCGATGACGGCTAGGGCTATGTTTAGGGATGCTCGGAAAGAGCGAACCCGGAGGGTCCTGTTGCATGTGGGGCTGCGTAAAGGCTCCCCTGGGGAGTTCTCTTGTATCCAAAGCCTTCCTTTGGGGGCACTTTTGGATGGGCGAAAAGGGCTTGCAACGCATTTCCTGGGGCCTGATTTTTCAGTCGTCTTCGATGCCAACTAGGGCTATGTTTAGGGATGCTCGGAAACAGCGAACCCAGAGGGTCCAGTTGCATGTGGGGCTGCGTAAAGGCTCCCCTGGGGAGTTCTCTTGTACCCAAAGCCTTCCTTTGGGGGCACTTTTGGATGGGCGAAAAGGCCTGGCAACGCATTTCCTGGGGCCTGATTTTTCAGTCGTCTTCGATACCGGCGAGGGATATGTTTAGGGATGCTCGGAAACAGCGAACCCGGAGGGTCCAGTTGCATGTGGGGCTGCGTAAAGGCTCCCCTGGGGAGTTCTCTTGTACCCAAAGCCTTCCTTTGGGGGCACTTTTGGATGGGCGAAAAGGCCTGGAAACGCATTTCCTGGGGCCTCATTTTTCAGTCGTCTTCGATGCCGTCTAGGATTATGTTTAGGGATGCTCGGAAACAGCGAACCCGGAGGGTCCAGTTGTATGTGGGGCTGCGTAAAGGCTCCCCTGGGGAGTTCTCTTGTACCCAAAGTCTTCCTTTGGGGGCACATTTGGATGGGCGAAAAGGCCTCGCAACGCATTTCCTGGGGCCTGATTTTTCACTCGTCTCCGAAGACGGCTAGGGCTACGTTTAGGTTTGCTCAGGAACAGCGAACCCGGAGGGTCCAGTTGCATGTGGGACTGCGTAAAGGCTCCCCTGGGGAGATCACTTGTACCCAAAGCCTTCCTTTGGTGACACTTTTGGATGGTCCAAAGGGGCTTGCAATGCGTTTTCTGTGGCCCGGGTTTTCAGTCTTCTCCCATGCCGGCTAGGGATATATATAGTGTTGCTCGGAAAAATCGAACACGAAGGGTCCAGTTGCATGTGGGGCTGCGTAAAGGCTCCCCTGGGGAGTTCTCTTGTACCCAAAGCCTTCCTTTGGGGTACTTTTGGATGGGCGAAAAGGGCTTCCAACGCATTTCCTGGGGCCTGATTTTTCAGTCGTCTTCTTTGCCGGCTAGGGCTATGTTTAGGGATGCTCGGAAACAGCGAACCCGGAGGGTCCAGTTGCATGTGGGGCTGCGTAAAGGCTCCCCTGGGGAGTTCACTTGTACCCAAAGCCTTCCTTTGGTGACACTTTTGGATGGTCCAAAGGGGATTGCAACGTGGTTTCTGGGGCCCGGTTTTTCAGATTCTCCCATGCCCGCTAGGGTTCTATTTAGGTTTGCTCGGAAAAATCGAACCCGGAGGGTCCAGTTGCATGTGGGGCTGCGTAAAGGCTCCCCTGGGGAGTTCACTTGTACCCAAAGCCTTCCTTTGGGGGCACTTTTGGATGGTCCAAAGGGGCTCGCAACGCATTTCCTGGGGCCTGATTTTTCACTCGTCTCCGATGACGGCTAGGGCTACGTTTAGGTTTGCTCAGGAACAGCGAACCCGGAGGGTCCAGTTGCATGTGGGGCTGCGTAAAGGCTCCCCTGGGGAGTTCACTTGTACCCAAAGCCTTCCTTTGGGGGCACTTTTGGATGGGCGAAAAGGGCTCGTAACGCATTTCCTGGGGCCTGATTTTTCAGTTGTCTCCGATGACGGCTAGGGCTATGTTTAGGGATGCTCGGAAAGAGCGAACCCGGAGGGTCCTGTTGCATGTGGGGCTGCGTAAAGGCTCCCCTGGGGAGTTCACTTGTACCCAAAGCCTTCCTTTGGGGGCACTTTTGGATGGTCCGAAGGGGCTCGCAACGCATTTCCTGGGGACTGATTTTTCAGTCGTCATCGATGCCGGCTAGTGCTATGTTTAGGGATGCTCGGAAACAGCGAACCCGGAGGGTCCAGTTGCATGTGGGGCTGCGTAAAGGCTCCCCTGGGGAGTTCACTTGTACCCAAAGCCTTCCTTTGGGGGCACGTTTGGATGGGCGAAAAGGGCTCGTAACGCATTTCCTGGGGCCTGCTTTTTCAGTCGTCATCGATGCCGGCTACGGCTATGTTTAGGGATGCTCGGAAACAGCGAACCCGGAGGGTCCAGTTGCATGTGGGGCTGCGTAAAGGCTCCCCTGGGGAGTTCACTTGTACCCAAAGCCTTCCTTTGGTGACACTTTTGGATGGTCCAAAGGGGCTTGCAACGCGTTTTCTGTGGCCCGGGTTTTCAGTCTTCTCCCATGCCGGCTAGGAATATATTTAGGGTTGCTCGGAAAAATCGAACCCGAAGGGTCCAGTTTCATGTTGGGCTCCGTAAAGGCTCCCCTGGGGAGTTCTCTTGTACCCAAAGCCTTCCTTTGGGGTACTTTTGGATGGGCGAAAAGGGCTCGCAACGCATTTCCTGGGGCCTGATTTTTCAGTCATCTTCGATGCCCGCTAGGGCTATGTTTAGGGATGTTCGGAAATAGAGAACCCGGAGGTTGCAATTGCATGTGGGGCTGCGTAAAGGCTCCCATGGGGAGTTCACTTGTACCCAAAGCCTTCCTTTGGTGACACTTTTGGACGGGCCAAAGGGGCTTGCAACGCGTTTTCTGTGGCCCGGGTTTTCAGATTTTCCCATGCCAGCTAGTGATATATTTAGTGTTGCTCGGAAAATTCGAACCCGGAGGGTCCAGTTTCATGTGTGGCTGCGTAAAGGCTCCCCTGGGGAGTTCTCTTGTATCCAAAGCCTTCCTTTGGGGGCACTTTTGGATGGGCGAAAAGGGCTTGCAAGGCATTTCCTGGGGCCTGATTTTTCAGTCGTCTTCGATGCCGTCTAGGACTATGTTTAGGGATGCTCGGAAACAGCGAACCCGGAGTGTCCAGTTGCATGTGGGGCTGCGTAAAGGCTCCCCTGGGGAGTTCTCTTGTACCCAAAGTCTTCCTTTGGGGGCACATTTGAATGGGCGAAAAGGCCTCGCAACGCATTTAATGGGGCCTGATTTTTCACTCGTCTCCGATGACGGCTAGGGCTACGTTTAGGTCTGCTCAGGAACAGAGAACCCAGAGGGTCCAGTTGCATGTGGGGCTGCGTAAAGGCTCCCCTGGGGAGATCACTTGTACCCAAAGCCTTCCTTTGGGGGCACTTTTGGATGGTCCGAAGGGGCTCGCAACGCATTTCCTGGGTCCTGATTTTTCACTTGTCTTCGATGCCAACTAGGGTTATGTTTAGGGATGCTCGGAAACAGCGAACCCGGAGGGTCCAGTTGCATGTGGGGCTGCGTAAAGGCTCCCCTGGGGAGTTCTCTTGTACCCAAAGCCTTCCTTTGGGGGCACTTTTGGATGGGCGAAAAGGGCTCGCAACGCATTTCCTGGGGCCTGATATTTCAGTCGTCATCGATGCCGGCTAGGACTATGTTTAGGGATGCTCGGAAACAGCGAACCCGGAGGGTCCAGTTGCATGTGGGGCTGCGTAAAGGCTCCCCTGGGGAGTTCACTTGTACCCAAAGCCTTCCTTTGGGGGCACTTTTGGATGGGCGAAAAGGGCTCGCAACGCATTTCCTGGGGCCTGATTTTTCAGTCGTCTTCGATGCCGGCTAGGGCTATGTTTAGGGATGCTCGGAAACAGCGAACCCGGAGGGTCCAGTTGCATGTGGGGCTGCGTAAAGGCTCCCCTGGGGAGTTCTCTTGTACCCAAAGTCTTCCTTTGGGGGCACTTTTGGATGGGCGAAAAGGGCTTGCAACGCATTTCCTGGGGCCTGATTTTTCAGTCGTCTTCGATGCCGGCTAGGATTATGTTTAGGGATGCTCGGAAACAGCGAACCCGGAGGGTCCAGTTGTATGTGGGGCTGCGTAAAGGCTCCCCTGGGGAGTTCTCTTGTACCCAAAGTCTTCCTTTGGGGGCACATTTGGATGGGCGAAAAGGCCTCGCAACGCATTTCCTGGGGCCTGATTTTTCACTCGTCTCCGAAGCCGGCTAGGGCTACGTTTAGGTTTGCCCATGAACAGCGAACCCGGAGGGTGCAGTTGCATGTGGGGCTGCATAAAGGCTCCCCTGGGGAGATCACTTGTACCCAAAGCCTTCCTTTGCGGGCACTTTTGGATGGTCCAAAGGGGCTTGCAACGCATTTCCTGGGGCCTGATTTTTCAGTCGTCATCGATGCCCGCTAGGGCTATGTTTAGGGATGTTCGGAAACAGCGAACCCGGAGGTTGCAGTTGCATGTGGGGCTGCGTAAAGGCTCCCCTGGGGAGTTCACTTGTACCCAAAGCCTTCCTTTGGGGGCACTTTTGGATGGGCGAAAAGGGCTCGTGACGCATTTCCTGGGGCCTGATTTTTCAGTCATCATCGATGCCAGCTAGGGCTATGTTTAGGGATGCTCGGAAACAGCGAACCCAGAGGGTCAAGTTGCATGTGGGGCTGCGTAAAGGCTCCCCTGGGGAGTTCACTTGTACCCAAAGACTTCTTTTGGGGGCACTTTTGGATGGTCCAAAGGGGCTTGCAACGCGTTTTCTGTGGCCCGGGTTTTCAGTCTTCTCCCATGCCGGCTAGGGATATATTTAGTGTTGCTCGGAAACAGCGAACCCGGAGGGTCCAGTTGCATGTGGGGCTGCGTAAAGGCTCCCCTGGGGAGTTCACTTGTACCCAAAGCCTTCCTTTGGGGTACTTTTGGATGGGCGAAAAGGGCTCGCAACGCATTTCCTGGGGCCTGATTTTTCAGTCGTCTCCGATGACGGCTAGGGCTATGTTTAGGGATGCTCGGAAACAGCGAACCCGGAGGGTCCAGTTGCATGTGGGACTGCGTAAAGGCTCCCCTGGGGAGATCACTTGTACCCAAAGCCTTCCTTTGGGGGCACTTTTGGATGGTCCGAAGGGGCTTGCAACGCATTTCCTGGGGCCTGATTTTTCAGTCATCTTCGATGCCCGCTAGGGCTATGTTTAGGGATGTTCGGAAACAGCGAACCCGGAGGTTGCAGTTGCATGTGGGGCTGCGTAAAGGCTCCCCTGGGGAGTTCTCTTGTATCCAAAGCCTTCCTTTGGGGGCACTTTTGGATGGTCCAAAGGGGCTCGCAACGCATTTCCTGGGGCCTGATTTTTCACTCGTCTCTGATGACGGCAAGGGCTACGTTTAGGTTTGCTCAGGAACAGCGAACCCGGATGGTCCAGTTGCATGTGGGGCTGCGTAAAGGCTCCCCTGGGGAGTTCACTTGTACCCAAAGCCTTCCTATGGAGGCACTTTTGGATGGGCGAAAAGGGCTCGTAACGCATTTCCTGGGGCCTGATTTTTCAGTCGTCTTCGATGCCGGCTAGGGCTATGTTTAGGGATGCTCGGAAACAGCGAACCCGGAGGGTCCAGTTGCATGTGGGGCTGCGTAAAGGCTCCCCTGGGGAGTTCTCTTGTACCCAATGCCTTCCTTTAGGGGCACTTTTGGATGGGCGAAAAGGGCTCGTAACGCATTTCCTGGGGCCTGATTTTTCAGTCGTCATCGATGCCGGCTAGGGCTATGTTTAGGGATGCTCGGAAACAGCGAACCCGGAGGGTCCAGTTGCATGTGGGGCTGCGTAAAGGCTCCCCTGGTGAGTTCACTTGTACCCAAAGTCTTCCTTTGGAAGCACATTTGGATGGGAGAAAAGGCCTCGCAACGCATTTCCTGGGGCCTGATTTTTCACTCGTCTCCGAAGACGGCTAGGGCTACGTTTAGGTTTGCTTAGGAACAGCAAACCCGGAGGGTCCAGTTGCATGTGGGGCTGCGTAAAGGCTCCCCTGGGGAGATCACTTGTACCCAAAGCCTTCCTTTGCGGGCACTTTTGGATGGTCCAAAGGGGCTTGCAACGCATTTCCTGGGGCCTGATTTTTCACTCGTCTTCGATGCCCGCTAGGGCTATGTTTAGGGATGTTCGGAAACAGCGAACCCGGAGGTTGCAGTTGCATGTGGGGCTGCGTAAAGGCTCCCCTGGGGAGTTCACTTGTATCCAAAGCCTTCCTTTGGGGGCACTTTTGGATGGTCCAAAGGGGCTCGCAACGCATTTCCGTAGGCCCGATTTTTCACTCGTCTCCGATGACGGCAAGGGCTACGTTTAGGTTTGCTCAGGAACAGCAAACCCGGAGGGTCCAGTTGCATGTGGGGCTGCGTAAAGGCTCCCCTGGGGAGTTCACTTGTACCCAAAGCCTTCCTTTGGGGGCACTTTTGGATGGGCGAAAATGACTCGTAACGCATTTCCTGGGGCCTGATTTTTCAGTCGTCTCCGATGACGGCTAGGGATATGTTTAGGTTTGCTCAGGAACAGAGAACCCAGAGGGTCCAGTTGCATGTGGGGCTGCGTAAAGGCTCCCCTGGGGAGTTCTCTTGTACCCAAAGCCTTCCTTTGGGGGCACTTTTGGATGGGCGAAAAGGGCTCGTAACGCATTTCCTGGGGCCTGATTTTTCAGTCGTCATCGATGCCAGCTAGGGCTATGTTTAGGGATGCTCGGAAACAGCGAACCCGGAGGGTCCAGTTGCATGTGGGGCTGCGTAAAGGCTCCCCTGGGGAATTCTCTTGTACCCAAAGCCTTCCTTTGGGGGCACTTGTTGATGGGCGAAAAGGGCTCGTAACGCATTTCCTGGGGCCTGATTTTTCAGTCGTCATCGATGCCGGCTAGGGCTATGTTTAGGGATGCTCGGAAACAGCGAACCCGGAGGGTCCAGTTGCATGTGGGGCTGCGTAACGGCTCCCCTGGGGAGTTCTCTTGTACCCAAAGTCTTCCTTTGGAAGTACATTTGGATGGGAGAAAAGGCCTCGGAACGCATTTCCTGGGCCTGATTTTTCACTCGTCTCCAAAGAATGCTAGGGCTACGTTTAGGTTTGCTCAGGAACAGCAAACCCGGAGGGTCCAGTTGCATGTGGGGCTGCGTAAAGGCTCCCCTGGGGAGATCACTTGTACCCAAAGCCTTCCTTTGGGGGCACTTTTGGATGGTCCAAAGGGGCTTGCAACGCATTTCCTGGCGCCTGATTTTTCACCCGTCTTCGATGCCCGCTAGGGCTATGTTTAGGGATGTTCGGAAACAGCGAACCCGGAGGTTGCAGTTGCATGTGGGGCTGCGTAAAGGCTCCCCTGGGGAGTTCACTTGTACCCAAAGCCTTCCTTTGGGGGCACTTTTGGATGGTCCAAAGTGGCTCGCAAGGCATTTCCTGGGGCCTGATTTTTCACTCGTGTCCGATGACGGCTAGGGCTACGTTCAGGTTTGCACAGGAACAGCGAACCCGGAGAGTCCAGTTGCATGTGGGGCTGCGTAAAGGCTCCCCTGGGGAGATCACTTGTACACAAAGCCTTCCTTTGGGGGCACTTGTTGATGGGCGAAAAGGCTCGTAACGCATTTCCTGGGGCCTGATTTTTCAGTCGTCATCGATGCCGGCTAGGGCTATGTTTAGGGATGCTCGGAAACAGCGAACCCGGAGCGTCCAGTTGCATGTGGGGCTGCGTAAAGGCTCCCCTGGGGAGTTCACTTGTACCCAAAGCCTTCCTTTGGGGGCACTTTTGGATGGGCGAAAAGGCCTCGCAACGCATTTCCTGGGGCCTGATTTTTCAGTCGTCTTCGATGCCGGCTAGGGCTATGTTTAGGGATGCTCGGAAACAGCGAACCCGGAGGGTCCAGTTGCATGTGGGGCTGCGTAAAGGCTCCCCTGGGGAGTTCACTTGTACCCAAAGCCTTCCTTTTGTGACACTTTTGGATGGTCCAAAGGGGCTTGCATCGCGTTTCCTGGAGACAGATTTTTCGATGGTCTTCGATGCCGGCTAGGGCTATGTTTAGGGATGCTCGGAAACAGCGAACCCGGAGGGTCCAGTTGCATGTGGGGCTGCGTAAAGGCTCCCCTGGGAACTTCAGATGTACCCAAAGCGTTCCTTTGGGGGTACTTTTGGATGGGCGAAAAGGGCTTGCAACGCGTTTTCTGCGTCCCGGTTTTTCAGTCTTCTCTCATGCCGGCTAGGGCTACGTTTAGGTTTGCTCAGGAACAGCAAACCCGGAGGGTCCAGTTGCATGTGGGGCTGCGTAAAGGCTCCCCTGGGGAGTTCACTTGTACCCAAAGCCTTCCTTTGGGGGCACTTTTGGATGGTCCAAAGGGGCTTGCAACGCGTTTTCTGGGGCCCGGTTTTTCACTCTTCTCCCATGCCGGCTAGGGGTATATTTAGGGTTGCTCGGAAACAGCGAACCTGGAGGGTCCAGTTGCATGTGGGGCTGCGTAAAGGCTCCCCTGGGGAGTTCACTTTTACCCAAAGCCTTCCTTTGGGGGCACTTTTGGATTGGCGAAAGGGGCTTGCAACGCGTTTTCTGGGCCCGGTTTTTCAGTCTGCTCCCATTCCGGCTAGGGATATATTTAAACTTAATGTGAAAGAGCGTACACGGAGTGTCAAGGTGCATGTGGGGCTGCGTAAAGTCTCCCCTGGGGAGTTCACTTGTATCCAAAGCCTTCCTTTGGGGGCACTTTTGGATGGTCCTAAGGGGCTCGCAACGCATTTCCTGGGGCCTGATATTACAGTCGTCATGGATGCCGGCTAGGGCTATGTTTAGGGATGCTCGGAAACAGCGAACCCGGAGGGTCCAGTTGCATGTGGGGCTGCGTAAAGGCTCCCCTGGGGAGTTCACTTGTACCCAAAGCCTTCCTTTGGGGGCACTTTTGGATGGGCGAAAAGGGCTCGTAACGCATTTCCTGGGGCCTGATTTTTCACTCGTCTTCGATGCCGGCTAGGGCTATGTATAGGGATGCTCGGAAACAGCGAACCCGGAGGGTCCAGTTGCATGTGGGGCTGCGTAAAGGCTCCCCTGGGGAGATCACTTGTACCCAAAGCCTTCCTTTGGTGACACTTTTGGATGGTCCAAAGGGCATTGCAACGTGTTTTCTGGGGCCCGGTTTTTCAGATTCTCCCATGCCGGCTAGGGTTCTATTTAGGTTTGCTCGGAAAAATCGAACCCGGAGGGTCCAGTTGCATGTGGGGCTGCGTAAAGGCTCCCCTGGGGAGTTCACTTGTACCCAAAGCCTTCCTTTGCGGGCACTTTTGGATGGTCCAAAGTGGCTCGCAACGCATTTCCTGGGGCCTGATTTTTCACTCGTCTCCGATGACGGCTAGGGCTACGTTTAGGTTTGCACAGGAACAGCGAACCCGGAGAGTCCAGTTGCATGTGGGGCTGCGTAAAGGCTCCCCTGGGGAGTTCACTTGTACCCAAAGCCTTCCTTTGGGGGCACTTATTGATGGGTGAAAAGGGCTCGTAACGCATTTCCCGGGGCTTGATTTTTCAGTCGTCATCGATGCCGGCTAGGGCTATGTTAAGGGATGCTCGGAAACAGCGAACCCGGAGGGTCCAGTTGCATGTGGGGCTGCGTAAAGGCTCCCCTGGGGAGTTCACTTGTACCCAAAGCCTTCCTTTGGGGGCACTTTTGGATGGGCGAAAAGGCCTCGCAACGCATTTCCTGGGGCCTGATTTTTCAGTCGTCTTCGATGCCGGCTAGGGCTATGTT
Organism: Anas acuta; assembly: GCF_963932015.1. Taxonomy (NCBI): domain Eukaryota; kingdom Metazoa; phylum Chordata; class Aves; order Anseriformes; family Anatidae; genus Anas; species Anas acuta. Next base: position 16,342 of record NC_088996.1, read on the forward strand.
TAGGGATGCTCGGAAACAGCGAACCAGGAGGGTCCAGTTGCATGTGGGGCTGCGTAAAGGCTCCCCTGGGGAGTTCACTTGTACCCAAAGCCTTCCTTTGGGGGCACTTTTGGATGGGCGAAAAGGCCTCGCAACGCATTTCCTGGGGCCTGATTTTTCAGTCGTCTTCGATGCCGGCTAGGGCTATGTTTAGGGATGCTCGGAAACAGCGAACCCGGAGGGTCCAGTTGCATGTGGGGCTGCGTAAAGGCTCCCCTGGGGAGTTCACTTGTACCCAAAGCCTTCCTTTGGTGACACTTTTGGATGGTCCAAAGGGGATTGCAACGTGGTTTCTGGGGCCCGGTTTTTCAGATTCTCCCATGCCGGCTAGGGTTCTATTTAGGTTTGCTCGGAAAAATCGAACCCGGAGGGTCCAGTTGCATGTGGGGCTGCGTAAAGGCTCCCCTGGGGAGTTCACTTGTACCCAAAGCCTTCCTTTGCGGGCACTTTTGGATGGTCCAAAGTGGCTCGCAACGCATTTCCTGGGGCCTGATTTTTCACTCGTGTCCGATGACGGCTAGGGCTACGTTTAGGTTTGCACAGGAACAGCGAACCCGGAGAGTCCAGTTGCATGTAGGGCTGCGTAAAGGCTCCCCTGGGGAGTTCACTTGTACCCAAAGCCTTCCTTTGGGGGCACTTTTGGATGGGCGAAAAGGCCTCGCAACGCATTTCCTGGGGCCTGATTTTTCAGTCGTCTTCGATGCCGGCTAGGGCTATGTTTAGGGATGCTCGGAAACAGCGAACCCGGAGGGTCCAGTTGCATGTGGGGCTGCGTAAAGGCTCCCCTGGGGAGATCACTTGTACCCAAAGCCTTCCTTTGGTGACACTTTTGGATGGTCCAAAGGGGATTGCAACGTGTTTTCTGGGGCCCGTTTTTTCAGATTCTCCCATGCCGGCTAGGGTTCTATTTAGGTTTGCTCGGAAAAATCGAACCCGGAGGGTCCAGTTGCATGTGGGGCTGCGTAAAGGCTCCCCTGGGGAGTTCACTTGTACCCAAAGCCTTCCTTTGGGGGCACATTTGGATGGTCCAAAGTGGCTCGCAACGCATTTCCTGGGGCCTGATTTTTCACTCGTGTCCGATGACGGCTAGGGCTACGTTTAGGTTTGCACAGGAACAGCGAACCCGGAGAGTCCAGTTGCATGTAGGGCTGCGTAAAGGCTCCCCTGGGGAGTTCACTTGTACCCAAAGCCTTCCTTTGGGGGCACTAATTGATGGGCGAAAAGGGCTCGTAACGCATTTCCCGGGGCTTGATTTTTCAGTCGTCATCGATGCCGGCTAGGGCTATGTTTAGGGATGCTCGGAAACAGCGAACCCGGAGGGTCCAGTTGCATGTGGGGCTGCGTAAAGGCTCCCCTGGGGAGTTCACTTGTACCCAAAGCCTTCCTTTGGGGGCACTTTTAGATGGGCGAAAAGGCCTCGCAACGCATTTCCTGGGGCCTGATTTTTCAGTCGTCTTCGATGCCGGCTAGGGCTATGTTTAGGGATGCTCGGAAACAGCGAACCAGGAGGGTCCAGTTGCATGTGGGGCTGCGTAAAGGCTCCCCTGGGGAGTTCACTTGTACCCAAAGCCTTCCTTTGGGGGCACTTTTGGATGGGCGAAAAGGCCTCGCAACTCATTTCCTGGGGCCTGATTTTTCAGTCGTCTTCGATGCCGGCTAGGGCTATCTTTAGGGATGCTCGGAAACAGCGAACCCGGAGGGTCCAGTTGCATGTGGGGCTGCGTAAAGGCTCCCCTGGGGAGTTCACTTGTACCCAAAGCCTTCCTTTGGGGGCACTTTTGGATGGGCGAAAAGGCCTCGCAACGCATTTCCTGGGGCCTGATTTTTCAGTCGTCTTCGATGCCGGCTAGGGCTATCTTTAGGGATGCTCGGAAACAGCGAACCAGGAGGGTCCAGTTGCATGTGGGGCTGCGTAAAGGCTCCCCTGGGGAGTTCACTTGTACCCAAAGCCTTCCTTTGGGGGCACTTTTGGATGGGCGAAAAGGCCTCGCAACGCATTTCCTGGGGCCTGATTTTTCAGTCGTCTTCGATGCCGGCTAGGGCTATGTTTAGGGATGCTCAGAAACAGCGAACCCGGAGGGTCCAGTTGCATGTGGGGCTGCGTAAAGGCTCCCCTGGGGAGTTCACTTGTACCCAAAGCCTTCCTTTGCGGGCACTTTTGGATGGTCCAAAGTGGCTCGCAACGCATTTCCTGGGGCCTGATTTTTCACTCGTCTCCGATGACGGCTAGGGCTACGTTTAGGTTTGCACAGGAACAGCGAACCCGGAGAGTCCAGTTGCATGTGGGGCTGCGTAAAGGCTCCCCTGGGGAGTTCACTTGTACCCAAAGCCTTCCTTTGGGGGCACTTATTGATGGGTGAAAAGGGCTCGTAACGCATTTCCCGGGGCTTGATTTTTCAGTCGTCATCGATGCCGGCTAGGGCTATGTTAAGGGATGCTCGGAAACAGCGAACCCGGAGGGTCCAGTTGCATGTGGGGCTGCGTAAAGGCTCCCCTGGGGAGTTCACTTGTACCCAAAGCCTTCCTTTGGGGGCACTTTTGGATGGGCGAAAAGGCCTCGCAACGCATTTCCTGGGGCCTGATTTTTCAGTCGTCTTCGATGCCGGCTAGGGCTATGTTTAGGGATGCTCGGAAACAGCGAACCAGGAGGGTCCAGTTGCATGTGGGGCTGCGTAAAGGCTCCCCTGGGGAGTTCACTTGTACCCAAAGCCTTCCTTTGGGGGCACTTTTGGATGGGCGAAAAGGCCTCGCAACGCATTTCCTGGGGCCTGATTTTTCAGTCGTCTTCGATGCCGGCTAGGGCTATGTTTAGGGATGCTCGGAAACAGCGAACCCGGAGGGTCCAGTTGCATGTGGGGCTGCGTAAAGGCTCCCCTGGGGAGTTCACTTGTACCCAAAGCCTTCCTTTGGTGACACTTTTGGATGGTCCAAAGGGGATTGCAACGTGGTTTCTGGGGCCCGGTTTTTCAGATTCTCCCATGCCGGCTAGGGTTCTATTTAGGTTTGCTCGGAAAAATCGAACCCGGAGGGTCCAGTTGCATGTGGGGCTGCGTAAAGGCTCCCCTGGGGAGTTCACTTGTACCCAAAGCCTTCCTTTGCGGGCACTTTTGGATGGTCCAAAGTGGCTCGCAACGCATTTCCTGGGGCCTGATTTTTCACTCGTGTCCGATGACGGCTAGGGCTACGTTTAGGTTTGCACAGGAACAGCGAACCCGGAGAGTCCAGTTGCATGTAGGGCTGCGTAAAGGCTCCCCTGGGGAGTTCACTTGTACCCAAAGCCTTCCTTTGGGGGCACTTTTGGATGGGCGAAAAGGCCTCGCAACGCATTTCCTGGGGCCTGATTTTTCAGTCGTCTTCGATGCCGGCTAGGGCTATGTTTAGGGATGCTCGGAAACAGCGAACCCGGAGGGTCCAGTTGCATGTGGGGCTGCGTAAAGGCTCCCCTGGGGAGATCACTTGTACCCAAAGCCTTCCTTTGGTGACACTTTTGGATGGTCCAAAGGGGATTGCAACGTGTTTTCTGGGGCCCGTTTTTTCAGATTCTCCCATGCCGGCTAGGGTTCTATTTAGGTTTGCTCGGAAAAATCGAACCCGGAGGGTCCAGTTGCATGTGGGGCTGCGTAAAGGCTCCCCTGGGGAGTTCACTTGTACCCAAAGCCTTCCTTTGGGGGCACATTTGGATGGTCCAAAGTGGCTCGCAACGCATTTCCTGGGGCCTGATTTTTCACTCGTGTCCGATGACGGCTAGGGCTACGTTTAGGTTTGCACAGGAACAGCGAACCCGGAGAGTCCAGTTGCATGTAGGGCTGCGTAAAGGCTCCCCTGGGGAGTTCACTTGTACCCAAAGCCTTCCTTTGGGGGCACTAATTGATGGGCGAAAAGGGCTCGTAACGCATTTCCCGGGGCTTGATTTTTCAGTCGTCATCGATGCCGGCTAGGGCTATGTTTAGGGATGCTCGGAAACAGCGAACCCGGAGGGTCCAGTTGCATGTGGGGCTGCGTAAAGGCTCCCCTGGGGAGTTCACTTGTACCCAAAGCCTTCCTTTGGGGGCACTTTTAGATGGGCGAAAAGGCCTCGCAACGCATTTCCTGGGGCCTGATTTTTCAGTCGTCTTCGATGCCGGCTAGGGCTATGTTTAGGGATGCTCGGAAACAGCGAACCAGGAGGGTCCAGTTGCATGTGGGGCTGCGTAAAGGCTCCCCTGGGGAGTTCACTTGTACCCAAAGCCTTCCTTTGGGGGCACTTTTGGATGGGCGAAAAGGCCTCGCAACTCATTTCCTGGGGCCTGATTTTTCAGTCGTCTTCGATGCCGGCTAGGGCTATCTTTAGGGATGCTCGGAAACAGCGAACCCGGAGGGTCCAGTTGCATGTGGGGCTGCGTAAAGGCTCCCCTGGGGAGTTCACTTGTACCCAAAGCCTTCCTTTGGGGGCACTTTTGGATGGGCGAAAAGGCCTCGCAACGCATTTCCTGGGGCCTGATTTTTCAGTCGTCTTCGATGCCGGCTAGGGCTATCTTTAGGGATGCTCGGAAACAGCGAACCAGGAGGGTCCAGTTGCATGTGGGGCTGCGTAAAGGCTCCCCTGGGGAGTTCACTTGTACCCAAAGCCTTCCTTTGGGGGCACTTTTGGATGGGCGAAAAGGCCTCGCAACGCATTTCCTGGGGCCTGATTTTTCAGTCGTCTTCGATGCCGGCTAGGGCTATGTTTAGGGATGCTCAGAAACAGCGAACCCGGAGGGTCCAGTTGCATGTGGGGCTGCGTAAAGGCTCCCCTGGGGAGTTCACTTGTATCCAAAGCCTTCCTTTGGGGGCACTTTTGGATGGGCGAAAAGGGCTCGTAACGCATTTCCTGGGGCCTGATTTTTCAGTCGTCATCGATGCCGGCTAGGGCTATGTTTAGGGATGCTCGGAAAGAGCGAACCCGGAGGGTCCAGTTGCATGTGGGGCTGCGTAAAGGCTCCCCTGGGGAGTTCACTTGTACCCAAAGACTTCCTTTGGTGACACTTTTGGATGGTCCAAAGGGGCTTGCATCGCGTTTCCTGGAGACAGATTTTTCGATGGTCTTCGATGCCGGCTAGGGCTATGTTTAGGGATGCTCGGAAACAGCGAACCCGGAGGGTCCAGTTGCATGTGGGGCTGCGTAAAGGCTCCCCTGGGAACTTCAGATGTACCCAAAGCGTTTCTTTGGGGGTACTTTTGGATGGGCGAAAAGGGCTTGCAACGCGTTTTCTGCGTCCCGGTTTTTCAGTCTTCTCTCATGCCGGCTAGGGCTACGTTTAGGTTTGCTCAGGAACAGCAAACCCGGAGGGTCCAGTTGCATGTGGGGCTGCGTAAAGGCTCCCCTGGGGAGTTCACTTGTACCCAAAGCCTTCCTTTGGGGGCACTTTTGGATGGTCCAAAGGGGCTTGCAATGCGTTTTCTGGGGCCCGGTTTTTCAGTCTTCTCCCATGCCGGCTAGGGGTATATTTAGGGTTGCTCGGAAACAGCGAACCTGGAGGGTCCAGTTGCATGTGGGGCTGCGTAAAGGCTCCCCTGGGGAGTTCACTTTTACCCAAAGCCTTCCTTTGGGGGCACTTTTGGATTGGCTAAAGGGGCTTGCAACGCGTTTTCTGGGCCCGGTTTTTCAGTCTGCTCCCTTTCCGGCTAGGGATATATTTAAACTTAATGTGAAAGAGCGTACACGGAGTGTCAAGGTGCATGTGGGGCTGCGTAAAGTCTCCCCTGGGGAGTACACTTGTATCCAAAGCCTTCCTTTGGGGGCACTTTTGGATGGTCCTAAGGGGCTCGCAACGCATTTCCTGGGGCCTGATTTTACAGTCGTCATGGATGCCGGCTAGGGCTATGTTTAGGGATGCTCGGAAACAGCGAACCCAGAGGGTCCAGTTGCATGTGGGGCTGCGTAAAGGCTCCCCTGGGCAGTTCACTTGTACCCAAAGCCTTCCTTTGGGGGCACTTCTGGATGGTCCAAAGGGGCTCGCAACGCATTTCCTGGGGCCTGATTTTTCACTCGTCTCCGATGACGGCAAGGGCTACGTTTAGGTTTGCTCAGGAACAGCGAACCCGGAGGGTCCAGTTGCATGTGGGGCTGCGTAAAGGCTCCCCTGGGGAGTTCACTTGTACCCAAAGCCTTTCTTTGGGGGCACTTTTGGATGGGCGAAAAGGGCTCGTAACGCTTTTCCTGGGGCCTGATTTTTCAGTCGTCTTCGATGCCGGCTAGGGCTATGTTTAGGGATGCTCGGAAACAGCGAACCCGGAGGGTCCAGTTGCATGTGGGGCTGCGTAAAGGCTCCCCTGGGGAGTTCACTTGTACCCAAAGCCTTCCTTTGGGGGCACTTTTGGATGGGCGAAAAGGCCTCGCAACGCATTTCCTGAGGCCTGATTTTTCAGTCGTCTTCGATGCCGGCTAGGGATATATTTAGGGATGTTCGGAAACAGCGAACCCCGAGGGTCCAGTTGCATGTGGGGCTGCGTAAAGGCTCCCCTGGGGAGTTCACTTGTACCCAAAGCCTTCCTTTGGGGGCACTTTTGGATGGGCGAAAAGGGCTCGTAACGCATTTCCTGGGGCCTGATTTTTCCATCGTCTCCGATGACGGCTAGAGTTATGTTTAGGGATGCTCGGAAACAGCGAACCCGGAGGATCCAGTTGCATGTGGGGCTGCGTAAAGGCTCCCCTGGGGAGTTCACTTGTACCCAAAACCTTCCTTTGGGGGCACTTTTGGATGGGCGAAAAGGCCTCGCAACGCATTTCCTGGGGCCTGATTTTTCATTCGTCTTCTATGACGGCTAGGGCTACGTTTAGGTTTGCTCAGGAACAGCGAACCCGGAGGGTCCAGTTGCATGTGGAGCTGCGTAAAGGCTCCCCTGGGGAGATCACTTGTACCCAAAGCCTTCCTTTGCGGGCACTTTTGGATGGTCCAAAGGGTCTTGCAACGCATTTCCTGGGGCCTGATTTTTCAGTCGTCTCCGATGAAAGCTAGGGCTACGTTTAGGTTTGCTCATTAACAGCGAACCCTTAGGGTGCAGTTGCATGTGGGGCTGCGTAAAGGCTCCCCTGGGGAGTTCTCTTGTACCCAAAGCCTTCCTTTGGGGGTACTTTTGGATGGGCGAAAAATCTCGCAACGCATTTCCTGGGGCCTGATTTTTCAGTCGTCATCGATGCCGGCTAGGGCTATGTTTAGGGATGCTCAGAAACAGCGAACCCGGAGCGTCCAGTTGCATGTGGGGCTGCGTAAAGGCTCCCCTGGGGAGTTCACTTGTATCCAAAGCCTTCCTTTGGGGGCATTTCTGGATGTTCCAAAGGGGCTCGCAACGCATTTCCTGGGGCCTGATTTTTCACTCGTCTCCAATGACGGCAAGGGCTACATTTAGGTTTGCTCAGGAACAGCGAACCCGGAGGGTCCAGTTGCATGTGGGGCTGCGTAAAGGCTCCCCTGGGGAGTTCACTTGTACCCAAAGCCTTCCTTTGGGGGCACTTTTGGATGGGCGAAAAGGGCTCGTAACGCATTTCCTGGGGCCTGATTTTTCAGTCGTCATCGATGCCGGCTAGGAATATGTTTAGGGATGCTCGGAAACAGCGAACCCGGAGGGTCCAGTTGCATGTGGGGCTGCGTAAAGGCTCCCCTGGGGAGTTCTCTTGTACCCAAAGTCTTCTTTGGGGGCACTTTTGGATGGGCGAAAAGGGCTCGCAACGCATTTCCTGGGGCCTGATTTTTCAGTCGTCTTCGATGTTGGCTAGGGCTATGTTTAGGGATGCTCGGAAACAGCGAACCCAGAGGGTCCAGTTGCATGTGGGGCTGCGTAAAGGCTCCCCTGGGGAGATCACTTGTATCCAAAGTCTTCCTTTGGGGGCATTTCTGGATGGTCCAAAGGGGCTCGCAACGCATTTCCTGGGGCCTGATTTTTCACTCGTCTCCGATGACGGCAAGGGCTACCTTTAGGTTTGCTCAGGAACAGCGAACCCGGAGGGTCCAGTTGCATGTGGGGCTGCGTAAAGGCTCCCCTGGGGAGTTCACTTGTACCCAAAGCCTTCCTTTGGGGGCACTTTTGGATGGGCAAAAAGGGCTCGCAACGCATTTCCTGGGGCCTGATTTTTCAGTCGTCATCAATGCCGCCTAGGGCTATATTTAGGGATGCTCGGAAACAGTGAACCCGGAGGGTCCAGTTGCATGTGGGGCTGCGTAAAGGCTCCCCTGGGGAGTTCTCTTGTACCCAAAGTCTTCCTTTGGGGGCACATTTGGATGGGCGAAAAGGCCTCGGAACACATTTCCTGGGGCCTGATTTTTCACTCGTCTCCGAAGACGGCTAGGGCTACGTTTAGGTTTGCTCAGGAACAGCAAACCCGGAGGGTGCAGTTGCATGTGGGGCTGCGTAAAGGCTCCCCTGGGGAGATCACTTGTACCCAAAGCCTTCCTTTGCGGGCACTTTTGGATGGTCCAAAGGGGCTTGCAACGCATTTCCTGGGGCCTGATTTTTCAGTCGTCTTCGATGCCCGCTAGGGCTATGTTTAGGGATGTTCGGAAACAGCGAACGCGGAGGTTGCAGTTCCATGTGGGGCTGCGTAAAGGCTCCCCTGGGGAGTTCACTTGTACCCAAAGCCTTCCTTTGGGGGCACTTTTGGATGGGCGAAAAGGGCTCGCAACGCATTTCCTGGGGCCTGATTTTTCAGTCGTCTCCTTTGCCGGCTAGGGCTATGTATCGGGATGCTCGGAAACAGCGAACCCGGAGGGTCCAGTTGCATGTGGGGCTGCGTAAAGGCTCCCCTGGGGAGTTCACTTGTACCCAAAGCCTTCCTTTGGTGACACTTTTGGATGGTCCAAAGGGGATTGCAACGTGGTTTCTGGGGCCCGGTTTTTCAGATTCTCCCATGCCCGCCAGGGTTCTATTTAGGTTTGCTCGGAAAAATCGAACCCGGAGGGTCCAGTTGCATGTGGGGCTGCGTAAAGGCTCCCCTGGGGAGTTCACTTGTACCCAAAGCCTTCCTTTGGGGGCACTTTTGGATGGTCCAAAGTGGCTCGCAACGCATTTCCTGGGGCCTGATTTTTCACTCGTCTCCGATGACGGCTAGGGCTACGTTTAGGTTTGCTCAGGAACAGCGAACCCGGAGAGTCCAGTTGCATGTGGGGCTGCGTAAAGGCTCCCCTGGGGAGTTCACTTGTACCCAAAGCCTTCCTTTGGGGGAACTTTTGGATGGGAGAAAAGGCCTTGGAACGCATTTCCTGGGGCCTGATTTTTCACTCGTCTCCGAAGACGGCTAGGGCTACGTTTAGGTTTGCTCAGGAACAGCGAACCCTGAGGGTGCAGTTGCATGTGGGGCTGCGTAAAGGCTCCCCTGGGGAGATCACTTGTACCCGAAGCCTTCCTTTGCGGGCACTTTTGGATGGTCCATAGGGGCTTGCAACGCATTTCCTGGGGCCTGATTTTTCAGTCGTCATCGATGACGGCTAGTGCTATGTTTAGGGATGCTCGGAAACAGCGAACCCGGAGGGTCCAGTTGCATGTGGGGCTGCGTAAAGGCTCCCCTGGGGAGTTCACTTGTACCCAAAGCCTTCCTTTGGGGGCACTTTTGGATGGGTGAAAAGGCCTCGCAACGCATTTCCTGGGGCCTGATTTTTTACTCGTCTCCGAAGACGGCTAGGGCTACGTTTAGGTTTGCTCAGGAACAGCGAACCCTGAGGGTGCAGTTGCATGTGGGGCTGCGTAAAGGCTCCCCTAGGGAGATCACTTGTACCCGAAGCCTTCCTTTGCGGGCACTTTTGGATGGTCCAAAGGGGCTTGCAACGCATTTCCTGGGGCCTGATTTTTCAGTCGTCATCGATGACGGCTAGTGCTATGTTTAGGGATGCTCGGAAACAGCGAACCCGGAGGGTCCAGTTGCATGTGGGGCTGCGTAAAGGCTCCCCTGGGGAGTTCACTTGTACCCAAAGCCTTCCTTTGGGGGCACTTTTGGATGGGTGAAAAGGGCTTGCAACGCATTTCCTGGGGCGTGATTTTTCAGTCGTCTTCGATGCCGTCTAGGACTATGTTTAGGGATGCTCGGAAACAGCGAACCCGGAGGGTCCAGTTGCATGTGGGGCTGCGTAAAGGCTCCCCTGGGGAGTTCACTTGTACCCAAAGCCTTCCTTTGGTGACACCTTTGGATGGTCCAAAGGGGCTTGCAATGCGTTTTCTGGGGCTCGGTTTTTCAGTCTTCTCCCATGCCGGCTAGGGATATATTTAGGGTTGCTTGGAAACATCAAACCCGGAGGGTCCAGTTGCATGTGGGGCTGCGTAAAGGCTCCCCTGGGGAGTTCACTTGTACCCAAAGTTTTCCTTTGGGGGCACTTCTGGATGGGTGAAAGGGGCTCGTAACGCATTTCCTGGGGCCTGATTTTTCAATCGTCTCCGATGACGGCTAGGGCTACGTTTAGGTTTGCTCAGGAACAGGGAACCCAGAGGGTCCAGTTGCATGTGAGGCTGCGTAAAGGCTCCCCTGGGGAGTTCTCTTGTACCCAAAGCCTTCCTTTTGGGGTACTTTTGGATGGGCGAAAAGGGCTCGCAACGCATTTCCTGGGGCCTGATTTTTCCGTCGTCTTCGATGCCGGCTAGGGCTATGTTTAGGGATGCTCGGAAACAGCGAACCCGGAAGGTCCAGTTGCATGTGGGGCTGCGTAAAGGCTCCCCTGGGGAGTTCACTTGTACCCAAAGCCTTCCTTTTGTGACACTTTTGGATGGTCCAAAGGAGCTTGCATCGAGTTTCCTGGGGACTGATTTTTCGATGGTCTTCGATGCTGGCTAGGGTTATGTTTAGGGATGCTCGGAAACAGCGAACCCGGAGGGTCCACTTGCATGTGGGGCTGCGTAAAGGCTCCCCTGGGAACTTCAGATGTACCCAAAGCCTTTTTTTGGGGGCACTTTTGGATGGGCGAAAAGGGCTTGCAACGCGTTTTCTGGGTCCCGGTTTTTCAGTCTTCTCTCATGCCGGCAGGGCTACGTTTAGGTTTGCTCAGGAACAGCAAACCCGGAGGGTCCAGTTGCATGTGGGGCTGCGTAAAGTCTCCCCTGGGGAGTTCACTTTTACCCAAAGCCTTCCTTTGGGGGCACTTTTGGATTGGCGAAAGGGGCTTGCAACGCGTTTTCTGGGCCCGGTTTTTCAGTCTGCTCCCATTCCGGCTAGGGATATATTTAAACTTAATGTGAAAGAGCGTACACGGAGTGTAAAGGTGAATGTGGAGCTGCATAAAGTCTCCCCTGGGGAGTTCACTTGTATCCAAAGCCTTCCTTTGGGGGCACATTTGGATGGTCCAAAAGGCCTCGGAACGCATTTCCTGGGGCCTGATTTTTCACTCGTCTCCGATGACGGCAAGGGCTACGTTTAGGTTTGCTCAGGAACAGCGAACCCGGAGGGTCCAGTTGCATGTGGGGCTGCGTAAAGGCTCCCCTGGGGAGTTCACTTGTACCCAAAGCCTTCCTTTGGGGGCACTTTTGGATGGGCGAAAAGGGCTCGTAACGCATTTCCTGGGGCCTGATTTTTCACTCGTCTTCGATGCCGGCTAGGGCTATGTTTAGGGATGCTCGGAAACAGCGAACCCGGAGGGTCCAGTTGCATGTGGGGCTGCGTAAAGGCTCCCCTGGGGAGTTCACTTGTAACCAAAGCCTTCCTTTGGGGGCACTTTTGGATGGTCCAATGGGGCTTGCATCGCGTTTCCTGGGGACTGATTTTTCGATGGTCTTCGATGCCGGCTAGGGCTATGTTTAGGGATGCTCGGAAACAGCGAACCCGGAGGATCCAGTTGCATGTGGGGCTGCGTAAAGGCTCCCCTGGGGAGTTCACTTGTACCCAAAGCCTTCCTTTGGGGGCACTTTTGGATGGGTGAAAAGGCATCGCAACGCATTTCCTGGGGCCTGATTTTTCAGTCGTCTTCGATGTCGGCTAGGGCTATGTTTAGGGATGCTCGGAAAGAGCGAACCCGGAGGGTCCAGTTGCATGTGGGGCTGCGTAAAGGCTCCCCTGGGGAGTTCACTTGTACCCAAAGTCTTCCTTTGCGGGCACTTTTGGATGGGCGAAAAGGCCTCGGAACGCATTTCCTGGGGCCTGATTTTTCAGTCCTCTCCGATGACAGCTAGGGCTACGTTTAGGTTTGCTCGGAAAAATCGAACCCGAAGGGTCCAGTTTGATGTGGGCCTGCGTAAAGGCTCCCCTGGGGAGTTCTCTTGTACCCAAAGCCTTCCTTTGGGGGCACTTTTGGATGGGCGAAAAGGGCTCGCAACGCTTTTCCTGGGGCCTGATTTTTCCGTCGTCTTCGATGCCCGCTAGGGCTATGTTTAGGGATGCTCGGAAACAGCGAACCCGGAAGGTCCAGTTGCATGTGGGGCTGCGTAAAGGCTCCCCTGGGGAGTTCACTTGTACCCAAAGCCTTCCTTTGGGGGCACTTTTGGATGGGCGAAAAGGGCTCGTAACGCATTTCCTGGGGCCTGATTTTTCAGTCGTCATCGATGCCGGCTAGGGCTATGTTTAGGGATGCTCGGAAACAGCGAACCCGGAGGGTCAAGTTGCATGTGGGGCTGCGTAAAGGCTCCCCTGGGGAGTTCACTTGTACCCAAAGCCTTCCTTTGGTGATACTTTTGGATCGTCCAATGGGGCTTGCAACGCGTTTTCTGTGGCCCGGTTTTTCAGTCTTCTCCCATGCCGGCTAGGGATATATTTAGGGTTGCTCGGAAAAATCGAACCCGAAGGGTCCAGTTTGATGTGGGCCTGCGTAAAGGCTCCCCTGGGGAGTTCTCTTGTACCCAAAGCCTTCCTTTGGGGGCACTTTTGGATGGGCGAAAAGGGCTCGCAACGCTTTTCCTGGGGCCTGATTTTTCCGTCGTCTTCGATGCCGGCTAGGGCTATGTTTAGGGATGCTCGGAAACAGCGAACCCGGAAGGTCCAGTTGCATGTGGGGCTGCGTAAAGGCTCCTCTGGGGAGTTCACTTGTATCCAAAGCCTTCCTTTGGGGGCATTTCTGGATGGTCCAAAGGGGCTCGCAACGCATTTCCTGGGGCCTGATTTTTCACTCGTCTCCGATGACGGATATGGCTATATTTAGGGATACTCGGAAACAGCGAACCAGGAGGGTCCAGTTGCATGTGGGGCTGCGTAAAGGCTCCCCTGGGGAGTTCTCTTGTACCCAAAGTCTTCCTTTGGGGGCACATTTGGATGGGCGAAAAGGCCTCGGAACGCATTTCCTGGGGCCTGATATTTCAGTCGTCTCCGAAGACGGCTAGGGCTACGTTTAAGTTTGCTCAGGAACAGCGAACCCGGAGGGTCCAGTTGCATGTGGGGCTGCGTAAAGGCTCCCCTGGGGAGATCACTTGTACCCAAAGCCTTCCTTTGGGGGCACTTTTGGATGGTCCAAAGGGGCTTGCAACGCATTTCCTGGGGCCTGATTTTTCAGTCGTCTTCGATGCCAGCTAGGGCTATGTTTAGGGATGTTCGGAAACAGCGGACCCGGAGGTTGCAGTTCCATGTGGTGCTGCGTAAAGGCTCCCCTGGGGAGTTCACTTGTACCCAAAACCTTCCTTTGGGGGCACTTTTGGATGGGCGAAAAGGGCTCGTAACGCATTTCCTTGGGCCTGATTTTTCAGTCGTCTTCTTTGCCGGCTAGGGCTATGTTTAGGGATGCTCGGAAACAGCGAACCCGGAGGGTCCAGTTGCATGTGGGGCTGCGTAAAGGCTCCCCTGGGGAGTTCACTTGTACCCAAAGCCTTCCTTTAGGGGCACTTTTGGATGGGCGAAAAGGGCTCGTAACGCATTTCCTGGGGCCTGATTTTTCAGTCGTCATCGATGCCGGCTAGGGCTATGTTTAGGGATGCTCGGAAACAGCGAACCCGGAGGGTCAAGTTGCATGTGGGGCTGCGTAAAGGCTCCCCTGGGGAGTTCACTTGTACCCAAAGCCTTCCTTTGGTGATACTTTTGGATCGTCCAATGGGGCTTGCAACGCGTTTTCTGTGGCCCGGGTTTTCAGTCTTCTCCCATGCCGGCTAGGGATATATTTAGGGTTGCTCGGAAAAATCGAACCCGAAGGGTCCAGTTTGATGTGGGCCTGCGTAAAGGCTCCCCTGGGGAGTTCTCTTGTACCCAAAGCCTTCCTTTGGGGGCACTTTTGGATGGGCGAAAAGGGCTCGCAACGCTTTTCCTTGCGCCTGATTTTTCAGTCGTCTCCGATGACGGCTAGGGTTATGTTTAGGGATGCTCGGAAACAGCGAACCCGGAGGGTCCAGTTGCATGTGGGGCTGCGTAAAGGCTCCCCTGGGGAGTTCACTTGTACCCAAAGCCTTCCTTTGGTGACACTTTTGGATGGTCCAAAGGGGATTGCAACGTGTTTTCTGGGGCCCGGTTTTCAGATTCTCCCATGCCGGCTAGGGTTCTATTTAGGATTACTCGGAAAAATCGAACCCGGAGGGTCCAGTTGCATGTGGGGCTGCGTAAAGGCTCCCCTGGGGAGATCACTTGTACCCAAAGCCTTCCTTTGCGGGCACTTTTGGATGGTCCAAAGGGGCTTGCAACGCGTTTTCTGGGGCCCGGTTTTTCACTCTTCTCCCATGCCGGCTAGGGGTATATTTAGGGTTGCTCGGAAACAGCGAACCTGGAGGGTCCAGTTGCATGTGGGGCTGCGTAAAGGCTCCCCTGGGGAGTTCACTTTTACCCAAAGCCTTCCTTTGGGGGCACTTTTGGATTGGCGAAAGGGGCTTGCAACGCGTTTTCTGGGCCCGGTTTTTCAGTCTGCTCCCATTCCGGCTAGGGATATATTTAAACTTAATGTGAAAGAGCGTACACGGAGTGTCAAGGTGCATGTGGAGCTGCGTAAAGTCTCCCCTGGGGAGTTCACTTGTACCCAAAGCCTTCCTTTGGGGGCACTTTTGGATGGGCAAAAAGGGCTTGCAACGCATTTCCTGGGGCCTGATTTTTCAGTCGTCATCGATGCCGTCTAGGACTATGTTTAGGAATTCTCGGATACAGCGAACCCGGAGGGTCCAGTTGCATGTGGGGCTGCGTAAAGGCTCCCCTGGGGAGTTCTCTTGTACCCAAAGTCTTCCTTTGGGGGCACATTTGGATGGGCGAAAAGGCCTCGGAACGCATTTCCTGGGGCCTGATTTTTCACTCGTCTCCGATGACGGCTAGGGCTACGTTTAGGTTTGCTCAGGAACAGCGAACCCGGAGGGTCCAGTTGCATGTGGGGCTGCGTAAAGGCTCCCCTGGGGAGTTCTCTTGTACCCAAAGTCTTCCTTTGGGGGCACATTTGGATGGTCCAAAAGGCCTCGGAACGCATTTCCTGGGGCCTGATTTTTCACTCGTCTCCGATGACGGCAAGGGCTACGTTTAGGTTTGCTCAGGAACAGCGAACCCGGAGGGTCCAGTTGCATGTGGGGCTGCGTAAAGGCTCCCCTGGGGAGTTCACTTGTACCCAAAGCCTTCCTTTGGGGGCACTTTTGGATGGGCGAAAAGGGCTCGTAACGCATTTCCTGGGGCCTGATTTTTCACTCGTCTTCGATGCCGGCTAGGGCTATGTTTAGGGATGCTCGGAAACAGCGAACCCGGAGGGTCCAGTTGCATGTGGGGCTGCGTAAAGGCTCCCCTGGGGAGTTCACTTGTAACCAAAGCCTTCCTTTGGGGGCACTTTTGGATGGTCCAATGGGGCTTGCATCGCGTTTCCTGGGGACTGATTTTTCGATGGTCTTCGATGCCGGCTAGGGCTATGTTTAGGGATGCTCGGAAACAGCGAACCCGGAGGATCCAGTTGCATGTGGGGCTGCGTAAAGGCTCCCCTGGGGAGTTCACTTGTACCCAAAGCCTTCCTTTGGGGGCACTTTTGGATGGGTGAAAAGGCATCGCAACGCATTTCCTGGGGCCTGATTTTTCAGTCGTCTTCGATGTCGGCTAGGGCTATGTTTAGGGATGCTCGGAAAGAGCGAACCCGGAGGGTCCAGTTGCATGTGGGGCTGCGTAAAGGCTCCCCTGGGGAGTTCACTTGTACCCAAAGTCTTCCTTTGCGGGCACTTTTGGATGGGCGAAAAGGCCTCGGAACGCATTTCCTGGGGCCTGATTTTTCAGTCCTCTCCGATGACAGCTAGGGCTACGTTTAGGTTTGCTCGGAAAAATCGAACCCGAAGGGTCCAGTTTGATGTGGGCCTGCGTAAAGGCTCCCCTGGGGAGTTCTCTTGTACCCAAAGCCTTCCTTTGGGGGCACTTTTGGATGGGCGAAAAGGGCTCGCAACGCTTTTCCTGGGGCCTGATTTTTCCGTCGTCTTCGATGCCCGCTAGGGCTATGTTTAGGGATGCTCGGAAACAGCGAACCCGGAAGGTCCAGTTGCATGTGGGGCTGCGTAAAGGCTCCCCTGGGGAGTTCACTTGTACCCAAAGCCTTCCTTTGGGGGCACTTTTGGATGGGCGAAAAGGGCTCGTAACGCATTTCCTGGGGCCTGATTTTTCAGTCGTCATCGATGCCGGCTAGGGCTATGTTTAGGGATGCTCGGAAACAGCGAACCCGGAGGGTCAAGTTGCATGTGGGGCTGCGTAAAGGCTCCCCTGGGGAGTTCACTTGTACCCAAAGCCTTCCTTTGGTGATACTTTTGGATCGTCCAATGGGGCTTGCAACGCGTTTTCTGTGGCCCGGTTTTTCAGTCTTCTCCCATGCCGGCTAGGGATATATTTAGGGTTGCTCGGAAAAATCGAACCCGAAGGGTCCAGTTTGATGTGGGCCTGCGTAAAGGCTCCCCTGGGGAGTTCTCTTGTACCCAAAGCCTTCCTTTGGGGGCACTTTTGGATGGGCGAAAAGGGCTCGCAACGCTTTTCCTGGGGCCTGATTTTTCCGTCGTCTTCGATGCCGGCTAGGGCTATGTTTAGGGATGCTCGGAAACAGCGAACCCGGAAGGTCCAGTTGCATGTGGGGCTGCGTAAAGGCTCCTCTGGGGAGTTCACTTGTATCCAAAGCCTTCCTTTGGGGGCATTTCTGGATGGTCCAAAGGGGCTCGCAACGCATTTCCTGGGGCCTGATTTTTCACTCGTCTCCGATGACGGATATGGCTATATTTAGGGATACTCGGAAACAGCGAACCAGGAGGGTCCAGTTGCATGTGGGGCTGCGTAAAGGCTCCCCTGGGGAGTTCTCTTGTACCCAAAGTCTTCCTTTGGGGGCACATTTGGATGGGCGAAAAGGCCTCGGAACGCATTTCCTGGGGCCTGATATTTCAGTCGTCTCCGAAGACGGCTAGGGCTACGTTTAAGTTTGCTCAGGAACAGCGAACCCGGAGGGTCCAGTTGCATGTGGGGCTGCGTAAAGGCTCCCCTGGGGAGATCACTTGTACCCAAAGCCTTCCTTTGGGGGCACTTTTGGATGGTCCAAAGGGGCTTGCAACGCATTTCCTGGGGCCTGATTTTTCAGTCGTCTTCGATGCCAGCTAGGGCTATGTTTAGGGATGTTCGGAAACAGCGGACCCGGAGGTTGCAGTTCCATGTGGTGCTGCGTAAAGGCTCCCCTGGGGAGTTCACTTGTACCCAAAACCTTCCTTTGGGGGCACTTTTGGATGGGCGAAAAGGGCTCGTAACGCATTTCCTTGGGCCTGATTTTTCAGTCGTCTTCTTTGCCGGCTAGGGCTATGTTTAGGGATGCTCGGAAACAGCGAACCCGGAGGGTCCAGTTGCATGTGGGGCTGCGTAAAGGCTCCCCTGGGGAGTTCACTTGTACCCAAAGCCTTCCTTTAGGGGCACTTTTGGATGGGCGAAAAGGGCTCGTAACGCATTTCCTGGGGCCTGATTTTTCAGTCGTCATCGATGCCGGCTAGGGCTATGTTTAGGGATGCTCGGAAACAGCGAACCCGGAGGGTCAAGTTGCATGTGGGGCTGCGTAAAGGCTCCCCTGGGGAGTTCACTTGTACCCAAAGCCTTCCTTTGGTGATACTTTTGGATCGTCCAATGGGGCTTGCAACGCGTTTTCTGTGGCCCGGGTTTTCAGTCTTCTCCCATGCCGGCTAGGGATATATTTAGGGTTGCTCGGAAAAATCGAACCCGAAGGGTCCAGTTTGATGTGGGCCTGCGTAAAGGCTCCCCTGGGGAGTTCTCTTGTACCCAAAGCCTTCCTTTGGGGGCACTTTTGGATGGGCGAAAAGGGCTCGCAACGCTTTTCCTGGGGCCTGATTTTTCAGTCGTCTCCGATGACGGCTAGGGTTATGTTTAGGGATGCTCGGAAACAGCGAACCCGGAGGGTCCAGTTGCATGTGGGGCTGCGTAAAGGCTCCCCTGGGGAGTTCACTTGTACCCAAAGCCTTCCTTTGGTGACACTTTTGGATGGTCCAAAGGGGATTGCAACGTGTTTTCTGGGGCCCGGTTTTCAGATTCTCCCATGCCGGCTAGGGTTCTATTTAGGATTACTCGGAAAAATCGAACCCGGAGGGTCCAGTTGCATGTGGGGCTGCGTAAAGGCTCCCCTGGGGAGATCACTTGTACCCAAAGCCTTCCTTTGCGGGCACTTTTGGATGGTCCAAAGGGGCTTGCAACGCGTTTTCTGGGGCCCGGTTTTTCACTCTTCTCCCATGCCGGCTAGGGGTATATTTAGGGTTGCTCGGAAACAGCGAACCTGGAGGGTCCAGTTGCATGTGGGGCTGCGTAAAGGCTCCCCTGGGGAGTTCACTTTTACCCAAAGCCTTCCTTTGGGGGCACTTTTGGATTGGCGAAAGGGGCTTGCAACGCGTTTTCTGGGCCCGGTTTTTCAGTCTGCTCCCATTCCGGCTAGGGATATATTTAAACTTAATGTGAAAGAGCGTACACGGAGTGTCAAGGTGCATGTGGAGCTGCGTAAAGTCTCCCCTGGGGAGTTCACTTGTACCCAAAGCCTTCCTTTGGGGGCACTTTTGGATGGGCAAAAAGGGCTTGCAACGCATTTCCTGGGGCCTGATTTTTCAGTCGTCATCGATGCCGTCTAGGACTATGTTTAGGAATTCTCGGATACAGCGAACCCGGAGGGTCCAGTTGCATGTGGGGCTGCGTAAAGGCTCCCCTGGGGAGTTCTCTTGTACCCAAAGTCTTCCTTTGGGGGCACATTTGGATGGGCGAAAAGGCCTCGGAACGCATTTCCTGGGGCCTGATTTTTCACTCGTCTCCGATGACGGCTAGGGCTACGTTTAGGTTTGCTCAGGAACAGCGAACCCGGAGGGTCCAGTTGCATGTGGGGCTGCGTAAAGGCTCCCCTGGGGAGTTCACTTGTACCCAAAGCCTTCCTTTGGTGACACTTTTGGATGGTCCAAAGGGGATTGCAACGTGTTTTCTGGGGCCCGGTTTTTCAGATTCTCCCATGCCGGCTAGGGTTCTATTTAGGTTTGCTCGGAAAAATCGAACCCGGAGGGTCCAGTTGCATGTGGGGCTGCGTAAAGGCTCCCCTGGGGAGTTCACGTGTACCCAAAGCCTTCCTTTGGTGACACTTTTGGATGGTCCAAAGGGGATTGCAACGTGTTTTCTGGGGCCCGGTTTTTCAGATTCTCCCATGCCCGCCAGGGTTCTATTTAGGTTTACTCGGAAAAATCGAACCCGTAGGGTCCAGTTGCATGTGGGGCTGCGTAAAGGCTCCCCTGGGGAGTTCACTTTTACCCAAAGCCTTCCTTTGGGGGCACTTTTGGATTTTCCAAAGTGGCTCGCAACGCATTTCCTGGGGCCTGATTTTTCACTCGTCTCCGATGACGGCTAGGGCTACGTTTAGGTTTGCTCAGGAACAGCAAACCCGGAGGGTCCAGTTGCATGTGGGGCTGTGTAAAGTCTCCCCTGGGGAGATCACTTGTACCCGAAGCATTCCTTTGCGGGCACTTTTGGATGGTCCAAAGGGGCTTGCAACGCATTTCCTGGGGCCTGATTTTTCAGTCGTCATCGATGACGGCTAGTGCTATGTTTAGGGATGCTCGGAAACAGCGAACCCGGAGGGTCCAGTTGCATGTGGGGCTGCGTAAAGGCTCCCCTGGGGAGATCACTTGTACCCAAAGCCTTCCTTTGGGGGCACTTTTGGATGGTCCAAAGGGGCTTGCAACGCATTTCCTGGGGCCTGATTTTTCAGTCGTCTTCGATGCCAGCTAGGGCTATGTTTAGGGATGTTCGGAAACAGCGGACCCGGAGGTTGCAGTTCCATGTGGTGCTGCGTAAAGGCTCCCCTGGGGAGTTCACTTGTACCCAAAACCTTCCTTTGGGGGCACTTTTGGATGGGCGAAAAGGGCTCGTAACGCATTTCCTTGGGCCTGATTTTTCAGTCGTCTTCTTTGCCGGCTAGGGCTATGTTTAGGGATGCTCGGAAACAGCGAACCCGGAGGGTCCAGTTGCATGTGGGGCTGCGTAAAGGCTCCCCTGGGGAGTTCACTTGTACCCAAAGCCTTCCTTTAGGGGCACTTTTGGATGGGCGAAAAGGGCTCGTAACGCATTTCCTGGGGCCTGATTTTTCAGTCGTCATCGATGCCGGCTAGGGCTATGTTTAGGGATGCTCGGAAACAGCGAACCCGGAGGGTCAAGTTGCATGTGGGGCTGCGTAAAGGCTCCCCTGGGGAGTTCACTTGTACCCAAAGCCTTCCTTTGGTGACACTTTTGGATCGTCCAATGGGGCTTGCAACGCGTTTTCTGTGGCCCGGGTTTTCAGTCTTCTCCCATGCCGGCTAGGGATATATTTAGGGTTGCTCGGAAAAATCGAACCCGAAGGGTCCAGTTTGATGTGGGCCTGCGTAAAGGCTCCCCTGGGGAGTTCTCTTGTACCCAAAGCCTTCCTTTGGGGGCACTTTTGGATGGGCGAAAAGGGCTCGCGACGCATTTCCTGGGGCCTGATTTTTCAGTCGTCTCCGATGACGGCTAGGGTTATGTTTAGGGATGCTCGGAAACAGCGAACCCGGAGGGTCCAGTTGCATGTGGGGCTGCGTAAAGGCTCCCCTGGGGAGTTCACTTGTACCCAAAGCCTTCCTTTGGTGACACTTTTGGATGGTCCAAAGGGGATTGCAACGTGTTTTCTGGGGCCCGGTTTTCAGATTCTCCCATGCCGGCTAGGGTTCTATTTAGGATTACTCGGAAAAATCGAACCCGGAGGGTCCAGTTGCATGTGGGGCTGCGTAAAGGCTCCCCTGGGGAGATCACTTGTACCCAAAGCCTTCCTTTGCGGGCACTTTTGGATGGTCCAAAGGGGCTTGCAACGCGTTTTCTGGGGCCCGGTTTTTCACTCTTCTCCCATGCCGGCTAGGGGTATATTTAGGGTTGCTCGGAAACAGCGAACCTGGAGGGTCCAGTTGCATGTGGGGCTGCGTAAAGGCTCCCCTGGGGAGTTCACTTTTACCCAAAGCCTTCCTTTGGGGGCACTTTTGGATTGGCGAAAGGGGCTTGCAACGCGTTTTCTGGGCCCGGTTTTTCAGTCTGCTCCCATTCCTGCTAGGGATATATTTAAACTTAATGTGAAAGAGCGTACACGGAGTGTCAAGGTGCATGTGGAGCTGCGTAAAGGCTCCCCTGGGGAGTTCACTTGTACCCAAAGCCTTCCTTTGGGGGCACTTTTGGATGGGCAAAAAGGGCTTGCAACGCATTTCCTGGGGCCTGATTTTTCAGTCGTCATCGATGCCGTCTAGGACTATGTTTAGGAATTCTCGGATACAGCGAACCCGGAGGGTCCAGTTGCATGTGGGGCTGCGTAAAGGCTCCCCTGGGGAGTTCTCTTGTACCCAAAGTCTTCCTTTGGGGGCACATTTGGATGGGCGAAAAGGCCTCGGAACGCATTTCCTGGGGCCTGATTTTTCACTCGTCTCCGATGACGGCTAGGGCTACGTTTAGGTTTGCTCAGGAACAGCGAACCCGGAGGGTCCAGTTGCATGTGGGGCTGCGTAAAGGCTCCCCTGGGGAGTTCACTTGTACCCAAAGCCTTCCTTTGGTGACACTTTTGGATGGTCCAAAGGGGATTGCAACGTGTTTTCTGGGGCCCGGTTTTTCAGATTCTCCCATGCCGGCTAGGGTTCTATTTAGGTTTGCTCGGAAAAATCGAACCCGGAGGGTCCAGTTGCATGTGGGGCTGCGTAAAGGCTCCCCTGGGGAGTTCACGTGTACCCAAAGCCTTCCTTTGGTGACACTTTTGGATGGTCCAAAGGGGATTGCAACGTGTTTTCTGGGGCCCGGTTTTTCAGATTCTCCCATGCCCGCCAGGGTTCTATTTAGGTTTACTCGGAAAAATCGAACCCGTAGGGTCCAGTTGCATGTGGGGCTGCGTAAAGGCTCCCCTGGGGAGTTCACTTTTACCCAAAGCCTTCCTTTGGGGGCACTTTTGGATTTTCCAAAGTGGCTCGCAACGCATTTCCTGGGGCCTGATTTTTCACTCGTCTCCGATGACGGCTAGGGCTACGTTTAGGTTTGCTCAGGAACAGCAAACCCGGAGGGTCCAGTTGCATGTGGGGCTGTGTAAAGTCTCCCCTGGGGAGATCACTTGTACCCGAAGCATTCCTTTGCGGGCACTTTTGGATGGTCCAAAGGGGCTTGCAACGCATTTCCTGGGGCCTGATTTTTCAGTCGTCATCGATGACGGCTAGTGCTATGTTTAGGGATGCTCGGAAACAGCGAACCCGGAGGGTCCAGTTACATGTGGGGCTGCGTAAAGGCTCCCCTGGGGAGTTCACTTGTACCCAAAGCCTTCCTTTGGGGGCACTTTTGGATGGGCGAAAAGGGCTCGCAACGCATTTCCTGGGGCCTGATTTTTCAGTCGTCTTCGAGGCCGGGTAGGGCTATGTTTAGGTTTGCTCAGGAACAGCGAACCCAGAGGGTCCAGTTGCATGTGGGGCTGCGTAAAGGCTCCCCTGGGGAGTTCACTTGTACCCAAAGCCTTCCTTTGCGGGCACTTTTGGATGGGCGAAAAGGGCTCGTAACGCATTTCCTGGGGCCTGATTTTTCAGTCGTCATCGATGCCGGCTAGGGCTATGTTTAGGGATGCTCGGAAACAGCGAACCCGGAGGGTCAAGTTGCATGTGGGGCTGCGTAAAGGCTCCCCTGGGGAGTTCTCTTGTACCCAAAGCCTTCCTTTGGGGTACTTTTGGATGGGCGAAAAGGGCTCGCAACGCATTTCCTGGGGCCTGATTTTTCAGTCGTCTCCGATGACGGCTAGGGCTATGTTTAGGGATGCTCGGAAACAGCGAACCCGGAGGGTCCAGTTGCATGTGGGGCTGCGTAAAGGCTCCCCTGGGGAGTTCACTTGTACCCAAAGCCTTCCTTTGGTGACACTTTTGGATGGTCCAAAGGGGATTGCAACGTGTTTTCTGGGGCCCGTTTTTCAGATTCTCCCATGCCGGCTAGGGTTCTATTTAGGTTTGCTCGGAAAAATCAAACCCGGAGGGTCCAGTTGCATGTGGGGCTGCGTAAAGGCTCCCCTGGGGAGTTCACTGGTACCCAAAGCCTTCCTTTGGTGACACCTTTGGATGGTCCAAAGGGGCTTGCAACGCGTTTTCTGGGGCTCGGTTTTTCAGTCTTCTCCCATACCGGCTAGGGATATATTTAGGGTTGCTTGGAAACAGCAAACCCGGAGGGTCCAGTTGCATGTGGGGCTGCGTAAAGGCTCCCCTGGGGAGTTCACTTGTACCCAAAGTTTTCCTTTGGGGGCACTTCTGGATGGGTGAAAGGGGCTCGTAACGCATTTCCTGGGGCCTGATTTTTCAATCGTCTCCGATGACGGCTAGGGCTACGTTTAGGTTTGCTCAGGAACAGGG
Organism: Anas acuta; assembly: GCF_963932015.1. Taxonomy (NCBI): domain Eukaryota; kingdom Metazoa; phylum Chordata; class Aves; order Anseriformes; family Anatidae; genus Anas; species Anas acuta. Next base: position 40,087 of record NC_088996.1, read on the forward strand.
AACCCGGAGGGTCCAGTTGCATGTGAGGCTGCGTAAAGGCTCCCCTGGGGAGTTCTCTTGTACCCAAAGCCTTCCTTTTGGGGTACTTTTGGATGGGCGAAAAGGGCTTGCAACGCGTTTTCTGGGTCCCGGTTTTTCAGTCTTCTCTCATGCCGGCTAGGGCTACGTTTAGCTTTGCTCGGGAACAGCAAACCCGGAGGGTCCAGTTGCATGTGGGGCTTCGTAAAGGCTCCCCTGGGGAGTTCTCTTGTACCCAAAGCCTTCCTTTGGGGGCACTTTTGGATTGGCGAAAGGGGCTTGCAACGCGTTTTCTGGGCCCGGATTTTCAGTCTGCTCCCATTCCGGCTAGGGATATATTTAAACTTAATGTGAAAGAGCGTACACGGAGTGTCAAGGTGCATGTGGGGCTGCGTAAAGGCTCCCCTGGGGAGTTCACTTTTACCCAAAGCCTTCCTTTGGGGGCACTTTTGGATTTTCCAAAGTGGCTCGCAACGCATTTCCTGGGGCCTGATTTTTCACTCGTCTCCGATGACGGCTAGGGCTACGTTTAGGTTTGCTCAGGAACAGCGAACCCGGAGGGTCCAGTTGCATGTGGGGCTGCGTAAAGGCTCCCCTGGGGAGATCACTTGTACCCAAAGCCTTCCTTTGGGGGTACTTTTGGATGGTCGAAAAGGGCTCGCAACGCATTTCCTGGGGCCTGATTTTTCAGTCATCTTCGATGACGGCTAGGGCTACGTTTAGGTTTGCTCAGGAACAGCGAACCCTGAGGGTGCAGTTGCATGTGGTGCTGCGTAAAGGCTCCCCTGGGGAGTTCTCTTGTACTCAAAGCGTTCCTTTGGGGGTACTTTTGGATGGGCGAAAAGGGCTCGCAAGGCATTTCCTGGGGCCTGATTTTTCAGTCGTCTTCTTTGCCGGCTAGGGCTATGTTTAGGGATGCTCGGAAACAGCGAACCCGGAGGGTCCAGTTGCATGTGGGGCTGCGTAAAGGCTCCCCTGGGGAGTTCACTTGTACCCAAAGCCTTCCTTTAGGGGCACTTTTGGATGGGCGAAAAGGGCTCGTAACGCATTTCCTGGGGCCTGATTTTTCAGTCGTCATCGATGCCGGCTAGGGCTATGTTTAGGGATGCTCGGAAACAGCGAACCCGGAGGGTCAAGTTGCATGTGGGGCTGCGTAAAGGCTCCCCTGGGGAGTTCACTTGTACCCAAAGCCTTCCTTTGGTGACACTTTTGGATCGTCCAATGGGGCTTGCAACGCGTTTTCTGTGGCCCGGGTTTTCAGTCTTCTCCCATGCCGGCTAGGGATATATTTAGGGTTGCTCGGAAAAATCGAACCCGAAGGGTCCAGTTTGATGTGGGCCTGCGTAAAGGCTCCCCTGGGGAGTTCTCTTGTACCCAAAGCCTTCCTTTGGGGGCACTTTTGGATGGGCGAAAAGGGCTCGCGACGCATTTCCTGGGGCCTGATTTTTCAGTCGTCTCCGATGACGGCTAGGGTTATGTTTAGGGATGCTCGGAAACAGCGAACCCGGAGGGTCCAGTTGCATGTGGGGCTGCGTAAAGGCTCCCCTGGGGAGTTCACTTGTACCCAAAGCCTTCCTTTGGTGACACTTTTGGATGGTCCAAAGGGGATTGCAACGTGTTTTCTGGGGCCCGGTTTTCAGATTCTCCCATGCCGGCTAGGGTTCTATTTAGGATTACTCGGAAAAATCGAACCCGGAGGGTCCAGTTGCATGTGGGGCTGCGTAAAGGCTCCCCTGGGGAGATCACTTGTACCCAAAGCCTTCCTTTGCGGGCACTTTTGGATGGTCCAAAGGGGCTTGCAACGCGTTTTCTGGGGCCCGGTTTTTCACTCTTCTCCCATGCCGGCTAGGGGTATATTTAGGGTTGCTCGGAAACAGCGAACCTGGAGGGTCCAGTTGCATGTGGGGCTGCATAAAGGCTCCCCTGGGGAGTTCACTTTTACCCAAAGCCTTCCTTTGGGGGCACTTTTGGATTGGCGAAAGGGGCTTGCAACGCGTTTTCTGGGCCCGGTTTTTCAGTCTGCTCCCATTCCGGCTAGGGATATATTTAAACTTAATGTGAAAGAGCGTACACGGAGTGTCAAGGTGCATGTGGAGCTGCGTAAAGTCTCCCCTGGGGAGTTCACTTGTACCCAAAGCCTTCCTTTGGGGGCACTTTTGGATGGGCAAAAAGGGCTTGCAACGCATTTCCTGGGGCCTGATTTTTCAGTCGTCATCGATGCCGTCTAGGACTATGTTTAGGAATTCTCGGATACAGCGAACCCGGAGGGTCCAGTTGCATGTGGGGCTGCGTAAAGGCTCCCCTGGGGAGTTCTCTTGTACCCAAAGTCTTCCTTTGGGGGCACATTTGGATGGGCGAAAAGGCCTCGGAACGCATTTCCTGGGGCCTGATTTTTCACTCGTCTCCGATGACGGCTAGGGCTACGTTTAGGTTTGCTCAGGAACAGCGAACCCGGAGGGTCCAGTTGCATGTGGGGCTGCGTAAAGGCTCCCCTGGGGAGTTCACTTGTACCCAAAGCCTTCCTTTGGTGACACTTTTGGATGGTCCAAAGGGGATTGCAACGTGTTTTCTGGGGCCCGGTTTTTCAGATTCTCCCATGCCGGCTAGGGTTCTATTTAGGTTTGCTCGGAAAAATCGAACCCGGAGGGTCCAGTTGCATGTGGGGCTGCGTAAAGGCTCCCCTGGGGAGTTCACTTGTACCCAAAGCCTTCCTTTGGTGACACTTTTGGATGGTCCAAAGGGGATTGCAACGTGTTTTCTGGCGCCCGGTTTTTCAGATTCTCCCATGCCCGCCAGGGTTCTATTTAGGTTTACTCGGAAAAATCGAACCCGTAGGGTCCAGTTGCATGTGGGGCTGCGTAAAGGCTCCCCTGGGGAGTTCACTTTTACCCAAAGCCTTCCTTTGGGGGCACTTTTGGATTTTCCAAAGTGGCTCGCAACGCATTTCCTGGGGCCTGATTTTTCACTCGTCTCCAATGACGGCTAGGGCTACGTTTAGGTTTGCTCAGGAACAGCAAACCCGGAGGGTCCAGTTGCATGTGGGGCTGTGTAAAGTCTCCCCTGGGGAGATCACTTGTACCCGAAGCATTCCTTTGCGGGCACTTTTGGATGGTCCAAAGGGGCTTGCAACGCATTTCCTGGGGCCTGATTTTTCAGTCGTCATCGATGACGGCTAGTGCTATGTTTAGGGATGCTCGGAAACAGCGAACCCGGAGGGTCCAGTTACATGTGGGGCTGCGTAAAGGCTCCCCTGGGGAGTTCACTTGTACCCAAAGCCTTCCTTTGGGGGCACTTTTGGATGGGCGAAAAGGGCTCGCAACGCATTTCCTGGGGCCTGATTTTTCAGTCGTCTTCGAGGCCGGGTAGGGCTATGTTTAGGTTTGCTCAGGAACAGCGAACCCAGAGGGTCCAGTTGCATGTGGGGCTGCGTAAAGGCTCCCCTGGGGAGTTCACTTGTACCCAAAGCCTTCCTTTGCGGGCACTTTTGGATGGGCGAAAAGGGCTCGTAACGCATTTCCTGGGGCCTGATTTTTCAGTCGTCATCGATGCCGGCTAGGGCTATGTTTAGGGATGCTCGGAAACAGCGAACCCGGAGGGTCAAGTTGCATGTGGGGCTGCGTAAAGGCTCCCCTGGGGAGTTCTCTTGTACCCAAAGCCTTCCTTTGGGGTACTTTTGGATGGGCGAAAAGGGCTCGCAACGCATTTCCTGGGGCCTGATTTTTCAGTCGTCTCCGATGACGGCTAGGGCTATGTTTAGGGATGCTCGGAAACAGCGAACCCGGAGGGTCCAGTTGCATGTGGGGCTGCGTAAAGGCTCCCCTGGGGAGTTCACTTGTACCCAAAGCCTTCCTTTGGTGACACTTTTGGATGGTCCAAAGGGGATTGCAACGTGTTTTCTGGGGCCCGTTTTTCAGATTCTCCCATGCCGGCTAGGGTTCTATTTAGGTTTGCTCGGAAAAATCGAACCCGGAGGGTCCAGTTGCATGTGGGGCTGCGTAAAGGCTCCCCTGGGGAGTTCACTGGTACCCAAAGCCTTCCTTTGGTGACACCTTTGGATGGTCCAAAGGGGCTTGCAACGCGTTTTCTGGGGCTCGGTTTTTCAGTCTTCTCCCATACCGGCTAGGGATATATTTAGGGTTGCTTGGAAACAGCAAACCCGGAGGGTCCAGTTGCATGTGGGGCTGCGTAAAGGCTCCCCTGGGGAGTTCACTTGTACCCAAAGTTTTCCTTTGGGGGCACTTCTGGATGGGTGAAAGGGGCTCGTAACGCATTTCCTGGGGCCTGATTTTTCAATCGTCTCCGATGACGGCTAGGGCTACGTTTAGGTTTGCTCAGGAACAGGGAACCCGGAGGGTCCAGTTGCATGTGAGGCTGCGTAAAGGCTCCCCTGGGGAGTTCTCTTGTACCCAAAGCCTTCCTTTTGGGGTACTTTTGGATGGGCGAAAAGGGCTTGCAACGCGTTTTCTGGGTCCCGGTTTTTCAGTCTTCTCTCATGCCGGCTAGGGCTACGTTTAGCTTTGCTCGGGAACAGCAAACCCGGAGGGTCCAGTTGCATGTGGGGCTTCGTAAAGGCTCCCCTGGGGAGTTCACTTTTACCCAAAGCCTTCCTTTGGGGGCACTTTTGGATTGGCGAAAGGGGCTTGCAACGCGTTTTCTGGGCCCGGATTTTCAGTCTGCTCCCATTCCGGCTAGGGATATATTTAAACTTAATGTGAAAGAGCGTACACGGAGTGTCAAGGTGCATGTGGGGCTGCGTAAAGGCTCCCCTGGGGAGTTCACTTTTACCCAAAGCCTTCCTTTGGGGGCACTTTTGGATTTTCCAAAGTGGCTCGCAACGCATTTCCTGGGGCCTGATTTTTCACTCGTCTCCGATGACGGCTAGGGCTACGTTTAGGTTTGCTCAGGAACAGCGAACCCGGAGGGTCCAGTTGCATGTGGGGCTGCGTAAAGGCTCCCCTGGGGAGATCACTTGTACCCAAAGCCTTCCTTTGGGGGTACTTTTGGATGGTCGAAAAGGGCTCGCAACGCATTTCCTGGGGCCTGATTTTTCAGTCATCTTCGATGACGGCTAGGGCTACGTTTAGGTTTGCTCAGGAACAGCGAACCCTGAGGGTGCAGTTGCATGTGGTGCTGCGTAAAGGCTCCCCTGGGGAGTTCTCTTGTACTCAAAGCGTTCCTTTGGGGGTACTTTTGGATGGGCGAAAAGGGCTCGCAAGGCATTTCCTGGGGCCTGATTTTTCACTCGTCTCCGATGACGGATAGGGCTACGTTTAGGTTTGCTCAGGAACAGCGAACCCGGAGGGTCCAGTTGCATGTGGGGCTGCGTAAAGGCTCCCCTGGGGAGTTCACTTGTACCCAAAGCCTTCCTTTGCGGGCACTTTTGGATGGTCGAAATGGGCTCGTAACGCATTTCCTGGGGCCTGATTTTTCAGTCGTCATCGATGCCGGCTAGGGCTATGTTTAGGGATGCTCGGAAACAGCGAACCCGGAGGGTCCAGTTGCATGTGGGGCTGCGTAAAGGCTCCCCTGGGGAGTTCTCTTGTACCCGAAGTCTTCCATTGGGGGCAAATTTGGATGGGCGAAAAGGGCTCGCAACGCATTTCCTGGGGCCTGATTTTTCACTCGTCTCCGAAGACGGCTAGGGCTACGTTTAGGTTTGCTCAGGAACAGCGAACCCGGAGGGTCCAGTTGCATGTGGTGCTGCGTAAAGGCTCCCCTGGGGAGATCACTTGTACCCAAAGCCTTCCTTTGGGGGCACTTTTGGATGGTCCAAAGGGGCTTGCAACGCATTTCCTGGGGCCTGATTTTTCAGTCGTCTTCGATGCCCGCTAGGGCTATGTTTAGGGATGTTCGGAAACAGAGAACCCGGAGGTTGCAGTTCCATGTGGGGCTGCGTAAAGGCTCCCCTGGGGAGTTCACTTGTACCCAAAACCTTCCTTTGGGGGCACTTTTGGATGGCCCAAAGGGGATTGCAACGTGTTTTCTGGGGCCCGGTTTTTCAGATTCTCCCATGCCCGCCAGGGTTCTATTTAGGTTTGCTCGGAAAAATCGAACCCGGAGGGTCCAGTTGCATGTGGGGCTGCGTAAAGGCTCCCCTGGGGAGTTCACTTGTACCCAAAGCCTTCCTTTGGGGGCACTTTTGGATGGTCCAAAGGGGCTTGCAAGCATTTCCTGGGGCCTGATTTTTCAGTCGTCTCCGATGACGGCTAGGGCTACGTTTAGGTTTGCTCAGGAACAGCAAACCCGGAGGGTCCAGTTGCATGTGGGGCTGTGTAAAGTCTCCCCTGGGGAGATCACTTGTACCCGAAGCATTCCTTTGCGGGCACTTTTGGATGGTCCAAAGGGGCTTGCAAGCGTTTCCTGGGGCCTGATTTTTCAGTCGTCATCGATGACGGCTAGTGCTATGTTTAGGGATGCTCGGAAACAGCGAACCCGGAGGGTCCAGTTACATGTGGGGATGCGTAAAGGCTCCCCTGGGGAGTTCACTTGTACCCAAAGCCTTCCTTTGGGGGCACATTTGGATGGGCGAAAAGGCCTCGCAACGCATTTCCTGGGGCCTGATTTTTCAGTCGTCTCCGAAGACGGCTAGGGCTACGTTTAGGTTTGCTCAGGAACAGCGAACCCGGAGGGTCAAGTTGCATGTGGGGCTGCGTAAAGGCTCCCCTGGGGAGTTCACTTGTACCCAAAGCCTTCCTTTGGTGACACTTTTGGATCATCCAATGGGGCTTGCAACGCGTTTTCTGTGGCCCGGGTTTTCAGTCTTCTCCCATGCCGGCTAGGGATATATTTAGGGTTGCTCGGAAAAATCGAACCCGAAGGGTCCAGTTTGATGTGGGGCTGCGTAAAGGCTCCCCTGGGGAGTTCTCTTGTACCCAAAGCCTTCCTTTGGGGTACTTTTGGATGGGCGAAAAGGGCTCGCAACGCATTTCCTGGGGCCTGATTTTTCAGTCGTCTCCGATGACGGCTAGGGTTATGTTTAGGGATGCTCGGAAACAGCGAACCCAGAGGGTCCAGTTGCATGTGGGGCTGCGTAAAGGCTCCCCTGGGGAGTTCACTTGTACCCAAACCCTTCCTTTGGTGACACTTTTGGATGGTCCAAAGGGGATTGCAACGTGTTTTCTGGGGCCCGGTTTTCAGATTCTCCCATGCCGGCTAGGGTTCTATTTAGGATTACTCGGAAAAATCGAACCCGGAGGGTCCAGTTGCATGTGGGGCTGCGTAAAGGCTCCCCTGGGGAGATCACTTGTACCCAAAGCCTTCCTTTGCGGGCACTTTTGGATGGTCCAAAGGGGCTTGCAACGCGTTTACTGTGGCCCGGTTTTTCAGTCTTCTCCCATGCCGGCTAGGGGTATATTTAGGGTTGCTCGGAAACAGCGAACCTGGAGGGTCCAGTTGCATGTGGGGCTGCGTAAAGGCTCCCCTGGGGAGTTCACTTTTACCCAAAGCCTTCCTTTGGGGGCACTTTTGGATTGGCGAAAGGGGCTTGCAACGCGTTTTCTGGGCCCGGTTTTTCAGTCTGCTCCCATTCCGGCTAGGGATATATTTAAACTTAATGTGAAAGAGCGTACACGGAGTGTCAAGGTGCATGTGGAGCTGCGTAAAGTCTCCCCTGGGGAGTTCACTGGTACCCAAAGCCTTCCTTTGGGGGCACTTTTGGATGGGCGAAAAGGGCTTGCAACGCATTTCCTGGGGCCTGATTTTTCAGTCGTCATCGATGCCGTCTAGGACTATGTTTAGGAATTCTCGGATACAGCGAACCCGGAGGGTCCAGTTGCATGTGGGGCTGCGTAAAGGCTCCCCTGGGGAGTTCTCTTGTACCCAAAGTCTTCCTTTGGGGGCACATTTGGATGGGCGAAAAGGCCTCGGAACGCATTTCCTGGGGCCTGATTTTTCACTCGTCTCCGATGACGGCTAGGGATATATTTAGGGTTGCTTGGAAACAGCAAACCCGGAGGGTCCAGTTGCATGTGGGGCTGCGTAAAGGCTCCCCTGGGGAGTTCACTTGTACCCAAAGCCTTCCTTTGGTGACACTTTTGGATGGTCCAAAGGGGATTGCAACGTGTTTTCTGGGGACCGGTTTTTCAGATTCTCCCATGCCGGCTAGGGTTCTATTTAGGTTTGCTCGGAAAAATCGAACCCGGAGTGTCCAGTTCCATGTGGGACTGCGTAAAGGCTCCCCTGGGGAGTTCACTTGTACCCAAACCCTTCCTTTGGTGAAGCTTTTGGATGGTCCAAAGGGGATTGCAACGTGTTTTCTGGGGCCCGGTTTTTCAGATTCTCCCATGCCCGCCAGGGTTCTATTTAGGTTTGCTCGGAAAAATCGAACCCGAGGGTCCAGTTGCATGTGGGGCTGCGTAAAGGCTCCCCTGGGGAGTTCACTTGTACCCAAAGCCTTCCTTTGGGGGCACTTTTGGATTTTCCAAAGTGGCTCGCAACGCATTTCCTGGGGCCTGATTTTTCACTCGTCTCCGATGACGGCTAGGGCTACGTTTAGGTTTGCTCAGGAACAGCAAACCCGGAGGGTCCAGTTGCATGTGGGGCTGTGTAAAGTCTCCCCTGGGGAGATCACTTGTACCCGAAGCATTCCTTTGCGGGCACTTTTGGATGGTCCAAAGGGGCTTGCAACGCATTTCCTGGGGCCTGATTTTTCAGTCGTCATCGATGACGGCTAGTGCTATGTTTAGGGATGCTCGGAAACAGCGAACCCGGAGGGTCCAGTTACATGTGGGGCTGCGTGAAAGCTCCCCTGGGGAGTTCACTTGTACCCAAAGCCTTCCTTTGGGGGCACTTTTGGATGGGCGAAAAGGGCTCGCAACGCATTTCCTGGGGCCTGATTTTTCAGTCGTCTTCGAGGCCGGGTAGGGCTATGTTTAGGTTTGCTCAGGAACAGCGAACCCAGAGGGTCCAGTTGCATGTGGGGCTGCGTAAAGGCTCCCCTGGGGAGTTCACTTGTACCCAAAGCCTTCCTTTAGGGGCACTTTTGGATGGGCGAAAAGGGCTCGTAACGCATTTCCTGGGGCCTGATTTTTCAGTCGTCATCGATGCCGGCTAGGGCTATGTTTAGGGATGCTCGGAAACAGCGAACCCGGAGGGTCAAGTTGCATGTGGGGCTGCGTAAAGGCTCCCCTGGGGAGTTCTCTTGTACCCAAAGCCTTCCTTTGGGGTACTTTTGGATGGGCGAAAAGGGCTCGCAACGCATTTCCTGGGGCCTGATTTTTCAGTCGTCTCCGATGACGGCTAGGGCTATGTTTAGGGATGCTCGGAAACAGCGAACCCGGAGGGTCCAGTTGCATGTGGGGCTGCGTAAAGGCTCCCCTGGGGACTTCACCTGTATCCAAAGCCTTCCTTTGCGGGCACTTTCGGATGGTCCAAAGGGGCTTGCAACGCGTTTTCTGGGGCCCGTTTTTCAGATTCTCCCATGCCGGCTAGGGTTCTATTTAGGTTTGCTCGGAAAAATCGAACCCGGAGGGTCCAGTTGCATGTGGGGCTGCGTAAAGGCTCCCCTGGGGAGTTCTCTTGTACCCAAAGCCTTCCTTTGCGGGCACTTTCGGATGGTCCAAAGGGGCTTGCAACGCGTTTTCTGGGGCCCGGTTTTTCAGTCTTCTCCCATGCCGGCTAGGGGTATATTTAGGGTTGCTCGGAAACAGCGAACCCGCAGGGTCCAGTTGCATGTGGGGCTGCGTAAAGGCTCCCCTGGGGAGTTCACTTTTACCCAAAGCCTTCCTTTGGGGGCACTTTTCGATTGGCTAAAGGGGCTTGCAACGCGTTTTCTGGGCCCGGTTTTTCAGTCTGCTCCCATTCCGGCTAGGGATATATTTAAACTTAATGTGAAAGAGCGTACACGAAGTGTCAAGGTGCATGTGGAGCTGCGTAAAGTCTCCCCTGGGGAGTTCAGTTGTACCCAAAGCCTTCCTTTGGGGGCACTTTTGGATGGGCGAAAAGGGCTTGCAACGCATTTCCTGGGGCCTGATTTTTCAGTCGTCTTCGATGCCGTCTAGGAATATGTTTAGGAATTCTCGGATACAGCGAACCCGGAGGGTCCAGTTGCATGTGGGGCTGCGTAAACGCTCCCCTGGGGAGTTCAGATGTACCCAAAGTCTTCCTTTGGGGGCACATTTGGATGGGCGAAAAGGCCTCGGAACGCATTTCCTGGGGCCTGATTTTTCACTCGTCTCCGATGACGGCTAGGGCTACGTTTAGGTTTGCTCAGGAACAGCGAACCCGGAGGGTCCAGTTGCATGTGATGCTGCGTAAAGGCTCCCCTGGGGAGTTCACTTGTACCCAAAGCCTTCCTTTGCGGGCACTTTTGGATGGTCCAAAGGGGCTTGCAACGCATTTCCTGGGGCCTGATTTTTCAGTCGTCTTCGATGCCGGCTAGGGCTATGTTTAGGGATGTTCGGAAACAGCGAACGCGGAGGTTGCAGTTCCATGTGGGGCTGCGTAAAGGCTCCTCTGGGGAGTTCACTTGTACCCAAAGCCTTCCTTTGGGGGCACTTTTGGATGGGCGAAAAGGGCTCGCAACCCATTTCCTGGGGCCTGATTTTTCAGTCGTCTCCTTTGCCGGCTAGGGCTATGTATAGGGATGCTCGGAAACAGCGAACCCGGAGGGTCCAGTTGCATGTGGGGCTGCGTAAAGGCTCCCCTGGGGAGTTCACTTGTACCCAAAGCCTTCCTTTGGTGACACTTTTGGATGGTCCAAAGGGGATTGCAACGTGTTTTCTGGGGACCGGTTTTTCAGATTCTCCCATGCCGGCTAGGGTTCTATTTAGGTTTGCTCGGAAAAATCGAACCCGGAGGGTCCAGTTGCATGTGGGGCTGCGTAAAGGCTCCCCTGGGGAGTTCACTTGTACCCAAAGCCTTCCTTTGGTGACACTTTTGGATGGTCCAAAGTGGCTCGCAACGCATTTCCTGGGGCCTGATTTTTCAGTCGTCTCCGATGACGGCTAGGGCTACGTTTAGGTTTGCTCAGGAACAGCGAACCCGGAGAGTCCAGTTGCATGTGGGGCTGCGTAAAGGCTCCCCTGGGGAGTTCACTTGTACCCAAAGCCTTCCTTTGGGGGCACTTTTGGATGGGAGAAAAGGCCTCGGAACGCATTTCCTGGGGCCTGATTTTTCACTCGTCTCCGAAGACGGCTAGGGCTACGTTTAGGTTTGCTCAGGAACAGCAAACCCGGAGGGTCCAGTTGCATGTGGGGCTGCGTAAAGGCTCCCCTGGGGAGTTCACTTGTACCCAAAGCCTTCCTTTGGGGGCACTTTTGGATGGGCGAAAATGGCTCGTAACGCATTTCCTGGGGCCTGATTTTTCAGTCGTCTTCGATGCCCGCTAGGGCTACGTTTAGGGATGCTCGGAAACAGCGAACCCGGAGGGTCAAGTTGCATGTGGGGCTGCGTAAACGCTCCCCTGGGGAGTTCTCTTGTATCCAAAGCCTTCCTTTGGGGGCACTTTTGGATGGTCCTAAGGGGCTCGCAACGCATTTCCTGGGGCCTGATTTTTCAGTCGTCTTCGATGCCGGCTAGGGATATGTTTAGGGATGCTCGGAAACAGCGAACCCGGAGGGTCCAGTTGCATGTGGGGCTGCGTAAAGGCTCCCCTGGGGAGTTCACTTGTACCCAAAGTCTTCCTTTGGGGGCACATTTGGATGGGCGAAAAGGCCTCGGAACGCATTTCCTGGGGCCTGATTTTTCACTCGTCTCCGATGACGGCTAGGGCTACGTTTAGGTTTGCTCAGGAACAGCGAACCCGGAGGGTCCAGTTGCATGTGGGGCTGCGTAAAGGCTCCCCTGGGGAGATCACTTGTACCCAAAGCCTTCCTTTGGGGGTACTTTTGGATGGTCGAAAAGGGCTCGCAACGCATTTCCTGGGGCCTGATTTTTCAGTCGTCTTCGATGACGGCTAGGGCTACGTTTAGGTTTGCTCAGGAACAGCGAACCCTGAGGGTGCAGTTGCATGTGGTGCTGCGTAAAGGCTCCCCTGGGGAGTTCTCTTGTACTCAAAGCGTTCCTTTGGGGGTACTTTTGGATGGGCGAAAAGGGCTCGCAAGGCATTTCCTGGGGCCTGATTTTTCACTCGTCTCCGATGACGGATAGGGCTACGTTTAGGTTTGCTCAGGAACAGCGAACCCGGAGGGTCCAGTTGCATGTGGGGCTGCGTAAAGGCTCCCCTGGGGAGTTCACTTGTATCCAAAGCCTTCCTTTGCGGGCACTTTTGGATGGTCGAAAAGGGCTCGTAACGCATTTCCTGGGGCCTGATTTTTCAGTCGTCATCGATGCCGGCTAGGGCTATGTTTAGGGATGCTCGGAAACAGCGAACCCGGAGGGTCCAGTTGCATGTGGGGCTGCGTAAAGGCTCCCCTGGGGAGTTCTCTTGTACCCAAAGTCTTCCATTGGGGGCAAATTTGGATGGGCGAAAAGGGCTCGCAACGCATTTCCTGGGGCTTGATTTTTCACTCGTCTCCGAAGACGGCTAGGGCTACGTTTAGGTTTGCTCAGGAACAGCGAACCCGGAGGGTCCAGTTGCATGTGGGGCTGCGTAAAGGCTCCCCTGGGGAGATCACTTGTACCCAAAGCCTTCCTTTGCGGGCACTTTTGGATGGTCCAAAGGGGCTTGCAACGCATTTCCTGGGGCCTGATTTTTCAGTCGTCTCCGATGACGGCAAGGGCTACGTTTAGATTTGCTCAAGAACAGCGAACCCGTAGGGTCCAGTTGCATGTGGGGCTGCGTAAAGGCTCCCCTGGGGAGTTCACTTGTACCCAAAGCCTTCCTTTGGGGGCACTTTTGGATGGGCGAAAAGGCCTCGTAACGCATTTCCTGGGGCCTGATTTTTCAGTCGTCTTCGATGACGGCTAGGGCTATATTTAGGGATACTCGGAAACAGCGAACCAGGAGGGTCCAGTTGCATGTGGGGCTGCGTAAAGGCTCCCCTGGGGAGTTCTCTTGTACCCAAAGTCTTCCTTTGGGGGCACATTTGGATGGGCGAAAAGGCCTCGGAACGCATTTCCTGGGGCCTGATTTTTCAGTCGTCTCCGAAGACGGCTAGGGCTACGTTTAGGTTTGCTCAGGAACAGCGAACCCGGAGGGTCCAGTTGCATGTGGGGCTGCGTAAAGGCTCCCCTGGGGAGATCACTTGTACCCAAAGCCTTCCTTTGGGGGCACTTTTGGATGGTCCAAAGGGGCTTGCAACGCATTTCCTGGGGCCTGATTTTTCAGTCGTCTTCGATGCCCGCTAGGGCTATGTTTAGGGATGTTCGGAAACAGAGAACCCGGAGGTTGCAGTTCCATGTGGGGCTGCGTAAAGGCTCCCCTGGGGAGTTCACTTGTACCCAAAACCTTCCTTTGGGGGCACTTTTGGATGGGCGAAAAGGGGTCGCAACGCATTTCCTGGGGCCTGATTTTTCACTCGTCTCCGATGACGGATAGGGCTACGTTTAGGTTTGCTCAGGAACAGCGAACCCGGAGGGTCCAGTTGCATGTGGGGCTGCGTAAAGGCTCCCCTGGGGAGATCACTTGTATCCAAAGCCTTCCTTTGGGGGCACTTTTGGATGGTCCAAAGGGGCTTGCAACGCATTTCCTGGGGCCTGATTTTTCAGTCGTCTTCGATGCCCGCTAGGGCTATGTTTAGGGATGTTCGGAAACAGCGAACCCGGAGTTTGCAGTTCCATGTGGGGCTGCGTAAAGGCTCCCCTGGGGAGTTCACTTGTACCCAAAACCTTCCTTTGGGGGCACTTTTGGATGGGCGAAAAGGGCTCGCAACGCATTTCCTGGGGCCTGATTTTTCAGTCGTCTTCTTTGCCGGCTAGGGCTATGTTTAGGGATGCTCGGAAACAGCGAACCCGGAGGGTCCAGTTGCATGTGGGGCTGCGTAAAGGCTCCCCTGGGGAGTTCACTTGTACCCAAAGCCTTCCTTTGGTGACACTTTTAGATGGCCCAAAGGGGATTGCAACGTGTTTTCTGGGGCCCGGTTTTTCAGATTCTCCCATGCCCGCCAGGGTTCTATTTAGGTTTGCTCGGAAAAATCGAACCCGTAGGGTCCAGTTGCATGTGGGGCTGCGTAAAGGCTCCCCTGGGGAGTTCACTTGTACCCAAAGCCTTCCTTTGGGGGCACTTTTGGATGGGCGAAAAGGGCTCGCAACGCATTTCCTGGGGCCTGATTTTTCAGTCGTCTTCGAGGCCGGGTAGGGCTATGTTTAGGTTTGCTCAGGAACAGCGAACCCAGAGGGTCCAGTTGCATGTGGGGCTGCGTAAAGGCTCCCCTGGGGAGTTCACTTGTACCCAAAGCCTTCCTTTAGGGGCACTTTTAGATGGGCGAAAAGGGCTCGTAACGCATTTCCTGGGGCCTGATTTTTCAGTCGTCATCGATGCCGGCTAGGGCTAAGTTTAGGGATGCTCGGAAACAGCGAACCCGGAGGGTCAAGTTGCATGTGGGGCTGCGTAAAGGCTCCCCTGGGGAGTTCACTTGTACCCAAAGCCTTCCTTTGGTGACACTTTTGGATCGTCCAATGGGGCTTGCAACGCGTTTTCTGTGGCCCGGGTTTTCAGTCTTCTCCCATGCCGGCTAGGGATATATTTAGGGTTGCTCGGAAAAATCGAACCCGAAGGGTCCAGTTTCATGTGGGGCTGCGTAAAGGCTCCCCTGGGGAGATCACTTGTACCCAAAGCCTTCCTTTGGGGTACTTTTGGATGGGCGAAAAGGGCTCGCAACGCATTTCCTGGGGCCTGATTTTTCAGTCGTCTCCGATGACGGCTAGGACTATGTTTAGGAATTCTCGGATACAGCGAACCCGGAGGGTCCAGTTGCATGTGGGGCTGCGTAAAGGCTCCCCTGGGGAGTTCTCTTGTACCCAAAGTCTTCCTTTGGGGGCACATTTGGATGGGCGAAAAGGCCTCGGAACGCATTTCCTGGGGCCTGATTTTTCACTCGTCTCCGATGACGGCTAGGTCTACGTTTAGGTTTGCTCAGGAACAGCGAACCCGGAGGGTCCAGTTGCATGTGGGGCTGTGTAAAGGCTCCCCTGGGGAGATCACTTGTACCCAAACCCTTCCTTTGGGGGCACTTTTGGATGGTCCGAAGGGGCTCGCAACGCATTTCCTGGGGCCTGATTTTTCACTTGTCTTCGATGCCGGCTAGGGCTATGTTTAGGGATGCTCGGAAACAGCGAACCCGGAGGGTCCAGTTGCATGTGGGGCTGTGTAAAGGCTCCCCTGGGGAGTTCTCTTGTACCCAAAGCCTTCCTTTGGGGTCTCTTTTGGATGGTCCAAAGGGACTTGCAACGCATTTCCTGGGGCCTGATTTTTCACTCGTCTCCGATGACGGCTAGGTCTACGTTTAGGTTTGCTCAGGAACAGCGAACCCAGAGGGTCCAGTTGCATGTGGGGCTGCGTAAAGGTTCCCCTGGGGAGATCACTTGCACCCAAAGCCTTCCTTTGGGGGTACTTTTGGATGGTCGAAAAGGGCTCGCAACGCATTTCCTGGGGCCTGATTTTTCAGTCGTCTTCGATGCCCGCTAGGGATATGTTTAGGGATGTTCGGAAACAGCGAACCCGGAGGTTGCAGTTCCATGTGGGGCTGCGTAAAGGCTCCCCTGGGGAGTTCACTTGTACCCAAAACCTTCCTTTGGGGGCACTTTTGGATGGGCGAAAAGGGCTCGCAACGCATTTCCTGGGGCCTGATTTTTCAGTCGTCTTCTTTGCCGGCTAGGGCTATGTTTAGGGATGCTCGGAAACAGCGAACCCGGAGGGTCCAGTTGCATGTGGGGCTGCGTAAAGGCTCCCCTGGGGTGTTCACTTGTACCCAAAGCCTTCCTTTGGTGACACTTTTGGATGGTCCAAAGGGGATTGCAACGTGTTTTCTGGGGCCCGGTTTTTCAGATTCTCCCATGCCCGCCAGGGTTCTATTTAGGTTTGCTCGGAAAAATCGAACCCGTAGGGTCCAGTTGCATGTGGGGCTGCGTAAAGGCTCCCCTGGGGAGTTCACTTGTACCCAAAGCCTTCCTTTGGGGGCACTTTTGGATGGGCGAAAAGGGCTCGCAACGCATTTCCTGGGGCCTGATTTTTCAGTCGTCTTCGAGGCCGGGTAGGGCTATGTTTAGGTTTGCTCAGGAACAGCGAACCCAGAGGGTCCAGTTGCATGTGGGGCTGCGTAAAGGCTCCCCTGGGGAGTTCACTTGTACCCAAAGCCTTCCTTTAGGGGCACTTTTGGATGGGCGAAAAGGGCTCGTAACGCATTTCCTGGGGCCTGATTTTTCAGTCGTCATCGATGCCGGCTAGGGCTAAGTTTAGGGATGCTCGGAAACAGCGAACCCGGAGGGTCAAGTTGCATGTGGGGCTGCGTAAAGGCTCCCCTGGGGAGTTCACTTGTACCCAAAGCCTTCCTTTGGTGACACTTTTGGATCGTCCAATGGGGCTTGCAACGCGTTTTCTGTGGCCCGGGTTTTCAGTCTTCTCCCATGCCGGCTAGGGATATATTTAGGGTTGCTCGGAAAAATCGAACCCGAAGGGTCCAGTTTCATGTGGGGCTGCGTAAAGGCTCCCCTGGGGAGATCACTTGTACCCAAAGCCTTCCTTTGGGGTACTTTTGGATGGGCGAAAAGGGCTCGCAACGCATTTCCTGGGGCCTGATTTTTCAGTCGTCTCCGATGACGGCTAGGACTATGTTTAGGAATTCTCGGATACAGCGAACCCGGAGGGTCCAGTTGCATGTGGGGCTGCGTAAAGGCTCCCCTGGGGAGTTCTCTTGTACCCAAAGTCTTCCTTTGGGGGCACATTTGGATGGGCGAAAAGGCCTCGGAACGCATTTCCTGGGGCCTGATTTTTCACTCGTCTCCGATGACGGCTAGGTCTACGTTTAGGTTTGCTCAGGAACAGCGAACCCGGAGGGTCCAGTTGCATGTGGGGCTGTGTAAAGGCTCCCCTGGGGAGATCACTTGTACCCAAACCCTTCCTTTGGGGGCACTTTTGGATGGTCCGAAGGGGCTCGCAACGCATTTCCTGGGGCCTGATTTTTCACTTGTCTTCGATGCCGGCTAGGGCTATGTTTAGGGATGCTCGGAAACAGCGAACCCGGAGGGTCCAGTTGCATGTGGGGCTGTGTAAAGGCTCCCCTGGGGAGTTCTCTTGTACCCAAAGCCTTCCTTTGGGGGCACTTTTGGATGGTCCAAAGGGACTTGCAACGCATTTCCTGGGGCCTGATTTTTCACTCGTCTCCGATGACGGCTAGGTCTACGTTTAGGTTTGCTCAGGAACAGCGAACCCAGAGGGTCCAGTTGCATGTGGGGCTGCGTAAAGGTTCCCCTGGGGAGATCACTTGTACCCAAAACCTTCCTTTGGGGGCACTTTTGGATGGGCGAAAAGGGCTCGCAACGCATTTCCTGGGGCCTGATTTTTCAGTCGTCTTCTTTGCCGGCTAGGGCTATGTTTAGGGATGCTCGGAAACAGCGAACCCGGAGGGTCCAGTTGCATGTGGGGCTGCGTAAAGGCTCCCCTGGGGTGTTCACTTGTACCCAAAGCCTTCCTTTGGTGACACTTTTGGATGGTCCAAAGGGGATTGCAACGTGTTTTCTGGGGCCCGGTTTTTCAGATTCTCCCATGCCCGCCAGGGTTCTATTTAGGTTTGCTCGGAAAAATCGAACCCGTAGGGTCCAGTTGCATGTGGGGCTGCGTAAAGGCTCCCCTGGGGAGTTCACTTGTACCCAAAGCCTTCCTTTGGGGGCACTTTTGGATTTTCCAAAGTGGCTCGCAACGCATTTCCTGGGGCCTGATTTTTCACTCGTCTCCGATGACGGCTAGGGCTACGTTTAGGTTTGCTCAGGAACAGCAAACCCGGAGGGTCCAGTTGCATGTGGGGCTGTGTAAAGTCTCCCCTGGGGAGATCACTTGTACCCGAAGCATTCCTTTGCGGGCACTTTTGGATGGTCCAAAGGGGCTTGCAACGCATTTCCTGGGGCCTGATTTTTCAGTCGTCATCGATGACGGCTAGGGCTAAGTTTAGGGATGCTCGGAAACAGCGAACCCGGAGGGTCCAGTTACATGTGGGGCTGCGTAAAGGCTCCCCTGGGGAGTTCACTTGTACCCAAAGCCTTCCTTTGGTGACACTTTTGGATCGTCCAATGGGGCTTGCAACGCGTTTTCTGTGGCCCGGGTTTTCAGTCTTCTCCCATGCCGGCTAGGGATATATTTAGGGTTGCTCGGAAAAATCGAACCCGAAGGGTCCAGTTGCATGTGGGGCTGCGTAAAGGCTCCCCTGGGGAGTTCTCTTGTACCCAAAGCCTTCCTTTGGGGTACTTTTGGATGGGCGAAAAGGGCTCGCAACGCATTTCCTGGGGCCTGATTTTTCAGTCGTCTCCGATGACGGCTAGGGCTATGTTTAGGGATGCTCGGAAACAGCGAACCCGGAGGGTCCAGTTGCATGTGGGGCTGCGTAAAGGCTCCCCTGGGGAGTTCACTTGTACCCAAAGCCTTCCTTTGGTGACACTTTTGGATGGTCCAAAGGGGATTGCAACGTGTTTTCTGGGGCCCGTTTTTCAGATTCTCCCATGCCGGCTAGGGTTCTATTTAGGTTTGCTCGGAAAAATCGAACCCGGAGGGTCCAGTTGCATGTGGGGCTGCGTAAAGGCTCCCCTGGGGAGTTCACTTGTACCCAAAGCCTTCCTTTGCGGGCACTTTTGGATTTTCCAAAGGGGCTTGCAACGCGTTTTCTGGGGCCCGGTTTTTCAGTCTTCTCCCATGCCGGCTAGGGGTATATTTAGGGTTGCTCGGAAACAGCGAACCTGGAGGGTCCAGTTGCATGTGGGGCTGCGTAAAGGCTCCCCTGGGGAGATCACTTTTACCCAAAGCCTTCCTTTGGGGGCACTTTTGGATTGGCGAAAGGGGCTTGCAACGCGTTTTCTGGGCCTGGTTTTTCAGTCTGCTCCCATTCCGGCTAGGGATATATTTAAACTTAATGTGAAAGAGCGTACACGGAGTGTCAAGGTGCATGTGGAGCTGCGTAATGTCTCCCCTGGGGAGTTCAGTTGTACCCAAAGCCTTCCTTTGGGGGCACTTTTGGATGGGCGAAAAGGGCTTGCAACGCATTTCCTGGGGCCTGATTTTTCAGTCGTCATCGATGTCGGCTAGGACTATGTTTAGGAATTCTCGGATACAGCGAACCCGGAGGGTCCAGTTGCATGTGGGGCTGCGTAAAGGCTCCCCTGGGGAGTTCTCTTGTACCCAAAGTCTTCCTTTGGGGGCACATTTGGATGGGCGAAAAGGCCTCGGAACGCATTTCCTGGGGCCTGATTTTTCACTCGTCTCCGATGACGGCTAGGGCTACGTTTAGGTTTGCTCAGGAACAGCGAACCCGGAGGGTCCAGTTGCATGTGGGGCTGCGTAAAGGCTCCCCTGGGGAGATCACTTGTACCCAAAGCCTTCCTTTGGGGGCACTTTTGGATGGTCCGAAGGGGCTCGTAACGCATTTCCTGGGGCCTGATTTTTCAGTCGTCTTCGATGCCGGCTAGGGCTATGTTTAGGGATGCTCGGAAACAGCGAACCAGGAGGGTCCAGTTGCATGTGGGCCTGCGTAAAGGCTCCCCTGGGGAGTTCACTTGTACCCAAAGCCTTCCTTTGGGGGCACTTTTGGATGGGTGAAAAGGGCTTGCATCGCGTTTCCTGGGGACTGATTTTTCTATGGTCTTCGATGCCGGCTAGGGCTATGTTTAGGGATGCTCGGAAACATCGAACCCGGAGGGTCCAGTTGCATGTGGGGCTGCGTAAAGGCTCCCCTGGGGAGTTCACTTGTAACCAAAGCCTTCCTTTGGGGGCACTTTTGGATGGGCGAAAAGGGCTCGCAACGCATTTCCTGGGGCCTGATTTTTCAGTCGTCATCGATGTCGGCTAGGGCTATGTTTAGGGATGCTCGGAAACAGCGAACCCGGAGGATCCAGTTGCATGTGGGGCTGCGTAAAGGCTCCCCTGGGGAGTTCACTTGTACCCAAAGCCTTCCTTTGGGGGCACTTTTGGATGGGTGAAAAGGCATCGCAACGCATTTCCTGGGGCCTGATTATTCAGTCGTCTTCGATGCCGGCTAGGGATATGTTTAGGGATGCTCGGAAACAGCGAACCCGGAGGGTCCAGTTGCATGTGGGGCTGCGTAAAGGCTCCCCTGGGGAGTTCACTTGTACCCAAAGTCTTCCTTTGCGGGCTCTTTTGGATGGGCGAAAAGGCCTCAGAACGCATTTCCTGGGGCCTGATTTTTCAGTCCTCTCCGATGACGGCTAGGGCTACGTTTAGGTTTGCTCAGGAACAGCGAACCCGGAGGGTCCAGTTGCATGTGGGGCTGCGTAAAGGCTCCCCTGGGGAGATCACTTGCACCCAAAGCCTTCCTTTGGGGGTACTTTTGGATGGTCGAAAAGGGCTCGCAACGCATTTCCTGGGGCCTGATTTTTCCGTCGTCTTCGATGACGGCTAGGGCTACGTTTAGGTTTGCTCATGAACAGCGAACCCTGAGGATGCAGTTGCATGTGGTGCTGCGTAAAGGCTCCCCTGGGGAGTTCTCTTGTACTCAAAGCGTTCCTTTGGGGGTACTTTTGGATGGGCGAAAAGGGCTCGCAACGCATTTCCTGGGGCCTGATTTTTCAGTCGTCTTCGATGTTGGCTAGGGATATGTTTAGGGATGCTCGGAAACAGCGAACCCAGAGGGTCCAGTTGCATGTGGGGCTGCGTAAAGGCTCCCCTGGGGACTTCACCTGTATCCAAAGCCTTCCTTTGGGGGCATTTTTGGATGGTCCAAAGGGGCTCGCAACGCATTTCCTGGGGCCTGATTTTTCACTCGTCTCCGAAGACGGCTAGGGCTACGTTTAGGTTTGCTCAGGAACAGCGAACCCGGAGGGTCCAGTTGCATGTGGGGCTGCGTAAAGGCTCCCCTGGGGAGATCACTTGTACCCAAAGCCTTCCTTTGCGGGCACGTTTGGATGGTCCAAAGGGACTTGCAACGCATTTCCTGGGGCCTGATTTTTCAGTCGTCTCCGATGACGGCAAGGGCTACGTTTAGGTTTGCTCAGGAACAGCGAACCCGGAGGGTCCAGTTGCATGTGGGGCTGCGTAAAGGCTCCCCTGGGGAGTTCACTTGTACCCAAAGCCTTCCTTTGGGGGTACTTTTGGATGGGCGAAAAGGGCTCGTAACGCATTTCCTGGGGCCTGATTTTTCAGTCGTCATCGATGCCGGCTAGGGCTATGTTTAGGGATGTTCGGAAACAGCGAACCCGGAGGGTCCAGTTGCATGTGGGGCTGCGTAAAGGCTCCCCTGGGGAGTTCACTTGTACCCAAAACCTTCCTTTGGGGGCACTTTTGGATGGGCGAAAAGGGCTCGCAACGCATTTCCTGGGGCCTGATTTTTCAGTCGTCTTCTTTGCCGGCTAGGGCTATGTTTAGGGATGCTCGGAAACAGCGAACCCGGAGGGTCCAGTTGCATGTGGGGCTGCGTAAAGGCTCCCCTGGGGAGTTCACTTGTACCCAAACCCTTCCTTTGGTGACACTTTTGGATGGTCCAAAGGGGATTGCAACGTGTTTTCTGGGGCCCGGTTTTTCAGATTCTCCCATGCCCGCCAGGGTTCTATTTAGGTTTGCTCGGAAAAATCGAACCCGGAGGGTCCAGTTGCATGTGGGGCTGCGTAAAGGCTCCCCTGGGGAGTTCACTTTTACCCAAAGCCTTCCTTTGGGGGCACTTTTGGATGTTCCAAAGTGGCTCGCAACGCATTTCCTGGGGCCTGATTTTTCACTCGTCTCCGATGACGGCTAGGGCTACGTTTAGGTTTGCTCAGGAACAGCGAACCCGGAGGGTCCAGTTGCATG
This sequence comes from Anas acuta, assembly GCF_963932015.1. Lineage (NCBI taxonomy): Eukaryota > Metazoa > Chordata > Aves > Anseriformes > Anatidae > Anas > Anas acuta. The sequence continues at coordinate 61,925 of NC_088996.1, forward strand.
TGGGGCTGCGTAAAGGCTCCCCTGGGGAGATCACTTGTACCCAAAGCCTTCCTTTGGGGGCACTTTTGGATGGTCCGAAGGGGCTCGTAACACATTTCCTGGGGCCTGATTTTTCAGTCGTCTTCGATGCCGGCTAGGGCTATGTTTAGGGATGCTCGGAAACAGCGAACCCGGAGGCTCCAGTTGCATGTGGGCCTGCGTAAAGGCTCCCCTGGGGAGTTCACTTGTACCCAAAGCCTTCCTTTGGGGGCACTTTTGGATGGGTGAAAAGGGCTTGCATCGCGTTTCCTGGGGACTGATTTTTCTATGGTCTTCGATGCCGGCTAGGGCTATGTTTAGGGATGCTCGGAAACATCGAACCCGGAGGGTCCAGTTGCATGTGGGGCTGCGTAAAGGCTCCCCTGGGGAGTTCACTTGTAACCAAAGCCTTCCTTTGGGGGCACTTTTGGATGGGCGAAAAGGGCTCGCAACGCATTTCCTGGGGCCTGATTTTTCAGTCGTCATCGATGCCGGCTAGGGCTATGTTTAGGGATGCTCGGAAACAGCGAACCCGGAGGATCCAGTTGCATGTGGGGCTGCGTAAAGGCTCCCCTGGGGAGTTCACTTGTACCCAAAGCCTTCCTTTGGGGGCACTTTTGGATGGGTGAAAAGGGCTCGCAACGCATTTCCTGGGGCCTGATTTTTCAGTCCTCTCCGATGACGGCTAGGGCTACGTTTAGGTTTGCTCAGGAACAGCGAACCCGGAGGGTCCAGTTGCATGTGGGGCTGCGTAAAGGCTCCCCTGGGGAGATCACTTGCACCCAAAGCCTTCCTTTGGGGGTACTTTTGGATGGTCGAAAAGGGCTCGCAACGCATTTCCTGGGGCCTGATTTTTCAGTCGTCTTCGATGACGGCTAGGGCTACGTTTAGGTTTTCTCATGAACAGCGAACCCTGAGGATGCAGTTGCATGTGGTGCTGCGTAAAGGCTCCCCTGGGGAGTTCTCTTGTACTCAAAGCGTTCCTTTGGGGGTACTTTTGGATGGGCGAAAAGGGCTCGCAACGCATTTCCTGGGGCCTGATTTTTCAGTCGTCTTCGATGTTGGCTAGGGATATGTTTAGGGATGCTCGGAAACAGCGAACCCAGAGGGTCCAGTTGCATGTGGGGCTGCGTAAAGGCTCCCCTGGGGACTTCACCTGTATCCAAAGCCTTCCTTTGGTGACATTTCTGGATGGTCCAAAGGGGCTCGCAACGCATTTCCTGGGGCCTGATTTTTCACTCGTCTCCGAAGACGGCTAGGGCTACGTTTAGGTTTGCTCAGGAACAGCGAACCCGGAGGGTCCAGTTGCATGTGGGGCTGCGTAAAGGCTCCCCTGGGGAGATCACTTGTACCCAAAGCCTTCCTTTGCGGGCACGTTTGGATGGTCCAAAGGGACTTGCAACGCATTTCCTGGGGCCTGATTTTTCAGTCGTCTCCGATGACGGCAAGGGCTACGTTTAGGTTTGCTCAGGAACAGCGAACCCGGAGGGTCCAGTTGCATGTGGGGCTGCGTAAAGGCTCCCCTGGGGAGTTCACTTGTACCCAAAGCCTTCCTTTGGGGGCACTTTTGGATGGGCGAAAAGGGCTCGTAACGCATTTCCTGGGGCCTGATTTTTCAGTCGTCATCGATGCCGGCTAGGGCTATGTTTAGGGATGTTCGGAAACAGCGAACCCGGAGGGTCCAGTTGCATGTGGGGCTGCGTAAAGGCTCCCCTGGGGAGTTCACTTGTACCCAAAACCTTCCTTTGGGGGCACTTTTGGATGGGCGAAAAGGGCTCGCAACGCATTTCCTGGGGCCTGATTTTTCACTCGTCTTCTTTGCCGGCTAGGGCTATGTTTAGGGATGCTCGGAAACAGCGAACCCGGAGGGTCCAGTTGCATGTGGGGCTGCGTAAAGGCTCCCCTGGGGAGTTCACTTGTACCCAAACCCTTCCTTTGGTGACACTTTTGGATGGTCCAAAGGGGATTGCAACGTGTTTTCTGGGGCCCGGTTTTTCAGATTCTCCCATGCCCGCCAGGGTTCTATTTAGTTTTGCTCGGAAAAATCGAACCCGGAGGGTCCAGTTGCATGTGGGGCTGCGTAAAGGCTCCCCTGGGGAGTTCACTTGTACCCAAAGCCTTCCTTTGGGGGCACTTTTGGATTTTCCAAAGTGGCTCGCAACGCATTTCCTGGGGCCTGATTTTTCACTCGTCTCCGATGACGGCTAGGGCTACGTTTAGGTTTGCTCAGGAACAGCAAACCCGGAGGGTCCAGTTGCATGTGGGGCTGTGTAAAGTCTCCCCTGGGGAGATCACTTGTACCCGAAGCATTCCTTTGCGGGCACTTTTGGATGGTCCAAAGGGGCTTGCAACGCATTTCCTGGGGCCTGATTTTTCAGTCGTCATCGATGACGGCTAGTGCTATGTTTAGGGATGCTCGGAAACAGCGAACCCGGAGGGTCCAGTTGCATGTGGGGCTGCGTAAAGGCTCCCCTGGGGAGTTCACTTGTACCCAAAGCCTTCCTTTGGGGGCACTTTTGGATGGGCGAAAAGGCCTCGCAACGCATTTCCTGGGGCCTGATTTTTCACTCGTCTTCGAGGCCGGGTAGGGCTATGTTTAGGTTTGCTCAGGAACAGCGAACCCGGAGGGTCCAGTTGCATGTGGGGCTGCGTAAAGGCTCCCCTGGGGAGTTCACTTGTACCCAAAGCCTTCCTTTGGGGGCACTTTTGGATGGGCGAAAAGGGCTCGTAACGCATTTCCTGGGGCCTGATTTTTCAGTCGTCATCGATGCCGGCTAGGGCTATGTTTAGGGATGCCCGGAAACAGCGAACCCGGAGGGTCAAGTTGCATGTGGGGCTGCGTAAAGGCTCCCCTGGGGAGTTCACTTGTACCCAAAGCCTTCCTTTGGTGACACTTTTGGATCGTCCAATGGGGCTTGCAACGCGTTTTCTGTGGCGCGGGTTTTCAGTCTTCTCCCATGCCGGCTAGGGATATATTTAGGGTTGCTCGGAAAAATCGAACCCGAAGGGTCCAGTTTCATGTGGGGCTGCGTAAAGGCTCCCCTGGGGAGTTCTCTTGTACCCAAAGCCTTCCTTTGGGGTACTTTTGGATGGGCGAAAAGGGCTCGCAACGCATTTCCTGGGGCCTGATTTTTCAGTCGTCTCCGATGACGGCTAGGGCTACGTTTAGGTTTGCTCAGGAACAGCGAACCCGGAGGGTCCAGTTGCATGTGGGGCTGCGTAAAGGCTCCCCTGGGGAGATCACTTGTACCCAAAGTCTTCCTTTGGGGGCACATTTGGATGGGCAAAAAGGCCTCGGAACGCATTTCCTGGGGCCTGATTTTTCACTCGTCTCCGATGACGGCTAGGGCTACGTTTAGGTTTGCTCAGGAACAGCGAACCCGGAGGGTCCAGTTGCATGTGGGGCTGCGTAAAGGCTCCCCTGGGGAGTTCACTTGTACCCAAAGTCTTCCTTTGGGGGCATATTTGGATGGGAGAAAAGGCCTCGGAACGCATTTCCTGGGGCCTGATTTTTCACTCGTCTCCGAAGACGGCTAGGGCTACGTTTAGGTTTGCTCAGGAACAGCAAACCCGGAGGGTCCAGTTGCATGTGGGGCTGCGTAAAGTCTCCCCTGGGGAGATCACTTGTACCCAAAGCCTTCCTTTTGTGACACTTTTGGATGGTCCAAAGGGGCTTGCATCGTGTTTCCTGGGGACTGATTTTTCGATGGTCTTCGATGCCGGCTAGGGCTGTGTTTAGGGATGCTCGGAAACAGCGAACCCGGAGGGTCCAGTTGCATGTGGGGCTGCGTAAAGGCTCCCATGGGAACTTCAGATGTACCCAAAGCCTTTTTTTGGGGGCACTTTTGGATGGGCGAAAAGGGCTTGCAACGCATTTTCTGGGTCCCGGTTTTTCAGTCTTCTCCCATGCCGGCTAGGGCTACGTTTAGGTTTGCTCGGGAACAGCAAACCCGGAGGGTCCAGTTGCATGTGGGGCTGCGTAAAGGCTCCCCTGGGGAGTTCACTTGTACCCAAAGCCTTCCTTTGGGAGCACTTTTGGATGGTCCAAAGGGGCTTGCAACGCGTTTTCTGGGGCCCGGTTTTTCAGTCTTCTCCCATGCCGGCTAGGGGTATATTTAGGGTTGCTCGGAAACAGCGAACCTGGAGGGTCCAGTTGCATGTGGGGCTGCGTAAAGGCTCCCCTGGGGAGATCACTTTTACCCAAAGCCTTCCTTTGGGGGCACTTTTGGATTGGCTAAAGGGGCTTGCAACGCGTTTTCTGGGCCCGGATTTTCAGTCTGCTCCCATTCCGGCTAGGGATATATTTAAACTTAATGTGAAAGAGCGTACACGGAGTGTCAAGGTGCATGTGGAGCTGCGTAAAGGCTCCCCTGGGGAGTTCTCTTGTACCCAAAGCCTTCCTTTGCGGGCACTTTTGGATGGTCCAAAGGGGCTTGCAACGCATTTCCTGGGGCCTGATTTTTCACTCGTCTTCGATGCCAGCTAGGGCTATGTTTAGGGATGTTCGGAAACAGCAAACCCGGAGGTTGCAGTTGCATGTGGGGCTGCGTAAAGGCTCCCCTGGGGACTTCACTTCTATCCAAAGGCTTCCTTTGGGGGCACTTTTGGATGGTCCAAAGGGGCTCGCAACGCATTTCCATTTGCTTGATTTTTCACTCGCCTCCGATGACGACAAGGGCTACGTTTAGGTTTGCTCAGGAACAGCGAACCCGGAGGTTGCAGTTGCATGTGGGGCTGCGTAAAGGCTCCCCTGGGGAGTTCACTTGTACCCAAAGCCTTCCTTTGGGGGCACTTTTGGATGGGCGAAAAGGGCTCGTAACGCATTTCGTGGGGCCTGATTTTTCAGTCGTCATCGATGCCGGCTAGGGCTATGTTTAGGGATGTTCGGAAACAGCGAACCCGGAGGGTCAAGTTGCATGTGGGGCTCCGTAAAGGCTCCCCTGGGGAGTTCAGATGTACCCAAAGCCTTCCTTTGGGGGCACTTTTGGATGGTCGAATGGGGCTTGAAACGCATTTTCTAGAGCCCGAGTTTTCAGTCTTCTGCCATGGTGGCTAGGGGTATATTTAGGGTTGCTCGTAACCAGTGAACAAGGAGGGTCCAGTTGCATGTGGGGCTGCATAAAGGCTCCCCTGGGGAGTTCAGTTGTACCCAAAGCCTTCCTTTGGGGGCACTGCTGGATGGGTGAATGGGGCTTGAAACGCATTTTCTGGAGCCCGAGTTTTCAGTCTTCTGCCATGGTGGCTAGGGGTATATTTACGGTTGCTCGTAAACAGTGAACAAGGAGGGTCCAGTTGCATGTGGGGCTGCGTAAAGGCACCCCTGGGGAGTTCAGACGTACCCAAAGCATTCCTATGGGGGCACTTTTGGATGGGCGAATATGGCTTTTAATGCATATTCTGGGGCCCGAATTTTCAGTCGACTACCAGGCGGGCCAGGGCTATATTTAGGCTTGCGGTGAAAGAGTGAACCCGCAGGGTCCAGTTGCATGTGGGGCTGCATAAAGGCTCCCCTGGGGAGTTCACTTGTACCCAAAGCCTTCCTCTGGGGGCACTTTTGGATGGGCGAATTAGGCTTTTAACAGTTTTTCTGGGGCCCGAGTTTTCAGTCGACTGCCAGGCGGGCCAGGGATATATTTAGGGTTGCTGTGAAAGAGCGAATACGGAGGGTCCAGTTGCATGTGGGGCTGCGTTAAGGCTCCCCTGGGGAGTCCAGTTGTACCCAAAGCCTTCCTTTGGGGGCACTTTTGGATGGTCCAAGGGGAATCGCAATGCGTTTTCTGAGGCCCGCTTTTTCAGTCTTCTCCCGTTGCGCCAAGGGCTATATTTAGGGTTGCTCTGAAAGAGTGAACCCGGAGGGTCCAGTTGCATGTGGGGCTGCGTAAAGGCTCCCCTGGGGAGATCACTTGTACCCAAAGTCTTCCTTTGGTGACACTTTTGGATGGTCCAAAGGGGCTTGCAACGCAATTCCTGGGGCCTGATTTTTCAGTCGTCTCCGATGACGGCTAGGGCTACGTTTAGGTTTGCTCAGGAACAGCGAACCCAGAGGGTCCAGTTGCATGTGGGGCTGCGTAAAGGCTCCCCTGCGGAGTTCACTTGTACCCAAAGCCTTCCTTTGGGGGCACTTTTGGATGGTCCAAAGGGGCTTGCAACGCATTTCCTGGGGCCTGATTTTTCAGTCGTCTTCGATGCCAGCTAGGGTTATGTTTAGGGATGTTCGGAAACAGCGAACCCGGAGGTTGCAGTTCCATGTGGTGCTGCGTAAAGGCTCCCCTGGGGAGTTCACTTGTACCCAAAACCTTCCTTTGGGGGCACTTTTGGATGGGCGAAAAGGGCTCGTAACGCATTTCCTGGGGCCTGATTTTTCAGTCGTCTTCTTTGCCGGCTAGGGCTATGTTTAGGGATGCTCGGAAACAGCGAACCCGGAGGGTCCAGTTGCATGTGGGGCTGCGTAAAGGCTCCCCTGGGGAGTTCACTTGTACCCAAACCCTTCCTTTGGTGACACTTTTGGATGGTCCAAAGGGGATTGCAACGTGTTTTCTGGGGCCCGGTTTTTCAGATTCTCCCATGCCCGCCAGGGTTCTATTTAGGTTTGCTCGGAAAAATCGAACCCGGAGGGTCCAGTTGCATGTGGGGCTGCGTAAAGGCTCCCCTGGTGAGTTCACTTGTACCCAAAGCCTTCCTTTGGGGGCACTTTTGGATTTTCCAAAGTGGCTCGCAACGCATTTCCTGGGGCCTGATTTTTCAGTCGTCTTCGAGGCCGGGTAGGGCTATGTTTAGGTTTGCTCAGGAACAGCGAACCCGGAGGGTCCAGTTGCATGTGGGGCTGCGTAAAGGCTCCCCTGGGGAGTTCACTTGTACCCAAAGCCTTCCTTTGGTGACACTTTTGGATCGTCCAATGGGGCTTGCAACGCGTTTTCTGTGGCCCGGGTTTTCAGTCTTCTCCCATGCCGGCTAGGGATATATTTAGGGTTGCTCGGAAAAATCGAACCCGAAGGGTCCAGTTGCATGTGGGGCTGCGTAAAGGCTCCCCTGGGGAGTTCTCTTGTACCCAAAGCCTTCCTTTGGGGTACTTTTGGATGGGCGAAAAGGGCTCGCAACGCATTTCCTGGGGCCTGATTTTTCAGTCGTCTCCGATGACGGCTAGGGTTATGTTTAGGGATGCCCGGAAACAGCGAACCCAGAGGGTCCAGTTGCATGTGGGGCTGCGTAAAGGCTCCCCTGGGGAGTTCACTTGTACCCAAAGCCTTCCTTTGGTGACACTTTTGGATGATCCAAAGGGGCTTGCAACGCAATTCCTGGGGCCTGATTTTTCAGTCGTCTCCGATGACGGCTAGGGCTACGTTTAGGTTTGCTCAGGAACAGCGAACCCAGAGGGTCCAGTTGCATGTGGGGCTGCGTAAAGGCTCCCCTGCGGAGTTCACTTGTACCCAAAGCCTTCCTTTGCGGGCACTTTTGGATGGTCCAAAGGGGCTTGCAACGCGTTTTCTGGGGCCCGGTTTTTCAGTCTTCTCCCATGCCGGCTAGGGGTATATTTAGGGTTGCTCGGAAACAGCGAACCTGGAGGGTCCAGTTGCATGTGGGGCTGCGTAAAGGCTCCCCTGGGGAGTTCACTTTTACCCAAAGCCTTCCTTTGGGGGCACTTTTGGATTGGCTAAAGGGGCTTGCAACGCGTTTTCTGGGCCCGGTTTTTCAGTCTGCTCCCATTCCGGCTAGGGATATATTTAAACTTAATGTGAAAGAGCGTACACGGAGTGTCAAGGTGCATGTGGAGCTGCGTAAAGTCTCCCCTGGGGAGTTCACTGGTACCCAAAGCTTTCCTTTGGTGACACTTTTGGATGGGCGAAAAGGGCTTGCAACGCATTTCCTGGGGCCTGATTTTTCAGTCGTCATCGATGCCGTCTAGGACTATGTTTAGGAATTCTCGGATACAGCGAACCCGGAGGGTCCAGTTGCATGTGGGGCTGCGTAAAGGCTCCCCTGGGGAGTTCTCTTGTACCCAAAGTCTTCCTTTGGGGGCACTTTTGGATGGGCGAAAAGGGCTCGCAACGCATTTTCTGGGTCCCGGTTTTTCAGTCTTCTCCCATGCCGGCTAGGGCTACGTTTAGGTTTGCTCGGGAACAGCGAACCCAGAGGGTCCAGTTGCATGTGGGGCTGCGTAAAGGCTCCCCTGGGGAGTTCACTTGTACCCAAAGCCTTCCTTTAGGGGCACTTTTGGATGGGCGAAAAGGGCTCGTAACGCATTTCCTGGGGTCTGATTTTTCAGTCGTCATCGATGCCGGCTAGGGCTATGTTTAGGGATGCTCGGAAACAGCGAACCCGGAGGGTCAAGTTGCATGTGGGGCTGCGTAAAGGCTCCCCTGGGGAGTTCTCTTGTACCCAAAGCCTTCCTTTGGGGTACTTTTGGATGGGCGAAAAGGGCTCGCAACGCATTTCCTGGGGCCTGATTTTTCAGTTGTCTCCGATGACGGCTAGGGTTATGTTTAGGGATGCTCGGAAACAGCGAACCCGGAGGGTCCAGTTGCATGTGGGGCTGCGTAAAGGCTCCCCTGGGGAGTTCACTTGTACCCAAACCCTTCCTTTGGTGACACTTTTGGATGGTCCAAAGGGGATTGCAACGTGTTTTCTGGGGCCCGGTTTTTCAGATTCTCCCATGCCCGCCAGGGTTCTATTTAGGTTTTCTCGGAAAAATCGAACCCGGAGGGTCCAGTTGCATGTGGGGCTGCGTAAAGGCTCCCCTGGGGAGTTCACTTGTACCCAAAGCCTTCCTTTGGGGGCACTTTTGGATTTTCCAAAGTGGCTCGCAACGCATTTCCTGGGGCCTGATTTTTCAGTCGTCTTCGAGGCCGGGTAGGGCTATGTTTAGGTTTGCTCAGGAACAGCGAACCCGGAGGGTCCAGTTGCATGTGGGGCTGCGTAAAGGCTCCCCTGGGGAGTTCACTTGTACCCAAAGCCTTCCTTTGGGGGCACTTTTGGATGGGTGAAAAGGGCTTGCATCGCGTTTCGTGGGGACTGATTTTTCTATGGTCTTCGATGCCGGCTAGGGCTGTGTTTAGGGATGCTCGGAAACAGCGAACCCGGAGGGTCAAGTTGCATGTGGGGCTGCGTAAAGGCTCCCCTGGGGAGTTCACTTGTACCCAAAGCCTTCCTTTGGTGACACTTTTGGATCGTCCAATGGGGCTTGCAACGCGTTTTCTGTGGCCCGGGTTTTCAGTCTTCTCCCATGCCGGCTAGGGATATATTTAGGGTTGCTCGGAAAAATCGAACCCGAAGGGTCCAGTTGCATGTGGGGCTGCGTAAAGGCTCCCCTGGGGAGTTCTCTTGTACCCAAAGCCTTCCTTTGGGGTACTTTTGGATGGGCGAAAAGGGCTCGCAACGCATTTCCTGGGGCCTGATTTTTCAGTCGTCTCCGATGACGGCTAGGGTTATGTTTAGGGATGCTCGGAAACAGCGAACCCAGAGGGTCCAGTTGCATGTGGGGCTGCGTAAAGGCTCCCCTGGGGAGTTCACTTGTACCCAAAGCCTTCCTTTGGTGACACTTTTGGATGATCCAAAGGGGCTTGCAACGCAATTCCTGGGGCCTGATTTTTCAGTCGTCTCCGATGACGGCTAGGGCTACGTTTAGGTTTGCTCAGGAACAGCGAACCCAGAGGGTCCAGTTGCATGTGGGGCTGCGTAAAGGCTCCCCTGCGGAGTTCACTTGTACCCAAAGCCTTCCTTTGCGGGCACTTTTGGATGGTCCAAAGGGGCTTGCAACGCGTTTTCTGGGGCCCGGTTTTTCAGTCTTCTCTCATGCCGGCTAGGGGTATATTTAGGGTTGCTCGGAAACAGCGAACCTGGAGGGTCCAGTTGCATGTGGGGCTGCCTAAAGGCTCCCCTGGGGAGTTCACTTTTACCCAAAGCCTTCCTTTGGGGGCACTTTTGGATTGGCTAAAGGGGCTTGCAACGCGTTTTCTGGGCCCGGTTTTTCAGTCTACTCCCATTCCGGCTAGGGATATATTTAAACTTAATGTGAAAGAGCGTACACGGAGTGTCAAGGTGCATGTGGAGCTGCGTAAAGTCTCCCCTGGGGAGTTCAGTTGTACCCAAAGCCTTCCTTTGGGGGCACTTTTGGATGGGCGAAAAGGGCTTGCAACACATTTCCTGGGGCCTGATTTTTCAGTCGTCATCGATGCCGTCTAGGACTATGTTTAGGAATTCTCGGATACAGCGAACCCGGAGGGTCCAGTTGCATGTGGGGCTGCGTAAAGGCTCCCCTGGGGAGTTCTCTTGTACCCAAAGTCTTCCTTTGGGGGCACATTTGGATGGGCGAAAAGGCCTCGGAACGCATTTCCTGGGGCCTGATTTTTCACTCGTCTCCGATGACGGCTAGGGCTACGTTTAGGTTTGCTCAGGAACAGCGAACCCGGAGGGTCCAGTTGCATGTGGGGCTGCGTAAAGGCTCCCCTGGGGAGTTCACTTGTACCCAAAGCCTTCCTTTGGTGACACTTTTGGATGGTCCAAAGGGGATTGCAACGTGTTTTCTGGGGCCCGGTTTTTCAGATTCTCCCATGCCCGCCAGGGTTCTATTTAGGTTTGCTCGGAAAAATCGAACCCGTAGAGTCCAGTTGCATGTGGGGCTGCGTAAAGGCTCCCCTGGGGAGTTCACTTGTACCCAAAGCCTTCCTTTGGGGGCACTTTTGGATTTTCCAAAGTGGCTCGCAACGCATTTCCTGGGGCCTGATTTTTCACTCGTCTCCGATGACGGCTAGGGCTACGTTTAGGTTTGCTCAGGAACAGCAAACCCGGAGGGTCCAGTTGCATGTGGGGCTGTGTAAAGTCTCCCCTGGGGAGATCACTTGTACCCGAAGCATTCCTTTGCGGGCACTTTTGGATGGTCCAAAGGGGCTTGCAACGCATTTCCTGGGGCCTGATTTTTCACTCGTCTTCGATGCCAGCTAGGGCTATGTTTAGGGATGTTCGGAAACAGCAAACCCGGAGGTTGCAGTTGCATGTGGGGCTGCGTAAAGGCTCCCCTGGGGACTTCACTTCTATCCAAAGCCTTCCTTTGGGGGCACTTTTGGATGGTCCAAAGGGGCTCGCAACGCATTTCCATTTGCCTGATTTTTCACTCGCCTCCGATGACGACAAGGGCTACGTTTAGGTTTGCTCAGGAACAGCGAACCCGGAGGTTGCAGTTGCATGTGGGGCTGCGTAAAGGCTCCCCTGGGGAGTTCACTTGTAACCAAAGCCTTCCTTTGGGGGCACTTTTGGATGGGTGAAAAGGGCTCGTAACGCATTTCGTGGGGCCTGATTTTTCAGTCGTCATCGATGCCGGCTAGGGCTATGTTTAGGGATGTTCGGAAACAGCGAACCCGGAGGGTCAAGTTGCATGTGGGGCTCCGTAAAGGCTCCCCTGGGGAGTTCAGATGTACCCAAAGCCTTCCTTTGGGGGCACTTTTGGATGGTCGAATGGGGCTTGAAACGCATTTTCTAGAGCCCGAGTTTTCAGTCTTCTGCCATGGTGGCTAGGGGTATATTTAGGGTTGCTCGTAACCAGTGAACAAGGAGGGTCCAGTTGCATGTGGGGCTGCATAAAGGCTCCCCTGGGGAGTTCAGTTGTACCCAAAGCCTTCCTTTGGGGGCACTGCTGGATGGGTGAATGGGGCTTGAAACGCATTTTCTGGAGCCCGAGTTTTCAGTCTTCTGCCATGGTGGCTAGGGGTATATTTACGGTTGCTCGTAAACAGTGAACAAGGAGGGTCCAGTTGCATGTGGGGCTGCGTAAAGGCACCCCTGGGGAGTTCAGACGTACCCAAAGCATTCCTATGGGGGCACTTTTGGATGGGCGAATATGGCTTTTAATGCATTTTCTGGGGCCCGAATTTTCAGTCGACTACCAGGCGGGCCAGGGCTATATTTAGGCTTGCGGTGAAAGAGTGAACCCGCAGGGTCCAGTTGCATGTGGGGCTGCATAAAGGCTCCCCTGGGGAGTTCACTTGTACCCAAAGACTTCCTCTGGGGGCACTTTTGGATGGGCGAATTAGGCTTTTAACAGTTTTTCTGGGGCCCGAGTTTTCAGTCGACTGCCAGGCGGGCCAGGGCTATATTTAGGGTTGCTGTGAAAGAGCGAATACGGAGGGTCCAGTTGCATGTGGGGCTGCGTTAAGGCTCCCCTGGGGAGTCCAGTTGTACCCAAAGCCTTCCTTTGGGGGCACTTTTGGATGGTCCAAGGGGAATCGCAATGCGTTTTCTGAGGCCCGCTTTTTCAGTCTTCTCCCGTTGCGCCAAGGGCTATATTTAGGGTTGCTCTGAAAGAGTGAACCCGGAGGGTCCAGTTGCATGTGGGGCTGCGTAAAGGCTCCCCTGGGGAGATCACTTGTACCCAAAGTCTTCCTTTGGTGACACTTTTGGATGGTCCAAAGGGGCTTGCAACGCAATTCCTGGGGCCTGATTTTTCAGTCGTCTCCGATGACGGCTAGGGCTACGTTTTGGTTTGCTCAGGAACAGCGAACCCAGAGGGTCCAGTTGCATGTGGGGCTGCGTAAAGGCTCCCCTGCGGAGTTCACTTGTACCCAAAGCCTTCCTTTGGGGGCACTTTTGGATGGTCCAAAGGGGCTTGCAACGCATTTCCTGGGGCCTGATTTTTCAGTCGTCTTCGATGCCAGCTAGGGCTATGTTTAGGGATGTTCGGAAACAGCGAACCCGGAGGTTGCAGTTCCATGTGGTGCTGCGTAAAGGCTCCCCTGGGGAGTTCACTTGTACCCAAAACCTTCCTTTGGGGGCACTTTTGGATGGGCGAAAAGGGCTCGTAACGCATTTCCTGGGGCCTGATTTTTCAGTCGTCTTCTTTGCCGGCTAGGGCTATGTTTAGGGATGCTCGGAAACAGCGAACCCGGAGGGTCCAGTTGCATGTGGGGCTGCGTAAAGGCTCCCCTGGGGAGTTCACTTGTACCCAAACCCTTCCTTTGGTGACACTTTTGGATGGTCCAAAGGGGATTGCAACGTGTTTTCTGGGGCCCGGTTTTTCAGATTCTCCCATGCCCGCCAGGGTTCTATTTAGGTTTGCTCGGAAAAATCGAACCCGGAGGGTCCAGTTGCATGTGGGGCTGCGTAAAGGCTCCCCTGGGGAGTTCACTTGTACCCAAAGCCTTCCTTTGGGGGCACTTTTGGATTTTCCAAAGTGGCTCGCAACGCATTTCCTGGGGCCTGATTTTTCAGTCGTCTTCGAGGCCGGGTAGGGCTATGTTTAGGTTTGCTCAGGAACAGCGAACCCGGAGGGTCCAGTTGCATGTGGGGCTGCGTAAAGGCTCCCCTGGGGAGTTCACTTGTACCCAAAGCCTTCCTTTGGGGGCACTTTTGGATGGGTGAAAAGGGCTTGCATCGCGTTTCCTGGGGACTGATTTTTCTATGGTCTTCGATGCCGGCTAGGGCTGTGTTTAGGGATGCTCGGAAACAGCGAACCCGGAGGGTCAAGTTGCATGTGGGGCTGCGTAAAGGCTCCCCTGGGGAGTTCACTTGTACCCAAAGCCTTCCTTTGGTGACACTTTTGGATCGTCCAATGGGGCTTGCAACGCGTTTTCTGTGGCCCGGGTTTTCAGTCTTCTCCCATGCCGGCTAGGGATATATTTAGGGTTGCTCGGAAAAATCGAACCCGAAGGGTCCAGTTGCATGTGGGGCTGCGTAAAGGCTCCCCTGGGGAGTTCTCTTGTACCCAAAGCCTTCCTTTGGGGTACTTTTGGATGGGCGAAAAGGGCTCGCAACGCATTTCCTGGGGCCTGATTTTTCAGTCGTCTCCGATGACGGCTAGGGTTATGTTTAGGGATGCCCGGAAACAGCGAACCCAGAGGGTCCAGTTGCATGTGGGGCTGCGTAAAGGCTCCCCTGGGGAGTTCACTTGTACCCAAAGCCTTCCTTTGGTGACACTTTTGGATGATCCAAAGGGGCTTGCAACGCAATTCCTGGGGCCTGATTTTTCAGTCGTCTCCGATGACGGCTAGGGCTACGTTTAGGTTTGCTCAGGAACAGCGAACCCAGAGGGTCCAGTTGCATGTGGGGCTGCGTAAAGGCTCCCCTGCGGAGTTCACTTGTACCCAAAGCCTTCCTTTGCGGGCACTTTTGGATGGTCCAAAGGGGCTTGCAACGCGTTTTCTGGGGCCCGGTTTTTCAGTCTTCTCCCATGCCGGCTAGGGGTATATTTAGGGTTGCTCGGAAACAGCGAACCTGGAGGGTCCAGTTGCATGTGGGGCTGCGTAAAGGCTCCCCTGGGGAGTTCACTTTTACCCAAAGCCTTCCTTTGGGGGCACTTTTGGATTGGCTAAAGGGGCTTGCAACGCGTTTTCTGGGCCCGGTTTTTCAGTCTGCTCCCATTCCGGCTAGGGATATATTTAAACTTAATGTGAAAGAGCGTACACGGAGTGTCAAGGTGCATGTGGAGCTGCGTAAAGTCTCCCCTGGGGAGTTCAGTTGTACCCAAAGCCTTCCTTTGGGGGCACTTTTGGATGGGCGAAAAGGGCTTGCAACACATTTCCTGGGGCCTGATTTTTCAGTCGTCATCGATGCCGTCTAGGACTATGTTTAGGAATTCTCGGATACAGCGAACCCGGAGGGTCCAGTTGCATGTGGGGCTGCGTAAAGGCTCCCCTGGGGAGTTCTCTTGTACCCAAAGTCTTCCTTTGGGGGCACATTTGGATGGGCGAAAAGGCCTCGGAACGCATTTCCTGGGGCCTGATTTTTCACTCGTCTCCGATGACGGCTAGGGCTACGTTTAGGTTTGCTCAGGAACAGCGAACCCGGAGGGTCCAGTTGCATGTGGGGCTGCGTAAAGGCTCCCCTGGGGAGTTCACTTGTACCCAAAGCCTTCCTTTGGTGACACTTTTGGATGGTCCAAAGGGGATTGCAACGTGTTTTCTGGGGCCCGGTTTTTCAGATTCTCCCATGCCCGCCAGGGTTCTATTTAGGTTTGCTCGGAAAAATCGAACCCGTAGGGTCCAGTTGCATGTGGGGCTGCGTAAAGGCTCCCCTGCGGAGTTCACTTGTACCCAAAGCCTTCCTTTGGGGGCACTTTTGGATTTTCCAAAGTGGCTCGCAACGCATTTCCTGGGGCCTGATTTTTCACTCGTCTCCGATGACGGCTAGGGCTACGTTTAGGTTTGCTCAGGAACAGCAAACCCGGAGGGTCCAGTTGCATGTGGGGCTGTGTAAAGTCTCCCCTGGGGAGATCACTTGTACCCGAAGCATTCCTTTGCGGGCACTTTTGGATGGTCCAAAGGGGCTTGCAACGCATTTCCTGGGGCCTGATTTTTCAGTCGTCATCGATGACGGCTAGTGCTATGTTTAGGGATGCTCGGAAACAGCGAACCCGGAGGGTCCAGTTGCATGTGGGGCTGCGTAAAGGCTCCCCTGGGGAGTTCACTTGTACCCAAAGCCTTCCTTTGGGGGCACTTTTGGATGGGCGAAAAGGGCTCGCAACGCATTTCCTGGGGCCTGATTTTTCAGTCGTCTTCGAGGCCGGGTAGGGCTATGTTTAGGTTTGCTCAGGAACAGCGAACCCAGAGGGTCCAGTTGCATGTGGGGCTGCGTAAAGGCTCCCCTGGGGAGTTCACTTGTACCCAAAGCCTTCCTTTAGGGGCACTTTTGGATGGGCGAAAAGGGCTCGTAACGCATTTCCTGGGGTCTGATTTTTCAGTCGTCATCGATGCCGGCTAGGGCTATGTTTAGGGATGCTCGGAAACAGCGAACCCGGAGGGTCAAGTTGCATGTGGGGCTGCGTAAAGGCTCCCCTGGGGAGTTCTCTTGTACCCAAAGCCTTCCTTTGGGGTACTTTTGGATGGGCGAAAAGGGCTCGCAACGCATTTCCTGGGGCCTGATTTTTCAGTCGTCTCCGATGACGGCTAGGGCTATGTTTAGGGATGCTCGGAAACAGCGAACCCGGAGGGTCCAGTTGCATGTGGGGCTGCGTAAAGGCTCCCCTGGGGAGTTCACTTGTACCCAAACCCTTCCTTTGGTGACACTTTTGGATGGTCCAAAGGGGATTGCAACGTGTTTTCTGGGGCCCGGTTTTTCAGATTCTCCCATGCCCGCCAGGGTTCTATTTAGGTTTGCTCGGAAAAATCGAACCCGGAGGGTCCAGTTGCATGTGGGGCTGCGTAAAGGCTCCCCTGGGGAGTTCACTTGTACCCAAAGCCTTCCTTTGGGGGCACTTTTGGATTTTCCAAAGTGGCTCGCAACGCATTTCCTGGGGCCTGATTTTTCAGTCGTCTTCGAGGCCGGGTAGGGCTATGTTTAGGTTTGCTCAGGAACAGCGAACCCGGAGGGTCCAGTTGCATGTGGGGCTGCGTAAAGGCTCCCCTGGGGAGTTCACTTGTACCCAAAGCCTTCCTTTGGGGGCACTTTTGGATGGGTGAAAAGGGCTTGCATCGCGTTTCCTGGGGACTGATTTTTCTATGGTCTTCGATGCCGGCTAGGGCTGTGTTTAGGGATGCTCGGAAACAGCGAACCCGGAGGGTCAAGTTGCATGTGGGGCTGCGTAAAGGCTCCCCTGCGGAGTTCACTTGTACCCAAAGCCTTCCTTTGGTGACACTTTTGGATCGTCCAATGGGGCTTGCTACGCGTTTTCTGTGGCCCGGGTTTTCAGTCTTCTCCCATGCCGGCTAGGGATATATTTAGGGTTGCTCGGAAAAATCGAACCCGAAGGGTCCAGTTGCATGTGGGGCTGCGTAAAGGCTCCCCTGGGGAGTTCTCTTGTACCCAAAGCCTTCCTTTGGGGTACTTTTGGATGGGCGAAAAGGGCTCGCAACGCATTTCCTGGGGCCTGATTTTTCAGTCGTCTCCGATGACGGCTAGGGTTATGTTTAGGGATGCTCGGAAACAGCGAACCCAGAGGGTCCAGTTGCATGTGGGGCTGCGTAAAGGCTCCCCTGGGGAGTTCACTTGTACCCAAAGCCTTCCTTTAGTGACACTTTTGGATGATCCAAAGGGGCTTGCAACGCAATTCCTGGGGCCTGATTTTTCAGTCGTCTCCGATGACGGCTAGGGCTACGTTTAGGTTTGCTCAGGAACAGCAAACCCGGAGGGTCCAGTTGCATGTGGGGCTGCGTAAAGGCTCCCCTGCGGAGTTCACTTGTACCCAAAGCCTTCCTTTGCGGGCACTTTTGGATGGTCCAAAGGGGCTTGCAACGCGTTTTCTGGGGCCCGGTTTTTCAGTCTTCTCCCATGCCGGCTAGGGGTATATTTAGGGTTGCTCGGAAACAGCGAACCTGGAGGGTCCAGTTGCATGTGGGGCTGCGTAAAGGCTCCCCTGGGGAGTTCACTTTTACCCAAAGCCTTCCTTTGGGGGCACTTTTGGATTGGCTAAAGGGGCTTGCAACGCGTTTTCTGGGCCCGGTTTTTCAGTCTGCTCCCATTCCGGCTAGGGATATATTTAAACTTAATGTGAAAGAGCGTACACGGAGTGTCAAGGTGCATGTGGAGCTGCGTAAAGTCTCCCCTGGGGAGTTCAGTTGTACCCAAAGCCTTCCTTTGGGGGCACTTTTGGATGGGCGAAAAGGGCTTGCAACGCATTTCCTGGGGCCTGATTTTTCAGTCGTCATCGATGCCGTCTAGGACTATGTTTAGGAATTCTCGGATACAGCGAACCCGGAGGGTCCAGTTGCATGTGGGGCTGCGTAAAGGCTCCCCTGGGGAGTTCTCTTGTACCCAAAGTCTTCCTTTGGGGGCACATTTGGATGGGCGAAAAGGCCTCGGAACGCATTTCCTGGGGCCTGATTTTTCACTCGTCTCCGATGACGGCTAGGGCTACGTTTAGGTTTGCTCAGGAACAGCGAACCCGGAGGGTCCAGTTGCATGTGGGGCTGCGTAAAGGCTCCCCTGGGGAGTTCACTTGTACCCAAAGCCTTCCTTTGGTGACACTTTTGGATGGTCCAAAGGGGATTGCAACGTGTTTTCTGGGGCCCGGTTTTTCAGATTCTCCCATGCCCGCCAGGGTTCTATTTAGGTTTGCTCGGAAAAATCGAACCCGTAGGGTCCAGTTGCATGTGGGGCTGCGTAAAGGCTCCCCTGCGGAGTTCACTTGTACCCAAAGCCTTCCTTTGGGGGCACTTTTGGATTTTCCAAAGTGGCTCGCAACGCATTTCCTGGGTCCTGATTTTTCACTCGTCTCCGATGACGGCTAGGGCTACGTTTAGGTTTGCTCAGGAACAGCAAACCCGGAGGGTCCAGTTGCATGTGGGGCTGTGTAAAGTCTCCCCTGGGGAGATCACTTGTACCCGAAGCATTCCTTTGCGGGCACTTTTGGATGGTCCAAAGGGGCTTGCAACGCATTTCCTGGGGCCTGATTTTTCAGTCGTCATCGATGACGGCTAGTGCTATGTTTAGGGATGCTCGGAAACAGCGAACCCGGAGGGTCCAGTTGCATGTGGGGCTGCGTAAAGGCTCCCCTGGGGAGTTCACTTGTACCCAAAGCCTTCCTTTGGGGGCACTTTTGGATTGGCGAAAAGGGCTCGCAACGCATTTCCTGGGGCCTGATTTTTCAGTCGTCTTCGAGGCCGGGTAGGGCTATGTTTAGGTTTGCTCAGGAACAGCGAACCCAGAGGGTCCAGTTGCATGTGGGGCTGCGTAAAGGCTCCCCTGGGGAGTTCACTTGTACCCAAAGCCTTCCTTTAGGGGCACTTTTGGATGGGCGAAAAGGGCTCGTAACGCATTTCCTGGGGTCTGATTTTTCAGTCGTCATCGATGCCGGCTAGGGCTATGTTTAGGGATGCTCGGAAACAGCGAACCCGGAGGGTCAAGTTGCATGTGGGGCTGCGTAAAGGCTCCCCTGGGGAGTTCTCTTGTACCCAAAGCCTTCCTTTGGGGTACTTTTGGATGGGCGAAAAGGGCTCGCAACGCATTTCCTGGGGCCTGATTTTTCAGTCGTCTCCGATGACGGCTAGGGCTATGTTTAGGGATGCTCGGAAACAGCGAACCCGGAGGGTCCAGTTGCATGTGGGGCTGCGTAAAGGCTCCCCTGGGGAGTTCACTTGTACCCAAAGCCTTCCTTTGCGGGCACTTTCGGATGGTCCAAAGGGGCTTGCAACGCGTTTTCTGGGGCCCGGTTTTTCAGTCTTCTCCCATGCCGGCTAGGGGTATATTTAGGGTTGCTCGGAAACAGCGAACCTGGAGGGTCCAGTTGCATGTGGGGCTGCGTAAAGGCTCCCCTGGGGAGTTCACTTTTACCCAAAGCCTTCCTTTGGGGGCACTTTTGGATTGGCTAAAGGGGCTTGCAACGCGTTTTCTGGGCCCGGTTTTTCAGTCTGCTCCCATTCCGGCTAGGGATATATTTAAACTTAATGTGAAAGAGCGTACACGAAGTGTCAAGGTGCATGTGGAGCTGCGTAAAGTCTACCCTGGGGAGTTCAGTTGTACCCAAAGCCTTCCTTTGGGGGCACTTTTGGATGGGCGAAAAGGGCTTGCAACGCATTTCCTGGGGCCTGATTTTTCAGTCGTCTTCGATGGGGTCTAGGACTATGTTTAGGAATTCTCGGATACAGCGAACCCGGAGGGTCCAGTTGCATGTGGGGCTGCGTAAAGGCTCCCCTGGGGAGTTCACTTGTACCCAAAGCCTTCCTTTGGGGGCACATTTGGATGGGCGAAAAGGCCTCGGAACGCATTTCCTGGGGCCTTATTTTTCACTCGTCTCCGATGACGGCTAGGGCTACGTTTAGGTTTGCTCAGGAACAGCGAACCCGGAGGGTCCAGTTGCATGTGATGCTGCGTAAAGGCTCCCCTGGGGAGTTCACTTGTACCCAAAGCCTTCCTTTGGGGGTACTTTTGGATGGGCGAAAAGGGCTCGTAACGCATTTCCTGGGGCCTGATTTTTCAGTCGTCTTCGATGCCGGCTAGGGCTATGTTTAGGGATGCTCAGGAACAGCAAACCCGGAGGGTGCAGTTGCATGTGGTGCTGCGTAAAGGCTCCCCTGGGGAGATCACTTGTACCCAAAGCCTTCCTTTGGGGGCACTTTTGGATGGTCCAAAGGGGCTTGCAACGCATTTCCTGGGGCCTGATTTTTCAGTCGTCTTCGATGCCCGCTAGGGCTATGTTTAGGGATGTTCGGAAACAGCGAACGCGGAGGTTGCAGTTCCATGTGGGGCTGCGTAAAGGCTCCCCTGGGGAGTTCACTTGTACCCAAAGCCTTCCTTTGGGGGCACTTTTGGATGGGCGAAAAGGGCTCGCAACCTATTTCCTGGGGCCTGATTTTTCAGTCGTCTCCTTTGCCGGCTAGGGCTATGTATAGGGATGCTCGGAAACAGCGAACCCGGAGGGTCCAGTTGCATGTGGGGCTGCGTAAAGGCTCCCCTGGGGAGTTCACTTGTACCCAAACCCTTCCTTTGGTGACACTTTTGGATGGTCCAAAGGGGATTGCAACGTGTTTTCTGTGGCCCGGTTTTTCAGATTCTCCCATGCCGGCTAGGGTTCTATTTAGGTTTGCTCGGAAAAATCGAACCCGTAGGGTCCAGTTGCATGTGGGGCTGCGTAAAGGCTCCCCTGGGGAGTTCACTTGTACCCAAAGCCTTCCTTTGGGGGCACTTTTGGATGTTCCAAAGTGGCTCGCAACGCATTTCCTGGGGCCTGATTTTTCACTCGTCTCCGATGACGGCTAGGGCTACGTTTAGGTTTGCTCAGGAACAGCGAACCCGGAGAGTCCAGTTGCATGTGGGGCTGCGTAAAGGCTCCCCTGGGGAGTTCACTTGTACCCAAAGCCTTCCTTTGGGGGCACTTTTGGATGGGAGAAAAGGCCTCGGAACGCATTTCCTGGGGCCTGATTTTTCACTCGTCTCCGAAGACGGCTAGGGCTACGATTAGGTTTGCTCAGGAACAGCGAACCCGGAGGGTCCAGTTGCATGTGGGGCTGCGTAAAGGCTCCCCTGGGGAGTTCACTTGTACCCAAAGCATTCCTTTGGGGGCACTTTTGGATGGGCGAAAAGGGCTCGTAACGCATTTCCTGGGGCCTGATTTTTCAGTCGTCATAGATGCCGGCTAGGGCTACGTTTAGGGATGCTCGGAAACAGCGAACCCGGAGGGTCCAGTTGCATGTGGGGCTGCGTAAACGCTCCCCTGGGGAGTTCTCTTGTATCCAAAGCCTTCCTTTGGGGGCACTTTTGGATGGTCCTAAGGGGCTCGCAACGCATTTCCTGGGGCCTGATTTTTCAGTCGTCTTCTTTGCCGGCTAGGGATATGTTTAGGGATGCTCGGAAACAGCGAACCCGGAGGGTCCAGTTGCATGTGGGGCTGCGTAAAGGCTCCCCTGGGGAGTTCACTTGTACCCAAACCCTTCCTTTGGTGACACTTTTGGATGGTCCAAAGGGGATTGCAACGTGTTTTCTGGGGCCCGGTTTTTCAGATTCTCCCATGCCGGCTAGAGTTCTATTTAGGATTGCTCGGAAAAATCGAACCCGGAGGGTCCAGTTGCATGTGGGGCTGCGTAAAGGCTCCCCTGGGGAGTTCACTTGTACCCAAAGCCTTCCTTTGGTGACACCTTTGGATGGTCCAAAGGGGCTTGCAACGCGTTTTCTGGGGCTCGGTTTTTCAGTCTTCTCCCATACCGGCTAGGGATATATTTAGGGTTGCTTGGAAACAGCAAACCCGGAGGGTCCAGTTGCATGTGGGGCTGCGTAAAGGCTCCCCTGGGGAGTTCACTTGTACCCAAAGTTTTCCTTTGGGGGCACTTCTGGATGGGTGAAAGGGGCTCGTAACGCATTTCCTGGGGCCTGATTTTTCAATCGTCTCCGATGACGGCTAGGGCTACGTTTAGGTTTGCTCAGGAACAGGGAACCCGGAGGGTCCAGTTGCATGTGAGGCTGCGTAAAGGCTCCCCTGGGGAGTTCTCTTGTACCCAAAGCCTTCCTTTTGGGGTACTTTTGGATGGGCGAAAAGGGATTGCAACGCATTTTCTGGGTCCCGGTTTTTCAGTCTTCTCTCATGCCGGCTAGGGCTACGTTTAGCTTTGCTCGGGAACAGCAAACCCGGAGGGTCCAGTTGCATGTGGGGCTGCGTAAAGGCTCCCCTGGGGAGTTCACTTTCACCCAAAGCCTTCCTTTGGGGGCACTTTTGGATTGGCTAAAGCGGCTTGCAACGCGTTTTCTGGGCCCAGATTTTCAGTCTGCTCCCATTCCGGCTAGGGATATATTTAAACTTAATGTGAAAGAGCGTACACGGAGTGTCAAGGTGCATGTGGGGCTGCGTAAAGGCTCCCCTGGGGAGTTCAGTTGTACCCAAAGCCTTCCTTTGGGGGCACTTTTGGATGGGCGAAAAGGGCTTGCAACACATTTCCTGGGGCCTGATTTTTCAGTCGTCATCGATGCCGTCTAGGACTATGTTTAGGAATTCTCGGATACAGCGAACCCGGAGGGTCCAGTTGCATGTGGGGCTGCGTAAAGGCTCCCCTGGGGAGTTCTCTTGTACCCAAAGTCTTCCTTTGGGGGCACATTTGGATGGGCGAAAAGGCCTCGGAACGCATTTCCTGGGGCCTGATTTTTCACTCGTCTCCGATGACGGCTAGGGCTACGTTTAGGTTTGCTCAGGAACAGCGAACCCGGAGGGTCCAGTTGCATGTGGGGCTGCGTAAAGGCTCCCCTGGGGAGTTCACTTGTACCCAAAGCCTTCCTTTGGTGACACTTTTGGATGGTCCAAAGGGGATTGCAACGTGTTTTCTGGGGCCCGGTTTTTCAGATTCTCCCATGCCCGCCAGGGTTCTATTTAGGTTTGCTCGGAAAAATCGAACCCGTAGAGTCCAGTTGCATGTGGGGCTGCGTAAAGGCTCCCCTGGGGAGTTCACTTGTACCCAAAGCCTTCCTTTGGGGGCACTTTTGGATTTTCCAAAGTGGCTCGCAACGCATTTCCTGGGGCCTGATTTTTCACTCGTCTCCGATGACGGCTAGGGCTACGTTTAGGTTTGCTCAGGAACAGCAAACCCGGAGGGTCCAGTTGCATGTGGGGCTGTGTAAAGTCTCCCCTGGGGAGATCACTTGTACCCGAAGCATTCCTTTGCGGGCACTTTTGGATGGTCCAAAGGGGCTTGCAACGCATTTCCTGGGGCCTGATTTTTCACTCGTCTTCGATGCCAGCTAGGGCTATGTTTAGGGATGTTCGGAAACAGCAAACCCGGAGGTTGCAGTTGCATGTGGGGCTGCGTAAAGGCTCCCCTGGGGACTTCACTTCTATCCAAAGCCTTCCTTTGGGGGCACTTTTGGATGGTCCAAAGGGGCTCGCAACGCATTTCCATTTGCCTGATTTTTCACTCGCCTCCGATGACGACAAGGGCTACGTTTAGGTTTGCTCAGGAACAGCGAACCCGGAGGTTGCAGTTGCATGTGGGGCTGCGTAAAGGCTCCCCTGGGGAGTTCACTTGTAACCAAAGCCTTCCTTTGGGGGCACTTTTGGATGGGTGAAAAGGGCTCGTAACGCATTTCGTGGGGCCTGATTTTTCAGTCGTCATCGATGCCGGCTAGGGCTATGTTTAGGGATGTTCGGAAACAGCGAACCCGGAGGGTCAAGTTGCATGTGGGGCTCCGTAAAGGCTCCCCTGGGGAGTTCAGATGTACCCAAAGCCTTCCTTTGGGGGCACTTTTGGATGGTCGAATGGGGCTTGAAACGCATTTTCTAGAGCCCGAGTTTTCAGTCTTCTGCCATGGTGGCTAGGGGTATATTTAGGGTTGCTCGTAACCAGTGAACAAGGAGGGTCCAGTTGCATGTGGGGCTGCATAAAGGCTCCCCTGGGGAGTTCAGTTGTACCCAAAGCCTTCCTTTGGGGGCACTGCTGGATGGGTGAATGGGGCTTGAAACGCATTTTCTGGAGCCCGAGTTTTCAGTCTTCTGCCATGGTGGCTAGGGGTATATTTACGGTTGCTCGTAAACAGTGAACAAGGAGGGTCCAGTTGCATGTGGGGCTGCGTAAAGGCACCCCTGGGGAGTTCAGACGTACCCAAAGCATTCCTATGGGGGCACTTTTGGATGGGCGAATATGGCTTTTAATGCATTTTCTGGGGCCCGAATTTTCAGTCGACTACCAGGCGGGCCAGGGCTATATTTAGGCTTGCGGTGAAAGAGTGAACCCGCAGGGTCCAGTTGCATGTGGGGCTGCATAAAGGCTCCCCTGGGGAGTTCACTTGTACCCAAAGCCTTCCTCTGGGGGCACTTTTGGATGGGCGAATTAGGCTTTTAACAGTTTTTCTGGGGCCCGAGTTTTCAGTCGACTGCCAGGCGGGCCAGGGCTATATTTAGGGTTGCTGTGAAAGAGCGAATACGGAGGGTCCAGTTGCATGTGGGGCTGCGTTAAGGCTCCCCTGGGGAGTCCAGTTGTACCCAAAGCCTTCCTTTGGGGGCACTTTTGGATGGTCCAAGGGGAATCGCAATGCGTTTTCTGAGGCCCGCTTTTTCAGTCTTCTCCCGTTGCGCCAAGGGCTATATTTAGGGTTGCTCTGAAAGAGTGAACCCGGAGGGTCCAGTTGCATGTGGGGCTGCGTAAAGGCTCCCCTGGGGAGATCACTTGTACCCAAAGTCTTCCTTTGGTGACACTTTTGGATGGTCCAAAGGGGCTTGCAACGCAATTCCTGGGGCCTGATTTTTCAGTCGTCTCCGATGACGGCTAGGGCTACGTTTTGGTTTGCTCAGGAACAGCGAACCCAGAGGGTCCAGTTGCATGTGGGGCTGCGTAAAGGCTCCCCTGCGGAGTTCACTTGTACCCAAAGCCTTCCTTTGGGGGCACTTTTGGATGGTCCAAAGGGGCTTGCAACGCATTTCCTGGGGCCTGATTTTTCAGTCGTCTTCGATGCCAGCTAGGGCTATGTTTAGGGATGTTCGGAAACAGCGAACCCGGAGGTTGCAGTTCCATGTGGTGCTGCGTAAAGGCTCCCCTGGGGAGTTCACTTGTACCCAAAACCTTCCTTTGGGGGCACTTTTGGATGGGCGAAAAGGGCTCGTAACGCATTTCCTGGGGCCTGATTTTTCAGTCGTCTTCTTTGCCGGCTAGGGCTATGTTTAGGGATGCTCGGAAACAGCGAACCCGGAGGGTCCAGTTGCATGTGGGGCTGCGTAAAGGCTCCCCTGGGGAGTTCACTTGTACCCAAACCCTTCCTTTGGTGACACTTTTGGATGGTCCAAAGGGGATTGCAACGTGTTTTCTGGGGCCCGGTTTTTCAGATTCTCCCATGCCCGCCAGGGTTCTATTTAGGTTTGCTCGGAAAAATCGAACCCGGAGGGTCCAGTTGCATGTGGGGCTGCGTAAAGGCTCCCCTGGGGAGTTCACTTGTACCCAAAGCCTTCCTTTGGGGGCACTTTTGGATTTTCCAAAGTGGCTCGCAACGCATTTCCTGGGGCCTGATTTTTCAGTCGTCTTCGAGGCCGGGTAGGGCTATGTTTAGGTTTGCTCAGGAACAGCGAACCCGGAGGGTCCAGTTGCATGTGGGGCTGCGTAAAGGCTCCCCTGGGGAGTTCACTTGTACCCAAAGCCTTCCTTTGGGGGCACTTTTGGATGGGTGAAAAGGGCTTGCATCGCGTTTCCTGGGGACTGATTTTTCTATGGTCTTCGATGCCGGCTAGGGCTGTGTTTAGGGATGCTCAGAAACAGCGAACCCGGAGGGTCAAGTTGCATGTGGGGCTGCGTAAAGGCTCCCCTGGGGAGTTCACTTGTACCCAAAGCCTTCCTTTGGTGACACTTTTGGATCGTCCAATGGGGCTTGCAACGCGTTTTCTGTGGCCCGGGTTTTCAGTCTTCTCCCATGCCGGCTAGGGATATATTTAGGGTTGCTCGGAAAAATCGAACCCGAAGGGTCCAGTTGCATGTGGGGCTGCGTAAAGGCTCCCCTGGGGAGTTCTCTTGTACCCAAAGCCTTCCTTTGGGGTACTTTTGGATGGGCGAAAAGGGCTCGCAACGCATTTCCTGGGGCCTGATTTTTCAGTCGTCTCCGATGACGGCTAGGGTTATGTTTAGGGATGCCCGGAAACAGCGAACCCAGAGGGTCCAGTTGCATGTGGGGCTGCGTAAAGGCTCCCCTGGGGAGTTCACTTGTACCCAAAGCCTTCCTTTGGTGACACTTTTGGATGATCCAAAGGGGCTTGCAACGCAATTCCTGGGGCCTGATTTTTCAGTCGTCTCCGATGACGGCTAGGGCTACGTTTAGGTTTGCTCAGGAACAGCGAACCCAGAGGGTCCAGTTGCATGTGGGGCTGCGTAAAGGCTCCCCTGCGGAGTTCACTTGTACCCAAAGCCTTCCTTTGCGGGCACTTTTGGATGGTCCAAAGGGGCTTGCAACGCGTTTTCTGGGGCCCGGTTTTTCAGTCTTCTCCCATGCCGGCTAGGGGTATATTTAGGGTTGCTCGGAAACAGCGAACCTGGAGGGTCCAGTTGCATGTGGGGCTGCGTAAAGGCTCCCCTGGGGAGTTCACTTTTACCCAAAGCCTTCCTTTGGGGGCACTTTTGGATTGGCTAAAGGGGCTTGCAACGCGTTTTCTGGGCCCGGTTTTTCAGTCTGCTCCCATTCCGGCTAGGGATATATTTAAACTTAATGTGAAAGAGCGTACACGGAGTGTCAAGGTGCATGTGGAGCTGCGTAAAGTCTCCCCTGGGGAGTTCAGTTGTACCCAAAGCCTTCCTTTGGGGGCACTTTTGGATGGGCGAAAAGGGCTTGCAACACATTTCCTGGGGCCTGATTTTTCAGTCGTCATCGATGCCGTCTAGGACTATGTTTAGGAATTCTCGGATACAGCGAACCCGGAGGGTCCAGTTGCATGTGGGGCTGCGTAAAGGCTCCCCTGGGGAGTTCTCTTGTACCCAAAGTCTTCCTTTGGGGGCACATTTGGATGGGCGAAAAGGCCTCGGAACGCATTTCCTGGGGCCTGATTTTTCACTCGTCTCCGATGACGGCTAGGGCTACGTTTAGGTTTGCTCAGGAACAGCGAACCCGGAGGGTCCAGTTGCATGTGGGGCTGCGTAAAGGCTCCCCTGGGGAGTTCACTTGTACCCAAAGCCTTCCTTTGGTGACACTTTTGGATGGTCCAAAGGGGATTGCAACGTGTTTTCTGGGGCCCGGTTTTTCAGATTCTCCCATGCCCGCCAGGGTTCTATTTAGGTTTGCTCGGAAAAATCGAACCCGTAGGGTCCAGTTGCATGTGGGGCTGCGTAAAGGCTCCCCTGCGGAGTTCACTTGTACCCAAAGCCTTCCTTTGGGGGCACTTTTGGATTTTCCAAAGTGGCTCGCAACGCATTTCCTGGGGCCTGATTTTTCACTCGTCTCCGATGACGGCTAGGGCTACGTTTAGGTTTGCTCAGGAACAGCAAACCCGGAGGGTCCAGTTGCATGTGGGGCTGTGTAAAGTCTCCCCTGGGGAGATCACTTGTACCCGAAGCATTCCTTTGCGGGCACTTTTGGATGGTCCAAAGGGGCTTGCAACGCATTTCCTGGGGCCTGATTTTTCAGTCCTCATCGATGACGGCTAGTGCTATGTTTAGGGATGCTCGGAAACAGCGAACCCGGAGGGTCCAGTTGCATGTGGGGCTGCGTAAAGGCTCCCCTGGGGAGTTCACTTGTACCCAAAGCCTTCCTTTGGGGGCACTTTTGGATGGGCGAAAAGGGCTCGCAACGCATTTCCTGGGGCCTGATTTTTCAGTCGTCTTCGAGGCCGGGTAGGGCTATGTTTAGGTTTGCTCAGGAACAGCGAACCCAGAGGGTCCAGTTGCATGTGGGGCTGCGTAAAGGCTCCCCTGGGGAGTTCACTTGTACCCAAAGCCTTCCTTTAGGGGCACTTTTGGATGGGCGAAAAGGGCTCGTAACGCATTTCCTGGGGTCTGATTTTTCAGTCGTCATCGATGCCGGCTAGGGCTATGTTTAGGGATGCTCGGAAACAGCGAACCCGGAGGGTCAAGTTGCATGTGGGGCTGCGTAAAGGCTCCCCTGGGGAGTTCTCTTGTACCCAAAGCCTTCCTTTGGGGTACTTTTGGATGGGCGAAAAGGGCTCGCAACGCATTTCCTGGGGCCTGATTTTTCAGTCGTCTCCGATGACGGCTAGGGCTATGTTTAGGGATGCTCGGAAACAGCGAACCCGGAGGGTCCAGTTGCATGTGGGGCTGCGTAAAGGCTCCCCTGGGGAGTTCACTTGTACCCAAACCCTTCCTTTGGTGACACTTTTGGATGGTCCAAAGGGGATTGCAACGTGTTTTCTGGGGCCCGGTTTTTCAGATTCTCCCATGCCCGCCAGGGTTCTATTTAGGTTTGCTCGGAAAAATCGAACCCGGAGGGTCCAGTTGCATGTGGGGCTGCGTAAAGGCTCCCCTGGGGAGTTCACTTGTACCCAAAGCCTTCCTTTGGGGGCACTTTTGGATTTTCCAAAGTGGCTCGCAACGCATTTCCTGGGGCCTGATTTTTCAGTCGTCTTCGAGGCCGGGTAGGGCTATGTTTAGGTTTGCTCAGGAACAGCGAACCCGGAGGGTCCAGTTGCATGTGGGGCTGCGTAAAGGCTCCCCTGGGGAGTTCACTTGTACCCAAAGCCTTCCTTTGGGGGCACTTTTGGATGGGTGAAAAGGGCTTGCATCGCGTTTCCTGGGGACTGATTTTTCTATGGTCTTCGATGCCGGCTAGGGCTGTGTTTAGGGATGCTCGGAAACAGCGAACCCGGAGGGTCAAGTTGCATGTGGGGCTGCGTAAAGGCTCCCCTGCGGAGTTCACTTGTACCCAAAGCCTTCCTTTGGTGACACTTTTGGATCGTCCAATGGGGCTTGCTACGCGTTTTCTGTGGCCCGGGTTTTCAGTCTTCTCCCATGCCGGCTAGGGATATATTTAGGGTTGCTCGGAAAAATCGAACCCGAAGGGTCCAGTTGCATGTGGGGCTGCGTAAAGGCTCCCCTGGGGAGTTCTCTTGTACCCAAAGCCTTCCTTTGGGGTACTTTTGGATGGGCGAAAAGGGCTCGCAACGCATTTCCTGGGGCCTGATTTTTCAGTCGTCTCCGATGACGGCTAGGGTTATGTTTAGGGATGCTCGGAAACAGCGAACCCAGAGGGTCCAGTTGCATGTGGGGCTGCGTAAAGGCTCCCCTGGGGAGTTCACTTGTACCCAAAGCCTTCCTTTAGTGACACTTTTGGATGATCCAAAGGGGCTTGCAACGCAATTCCTGGGGCCTGATTTTTCAGTCGTCTCCGATGACGGCTAGGGCTACGTTTAGGTTTGCTCAGGAACAGCAAACCCGGAGGGTCCAGTTGCATGTGGGGCTGCGTAAAGGCTCCCCTGCGGAGTTCACTTGTACCCAAAGCCTTCCTTTGCGGGCACTTTTGGATGGTCCAAAGGGGCTTGCAACGCGTTTTCTGGGGCCCGGTTTTTCAGTCTTCTCCCATGCCGGCTAGGGGTATATTTAGGGTTGCTCGGAAACAGCGAACCTGGAGGGTCCAGTTGCATGTGGGGCTGCGTAAAGGCTCCCCTGGGGAGTTCACTTTTACCCAAAGCCTTCCTTTGGGGGCACTTTTGGATTGGCTAAAGGGGCTTGCAACGCGTTTTCTGGGCCCGGTTTTTCAGTCTGCTCCCATTCCGGCTAGGGATATATTTAAACTTAATGTGAAAGAGCGTACACGGAGTGTCAAGGTGCATGTGGAGCTGCGTAAAGTCTCCCCTGGGGAGTTCAGTTGTACCCAAAGCCTTCCTTTGGGGGCACTTTTGGATGGGCGAAAAGGGCTTGCAACGCATTTCCTGGGGCCTGATTTTTCAGTCGTCATCGATGCCGTCTAGGACTATGTTTAGGAATTCTCGGATACAGCGAACCCGGAGGGTCCAGTTGCATGTGGGGCTGCGTAAAGGCTCCCCTGGGGAGTTCTCTTGTACCCAAAGTCTTCCTTTGGGGGCACATTTGGATGGGCGAAAAGGCCTCGGAACGCATTTCCTGGGGCCTGATTTTTCACTCGTCTCCGATGACGGCTAGGGCTACGTTTAGGTTTGCTCAGGAACAGCGAACCCGGAGGGTCCAGTTGCATGTGGGGCTGCGTAAAGGCTCCCCTGGGGAGTTCACTTGTACCCAAAGCCTTCCTTTGGTGACACTTTTGGATGGTCCAAAGGGGATTGCAACGTGTTTTCTGGGGCCCGGTTTTTCAGATTCTCCCATGCCCGCCAGGGTTCTATTTAGGTTTGCTCGGAAAAATCGAACCCGTAGGGTCCAGTTGCATGTGGGGCTGCGTAAAGGCTCCCCTGCGGAGTTCACTTGTACCCAAAGCCTTCCTTTGGGGGCACTTTTGGATTTTCCAAAGTGGCTCGCAACGCATTTCCTGGGTCCTGATTTTTCACTCGTCTCCGATGACGGCTAGGGCTACGTTTAGGTTTGCTCAGGAACAGCAAACCCGGAGGGTCCAGTTGCATGTGGGGCTGTGTAAAGTCTCCCCTGGGGAGATCACTTGTACCCGAAGCATTCCTTTGCGGGCACTTTTGGATGGTCCAAAGGGGCTTGCAACGCATTTCCTGGGGCCTGATTTTTCAGTCGTCATCGATGACGGCTAGTGCTATGTTTAGGGATGCTCGGAAACAGCGAACCCGGAGGGTCCAGTTGCATGTGGGGCTGCGTAAAGGCTCCCCTGGGGAGTTCACTTGTACCCAAAGCCTTCCTTTGGGGGCACTTTTGGATTGGCGAAAAGGGCTCGCAACGCATTTCCTGGGGCCTGATTTTTCAGTCGTCTTCGAGGCCGGGTAGGGCTATGTTTAGGTTTGCTCAGGAACAGCGAACCCAGAGGGTCCAGTTGCATGTGGGGCTGCGTAAAGGCTCCCCTGGGGAGTTCACTTGTACCCAAAGCCTTCCTTTAGGGGCACTTTTGGATGGGCGAAAAGGGCTCGTAACGCATTTCCTGGGGTCTGATTTTTCAGTCGTCATCGATGCCGGCTAGGGCTATGTTTAGGGATGCTCGGAAACAGCGAACCCGGAGGGTCAAGTTGCATGTGGGGCTGCGTAAAGGCTCCCCTGGGGAGTTCTCTTGTACCCAAAGCCTTCCTTTGGGGTACTTTTGGATGGGCGAAAAGGGCTCGCAACGCATTTCCTGGGGCCTGATTTTTCAGTCGTCTCCGATGACGGCTAGGGCTATGTTTAGGGATGCTCGGAAACAGCGAACCCGGAGGGTCCAGTTGCATGTGGGGCTGCGTAAAGGCTCCCCTGGGGAGTTCACTTGTACCCAAAGCCTTCCTTTGCGGGCACTTTCGGATGGTCCAAAGGGGCTTGCAACGCGTTTTCTGGGGCCCGGTTTTTCAGTCTTCTCCCATGCCGGCTAGGGGTATATTTAGGGTTGCTCGGAAACAGCGAACCTGGAGGGTCCAGTTGCATGTGGGGCTGCGTAAAGGCTCCCCTGGGGAGTTCACTTTTACCCAAAGCCTTCCTTTGGGGGCACTTTTGGATTGGCTAAAGGGGCTTGCAACGCGTTTTCTGGGCCCGGTTTTTCAGTCTGCTCCCATTCCGGCTAGGGATATATTTAAACTTAATGTGAAAGAGCGTACACGAAGTGTCAAGGTGCATGTGGAGCTGCGTAAAGTCTACCCTGGGGAGTTCAGTTGTACCCAAAGCCTTCCTTTGGGGGCACTTTTGGATGGGCGAAAAGGGCTTGCAACGCATTTCCTGGGGCCTGATTTTTCAGTCGTCTTCGATGGGGTCTAGGACTATGTTTAGGAATTCTCGGATACAGCGAACCCGGAGGGTCCAGTTGCATGTGGGGCTGCGTAAAGGCTCCCCTGGGGAGTTCACTTGTACCCAAAGCCTTCCTTTGGGGGCACATTTGGATGGGCGAAAAGGCCTCGGAACGCATTTCCTGGGGCCTTATTTTTCACTCGTCTCCGATGACGGCTAGGGCTACGTTTAGGTTTGCTCAGGAACAGCGAACCCGGAGGGTCCAGTTGCATGTGATGCTGCGTAAAGGCTCCCCTGGGGAGTTCACTTGTACCCAAAGCCTTCCTTTGGGGGTACTTTTGGATGGGCGAAAAGGGCTCGTAACGCATTTCCTGGGGCCTGATTTTTCAGTCGTCTTCGATGCCGGCTAGGGTTATGTTTAGGGATGCTCAGGAACAGCAAACCCGGAGGGTGCAGTTGCATGTGGTGCTGCGTAAAGGCTCCCCTGGGGAGATCACTTGTACCCAAAGCCTTCCTTTGGGGGCACTTTTGGATGGTCCAAAGGGGCTTGCAACGCATTTCC
Organism: Anas acuta; assembly: GCF_963932015.1. Lineage (NCBI taxonomy): Eukaryota > Metazoa > Chordata > Aves > Anseriformes > Anatidae > Anas > Anas acuta. The sequence continues at coordinate 94,097 of NC_088996.1, forward strand.
TGGGGCCTGATTTTTCAGTCGTCTTCGATGCCCGCTAGGGCTATGTTTAGGGATGTTCGGAAACAGCGAACGCGGAGGTTGCAGTTCCATGTGGGGCTGCGTAAAGGCTCCCCTGGGGAGTTCACTTGTACCCAAAGCCTTCCTTTGGGGGCACTTTTGGATGGGCGAAAAGGGCTCGCAACCTATTTCCTGGGGCCTGATTTTTCAGTCGTCTCCTTTGCCGGCTAGGGCTATGTATAGGGATGCTCGGAAACAGCGAACCCGGAGGGTCCAGTTGCATGTGGGGCTGCGTAAAGGCTCCCCTGGGGAGTTCACTTGTACCCAAACCCTTCCTTTGGTGACACTTTTGGATGGTCCAAAGGGGATTGCAACGTGTTTTCTGTGGCCCGGTTTTTCAGATTCTCCCATGCCGGCTAGGGTTCTATTTAGGTTTGCTCGGAAAAATCGAACCCGGAGGGTCCAGTTGCATGTGGGGCTGCGTAAAGGCTCCCCTGGGGAGTTCTCTTGTACCCAAAGCCTTCCTTTGGGGGCACTTTTGGATGTTCCAAAGTGGCTCGCAACGCATTTCCTGGGGCCTGATTTTTCACTCGTCTCCGATGACGGCTAGGGCTACGTTTAGGTTTGCTCAGGAACAGCGAACCCGGAGAGTCCAGTTGCATGTGGGGCTGCGTAAAGGCTCCCCTGGGGAGTTCACTTGTACCCAAAGCCTTCCTTTGGGGGCACTTTTGGATGGGAGAAAAGGCCTCGGAACGCATTTCCTGGGGCCTGATTTTTCACTCGTCTCCGAAGACGGCTAGGGCTACGATTAGGTTTGCTCAGGAACAGCGAACCCGGAGGGTCCAGTTGCATGTGGGGCTGCGTAAAGGCTCCCCTGGGGAGTTCACTTGTACCCAAAGCATTCCTTTGGGGGCACTTTTGGATGGGCGAAAAGGGCTCGTAACGCATTTCCTGGGGCCTGATTTTTCAGTCGTCATAGATGCCGGCTAGGGCTACGTTTAGGGATGCTCGGAAACAGCGAACCCGGAGGGTCCAGTTGCATGTGGGGCTGCGTAAACGCTCCCCTGGGGAGTTCTCTTGTATCCAAAGCCTTCCTTTGGGGGCACTTTTGGATGGTCCTAAGGGGCTCGCAACGCATTTCCTGGGGCCTGATTTTTCAGTCGTCTTCTTTGCCGGCTAGGGATATGTTTAGGGATGCTCGGAAACAGCGAACCCGGAGGGTCCAGTTGCATGTGGGGCTGCGTAAAGGCTCCCCTGGGGAGTTCACTTGTACCCAAACCCTTCCTTTGGTGACACTTTTGGATGGTCCAAAGGGGATTGCAACGTGTTTTCTGGGGCCCGGTTTTTCAGATTCTCCCATGCCGGCTAGAGTTCTATTTAGGATTGCTCGGAAAAATCGAACCCGGAGGGTCCAGTTGCATGTGGGGCTGCGTAAAGGCTCCCCTGGGGAGTTCACTTGTACCCAAAGCCTTCCTTTGGTGACACCTTTGGATGGTCCAAAGGGGCTTGCAACGCGTTTTCTGGGGCTCGGTTTTTCAGTCTTCTCCCATACCGGCTAGGGATATATTTAGGGTTGCTTGGAAACAGCAAACCCGGAGGGTCCAGTTGCATGTGGGGCTGCGTAAAGGCTCCCCTGGGGAGTTCACTTGTACCCAAAGTTTTCCTTTGGGGGCACTTCTGGATGGGTGAAAGGGGCTCGTAACGCATTTCCTGGGGCCTGATTTTTCAATCGTCTCCGATGACGGCTAGGGCTACGTTTAGGTTTGCTCAGGAACAGGGAACCCGGAGGGTCCAGTTGCATGTGAGGCTGCGTAAAGGCTCCCCTGGGGAGTTCTCTTGTACCCAAAGCCTTCCTTTTGGGGTACTTTTGGATGGGCGAAAAGGGATTGCAACGCATTTTCTGGGTCCCGGTTTTTCAGTCTTCTCTCATGCCGGCTAGGGCTACGTTTAGCTTTGCTCGGGAACAGCAAACCCGGAGGGTCCAGTTGCATGTGGGGCTGCGTAAAGGCTCCCCTGGGGAGTTCACTTTTACCCAAAGCCTTCCTTTGGGGGCACTTTTGGATTGGCTAAAGCGGCTTGCAACGCGTTTTCTGGGCCCAGATTTTCAGTCTGCTCCCATTCCGGCTAGGGATATATTTAAACTTAATGTGAAAGAGCGTACACGGAGTGTCAAGGTGCATGTGGGGCTGCGTAAAGGCTCCCCTGGGGAGTTCACTTGTATCCAAAGCCTTCCTTTGGGGGCACTTTTGGATGGTCCTAAGGGGCTCGCAACGCATTTCCTGGGGCCTGATTTTTCAGTCGTCATGGATGCCGGCTAGGGCTATGTTTAGGGATGCTCGGAAACAGCGAACCCGGAGGGTCCAGTTGCATGTGGGGCTGCGTAAAGTCTCCCCTGGGGAGTTCACTTGTACACAAAGTCTTCCTTTGGGGGCACATTTGGATGGGCAAAAAGGCCTCGGAACGCATTTCCTGGGGCCTGATTTTTCACTCGTCTCCGATGACGGCTAGGGCTACGTTTAGGTTTGCTCAGGAACAGCGAACCCGGAGGGTCCAGTTGCATGTGGGGCTGCGTAAAGGCTCCCCTGGGGAGATCACTTGTACCCAAAGCCTTCCTTTGGGGGTACTTTTGGATGGTCGAAAAGGGCTCGCAACGCATTTCCTGGGGCCTGATTTTTCAGTCGTCTTCGATGATGGCTAGGGCTACGTTTAGGTTTGCTCAGGAACAGCGAACCCTGAGGGTGCAGTTGCATGTGGTGCTGCGTAAAGGCTCCCCTGGGGCATTCTCTTGTACTCAAAGCGTTCCTTTGGGGGTACTTTTGGATGGGCGAAAAGGGCTCGCAACGCATTTCCTGGGGCCTGATTTTTCACTCGTCTCCGATGACGGATGGGGCTACGTTTAGGTTTGCTCAGGAACAGCGAACCCGGAGGGTCCAGTTGCATGTGGGGCTGCGTAAAGGCTCCCCTGGGGAGTTCACTTGTTCCCAAAGCCTTCCTTTGGGGGCACTTTTGGATGGTCGAAAAGGGCTCGTAACGCATTTCCTGGGGCCTGATTTTTCAGTCGTCATCGATGCCGGCTAGGGCTATGTTTAGGGATGCTCGGAAACAGCGAACCCGGAGGGTCCAGTTGCATGTGGGGCTGCGTAAAGGCTCCCCTGGGGAGTTCTCTTGTACCCAAAGTCTTCCATTGGGGGCAAATTTGGATGGGCGAAAAGGGCTCGCAACGCATTTCCTAGGGCCTGATTTTTCAGTCGTCATAGATGCCGGCTAGGGCTACGTTTAGGTTTGCTCAGGAACAGCGAACCCGGAGGGTCCAGTTGCATGTGGGGCTGCGTAAAGGCTCCCCTGGGGAGATCACTTGTACCCAAAGCCTTCCTTTGCGGGCACTTTTGGATGGTCCAAAGGGGCTTGCAACGCATTTCCTGGGGCCTGATTTTTCAGTCGTCTCCGATGACGGCAAGGGCTACGTTTAGGTTTGCTCAGGAACAGCGAACCCGGAGGGTCCAGTTGCATGTGGGGCTGCGTAAAGGCTCCCCTGGGGAGTTCACTTGTACCCAAAGCCTTCCTTTGGGGGCACTTTTGGATGGGCGAAAAGGCCTCGGAACGCATTTCCTGGGGCCTGATTTTTCAGTCGTCATCGATGACGGCTAGGGCTATATTTAGGGATACTCGGAAACAGCGAACCAGGAGGGTCCAGTTGCATGTGGGGCTGCGTAAAGGCTCCCCTGGGGAGTTCTCTTGTACCCAAAGTCTTCCTTTGGGAGCACTTTTGGATGGGCGAAAAGGCCTCGGAACGCATTTCCTGGGGCCTGATTTTTCAGTCGTCTCCGAAGACGGCTAGGGCTACGTTTAGGTTTGCTCAGGAACATCGAACCCGGAGGGTCCAGTTGCATGTGGGGCTGCGTAAAGGCTCCCCTGGGGAGATCACTTGCACCCAAAGCCTTCCTTTGGGGGCACTTTTGGATGGTCCAAAGGGGCTTGCAACGCATTTCCTGGGGCCTAATTTTTCAGTCGTCTTCGATGCCCGCTAGGGCTATGTTTAGGGATGTTCGGAAACAGAGAACCCGGAGGTTGCAGTTCCATGTGGGGCTGCGTAAAGGCTCCCCTGGGGAGTTCACTTGTACCCAAAACCTTCCTTTGGGGGCACTTTTGGATGGGCGAAAAGGGCTCGCAACGCATTTCCTGGGGCCTGATTTTTCACTCGTCTCCGATGACGGATAGGGCTACGTTTAGGTTTGCTCAGGAACAGCGAACCCGGAGGGTCCAGTTGCATGTGGGGCTGCGTAAAGGCTCCCCTGGGGAGATCACTTGTACCCAAAGCCTTCCTTTGGGGGCACTTTTGGATGGTCCAAAGGGGCTTGCAACGCATTTCCTGGGGCCTGATTTTTCAGTCGTCTTCGATGCCCGCTAGGGCTATGTTTAGGGATGTTCGGAAACAGCGAACCCGGAGGTTGCAGTTCCATGTGGGGCTGCGTAAAGGCTCCCCTGGGGAGTTCACTTGTACCCAAAACCTTCCTTTGGGGGCACTTTTGGATGGGCGAAAAAGGCTCGCAACGCATTTCCTGGGGCCTGATTTTTCAGTCGTCTTCTTTGCCGGCTAGGGCTATGTTTAGGGATGCTCGGAAACAGCGAACCCGGAGGGTCCAGTTGCATGTGGGGCTGCGTAAAGGCTCCCCTGGGGAGTTCACTTGTACCCAAACCCTTCCTTTGGTGACACTTTTGGATGGCCCAAAGGGGATTGCAACGTGTTTTCTGGGGCCCGGTTTTTCAGATTCTCCCATGCCCGCCAGGGTTCTATTTAGGTTTGCTCGGAAAAATCGAACCCGTAGGGTCCAGTTGCATGTGGGGCTGCGTAAAGGCTCCCCTGGGGAGTTCACTTGTACCCAAAGCCTTCCTTTGGGGGCACTTTTGGATTTTCCAAAGTGGCTCGCAACGCATTTCCTGGGGCCTGATTTTTCACTCGTCTCCGATGACGGCTAGGGCTACGTTTAGGTTTGCTCAGGAACAGCAAACCCGGAGGGTCCAGTTGCATGTGGGGCTGTGTAAAGTCTCCCCTGGGGAGATCACTTGTACCCGAAGCATTCCTTTGCGGGCACTTTTGGATGGTCCAAAGGGGCTTGCAACGCATTTCCTGGGGCCTGATTTTTCAGTCGTCATCGATGACGGCTAGTGCTATGTTTAGGGATGCTCGGAAACAGCGAACCCGGAGGGTCCAGTTACATGTGGGGCTGCGTAAAGGCTCCCCTGGGGAGTTCACTTGTACCCAAAGCCTTCCTTTGGGGGCACTTTTGGATGGGCGAAAAGGGCTCGCAACGCATTTCCTGGGGCCTGATTTTTCAGTCGTCTTCGAGGCCGGGTAGGGCTATGTTTAGGTTTGCTCAGGAACAGCGAACCCAGAGGGTCCAGTTGCATGTGGGGCTGCGTAAAGGCTCCCCTGGGGAGTTCACTTGTACCCAAAGCCTTCCTTTAGGGGCACTTTTGGATGGGCGAAAAGGGCTCGTAACGCATTTCCTGGGGCCTGATTTTTCAGTCGTCATCGATGCCGGCTAGGGCTATGTTTAGGGATGCTCGGAAACAGCGAACCCGGAGGGTCAAGTTGCATGTGGGGCTGCGTAAAGGCTCCCCTGGGGAGTTCACTTGTACCCAAAGCCTTCCTTTGGTGACACTTTTGGATCGTCCAATGGGGCTTGCAACGCGTTTTCTGTGGCCCGGGTTTTCAGTCTTCTCCCATGCCGGCTAGGGATATATTTAGTGTTGCTCGGAAAAATCGAACCCGAAGGGTCCAGTTTCATGTGGGGCTGCGTAAAGGCTCCCCTGGGGAGATCACTTGTACCCAAAGCCTTCCTTTGGGGGCACTTTTGGATGGTCCGAAGGGGCTCGCAACGCATTTCCTGGGGCCTGATTTTTCACTTGTCTTCGATGCCGGCTAGGGCTATGTTTAGGGATGCTCGGAAACAGCGAACCCGGAGGGTCCAGTTGCATGTGGGGCTGTGTAAAGGCTCCCCTGGGGAGTTCTCTTGTACCCAAAGCCTTCCTTTGGGGGCACTTTTGGATGGGCGAAAAGGCCTCGGAACGCATTTCCTGGGGCCTGATTTTTCACTCGTCTCCGATGACGGCAAGGGCTACGTTTAGGTTTGCTCAGGAACAGCGAACCCGGAGGGTCCAGTTGCATGTGGGGCTGCGTAAAGGCTCCCCTGGGGAGTTCACTTGTACCCAAAGCCTTTCTTTGGGGGCACTTTTGGATGGGCGAAAAGGGCTCGTAACGCATTTCCTGGGGCCTGATTTTTCAGTCGTCTTCGATGCCGGCTAGGGCTATGTTTAGGGATGCTCGGAAACAGCGAACCCGGAGGTTGCAGTTCCATGTGGGGCTGCGTAAAGGCTCCCCTGGGGAGTTCACTTGTACCCAAAGCCTTCCTTTGGGGGCACTTTTGGATGGGTGAAAAGGGCTTGCATCGCGTTTCCTAGGGACTGATTTTTCTATGGTCTTCGATGCCGGCTACGGCTATGTTTAGGGATGCTCGGAAACATCGAACCCGGAGGGTCCAGTTGCATGTGGGGCTGCGTAAAGGCTCCCCTGGGGAGTTCACTTGTAACCAAAGCCTTCCTTTGGGGGCACTTTTGGATGGGTGAAAAGGCCTCGGAACGCATTTCCTGGGGCCTGATTTTTCAGTCGTCATCGATGCCGGCTAGGGCTATGTTTAGGGATGCTCGGAAACAGCGAACCCGGAGGGTCCAGTTGCATGTGGGGCTGCGTAAAGGCTCCCCTGGGGAGTTCACTTGTACCCAAAGCCTTCCTTTGGGGGCACTTTTGGATGGGTGAAAAGGCATCGCAACGCATTTCCTGGGGCCTGATTTTTCAGTCGTCTTCGATGCCAACTAGGGTTATGTTTAGGGATGCTCGGAAACAGCGAACCCGGAGGGTCCAGTTGCATGTGGGGCTGCGTAAAGGCTCCCCTGGGGAGTTCACTTGTACCCAAAGTCTTCCTTTGCGGGCACTTTTGGATGGGCGAAAAGGCCTCGTAACGCATTTCCTGGGGTCTGATTTTTCAGTCCTCTCCGATGACGGCAAGGGCTACGTTAAGGTTTGCTCAGGAACAGCGAACCCGGAGGGTCCAGTTGCATGTGGGGCTGCGTAAAGGCTCCCCTGGGGAGATCACTTGCACCCAAAGCCTTCCTTTGGGGGTACTTTTGGATGGTCGAAAAGGGCTCGCAACGCATTTCCTGGGGCCTGATTTTTCAGTCGTCTTCGATGCCCGCTAGGGCTATGTTTAGGGATGTTCGGAAACAGCGAACCCGGAGGTTGCAGTTCCATGTGGGGCTGCGTAAAGGCTCCCCTGGGGAGTTCACTTGTACCCAAAACCTTCCTTTGGGGGCACTTTTGGATGGGCGAAAAGGGCTCGCAACGCATTTCCTGGGGCCTGATTTTTCAGTCGTCTTCTTTGCCGGCTAGGGCTATGTTTAGGGATGCTCGGAAACAGCGAACCCGGAGGGTCCAGTTGCATGTGGGGCTGCGTAAAGGCTCCCCTGGGGAGTTCACTTGTACCCAAACCCTTCCTTTGGTGACACTTTTGGATGGTCCAAAGGGGATTGCAACGTGTTTTCTGGGGCCCGGTTTTTCAGATTCTCCCATGCCCGCCAGGGTTCTATTTAGGTTTGCTCGGAAAAATCGAACCCGTAGGGTCCAGTTGCATGTGGGGCTGCGTAAAGGCTCCCCTGGGGAGTTCACTTGTACCCAAAGCCTTCCTTTGGGGGCACTTTTGGATTTTCCAAAGTGGCTCGCAACGCATTTCCTGGGGCCTGATTTTTCACTCGTCTCCGATGACGGCTAGGGCTACGTTTAGGTTTGCTCAGGAACAGCAAACCCGGAGGGTCCAGTTGCATGTGGGGCTGTGTAAAGTCTCCCCTGGGGAGATCACTTGTACCCGAAGCATTCCTTTGCGGGCACTTTTGGATGGTCCAAAGGGGCTTGCAACGCATTTCCTGGGGCCTGATTTTTCAGTCGTCATCGATGACGGTTAGGGCTATGTTTAGGGATGCTCGGAAACAGCGAACCCGGAGGATCCAGTTGCATGTGGGGCTGCGTAAAGGCTCCCCTGGGGAGTTCACTTGTACCCAAAGCCTTCCTTTGGGGGCACTTTTGGATGGGCGAAAAGGGCTCGCAACGCATTTCCTGGGGCCTGATTTTTCAGTCGTCATCGATGCCGGCTAGGGCTATGTTTAGGGATGCTCGGAAACAGCGAACCCGGAGGGTCAAGTTGCATGTGGGGCTGCGTAAAGGCTCCCCTGGGGAGTTCACTTGTACCCAAAGCCTTCCTTTGGTGACACTTTTGGATCGTCCAATGGGGCTTGCAACGCGTTTTCTCTGGCCCGGGTTTTCAGTCTTCTCCCATGCCGGCTAGGGATATATTTAGGGTTGCTCGGAAAAATCGAACCCGAAGGGTCCAGTTTCATGTGGTGCTGCGTAAAGGCTCCCCTGGGAGTTCTCTTGTACCCAAAGCCTTCCTTTGGGGTACTTTTGGATGGGCGAAAAGGGCTCGCAACGCATTTCCTGGGGCCTGATTTTTCAGTCGTCTCCGATGACGGCTAGGGCTATGTTTAGGGATGCTCGGAAACAGCGAACCCGGAGGGTCCAGTTGCATGTGGGGCTGCGTAAAGGCTCCCCTGGGGAGTTCACTTGTACCCAAAGCCTTCCTTTGCGGGCACTTTTGGATGGTCCAAAGGGGCTTGCAACGCGTTTTCTGGGGCCCCGGTTTTTCAGTCTTCTCCCATGCCGGCTAGGGGTATATTTAGGGTTGCTCGGAAACAGCGAACCTGGAGGGTCCAGTTGCATGTGGGGCTGCGTAAAGGCTCCCCTGGGGAGTTCACTTTTACCCAAAGCCTTCCTTTGGGGGCACTTTTGGATTGGCTAAAGGGGCTTGCAACGCGTTTTCTGGGCCCGGTTTTTCAGTCTGCTCCCATTCCGGCTAGGGATATATTTAAACTTAATGTGAAAGAGCGTACACGGAGTGTCAAGGTGCATGTGGAGCTGCGTAAAGGCTCCCCTGGGGAGTTCACTTGTACCCAAAGCCTTCCTTTGGGGGCACTTTTGGATGGGTGAAAAGGCATCGCAACGCATTTCCTGGGGCCTGATTTTTCAGTCGTCTTCGATGCCGGCTAGGGATATGTTTAGGGATGCTCGGAAACAGCGAACCCGGAGGGTCCAGTTGCATGTGGGGCTGCGTAAAGGCTCCCCTGGGGAGTTCACTTGTACCCAAAGTCTTCCTTTGCGGGCACTTTTGGATGGGCGAAAAGGCCTCGGAACGCATTTCCTGGGGCCTGATTTTTCAGTCCTCTCCGATGACGGCTAGGGCTACGTTTAGGTTTGCTCAGGAACAGCGAACCCGGAGGGTCCAGTTGCATGTGGGGCTGCGTAAAGGCTCCCTGGGGAGATCACTTGTACCCAAAGCCTTCCTTTGGGGGTACTTTTGGATGGTCGAAAAGGGCTCGCAACGCATTTCCTGGGGCCTGATTTTTCAGTCGTCTTCGATGACGGCTAGGGCTACGTTTAGGTTTGCTCATGAACAGCGAACCCTGAGGATGCAGTTGCATGTGGTGCTGCGTAAAGGCTCCCCTGGGGAGTTCTCTTGTACTCAAAGCGTTCCTTTGGGGGTACTTTTGGATGGGCGAAAAGGGCTCGCAACGCATTTCCTGGGGCCTGATTCAGTCGTCTTCGATGTTGGCTAGGGATATGTTTAGGGATGCTCGGAAACAGCGAACCCAGAGGGTCCAGTTGCATGTGGGGCTGCGTAAAGGCTCCCCTGGGGACTTCACCTGTATCCAAAGCCTTCCTTTGGGGGCATTTCTGGATGGTCCAAAGGGGCTCGCAACGCATTTCCTGGGGCCTGATTTTTCACTCGTCTCCGAAGACGGCTAGGGCTACGTTTAGGTTTGCTCAGGAACAGCGAACCCGGAGGGTCCAAGTTGCATGTGGGGCTGCGTAAAGGCTCCCCTGGGGAGATCACTTGTACCCAAAGCCTTCCTTTGCGGGCACGTTTGGATGGTCCAAAGGGACTTGCAACGCATTTCCTGGGGCCTGATTTTTCAGTCGTCTCCGATGACGTCAAGGGCTACGTTTAGGTTTGCTCAGGAACAGCGAACCCGGAGGGTCCAGTTGCATGTGGGGCTGCGTAAAGGCTCCCCTGGGGAGTTCACTTGTACCCAAAGCCTTCCTTTGGGGGCACTTTTGGATGGGCGAAAAGGGCTCGTAACGCATTTCCCTGGGGCCTGATTTTTCAGTCGTCATCGATGCCGGCTAGGGCTATGTTTAGGGATGTTCGGAAACAGCGAACCCGGAGGGTCCAGTTGCATGTGGGGCTGCGTAAAGGCTCCCCTGGGGAGTTCACTTGTACCCAAAACCTTCCTTTGGGGGCACTTTTGGATGGGCGAAAAGGGCTCGTAACGCATTTCCTGGGGCCTGATTTTTCAGTCGTCTTCTTTGCCGGCTAGGGCTATGTTTAGGGATGCTCGGAAACAGCGAACCCGGAGGGTCCAGTTGCATGTGGGGCTGCGTAAAGGCTCCCCTGGGGAGTTCACTTGTACCCAAACCCTTCCTTTGGTGACACTTTTGGATGGTCCAAAGGGGATTGCAACGTGTTTTCTGGGGCCCGGTTTTTCAGATTCTCCCATGCCCGCCAGGGTTCTATTTAGGTTTGCTCGGAAAAATCGAACCCGTAGGGTCCAGTTGCATGTGGGGCTGCGTAAAGGCTCCCCTGGGGAGTTCACTTGTACCCAAAGCCTTCCTTTGGGGGCACTTTTGGATGTTCCAAAGTGGATCGCAACGCATTTCCTGGGGCCTGATTTTTCACTCGTCTCCTATGACGGCTAGGGATACGTTTAGGTTTGCTCAGGAACAGCAAACCCGGAGGGTCCAGTTGCATGTGGGGCTGTGTAAAGTCTCCCCTGGGGAGATCACTTGTACCCGAAGCATTCCTTTGGGGGCACTTTTGGATGGTCCAAAGGGGCTTGCAACGCATTTCCTGGGGCCTGATTTTTCAGTCGTCATCGATGCCCGCTAGGGCTATGTTTAGGGATGCTCGGAAACAGCGAACCCGGAGGGTCCAGTTGCATGTGGGGCTGCGTAAAGGCTCCCCTGGGGAGTTCACTTGTACCCAAAGCCTTCCTTTGGGGGCACTTTTGGATGGGCGAAAAGGGCTCGCAACGCATTTCCTGGGGCCTGATTTTTCAGTCGTCTTCGAGGCCGGGTAGGGCTATGTTTAGGTTTGCTCAGGAACAGCGAACCCAGAGGGTCCAGTTGCATGTGGGGCTGCGTAAAGGCTCCCCTGGGTACTTCACTTGTACCCAAAGCCTTCCTTTGGGGGCACTTTTGGATGGGCGAAAAGGGCTCGTAACGCATTTCCTGGGGCCTGATTTTTCAGTCGTCATCGATGCCGGCTAGGGCTATGTTTAGGGATGCCCGGAAACAGCGAACCCGGAGGGTCAAGTTGCATGTGGGGCTGCGTAAAGGCTCCCCTGGGGAGTTCACTTGTACCCAAAGCCTTCCTTTGGTGACACTTTTGGATCGTCCAATGGGGCTTGCAACGCGTTTTCTGTGGCCTGGGTTTTCAGTCTTATCCCATGCCGGCTAGGGATATATTTAGGGTTGCTCGGAAAAATCGAACCCGAAGGGTCCAGTTGCATGTGGGGCTGCGTAAAGGCTCCCCTGGGGAGTTCTCTTGTACCCAAAGCCTTCCTTTGGGGTACTTTTGGATGGGCGAAAAGGGCTCGCAACGCATTTCCTGGGGCCTGATTTTTCAGTCGTCTCCGAAGACGGCTAGGGCTACGTTTAGGTTTGCTCAGGAACAGCAAACCCGGAGGGTCCAGTTGCATGTGGGGCTGCGTAAAGTCTCCCCTGGGGAGATCACTTGTACCCAAAGCCTTCCTTTTGTGACACTTTTGGATGGTCCAAAGGGGCTTGCATCGTGTTTCCTGGGGACTGATTTTTCGATGGTCTTCGATGCCGGCTAGGGCTGTGTTTAGGGATGCTCGGAAACAGCGAACCCGGAGGGTCCAGTTGCATGTGGGGCTGCGTAAAGGCTCCCCTGGGAACTTCAGATGTACCCAAAGCCTTTTTTTGGGGGCACTTTTGGATGGGCGAAAAGGGCTTGCAACGCATTTTCTGGGTCCCGGTTTTTCAGTCTTCTCCCATGCCGGCTAGGGCTACGTTTAGGTTTGCTCAGGAACAGCAAACCCGGAGGGTCCAGTTGCATGTGGGGCTGCGTAAAGGCTCCCCTGGGGAGTTCACTTGTACCCAAAGCCTTCCTTTGGGGGCACTTTTGGATGGTCCAAAGGGGCTTGCAACGCGTTTTCTGGGGCCCGGTTTTTCAGTCTTCTCCCATGCCGGCTAGGGGTATATTTAGGGTTGCTCGGAAACAGCGAACCTGGAGGGTCCAGTTGCATGTGGGGCTGCGTAATGGCTCCCCTGGGGAGATCACTTTTACCCAAAGCCTTCCTTTGGGGGCACTTTTGGATTGGCGAAAGGGGCTTGCAACGTGTTTTCTGGGCCCGGTTTTTCACTCTGCTCCCATTCCGGCTAGGGATATATTTAAACTTAATGTGAAAGAGCGTACACGGAGTGTCAAGGTGCATGTGGAGCTGCGTAAAGTCTCCCCTGGGGAGTTCACTTGTATCCAAAGCCTTCCTTTGGGGGCACTTTTGGATGGTCCTAAGGGGCTCGCAACACATTTCCTGGGGCCTGATTTTTCAGTCGTCATCGATGCCGGCTAGGGCTATGTTTAGGGATGCTCGGAAACAGCGAACCCGGAGGGTCCAGTTGCATGTGGGGCTGAGTAAAGTCTCCCCTGGGGAGTTCACTTGTACCCAAAGCCTTTCTTTGGGGGCACTTTTGGATGGTCCAAAGGGGCTTGCAACGCATTTCCTGGGGCCTGATTTTTCACGCGTCTTCGATGCCAGCTAGGGCTATGTTTAGGGATGTTCGGAAACAGCAAACCCGGAGGTTGCAGTTGCATGTGGGGCTGCGTAAAGGCTCCCCTGGGGACTTCACTTCTATCCAAAGCCTTCCTTTGGGAGCACTTTTGGATGGTCCAAAGGGGCTCGCAACGCATTTCCATTTGCCTGATTTTTCACTCGCCTCCGATGACGACAAGGGCTACGTTTAGGTTTGCTCAGGAACAGCGAACCCGGAGGTTGCAGTTGCATGTGGGGCTGCGTAAAGGCTCCCCTGGGGAGTTCACTTGTACCCAAAGCCTTCCTTTGGGGGCACTTTTGGATGGGCGAAAAGGGCTCGTAACGCATTTCCTGGGGCCTGATTTTTCAGTCGTCTCCGATGCCGGATAGGGCTACGTTTAGGGATGCTCGGAAACAGCGAACCCGGAGGGTCAAGTTGCATGTGGGGCTCCGTAAAGGCTCCCCTGGGGAGTTCAGATGTACCCAAAGCCTTCCTTTGGGGGCACTTTTGGATGGGCGAATGGGGCTTGAAACGCGTTTTCTAGAGCCCGAGTTTTCAGTCTTCTGCCATGGTGGCTAGGGGTATATTTACGGTTGCTCGTAACCAGTGAACAAGGAGGGTCCAGTTGCATGTGGGGCTGCATAAAGGCTCCCCTGGGGAGTTCAGTTGTACCCAAAGCCTTCCTTTGGGGGCACTGCTGGATGGGTGAATGGGGCTTGAAACGCATTTTCTGGAGCCCGAGTTTTCAGTCTTCTGCCATGGTGGCTAGGGGTATATTTACGGTTGCTCGTAAACAGTGAACAAGGAGGGTCCAGTTGCATGTGGGGCTGCGTAAAGGCACCCCTGGGGAGTTCAGACGTACCCAAAGCATTCCTATGGGGGCACTTTTGGATGGGCGAATTAGGCTTTTAATGCATTTTCTGGGGCCCGAATTTTCAGTCGACTACCAGGCGGGCCAGGGCTATATTTAGGCTTGCGGTGAAAGAGTGAACCCGCAGGGTCCAGTTGCATGTGGGGCTGCATAAAGGCTCCCCTGGGGAGTTCACTTGTACCCAAAGCCTTCCTCTGGGGGCACTTTTGGATGGGCGAATTAGGCTTTTAACAGTTTTTCTGGGGCCCGAGTTTTCAGTCGACTGACAGGCGGGCCAGGGCTATATTTAGGGTTGCTGTGAAAGAGCGAATACGGAGGGTCCAGTTGCATGTGGGGCTGCGTTAAGGCTCCCCTGGGGAGTCCAGTTGTACCCAAAGCCTTCCTTTGGGGGCACTTTTGGATGGTCCAAGGGGAATCGCAATGCGTTTTCTGAGGCCCGCTTTTTCAGTCTTCTCCCGTTGCGCCAAGGGCTATATTTAGGGTTGCTGTGAAAGAGTGAACCCGGAGGGTCCAGTTGCATGTGGGGCTGCATAAAGGCTCCCCTGGGGATTTCAGTTGTACCCAAAGCCTTCCTTTGGGGGCACTGCTGGATGGGTGAATGGGGCTTGAAACGCATTTTCTGGAGCCCGAGTTTTCAGTCTTCTGCCATGCTGGCTAGGGGTTTATTTAGGGTTGCTCGTAAACAGTGAACAAGGAGGGTCCAGTTGCATGTGGGGCTGCGTAAAGGCACCCCTGGGGAGTTCAGATGTACCCAAAGCATTCCTCTGGGGGCACTTTTGGATGGGCGAATTAGGCTTTTAACAGTTTTTCTGGGGCCCGAGTTTTCAGTCGACTGACAGGCGGGCCAGGGCTATATTTAGGGTTGCTGTGAAAGAGCGAATACGGAGGGTCCAGTTGCATGTGGGGCTGCGTTAAGGCTCCCCTGGGGAGTCCAGTTGTACCCAAAGCCTTCCTTTGGAAGCACTTTTGGATGGTCCAAGGGGAATCGCAATCCGTTTTCTGAGGCCCGCTTTTTCAGTCTTCTCCTATTGCTCCAAGGGATATATTAAGGCTTGCGGTGAAAGAGTGAACCCGGAGGGTCCAGTTGCATGTGGGGCTGCGTAAAGGCTCCCCTGGGGAGTTCACTTGTACCCAAAGCCTTCCTCTGGGGGCACTTTTGGATGGGCGAATTAGGCTTTTAACGCATTTTCTGGGGCCCGAGTTTTCAGTCGACTGCCAGGCGGGCCAGGGCTATATTTCGGGTTGCTGTGAAAGAGCGAATACGGAGGGTCCAGTTGCATGTGGGGCTGCGTAAAGGCTCCCCTGGGGAGTCCAGTTGTACCCAAAGCCTTCCTTTGGGGGCACTTTTGGATGGTCCAAGGGGAATCGCAATGCGTTTTCTGAGGCCCGCTTTTTCAGTCTTCTCCCATTGCGCCGAGGGCTATATTTAGGCTTGCGGTGAAAGAGTGAACCCGGAGGGTCCAGTTGCATGTGGGGCTGCATAAAGGCTCCCCTGGGGCGTTCACTTGTACCCAAAGCCTTCCTTTGGGGGCACTTCTGGATGGGCGAAAGGGGCTTGAAACGCTTTTTCTGTGGCCCGAGTTTTCAATCTTCTGCCATGCTGGCTAGGGTTATATTTAGGGTTGCTGTAAAGAGCGAACACGGAGGGTCCAGTTGCATGTGGGGCTGCGTAAAGGCTCCCCTGGGGAGTTCAGATGTACCCAAAGCCTTCCTTTGGGGGCACTTCTGGATGGGCGAATGGGGCTTGAAACGCATTTTCTGGAGCCCGAGTTTTCAGTCTTCTGCCATGGTGGCTAGGGGTATATTTAGGGTTGCTCGTAAACAGTGAACAAGGAGGGTCCAGTTGCATGTGGGGCTGCATAAAGGCTCCCCTGGGGAGTTCAGTTGTACCCAAAGCCTTCCTTTGGGGGCACTTCTGGATGGGTGAATGGGGCTTGAAACGCATTTTCTGGAGCCCGAGTTTTCAGTCTTCTTCCATGGTGGCTAGGGGTATATTTAGGGTTGCTCGTAAACAGTGAACAAGGAGGGTCCAGTTGCATGTGGGGCTGCGTAAAGGCTCCCCTGGGGAGTTCAGATGTACCCAAAGCCTTCCTCTGGGGGCACTTTTGGATGGGCGAATTAGGCTTTTAATGCATTTTCTGGGGCCCGAGTTTTCAGTCGACTGCCAGGCGGGCCAGGCTATATTTAGGCTTGCGGTGAAAGAGTGAACCCGGAGGGTCCAGTTGCATGTGGGGCTGCATAAAGGCTCCCCTGGGGAGTTCAGTTGTACCCAAAGCCTTCCTTTGGGGGCACTTCTGGATGGGTGAATGGGGCTTGAAACGCTTTTTCTGTGGCCCGAGTTTTCAGTCTTCTGCCATGCTGGCTAGGGGTATATTTAGGGTTGCTCGTAAACAGTGAACAAGGAGGGTCCAGTTGCATGTGGGGCTGCGTAAAGGCTCCCCTGGGGAGTTCAGTTGTACCCAAAGCTGTCCTCTGGGGGCACTTTTGGATGGGCGAATTAGGCTTTTAACGCATTTTCTGGGGCCCGAGTTTTCAGTCGACTGCCAGGCGGGCCAGGGCTATATTTAGGGTTGTTGTGAAAGAGCGAATACGGAGGGTCCAGTTGCATGTGGGGCTGCGTTAAGGCTCCCCTGGGGAGTCCAGTTGTACCCAAAGCCTTCCTTTGGGAGCACTTTTAAATGGTCCAAGGGGAATTGCAATGCGTTTTCTTAGGCCCGCTTTTTCAGTCTTCTCCCATTGCGCCGAGGGCTACATTTAGGCTTGCGGTGAAAGAGTGAACCCGGAGGGTCCAGTTGCATGTGGGGCTGCATAAAGGCTCCCCTGGGGAGTTCAGTTATACCCAAAGCCTTCCTTTGGGGGCACTTCTGGATGGGTGAATGGGGCTTGTAGCACGTTTTCTGGGGCCCGATTTTTCAGTCGTCTGCCATGCGGGCCAGGGTTATATTTAGGGTTGCTGTGAAAGAGCGAATACGGAGGGTCCAGTTGCATGTGGGGCTGCGTAAAGGCTCCCCTGGGGAGTTCACTTGTACCCAAAGCCTTCCTCTGGGGGCACTTTTGGATGGGCGAATTAGGCTTTTAATGCATTTTCTGGTGCCCGAGTTTTCAGTCGACTGCCAGGCGGGCCAGGGCTATATTTAGGGTTGCTGTGAAAGAGCGAACACGGAGGGTCCAGTTGCATGTGGGGCTGCGTTAAGGCTCCCCTGGGGAGTCCAGTTGTACCCAAAGCCTTCCTTTGGGAGCACTTTTGGATGGGCGAAAGAGGCTTGAAACGCTTTTTCTGTGACCCGAGTTTTCAGTCTTCTGCCATGCTGGCTAGGGTTATATTTAGGGTTGCTTGTAAACAGCAAACACGGGGGGTCCAGTTGCGTATGGGCCTGCATAAAGGCTCCCCTGGGGAGTTCAGTTGTACTCAAAGCCTTCCTCTGGGGGCACTTTTGGAAGGTCGAATGGGGCTTGTAGCACGTATTCTGGGGCCCGATTTCTCAGTCGTCTTCCATGCGGGCCAGGGCTATATTTAGGGTTGCTGTGAAAGAGCGAATACGGAGGGTCCAGTTGCATGTGGGGCTGCATAAAGGCTCCCCTGGGGAGTTCACTTGTACCCAAAGCCTTCCTTTGGGGGCACTTCTTGATGGACGAAAGGGGCTTGAAACGCTTTTTCTGTGGCCCAAGTTTTCAGTCTTCTGCCATGCTGGCTGGGGTTTTATTTAGGGTTGCTGTAAAGAGCGAACACGGAGGGTCCAGTTGCATGTGGGGCTGCGTAAAAGCTCCCCTGGGGAGTTCAGATGTACCCAAAGCATTCCTCTGGGGGCACTTTTGGATGGGCGAATTAGGCTTTTAATGCATTTTCTGGGGCCCGAGTTTTCAGTCGACTGCCAGGCGGGCCAGGGATATATTTAGGGTTGCTGTGAAAGAGCGAATACGGAGGGTCCAGTTGCATGTGGGGCTGCATAAAGGCTCCCCTGGGGAGTTCAGTTGTACCCAAAGCCTTCCTTTGGGGGCACTTTTGGATGGTCCAAGGGGAATCGCAATGCGTTTTCTGAGGCACGCTTTTGCAGTCTTCTCCCATTGCGCCAAGGGCTATATTTAGGCTTGCTGTGAAAGAGTGAACCCGAAGGGTCCAGTTGCATGTGGGGCTGCATAAAGGCTCCCCTGGGGAGTTCACTTGTACCCAAAGCCTTCCTTTGGGGGCACTTCTGGATGGGCGAAAGGGGCTTGAAACGCTTTTTCTGTGGCCCGAGTTTTCAGTCTTCTGCCATGCTGGCTAGGGTTATATTTAGGGTTGCTGTAAAGAGCGAACACGGAGGGTCCAGTTGCATGTGGGGCTGCATAAAGGCTCCCCTGGGGAGTTCACTTGTACCCAAAGCCTTCCTTTGGGGGCACTTCTGGATGGGCGAATGGGGCTTGAAACGCTTCTTCTGTGGCCCGAGTTTCCAGTCTTCTGCCATGCTGGCTAGGGTTATATTTAGGGTTGCTTGTAAACAGCGAACACGGGGGGTCCAGTTGCGTATGGGCCTGCATAAAGGCTCCCCTGGGGAGTTCAGTTGTACTCAAAGCCTTCCTCTGGGGGCACTTTTGGAAGGTCGAATGGGGCTTGTAGCACGTTTTCTGGGGCCCGATTTTTCAGTCGTCTGCCATGCGGGCCAGGGCTATATTTAGGGTTGCTGTGAAAGAGCGAATACGGAGGGTCCAGTTGCATGTGGGGCTGCATAAAGGCTCCCCTGGGGAGTTCACTTGTACCCAAAGCCTTCCTTTGGGGGCACTTCTGGATGGACGAAAGGGGCTTGAAACGCTTTTTCTGTGGCCCAAGTTTTCAGTCTTCTGCCATGCTGGCTAGGGTTTTATTTAGGGTTGCTGTAAAGAGCGAACACGGAGGGTCCAGTTGCATGTGGGGCTGCATAAAGGCTCCCCTGGGGAGTTCAGATGTACCCAAAGCATTCCTCTGGGGGCACTTTTGGATGGGCGAATTAGGCTTTTAATGCATTTTCTGGGGCCCGAGTTTTCAGTCGACTGCCAGGCGGGCCAGGGATATATTTCGGGTTGCTGTGAAAGAGCGAATACGGAGGGTCCAGTTGCATGTGGGGCTGCGTAAAGGCTCCCCTGGGGAGTTCACTTGTACCCAAAGCCTTCCTTTGGGGGCACTTTTGGATGGTCCAAGGGGAATCGCAATGCGTTTTCTGAGGCCCGCTTTTTCAGTCTTCTCCCATTACGCCGAGGGCTACATTTAGGCTTGCTGTGAAAGAGTGAACCCGGAGGGTCCAGTTGCATGTGGGGCTGCATAAAGGCTCCCCTGGGGAGTTCACTTGTACCCAAAGCCTTCCTTTGGGGGCACTTCTGGATGGGTGAATGGGGCTTGAAACGCTTTTTCTGTGGCCCGAGTTTTCAGTCTTCTGCCATGCTGGCTAGGGTTATATTTAGGGTTGCTGTAAAGAGCGAACACGGAGGGTCCAGTTGCATGTGGGGCTGCGTAAAGGCTCCCCTGGGGAGTTCAGATGTACCCAAAGCCTTCCTTTGGGAGCACTTTTGGATGGGAGAATGGGGCTCGTAACACATTTTCTGTGACTCGAACTTTCAGTCGACTGCCAGGCGTGCTAGGGCTATATTTAGGCTTCCGGTGAAAGAGTGAACCCGGAGGGTCCAGTTGCATGTGGGGCTGCATAAAGGCTCCCCTGGGGAGTTCACTTGTACCCAAAGCCTTCCTTTGGGGGCACTTCTGGATGGGCGAAAGGGGCTTGAAACGCTTTTTCTGTGGCCCGAGTTTTCAGTCTTCTGCCATGCTGGCTAGTGTTATATTTAGGGTTGCTGTAAAGAGCGAACACGGAGGGTCCAGTTGCATGTGGGGCTGCGTAAAGGCTCCCCTGGGGAGTTCAGTTGTACCCAAAGCCTTCCTTTGGGGGCACTTTTGGATGGGCGAATGGGGCTCGTAACACATTTTCTGTGGCTCGAACTTTCAGTCGACTGCCAGGCGTGCTAGGGCTATATTTAGGCTTGGGGTTGAAAGAGTGAACCCGGAGGGTCCAGTTGCATGTGGGGCTGCATAAAGGCTCCCCTGGGGAGTTCACTTGTACCCAAAGCCTTCCTTTGGGGGCACTTCTGGATGGGCGAAAGGGGCTTGAACCGCATTTTCTGGAGCCCGAGTTTTCAGTCTTCTGCCATGCTGGCTAGGGTTATATTTAGGGTTGCTGTAAACAGCGAACACGGGGTGTCCAGTTGCGTATGGGCCTGCATAAAGGCTCCCCTGGGGAGTTCAGTTGTACTCAAAGCCTTCCTCTGGGGGCACTTTTGGAAGGTCGAATGGGGCTTGTAGCACGTTTTCTGGGGCCCGATTTTTCAGTCGTCTGCCATGCGGGCCAGGGCTATATTTAGGGTTGCTGTGAAAGAGCGAATACGGAGGGTCCAGTTGCATGTGGGGCTGCATAAAGGCTCCCCTGGGGAGTTCACTTGTACCCAAAGCCTTCCTTTGGGGGCACTTCTGGATGGACGAAAGGGGCTTGAAACGCTTTTTCTGTGGCCCAAGTTTTCAGTCTTCTGCCATGCTGGCTAGGGTTTTATTTAGGGTTGCTGTAAAGAGCGAACACGGAGGGTCCAGTTGCATGTGGGGCTGCGTTAAGGCTCCCCTGGGGAGTTCAGTTGTACCCAAAGCCTTCCTTTGGGGGCACTTTTGGATGGTCCAAGGGGAATCGCAATGCGTTTTCTGAGGCCCGCTTTTTCAGTCTTCTCCCATTGCGCCGAGGGCTACATTTAGGCTTGCTGTGAAAGAGTGAACCCGGAGGGTCCAGATGCATGTGGGGCTGCATAAAGTCTCCCCTGGGGAGTTCAGTTGTACTCAAAGCCTTCCTCTGGGGGCACTTTTGGATGGGCGAATTAGGCTTTTAACGCATTTTCTGGGGCCCGAGTTTTCAGTCGACTGCCAGGCGGGCCAGGGCTATATTTAGGGTTGCTGTGAAAGAGTGAACCCGGACGGTCCAGTTGCATGTGGGGCTGCATAAAGGCTCCCCTGGGGAGTTCACTTGTACCCAAAGCCTTCCTTTGGGGGCACTTCTGGATGGGTGAATGGGGCTTGAAACGCTTTTTCTGTAGCCCGAATTTTCAGTTTTCTGCCATGCTGGCTAGTGTTATATTTAGGGTTGCTTGTAAACAGCAAACACGGGGGGTCCAGTTGCGTATGGGCCTGCATAAAGGCTCCCCTGGGGAGTTCACTTGTACCCAAAGACTTCCTCTGGGGGCACTTTTGGATGGGCGAATTAGGCTTTTAGTGCATTTTCTGGGGCCCGAGTTTTCAGTCATCTGCCATGCGGGCCAGGGCTATATTTAGGGTTGCTGTGAAAGAGCGAATACGGAGGGTCCAGTTGCATGTGGGGCTGCGTTAAGGCTCCCCTGGGGAGTCCAGTTGTACCCAAAGACTTCCTTTGGGAGCACTTTTGGATGGGCGAATTAGGCTTTTAACGCATTTTCTGGGGCCCGAGTTTTCAGTCGACTGCCAGGCGGGCCAGGGCTATATTTAGGGTTGCTGTGAAAGAGTGAACCCGGAGGGTCCAGTTGCATGTGGGGCTGCATAAAGGCTCCCCTGGGGAGTTCACTTGTACCCAAAGCCTTCCTTTGGGGGCACTTCTGGATGGGTGAATGGGGCTTGAAACGCTTCTTCTGCGGCCCGAGTTTCCAGTCTTCTGCCATGCTGGCTAGTGTTATATTTAGGGTTGCTTGTAAACAGCAAACACGGGGGGTCCAGTTGCGTATGGGCCTGCATAAAGGCTCCCCTGGGGAGTTCACTTGTACCCAAAGCCTTCCTAAGGGGGGACTTTTGGATGGGCGAATGGGGCTTGTAGCAGGTTTTCTGGGGCCCGATTTTTCAGTCGTCTGCCATGCGGGCCAGGGATATATTTGGGTTGCTGTGAAAGAGCGAATACGGAGGGTCCAGTTGCATGTGGGGCTGCATAAAGGCTCCCCTGGGGAGTTCACTTGTACCCAAAGCCTTCCTTTGGGGGCACTTCTGGATGGGCGAAAGGGGCTTGAAACGCTTTTTCTGTGGCCCGAGTTTTCAGTCTTCTGCCATGCTGGCTAGGGTTATATTTAGGGTTGCTGTAAAGAGCGAACACGGAGGGTCCAGTTGCATGTGGGGCTGCGTAAAGGCTCCCCTGGGGAGTTCAGTTGTACCCAAAGCCTTCCTTTGGGGGCACTTTTGGATGGTCCAAGGGGAATCGCAATGCGTTTTCTGAGGCCCGCTTTTTCAGTCTTCTCCCATTGCGCCAAGGGCTATATTTAGGCTTGCTGTGAAAGAGTGAACCCGGAGGGTCCAGTTGCATGTGGGGCTGCATAAAGGCTCCCCTGGGGAGTTCACTTGTACCCAAAGCCTTTTTTTGGGGGCACTTCTGGATGGGTGAATGGGGCTTGAAACGCTTTTTCTGTGGCCCGAGTTTTCAGTCTTCTGCCATGCTGGCTAGGGTTATATTTAGGGTTGCTGTAAAGAGCGAACACGGAGGGTCCAGTTGCATGTGGGGCTGCGTAAAGGCTCCCCTGGGGAGTTCACTTGTACCCAAAGACTTCCTCTGGGGGCACTTTTGGATGGGCGAATTAGGCTTTTAGTGCATTTTCTGGGGCCCGAGTTTTCAGTCGACTGCCAGGCGGGCCAGGGCTATATTTAGGGTTGCTGTGAAAGAGCGAATACGGAGGGTCCAGTTGCATGTGGGGCTGCGTTAAGGCTCCCCTGGGGAGTCCAGTTGTACCCATAGCCTTCCTTTGGGAGCACTTTTGGATGGGCGAATTAGGCTTTTAACGCATTTTCTGGGGCCCGAGTTTTCAGTCGACTGCCAGGCGGGCCAGGGCTATATTTAGGGTTGCTGTGAAAGAGTGAACCCGGAGGGTCCAGTTGCATGTGGGGCTGCTTTAAGGCTCCCCTGGGGAGTTCACTTGTACCCAAAGCCTTCCTTTGGGGGCACTTCTGGATGGGTGAATGGGGCTTGAAACGCTTTTTCTGTGGCCCGAGTTTTCAGTCTTCTGCCATGCTGGCTAGGGTTATATTTAGGGTTGCTGTAAAGAGCGAACACGGAGGGTCCAGTTGCATGTGGGGCTGCGTAAAGGCTCCCCTGGGGAGTTCACTTGTACCCAAAGACTTCCTCTGGGGGCACTTTTGGATGGGCGAATTAGGCTTTTAGTGCATTTTCTGGGGCCCGAGTTTTCAGTCGACTGCCAGGCGGGCCAGGGCTATATTTAGGGTTGCTGTGAAAGAGCGAATACGGAGGGTCCAGTTGCATGTGGGGCTGCATAAAGGCTCCCCTGGGGAGTTCACTTGTACCCAAAGCCTTCCTTTGGGGGCACTTCTGGATGGGCGAAAGGGGCTTGAAACGCTTTTTCTGTGGCCCAAGTTTTCAGTCGACTGCCAGGCGGGCCAGGGCTATATTTAGGGTTGCTGTGAAAGAGTGAACCCGGAGGGTCCAGTTGCATGTGGGGCTGCATAAAGGCTCCCCTGGGGAGTTCACTTGTACCCAAAGCCTTCCTTTGGGGGCACTTCTGGATGGGTGAATGGGGCTTGAAACGCTTTTTCTGTGGCCCGAGTTTTCAGTCTTCTGCCATGCTGGCTAGGGTTATATTTAGGGTTGCTGTAAAGAGCGAACACGGAGGGTCCAGTTGCATGTGGGGCTGCGTAAAGGCTCCCCTGGGGAGTTCACTTGTACCCAAAGACTTCCTCTGGGGGCACTTTTGGATGGGCGAATTAGGCTTTTAGTGCATTTTCTGGGGCCCGAGTTTTCAGTCGACTGCCAGGCGGGCCAGGGCTATATTTAGGGTTGCTGTGAAAGAGCGAATACGGAGGGTCCAGTTGCATGTGGGGCTGCATAAAGGCTCCCCTGGGGAGTTCACTTGTACCCAAAGCCTTCCTTTGGGGGCACTTCTGGATGGGCGAAAGGGGCTTGAAACGCATTTTCTGGGGCCCAAGTTTTCAGTCTTCTGCCATGCTGGCTAGGGTTTTATTTAGGGTTGCTGTAAAGAGCGAACACGGAGGGTCCAGTTGCATGTGGGGCTGCATAAAGGCTCCCCTGGGGAGTTCACTTGTACCCAAAGCCTTCCTTTGGGGCACTTTTGGATGGTCCAAGGGGAATCGCAATGCGTTTTCTGAGGCCCGCTTTTTCAGTCTTCTCCCATTAAGCTGAGGGCTACATTTAGGCTTGCGGTGAAAGAGTGAACCCGGAGAGTCCAGTTACAAGTGGGGCTGCATAAAGGCTCCCCTGGGGAGTTCAGTTGTACTCAAAGCCTTCCTCTGGGGGCACTTCTGGATGGGCGAATTAGGCTTTTAATGCATTTTCTGGGGCCCGAGTTTTCAGTCGACTGCCAGGCGGGCCAGGGCTATATTTAGGCTTGCGGTGAAAGAGCGAATACGGAGGGTCCAGTTGCATGTGGGGCTGCGTTAAGGCTCCCCTGGGGAGTCCAGTTGTACCCAAAGCCTTCCTTTGGGAGCACTTTTGGATGGGCGAATTAGGCTTTTAACGCATTTTCTGGGCCCGAGTTTTCAGTCGACTGCCAGGCGGGCCAGGGCTATATTTAGGGTTGCTGTGAAAGAGTGAACCCGGAGGGTCCAGTTGCATGTGGGGCTGCATAAAGGCTCCCCTGGGGAGTTCACTTGTACCCAAAGCCTTCCTTTGGGGGCACTTCTGGATGGGTGAATGGGGCTTGAAACGCTTTTTCTGTGGCCCGAGTTTTCAGTTTTCTGCCATGCTGGCTAGTGTTATATTTAGGGTTGCTTGTAAACAGCAAACACGGGGGGTCCAGTTGCGTATGGGCCTGCATAAAGGCTCCCCTGGGGAGTTCACTTGTACCCAAAGCCTTCCTTTGGGGGCACTTTTGGATGGTCCAAGGGGAATCGCAATGCGTTTTCTGAGGCCCGCTTTTTCAGTCTTCTCCCATTGCGCCAAGGGCTATATTTAGGCTTGCTGTGAAAGAGTGAACCCGGAGGGTCCAGTTGCATGTGGGGCTGCATAAAGGCTCCCCTGGGGAGTTCACTTGTACCCAAAGCCTTCCTTTGGGGGCACTTCTGGATGGGTGAATGGGGCTTGAAACGCTTTTTCTGTGGCCCGAGTTTTCAGTCTTCTGCCATGCTGGCTAGGGTTATATTTAGGGTTGCTGTAAAGAGCGAACACGGAGGGTCCAGTTGCATGTGGGGCTGCGTAAAGGCTCCCCTGGGGAGTTCACTTGTACCCAAAGACTTCCTCTGGGGGCACTTTTGGATGGGCGAATTAGGCTTTTAGTGCATTTTCTGGGGCCCGAGTTTTCAGTCGACTGCCAGGCGGGCCAGGGCTATATTTAGGGTTGCTGTGAAAGAGCGAATACGGAGGGTCCAGTTGCATGTGGGGCTGCGTTAAGGCTCCCCTGGGGAGTCCAGTTGTACCCATAGCCTTCCTTTGGGAGCACTTTTGGATGGGCGAATTAGGCTTTTAACGCATTTTCTGGGGCCCGAGTTTTCAGTCGACTGCCAGGCGGGCCAGGGCTATATTTAGGGTTGCTGTGAAAGAGTGAACCCGGAGGGTCCAGTTGCATGTGGGGCTGCATAAAGGCTCCCCTGGGGAGTTCACTTGTACCCAAAGCCTTCCTTTGGGGGCACTTCTGGATGGGTGAATGGGGCTTGAAACGCTTTTTCTGTGGCCCGAGTTTTCAGTCTTCTGCCATGCTGGCTAGGGTTATATTTAGGGTTGCTGTAAAGAGCGAACACGGAGGGTCCAGTTGCATGTGGGGCTGCGTAAAGGCTCCCCTGGGGAGTTCACTTGTACCCAAAGACTTCCTCTGGGGGCACTTTTGGATGGGCGAATTAGGCTTTTAGTGCATTTTCTGGGGCCCGAGTTTTCAGTCGACTGCCAGGCGGGCCAGGGCTATATTTAGGGTTGCTGTGAAAGAGCGAATACGGAGGGTCCAGTTGCATGTGGGGCTGCATAAAGGCTCCCCTGGGGAGTTCACTTGTACCCAAAGCCTTCCTTTGGGGGCACTTCTGGATGGGCGAAAGGGGCTTGAAACGCTTTTTCTGTGGCCCAAGTTTTCAGTCGACTGCCAGGCGGGCCAGGGCTATATTTAGGGTTGCTGTGAAAGAGTGAACCCGGAGGGTCCAGTTGCATGTGGGGCTGCATAAAGGCTCCCCTGGGGAGTTCACTTGTACCCAAAGCCTTCCTTTGGGGGCACTTCTGGATGGGTGAATGGGGCTTGAAGCGCTTTTTCTGTGGCCCGAGTTTTCAGTCTTCTGCCATGCTGGCTAGGGTTATATTTAGGGTTGCTGTAAAGAGCGAACACGGAGGGTCCAGTTGCATGTGGGGCTGCGTAAAGGCTCCCCTGGGGAGTTCACTTGTACCCAAAGCCTTCCTTTGGGGCACTTTTGGATGGTCCAAGGG
Organism: Anas acuta; assembly: GCF_963932015.1. Taxonomy (NCBI): domain Eukaryota; kingdom Metazoa; phylum Chordata; class Aves; order Anseriformes; family Anatidae; genus Anas; species Anas acuta. The sequence goes on from NC_088996.1 coordinate 120,267, forward strand.
GAATCGCAATGCGTTTTCTGAGGCCCGCTTTTTCAGTCTTCTCCCATTAAGCTGAGGGCTACATTTAGGCTTGCGGTGAAAGAGTGAACCCGGAGAGTCCAGTTACAAGTGGGGCTGCATAAAGGCTCCCCTGGGGAGTTCAGTTGCACTCAAAGCCTTCCTCTGGGGGCACTTCTGGATGGGCGAATTAGGCTTTTAATGCATTTTCTGGGGCCCGAGTTTTCAGTCGACTGCCAGGCGGGCCAGGGCTATATTTAGGCTTGCGGTGAAAGAGCGAATACGGAGGGTCCAGTTGCATGTGGGGCTGCGTTAAGGCTCCCCTGGGGAGTCCAGTTGTACCCAAAGCCTTCCTTTGGGAGCACTTTTGGATGGGCGAATTAGGCTTTTAACGCATTTTCTGGGGCCCGAGTTTTCAGTCGACTGCCAGGCGGGCCAGGGCTATATTTAGGGTTGCTGTGAAAGAGTGAACCCGGAGGGTCCAGTTGCATGTGGGGCTGCATAAAGGCTCCCCTGGGGAGTTCACTTGTACCCAAAGCCTTCCTTTGGGGGCACTTCTGGATGGGTGAATGGGGCTTGAAACGCTTTTTCTGTGGCCCGAGTTTTCAGTTTTCTGCCATGCTGGCTAGTGTTATATTTAGGGTTGCTTGTAAACAGCAAACACGGGGGGTCCAGTTGCGTATGGGCCTGCATAAAGGCTCCCCTGGGGAGTTCACTTGTACCCAAAGCCTTCCTTTGGGGGCACTTTTGGATGGTCCAAGGGGAATCGCAATGCGTTTTCTGAGGCCCGCTTTTTCAGTCTTCTCCCATTGCGCCAAGGGCTATATTTAGGGTTGCTGTGAAAGAGTGAACCCGGAGGGTCCAGTTGCATGTGGGGCTGCATAAAGGCTCCCCTGGGGAGTTCACTTGTACCCAAAGCCTTCCTTTGGGGGCACTTCTGGATGGGTGAATGGGGCTTGAAACGCTTTTTCTGTGGCCCGAGTTTTCAGTCTTCTGCCATGCTGGCTAGGGTTATATTTAGGGTTGCTGTAAAGAGCGAACACGGAGGGTCCAGTTGCATGTGGGGCTGCGTAAAGGCTCCCCTGGGGAGTTCACTTGTACCCAAAGACTTCCTCTGGGGGCACTTTTGGATGGGCGAATTAGGCTTTTAGTGCATTTTCTGGGGCCCGAGTTTTCAGTCGACTGCCAGGCGGGCCAGGGCTATATTTAGGGTAGCTGTGAAAGAGCGAATACGGAGGGTCCAGTTGCATGTGGGGCTGCGTTAAGGCTCCCCTGGGGAGTCCAGTTGTACCCATAGCCTTCCTTTGGGAGCACTTTTGGATGGGCGAATTAGGCTTTTAACGCATTTTCTGGGGCCCGAGTTTTCAGTCGACTGCCAGGCGGGCCAGGGCTATATTTAGGGTTGCTGTGAAAGAGTGAACCCGGAGGGTCCAGTTGCATGTGGGGCTGCATAAAGGCTCCCCTGGGGAGTTCACTTGTACCCAAAGCCTTCCTTTGGGGGCACTTCTGGATGGGTGAATGGGGCTTGAAACGCTTTTTCTGTGGCCCGAGTTTTCAGTCTTCTGCCATGCTGGCTAGGGTTATATTTAGGGTTGCTGTAAAGAGCGAACACGGAGGGTCCAGTTGCATGTGGGGCTGCGTAAAGGCTCCCCTGGGGAGTTCACTTGTACCCAAAGACTTCCTCTGGGGGCACTTTTGGATGGGCGAATTAGGCTTTTAGTGCATTTTCTGGGGCCCGAGTTTTCAGTCGACTGCCAGGCGGGCCAGGGCTATATTTAGGGTTGCTGTGAAAGAGCGAATACGGAGGGTCCAGTTGCATGTGGGGCTGCATAAAGGCTCCCCTGGGGAGTTCACTTGTACCCAAAGCCTTCCTTTGGGGGCACTTCTGGATGGGCGAAAGGGGCTTGAAACGCTTTTTCTGTGGCCCAAGTTTTCAGTCGACTGCCAGGCGGGCCAGGGCTATATTTAGGGTTGCTGTGAAAGAGTGAACCCGGAGGGTCCAGTTGCATGTGGGGCTGCATAAAGGCTCCCCTGGGGAGTTCACTTGTACCCAAAGCCTTCCTTTGGGGGCACTTCTGGATGGGTGAATGGGGCTTGAAACGCTTTTTCTGTGGCCCGAGTTTTCAGTCTTCTGCCATGCTGGCTAGGGTTATATTTAGGGTTGCTGTAAAGAGCGAACAAGGAGGGTCCAGTTGCATGTGGGGCTGCGTAAAGGCTCCCCTGGGGAGTTCACTTGTACCCAAAGACTTCCTCTGGGGGCACTTTTGGATGGGCGAATTAGGCTTTTAGTGCATTTTCTGGGGCCCGAGTTTTCAGTCGACTGCCAGGCGGGCCAGGGCTATATTTAGGGTTGCTGTGAAAGAGCGAATACGGAGGGTCCAGTTGCATGTGGGGCTGCATAAAGGCTCCCCTGGGGAGTTCACTTGTACCCAAAGCCTTCCTTTGGGGGCACTTCTGGATGGGCGAAAGGGGCTTGAAACGCTTTTTCTGTGGCCCAAGTTTTCAGTCTTCTGCCATGCTGGCTAGGGTTTTATTTAGGGTTGCTGTAAAGAGCGAACACGGAGGGTCCAGTTGCATGTGGGGCTGCATAAAGGCTCCCCTGGGGAGTTCAGATGTACCCAAAGCCTTCCTTTGGGGCACTTTTGGATGGTCCAAGGGGAATCGCAATGCGTTTTCTGAGGCCCGCTTTTTCAGTCTTCTCCCATTAAGCTGAGGGCTACATTTAGGCTTGCGGTGAAAGAGTGAACCCGGAGGGTCCAGTTACAAGTGGGGCTCCATAAAGGCTCCCCTGGGGAGTTCAGTTGTACTCAAAGCCTTCCTCTGGGGGCACTTCTGGATGGGCGAATTAGGCTTTTAATGCATTTTCTGGGGCCCGAGTTTTCAGTCGACTGCCAGGCGGGCCAGGGCTATATTTAGGGTTGCTGTGAAAGAGTGAACCCGGAGGGTCCAGTTGCATGTGGGGCTGCGTTAAGGCTCCCCTGGGGAGTTCACTTGTACCCAAAGCCTTCCTCTGGGGGCACTTCTGGAAGGGCGAATTAGGCTTTTAACGCATTTTCTGGTGCCCAAGTTTTCAGTCGACTGCCATGCAGGCCAGGGCTATATTTAGGGTTGCTGTGAAAGAGTGAACCCGGAGGGTCCAGTTGCATGTGGGCTGCATAAAGGCTCCACTGGGGAGTCCAGTTGTACTCAAAGCCTTCCTTTGGGGGCACTTTTGGATGGTCCAAGGGGAATCGCAATGCGTTTTCTGAGGCCCGCTTTTTCAATCTTCTCCCATTGCGCCAAGGGCTATATTTAGGCTTGCTGTGAAAGAGTGAACCCGGAGGGTCCAGTTGCATGTGGGGCTGCATAAAGGCTCCCCTGGGGAGTTCACTTGTACCCAAAGCCTTCCTTTGGGGGCACTTCTGGATGGGTGAATGGGGCTTGAAACGCTTTTTCTGTGACCCGAGTTTTCAGTCTTCTGCCATGCTGGCTAGGGTTATATTTAGGGTTGCTGTAAAGAGCGAACACGGAGGGTCCAGTTGCATGTGGGGCTGCGTAAAGGCTCCCCTGGGGAGTTCACTTGTACCCAAAGACTTCCTCTGGGGGCACTTTTGGATGGGCGAATTAGGCTTTTAGTGCATTTTCTGGGGCCCGAGTTTTCAGTCGACTGCCAGGCGGGCCAGGGCTATATTTAGGGTTGCTGTGAAAGAGTGAACCCGGAGGGTCCAGTTGCATGTGGGCTGCGTTAAGGCTCCCCTGGGGAGTCCAGTTGTACCCATAGCCTTCCTTTGGGAGCACTTTTGGATGGGCGAATTAGGCTTTTAACGCATTTTCTGGGGCCCGAGTTTTCAGTCGACTGCCAGGCGGGCCAGGGCTATATTTAGGGTTGCTGTGAAAGAGTGAACCCGGAGGGTCCAGTTGCATGTGGGGCTGCATAAAGGCTCCCCTGGGGAGTTCACTTGTACCCAAAGCCTTCCTTTGGGGGCACTTCTGGATGGGTGAATGGGGCTTGAAACGCTTTTTCTGTGGCCCGAGTTTTCAGTCTTCTGCCATGCTGGCTAGGGTTATATTTAGGGTTGCTGTAAAGAGCGAACACGGAGGGTCCAGTTGCATGTGGGGCTGCGTAAAGGCTCCCCTGGGGAGTTCACTTGTACCCAAAGACTTCCTCTGGGGGCACTTTTGGATGGGCGAATTAGGCTTTTAGTGCATTTTCTGGGGCCCGAGTTTTCAGTCGACTGCCAGGCGGGCCAGGGCTATATTTAGGGTTGCTGTGAAAGAGCGAATACGGAGGGTCCAGTTGCATGTGGGGCTGCATAAAGGCTCCCCTGGGGAGTTCACTTGTACCCAAAGCCTTCCTTTGGGGGCACTTCTGGATGGGCGAAAGGGGCTTGAAACGCTTTTTCTGTGGCCCAAGTTTTCAGTCGACTGCCAGGCGGGCCAGGGCTATATTTAGGGTTGCTGTGAAAGAGTGAACCCGGAGGGTCCAGTTGCATGTGGGGCTGCATAAAGGCTCCCCTGGGGAGTTCACTTGTACCCAAAGCCTTCCTTTGGGGGCACTTCTGGATGGGTGAATGGGGCTTGAAACGCTTTTTCTGTGGCCCGAGTTTTCAGTCTTCTGCCATGCTGGCTAGGGTTATATTTAGGGTTGCTGTAAAGAGCGAACACGGAGGGTCCAGTTGCATGTGGGGCTGCGTAAAGGCTCCCCTGGGGAGTTCACTTGTACCCAAAGACTTCCTCTGGGGGCACTTTTGGATGGGCGAATTAGGCTTTTAGTGCATTTTCTGGGGCCCGAGTTTTCAGTCGACTGCCAGGCGGGCCAGGGCTATATTTAGGGTTGCTGTGAAAGAGCGAATACGGAGGGTCCAGTTGCATGTGGGGCTGCATAAAGGCTCCCCTGGGGAGTTCACTTGTACCCAAAGCCTTCCTTTGGGGGCACTTCTGGATGGGCGAAAGGGGCTTGAAACGCTTTTTCTGTGGCCCAAGTTTTCAGTCTTCTGCCATGCTGGCTAGGGTTTTATTTAGGGTTGCTGTAAAGAGCGAACACGGAGGGTCCAGTTGCATGTGGGGCTGCATAAAGGCTCCCCTGGGGAGTTCAGATGTACCCAAAGCCTTCCTTTGGGGCACTTTTGTATGGTCCAAGGGGAATCGCAATGCGTTTTCTGAGGCCCGCTTTTTCAGTCTTCTCCCATTAAGCTGAGGGCTACATTTAGGCTTGCGGTGAAAGAGTGAACCCGGAGGGTCCAGTTACAAGTGGGGCTGCATAAAGGCTCCCCTGGGGAGTTCAGTTGTACTCAAAGCCTTCCTCTGGGGGCACTTCTGGATGGGCGAATTAGGCTTTTAATGCATTTTCTGGGGCCCGAGTTTTCAGTCGACTGCCAGGCGGGCCAGGGCTATATTTAGGGTTGCTGTGAAAGAGTGAACCCGGAGGGTCCAGTTGCATGTGGGGCTGCGTTAAGGCTCCCCTGGGGAGTTCACTTGTACCCAAAGCCTTCCTCTGGGGGCACTTCTGGAAGGGCGAATTAGGCTTTTAACGCATTTTCTGGTGCCCAAGTTTTCAGTCGACTGCCATGCAGGCCAGGGCTATATTTAGGGTTGCTGTGAAAGAGTGAACCCGGAGGGTCCAGTTGCATGTGGGCTGCATAAAGGCTCCACTGGGGAGTCCAGTTGTACCCAAAGCCTTCCTTTGGGGGCACTTCTGGATGGGTGAATGGGGCTTGAAACGCATTTTCTGGAGCCCGAGTTTTCAGTCTTCTGCCATGGTGGCTAGGGGTATATTTAGGGTTGCTCGTAAACAGTGAACAAGGAGGGTCCAGTTGCATGTGGGGCTGCGTAAAGGCTCCCCTGGGGAGTTCACTTGTACCCAAAGACTTCCTCTGGGGGCACTTTTGGATGGGCGAATTAGGCTTTTAGTGCATTTTCTGGGGCCCGAGTTTTCAGTCGACTGCCAGGCGGGCCAGGGTTTTTAGGGTTGCTGTGAAAGAGTGAACCCGGAGGGTCCAGTTGCATGTGGGGCTGCATAAAGGCTCCCCTGGGGAGTTCACTTGTACCCAAAGCCTTCCTTTGGGGGCACTTCTGGATGGGTGAATGGGGCTTGAAACGCTTTTTCTGTGGCCCAAGTTTTCAGTCTTCTGCCATGCTGGCTAGGGTTTTATTTAGGGTTGCTGTAAAGAGCGAACACGGAGGGTCCAGTTGCATGTGGGGCTGCATAAAGGCTCCCCTGGGGAGTTCAGATGTACCCAAAGCCTTCCTTTGGGGCACTTTTGTATGGTCCAAGGGGAATCGCAATGCGTTTTCTGAGGCCCGCTTTTTCAGTCTTCTCCCATTAAGCTGAGGGCTACATTTAGGCTTGCGGTGAAAGAGTGAACCCGGAGGGTCCAGTTACAAGTGGGGCTGCATAAAGGCTCCCCTGGGGAGTTCAGTTGTACTCAAAGCCTTCCTCTGGGGGCACTTCTGGATGGGCGAATTAGGCTTTTAATGCATTTTCTGGGGACCGAGTTTTCAGTCGACTGCCAGGCGGGCCAGGGCTATATTTAGGGTTGCTGTGAAAGAGTGAACCCGGAGGGTCCAGTTGCATGTGGGGCTGCGTTAAGGCTCCCCTGGGGAGTTCACTTGTACCCAAAGCCTTCCTCTGGGGGCACTTCTGGAAGGGCGAATTAGGCTTTTAACGCATTTTCTGGTGCCCAAGTTTTCAGTCGACTGCCATGCAGGCCAGGGCTATATTTAGGGTTGCTGTGAAAGAGTGAACCCGGAGGGTCCAGTTGCATGTGGGCTGCATAAAGGCTCCACTGGGGAGTCCAGTTGTACCCAAAGCCTTCCTTTGGGGGCACTTCTGGATGGGTGAATGGGGCTTGAAACGCATTTTCTGGAGCCCGAGTTTTCAGTCTTCTGCCATGGTGGCTAGGGGTATATTTAGGGTTGCTCGTAAACAGTGAACAAGGAGGGTCCAGTTGCATGTGGGGCTGCGTAAAGGCTCCCCTGGGGAGTTCACTTGTACCCAAAGACTTCCTCTGGGGGCACTTTTGGATGGGCGAATTAGGCTTTTAGTGCATTTTCTGGGGCCCGAGTTTTCAGTCGACTGCCAGGCGGGCCAGGGTTTTTAGGGTTGCTGTGAAAGAGTGAACCCGGAGGGTCCAGTTGCATGTGGGGCTGCATAAAGGCTCCCCTGGGGAGTTCACTTGTACCCAAAGCCTTCCTTTGGGGGCACTTCTGGATGGGTGAATGGGGCTTGAAACGCTTTTTCTGTGGCCCGAGTTTTCAGTTTTCTGCCATGCTGGCTAGTGTTATATTTAGGGTTGCTTGTAAACAGCAAACACGGGGGGTCCAGTTGCGTATGGAACTGCATAAAGGCTCCCCTGGGGAGTTCACTTGTACCCAAAGCCTTCCTCTGGGGGCACTTTTGGATGGGCGAATGGGGCTTGTAGCAGGTTTTCTGGGGCCCGATTTTTCAGTCGTCTGCCATGCAGGCCAGGGATATATTTGGGTTGCTGTGAAAGAGCGAATACGGAGGGTCCAGTTGCATGTGGGGCTGCATAAAGGCTCCCCTGGGGAGTTCACTTGTACCCAAAGCCTTCCTTTGGGGGCACTTCTGGATGGGCGAAAGGGGCTTGAAACGCTTTTTCTGTGGCCCGAGTTTTCAGTCTTCTGCCATGCTGGCTAGGGTTATATTTAGGGTTGCTGTAAAGAGCGAACACGGAGGGTCCAGTTGCATGTGGGGCTGCGTAAAGGCTCCCCTGGGGAGTTCAGTTGTACCCAAAGCCTTCCTTTGGGGGCACTTTTGGATGGTCCAAGGGGAATCGCAATGCGTTTTCTGAGGCCCGCTTTTTCAGTCTTCTCCCATTGCGCCAAGGGCTATATTTAGGCTTGCTGTGAAAGAGTGAACCCGGAGGGTCCAGTTGCATGTGGGGCTGCATAAAGGCTCCCCTGGGGAGTTCAGTTGTACCCAAAGACTTCCTCTGGGGGCACTTTTGGATGGGCGAATTAGGCTTTTAGTGCATTTTCTGGGGCCCGAGTTTTCAGTCGACTGCCAGGCGGGCCAGGGCTATATTTAGGGTTGCTGTGAAAGAGTGAACCCGGAGGGTCCAGTTGCATGTGGGCTGCGTTAAGGCTCCCCTGGGGAGTCCAGTTGTACCCATAGCCTTCCTTTGGGAGCACTTTTGGATGGGCGAATTAGGCTTTTAACGCATTTTCTGGGGCCCGAGTTTTCAGTCGACTGCCAGGCGGGCCAGGGCTATATTTAGGGTTGCTGTGAAAGAGTGAACCCGGAGGGTCCAGTTGCATGTGGGGCTGCATAAAGGCTCCCCTGGGGAGTTCACTTGTACCCAAAGCCTTCCTTTGGGGGCACTTCTGGATGGGTGAATGGGGCTTGAAACGCTTTTTCTGTGGCCCGAGTTTTCAGTCTTCTGCCATGCTGGCTAGGGTTATATTTAGGGTTGCTGTAAAGAGCGAACACGGAGGGTCCAGTTGCATGTGGGGCTGCGTAAAGGCTCCCCTGGGGAGTTCACTTGTACCCATAGACTTCCTCTGGGGGCACTTTTGGATGGGCGAATTAGGCTTTTAGTGCATTTTCTGGGGCCCGAGTTTTCAGTCGACTGCCAGGCGGGCCAGGGCTATATTTAGGGTTGCTGTGAAAGAGCGAATACGGAGGGTCCAGTTGCATGTGGGGCTGCATAAAGGCTCCCCTGGGGAGTTCACTTGTACCCAAAGCCTTCCTTTGGGGGCACTTCTGGATGGGCGAAAGGGGCTTGAAACGCTTTTTCTGTGGCCCAAGTTTTCAGTCGACTGCCAGGCGGGCCAGGGCTATATTTAGGGTTGCTGTGAAAGAGTGAACCCGGAGGGTCCAGTTGCATGTGGGGCTGCATAAAGGCTCCCCTGGGGAGTTCACTTGTACCCAAAGCCTTCTTTGGGGGCACTTCTGGATGGGTGAATGGGGCTTGAAACGCTTTTTCTGTGGCCCGAGTTTTCAGTCTTCTGCCATGCTGGCTAGGGTTATATATAGGGTTGCTGTAAAGAGCGAACACCGGAGGGTCCAGTTGCATGTGGGGCTGCGTAAAGGCTCCCCTGGGGAGTTCACTTGTACCCAAAGACTTCCTCTGGGGGCACTTTTGGATGGGCGAATTAGGCTTTTAGTGCATTTTCTGGGGCCCGAGTTTTCAGTCGACTGCCAGGCGGGCCAGGGCTATATTTAGGGTTGCTGTGAAAGAGCGAATACGGAGGGTCCAGTTGCATGTGGGGCTGCATAAAGGCTCCCCTGGGGAGTTCACTTGTACCCAAAAGCCTTCCTTTGGGGGCACTTCTGGATGGGCGAAAGGGGCTTGAAACGCTTTTTCTGTGGCCCAAGTTTTCAGTCTTCTGCCATGCTGGCTAGGGTTTTATTTAGGGTTGCTGTAAAGAGCGAACACGGAGGGCATGTGGGGCTGCATAAAGGCTCCCCTGGGGAGTTCAGATGTACCCAAAGCCTTCCTTTGGGGCACTTTTGTATGGTCCAAGGGGAATCGCAATGCGTTTTCTGAGGCCCGCTTTTTCAGTCTTCTCCCATTAAGCTGAGGGCTACATTTAGGCTTGCGGTGAAAGAGTGAACCCGGAGGGTCCAGTTACAAGTGGGGCTGCATAAAGGCTCCCCTGGGGAGTTCAGTTGTACTCAAAGCCTTCCTCTGGGGGCACTTCTGGATGGGCGAATTAGGCTTTTAATGCATTTTCTGGGGACCGAGTTTTCAGTCGACTGCCAGGCGGGCCAGGGCTATATTTAGGGTTGCTGTGAAAGAGTGAACCCGGAGGGTCCAGTTGCATGTGGGGCTGCGTTAAGGCTCCCCTGGGGAGTTCACTTGTACCCAAAGCCTTCCTCTGGGGGCACTTCTGGAAGGGCGAATTAGGCTTTTAACGCATTTTCTGGTGCCCAAGTTTTCAGTCGACTGCCATGCAGGCCAGGGCTATATTTAGGGTTGCTGTGAAAGAGTGAACCCGGAGGGTCCAGTTGCATGTGGGCTGCATAAAGGCTCCACTTGGGAGTCCAGTTGTACCCAAAGCCTTCCTTTGGGGGCACTTCTGGATGGGTGAATGGGGCTTGAAACGCATTTTCTGGAGCCCGAGTTTTCAGTCTTCTGCCATGGTGGTTAGGGGTATATTTAGGGTTGCTCGTAAACAGTGAACAAGGAGGGTCCAGTTGCATGTGGGGCTGCGTAAAGGCTCCCCTGGGGAGTTCACTTGTACCCAAAGACTTCCTCTGGGGGCACTTTTGGATGGGCGAATTAGGCTTTTAGTGCATTTTCTGGGGCCCGAGTTTTCAGTTGACTGCCAGGCGGGCCAGGGTTTTTAGGGTTGCTGTGAAAGAGTGAACCCGGAGGGTCCAGTTGCATGTGGGGCTGCATAAAGGCTCCCCTGGGGAGTTCACTTGTACCCAAAGCCTTCCTTTGGGGGCACTTCTGGATGGGTGAATGGGGCTTGAAACGCTTTTTCTGTGGCCCGAGTTTTCAGTTTTCTGCCATGCTGGCTAGTGTTATATTTAGGGTTGCTTGTAAACAGCAAACACGGGGGGTCCAGTTGCGTATGGAACTGCATAAAGGCTCCCCTGGGGAGTTCACTTGTACCCAAAGCCTTCCTCTGGGGGCACTTTTGGATGGGCGAATGGGGCTTGTAGCAGGTTTTCTGGGGCCCGATTTTTCAGTCGTCTGCCATGCAGGCCAGGGATATATTTGGGTTGCTGTGAAAGAGCGAATACGGAGGGTCCAGTTGCATGTGGGGCTGCATAAAGGCTCCCCTGGGGAGTTCACTTGTACCCAAAGCCTTCCTTTGGGGGCACTTCTGGATGGGCGAAAGGGGCTTGAAACGCTTTTTCTGTGGCCCGAGTTTTCAGTCTTCTGCCATGCTGGCTAGGGTTATATTTAGGGTTGCTGTAAAGAGCGAACACGGAGGGTCCAGTTGCATGTGGGGCTGCGTAAAGGCTCCCCTGGGGAGTTCAGTTGTACCCAAAGCCTTCCTTTGGGGGCACTTTTGGATGGTCCAAGGGGAATCGCAATGCGTTTTCTGAGGCCCGCTTTTTCAGTCTTCTCCCATTGCGCCAAGGGCTATATTTAGGCTTGCTGTGAAAGAGTGAACCCGGAGGGTCCAGTTGCATGTGGGGCTGCATAAAGGCTCCCCTGGGGAGTTCAGTTGTACCCAAAGACTTCCTCTGGGGGCACTTTTGGATGGGCGAATTAGGCTTTTAGTGCATTTTCTGGGGCCCGAGTTTTCAGTCGACTGCCAGGCGGGCCAGGGCTATATTTAGGGTTGCTGTGAAAGAGTGAACCCGGAGGGTCCAGTTGCATGTGGGCTGCGTTAAGGCTCCCCTGGGGAGTCCAGTTGTACCCATAGCCTTCCTTTGGGAGCACTTTTGGATGGGCGAATTAGGCTTTTAACGCATTTTCTGGGGCCCGAGTTTTCAGTCGACTGCCAGGCGGGCCAGGGCTATATTTAGGGTTGCTGTGAAAGAGTGAACCCGGAGGGTCCAGTTGCATGTGGGGCTGCATAAAGGCTCCCCTGGGGAGTTCACTTGTACCCAAAGCCTTCCTTTGGGGGCACTTCTGGATGGGTGAATGGGGCTTGAAACGCTTTTTCTGTGGCCCGAGTTTTCAGTCTTCTGCCATGCTGGCTAGGGTTATATTTAGGGTTGCTGTAAAGAGCGAACACGGAGGGTCCAGTTGCATGTGGGGCTGCGTAAAGGCTCCCCTGGGGAGTTCACTTGTACCCAAAGACTTCCTCTGGGGGCACTTTTGGATGGGCGAATTAGGCTTTTAGTGCATTTTCTGGGGCCCGAGTTTTCAGTCGACTGCCAGGCGGGCCAGGGCTATATTTAGGGTTGCTGTGAAAGAGCGAATACGGAGGGTCCAGTTGCATGTGGGGCTGCATAAAGGCTCCCCTGGGGAGTTCACTTGTACCCAAAGCCTTCCTTTGGGGGCACTTCTGGATGGGCGAAAGGGGCTTGAAACGCTTTTTCTGTGGCCCAAGTTTTCAGTCGACTGCCAGGCGGGCCAGGGCTATATTTAGGGTTGCTGTGAAAGAGTGAACCCGGAGGGTCCAGTTGCATGTGGGGCTGCATAAAGGCTCCCCTGGGGAGTTCACTTGTACCCAAAGCCTTCCTTTGGGGGCACTTCTGGATGGGTGAATGGGGCTTGAAACGCTTTTTCTGTGGCCCGAGTTTTCAGTCTTCTGCCATGCTGGCTAGGGTTATATTTAGGGTTGCTGTAAAGAGCGAACACGGAGGGTCCAGTTGCATGTGGGGCTGCGTAAAGGCTCCCCTGGGGAGTTCACTTGTACCCAAAGACTTCCTCTGGGGGCACTTTTGGATGGGCGAATTAGGCTTTTAGTGCATTTTCTGGGGCCCGAGTTTTCAGTCGACTGCCAGGCGGGCCAGGGCTATATTTAGGGTTGCTGTGAAAGAGCGAATACGGAGGGTCCAGTTGCATGTGGGGCTGCATAAAGGCTCCCCTGGGGAGTTCACTTGTACCCAAAGCCTTCCTTTGGGGGCACTTCTGGATGGGCGAAAGGGGCTTGAAACGCTTTTTCTGTGGCCCAAGTTTTCAGTCTTCTGCCATGCTGGCTAGGGTTTTATTTAGGGTTGCTGTAAAGAGCGAACACGGAGGGTCCAGTTGCATGTGGGGCTGCATAAAGGCTCCCCTGGGGAGTTCAGATGTACCCAAAGCCTTCCTTTGGGGCACTTTTGTATGGTCCAAGGGGAATCGCAATGCGTTTTCTGAGGCCCGCTTTTTCAGTCTTCTCCCATTAAGCTGAGGGCTACATTTAGGCTTGCGGTGAAAGAGTGAACCCGGAGGGTCCAGTTACAAGTGGGGCTGCATAAAGGCTCCCCTGGGGAGTTCAGTTGTACTCAAAGCCTTCCTCTGGGGGCACTTCTGGATGGGCGAATTAGGCTTTTAATGCATTTTCTGGGGCCCGAGTTTTCAGTCGACTGCCAGGCGGGCCAGGGCTATATTTAGGGTTGCTGTGAAAGAGTGAACCCGGAGGGTCCAGTTGCATGTGGGGCTGCGTTAAGGCTCCCCTGGGGAGTTCACTTGTACCCAAAGCCTTCCTCTGGGGGCACTTCTGGAAGGGCGAATTAGGCTTTTAACGCATTTTCTGGTGCCCAAGTTTTCAGTCGACTGCCATGCAGGCCAGGGCTATATTTAGGGTTGCTGTGAAAGAGTGAACCCGGAGGGTCCAGTTGCATGTGGGCTGCATAAAGGCTCCACTGGGGAGTCCAGTTGTACCCAAAGCCTTCCTTTGGGGGCACTTCTGGATGGGTGAATGGGGCTTGAAACGCATTTTCTGGAGCCCGAGTTTTCAGTCTTCTGCCATGGTGGCTAGGGGTATATTTATGGGTTGCTCGTAAACAGTGAACAAGGAGGGTCCAGTTGCATGTGGGGCTGCGTAAAGGCTCCCCTGGGGAGTTCACTTGTACCCAAAGACTTCCTCTGGGGGCACTTTTGGATGGGCGAATTAGGCTTTTAGTGCATTTTCTGGGGCCCGAGTTTTCAGTCGACTGCCAGGCGGGCCAGGGTTTTTAGGGTTGCTGTGAAAGAGTGAACCCGGAGGGTCCAGTTGCATGTGGGGCTGCATAAAGGCTCCCCTGGGGAGTTCACTTGTACCCAAAGCCTTCCTTTGGGGGCACTTCTGGATGGGTGAATGGGGCTTGAAACGCTTTTTCTGTGGCCCGAGTTTTCAGTTTTCTGCCATGCTGGCTAGTGTTATATTTAGGGTTGCTTGTAAACAGCAAACACGGGGGTCCAGTTGCGTATGGGCCTGCATAAAGGCTCCCCTGGGGAGTTCACTTGTACCCAAAGCCTTCCTCTGGGGGCACTTTTGGATGGGCGAATGGGGCTTGTAGCAGGTTTTCTGGGGCCCGATTTTTCAGTCGTCTGCCATGCAGGCCAGGGATATATTTGGGTTGCTGTGAAAGAGCGAATACGGAGGGTCCAGTTGCATGTGGGGCTGCATAAAGGCTCCCCTGGGGAGTTCACTTGTACCCAAAGCCTTCCTTTGGGGGCACTTCTGGATGGGCGAAAGGGGCTTGAAACGCTTTTTCTGTGGCCCGAGTTTTCAGTCTTCTGCCATGCTGGCTAGGGTTATATTTAGGGTTGCTGTAAAGAGCGAATACGGAGGGTCCAGTTGCATGTGGGGCTGCGTAAAGGCTCCCCTGGGGAGTTCAGTTGTACCCAAAGCCTTCCTTTGGGGGCACTTTTGGATGGTCCAAGGGGAATCGCAATGCGTTTTCTGAGGCCCGCTTTTTCAGTCTTCTCCCATTGCGCCAAGGGCTATATTTAGGCTTGCTGTGAAAGAGTGAACCCGGAGGGTCCAGTTGCATGTGGGGCTGCATAAAGGCTCCCCTGGGGAGTTCACTTGTACCCAAAGCCTTCCTTTGGGGGCACTTCTGGATGGGTGAATGGGGCTTGAAATGCTTTTTCTGTGGCCCGAGTTTTCAGTTTTCTGCCATGCTGGCTAGGGTTATATTTAGGGTTGCTGTAAAGAGCGAACACGGAGGGTCCAGTTGCATGTGGGGCTGCGTAAAGGCTCCCCTGGGGAGTTCACTTGTACCCAAAGACTTCCTCTGGGGGCACTTTTGGATGGGCGAATTAGGCTTTTAGTGCATTTTCTGGGGCCCGAGTTTTTAGTCGACTGCCAGGCGGGCCAGGGCTATATTTAGGGTTGCTGTGAAAGAGCGAATACGGAGGGTCCAGTTGCATGTGGGGCTGCGTTAAGGCTCCCCTGGGGAGTCCAGTTGTACCCAAAGCCTTCCTTTGGGAGCACTTTTGGATGGGCGAATTAGGCTTTTAACGCATTTTCTGGGGCCCGAGTTTTCAGTCGACTGCCAGGCGGGCCAGGGCTCTATTTAGGGTTGCTGTGAAAGAGTGAACCCGGAGGGTCCAGTTGCATGTGGGGCTGCATAAAGGCTCCCCTGGGGAGTTCACTTGTACCCAAAGCCTTCCTTTGGGGGCACTTCTGGATGGGTGAATGGGGCTTGAAACGCTTTTTCTGTGGCCCGAGTTTTCAGTTTTCTGCCATGCTGGCTAGTGTTATATTTAGGGTTGCTTGTAAACAGCAAACACGGGGGGTCCAGTTGCGTATGGGCCTGCATAAAGGCTCCCCTGGGGAGTTCACTTGTACCCAAAGCCTTCCTCTGGGGGCACTTTTGGATGGGCGAATGGGGCTTGTAGCAGGTTTTCTGGGGCCCGATTTTTCAGTCGTCTGCCATGCGGGCCAGGGATATATTTGGGTTGCTGTGAAAGAGCGAATACGGAGGGTCCAGTTGCATGTGGGGCTGCATAAAGGCTCCCCTGGGGAGTTCACTTGTACCCAAAGCCTTCCTTTGGGGGCACTTCTGGATGGGCGAAAGGGGCTTGAAACGCTTTTTCTGTGGCCCGAGTTTTCAGTCTTCTGCCATGCTGGCTAGGGTTATATTTAGGGTTGCTGTAAAGAGCGAACACGGAGGGTCCAGTTGCATGTGGGGCTGCGTAAAGGCTCCCCTGGGGAGTTCAGTTGTACCCAAAGCCTTCCTTTGGGGGCACTTTTGGATGGTCCAAGGGGAATCGCAATGCGTTTTCTGAGGCCCGCTTTTTCAGTCTTCTCCCATTGCGCCAAGGGCTATATTTAGGCTTGCTGTGAAAGAGTGAACCCGGAGGGTCCAGTTGCATGTGGGGCTGCATAAAGGCTCCCCTGGGGAGTTCACTTGTACCCAAAGCCTTCCTTTGGGGGCACTTCTGGATGGGTGAATGGGGCTTGAAACGCTTTTTCTGTGGCCCGAGTTTTCAGTTTTCTGCCATGCTGGCTAGGGTTATATTTAGGGTTGCTGTAAAGAGCGAACACGGAGGGTCCAGTTGCATGTGGGGCTGCGTAAAGGCTCCCCTGGGGAGTTCACTTGTACCCAAAGACTTCCTCTGGGGGCACTTTTGGATGGGCGAATTAGGCTTTTAGTGCATTTTCTGGGGCCCGAGTTTTCAGTCGACTGCCAGGCGGGCCAGGGCTATATTTAGGGTTGCTGTGAAAGAGCGAATACGGAGGGTCCAGTTGCATGTGGGGCTGCGTTAAGGCTCCCCTGGGGAGTCCAGTTGTACCCAAAGCCTTCCTTTGGGAGCACTTTTGGATGGGCTTTTAACGCATTTTCTGGGGCCCGAGTTTTCAGTCGACTGCCAGGCGGGCCAGGGCTCTATTTAGGGTTGCTGTGAAAGAGTGAACCCGGAGGGTCCAGTTGCATGTGGGGCTGCATAAAGGCTCCCCTGGGGAGTTCACTTGTACCCAAAGCCTTCCTTTGGGGGCACTTCTGGATGGGTGAATGGGGCTTGAAACGCATTTTCTGTGGCCCGAGTTTTCAGTTTTCTGCCATGCTGGCTAGTGTTATATTTAGGGTAGCTGTAAAGAGCGAACACGGAGGGTCCAGTTGCATGTGGGGCTGCATAAAGGCTCCCCTGGGGAGTTCACTTGTACCCAAAGACTTCCTCTGGGGGCACTTTTGGATGGGCGAATTAGGCTTTTAGTGCATTTTCTGGGGCCCGAGTTTTCAGTCGTCTGCCAGGCGGGCCAGGGCTATATTTAGGGTTGCTGTGAAAGAGCGAATACGGAGGGTCCAGTTGCATGTGGGGCTGCATAAAGGCTCCCCTGGGGAGTTCAGTTGTACCCATAGCCTTCCTTTGGGGGCACTTGGGTTCTGTCTTGGGCGAATCGGGGAAGGAGATCCCACGACACAGTGGTCCGGCCACGAGCTGCATGCGTAGCAGCCGTGTCGTGAAACAAGAGGCTGTCATCCTCTGGCTCGGGGGCTGCTTGTCCCCGAGACGAAAGCTTCTGTCCTGTCCGGAGCGGCGGCCGTCCTTCCCGAACAGCCACGCTCCGGTCCCGGGCGATGTGTGTGCTAGCCGCACTAGGACCCGGTCGAACCTCTGTCGGCTCCGCTATTTCGATCGCAGGAAACGTGTGTCCCTCTACGGGCTGCGTGGGTCCGGCTTCCCGAGCCCCTAGGCTCCGGTCCTCCGCGACGTGTGTGCTAGCCGCACCGGGGTCCGGGTCCCGCCTTGGGCGGCTCGACGAAAGTGATCGCAAGACACGGGTAACCGGCCACAAGCGGTGTGGGTGCCAGCCTTGCCGCGAAGAAGGAGGCTATGTTCCGTTCTCTCGGCAACTATTCGTTCCGGAGCGGCCGCCGTCTTTCCCGAACGCCAAGACTCCGGTCCTGGGAGACGTGTATGCTAGCCGCGCAAGGGTAAGAATCCCGTTTCGGGCGGATTGGGGACAACGATCCCATGACACGGTTGTCCGGCCACGAGCGGCATGGGAGCCAGACTTGCCGCGAAGCGTGCGGCTGTCCACTGCCGGCTCGTGGGCTGGCAGTCGCGGGGCCAAGGGGTTCTGTCCTCTACGGAGCGGCAGCCGTCCGTCCCGAACAACCACGCTCCTATCCTGGGCGACGTGTGTGCTAGCCGCACTGGGGTCCGGGTGGGACCTCGGTCGGCTCAGCTCTTTCGATCGCAGGACACGAGTGTCCCTCCACGGGCAGCGTGGGTCCGGCTTCCCGAGCCCTTTGACTCCATCCTGGGTGTCGTGTTTGCTCGCCGCACCGGGGTCCGGATCCCATTTCGGGCGCCTCGGGGAAGGAGATCCTACGACACGGTTGTCCGGCCACAAGCGCTGTGGCTGCCAGCCGTGTCGAGAAGTGGAGGCTGTCGTTCAGCGGCTCGGAGTTACGCAGTGCCGGGGACCGGGGATTCAGACAATCCAGAGCGGCAGGCGTCCGGATGTGGACCCTGGGCTTCGGTCCTGGGCGACGTGTGTGCTAGCCGCACCGGGGTCCGGGTCCCGCCTTGGGCGGCTCGACTAAAATGATCGCAAGATACGGGTGACCCGCCACAAGCGGTGTGCCTGCCAGCCTTGCCGCGAAGCGTGTGGCTGTCCTCCGCAGGCTCGTGGGCTGGCAGTCGCGGGGACATGGGGTTCTGTCCTCTACGGAGCGGCAGCCATCCGTCCCGAACAACCACGCTCCTATCCTGGGCGACGTGTGTGCTAGCCGCACTGGGGTCCGGGTTCTGTCTTGGGCGAATCGGGGAAGGAGATCCCACGACACAGTGGTCCGGCCACGAGCTGCATGCGTAGCAGCCGTGTCGTGAAACAAGAGGCTGTCATCCTCTGGCTCGGGGGCTGCTTGTCCCCGAGACGAAAGCTTCTGTCCTGTCCGGAGCGGCGGCCGTCCTTCCCGAACAGCCACGCTCCGGTCCCGGGCGATGTGTGTGCTAGCCGCACTAGGACCCGGTCGAACCTCTGTCGGCTCCGCTGTTTCGATCGCAGGAAACGTGTGTCCCTCTACGGGCTGCGTGGTTCCGGCTTCCCGAGCCCCTAGGCTCCGGTCCTGCGCGACGTGTGTGCTAGCCGCACCGGGGTACGGGTCCCGCCTTGGGCGGGTCGACGAAAGTGATCGCAAGACACGGGTAACCGGCCACAAGCGGTGTGGGTGCCAGCGTTGCCGCGAAGAAGGAGGCTATGTTCCGTTCTCTCGGCAACTATTCGTTCCGGAGCGGCCGCCGTCTTTCCCGAACGCCAAGACTCCGGTCCTGGGAGACGTGTATGCTAGCCGCGCAAGGGTAAGAATCCCTTTTCGGGCGGATTGGGGACAACGATCCCATGACACGGTTGTCCGGCCACGAGCGGCATGGGAGCCAGACTTGCCGCGAAGCGTGCGGCTGTCCACTGCCGGCTCGTGGGCTGGCAGTCGCGGGGCCAAGGGGTTCTGTCCTCTACGGAGCGGCAGCCGTCCGTCCCGAACAACCACGCTCCTATCCTGGGCGACGTGTGTGCTAGCCGCACTGGGGTCCGGGTGGGACCTCGGTCGGCTCAGCTCTTTCGATCGCAGGACACGAGTGTCCCTCCACGGGCAGCGTGGGTCCGGCTTCCCGAGCCCTTTGACTCCATCCTGGGTGTCGTGTTTGCTCGCCGCACCGGGGTCCGGATCCCATTTCGGGCGCCTCGGGGAAGGAGATCCTACGACACGGTTGTCCGGCCACAAGCGCTGTGGCTGCCAGCCGTGTCGAGAAGTGGAGGCTGTCGTTCAGCGGCTCGGAGTTACGCAGTGCCGGGGACCGGGGATTCAGACAATCCAGAGCGGCAGGCGTCCGGATGTGGACCCTGGGCTTCGGTCCTGGGCGACGTGTGTGCTAGCCGCACCGGGGTCCGGGTCCCGCCTTGGGCGGCTCGACTAAAATGATCGCAAGATACGGGTGACCCGCCACAAGCGGTGTGCCTGCCAGCCTTGCCGCGAAGCGTGTGGCTGTCCTCCGCAGGCTCGTGGGCTGGCAGTCGCGGGGACATGGGGTTCTGTCCTCTACGGAGCGGCAGCCGTCCGTCCCGAACAACCACGCTCCTATCCTGGGCGACGTGTGTGCTAGCCGCACTGGGGTCCGGGTTCTGTCTTGGGCGAATCGGGGAAGGAGATCCCACGACACAGTGGTCCGGCCACGAGCTGCATGCGTAGCAGCCGTGTCGTGAAACAAGAGGCTGTCATCCTCTGGCTCGGGGGCTGGTTGTCCCCGAGACGAAAGCTTCTGTCCTGTCCGGAGCGGCGGCCGTCCTTCCCGAACAGCCACGCTCCGGTCCCGGGCGATGTGTGTGCTAGCCGCACTAGGACCCGGTCGAACCTCTGTCGGCTCCGCTGTTTCGATCGCAGGAAACGTGTGTCCCTCTACGGGCTGCGTGGGTCCGGCTTCCCGAGCCCCTAGGCTCCGGTCCTGCGCGACGTGTGTGCTAGCTGCACCGGGGTCCGGGTCCCGCCTTGGGCGGCTCGACGAAAGTGATCGCAAGACACGGGTAACCGGCCACAAGCGGTGTGGGTGCCAGCCTTGCCGCGAAGAAGGAGGCTATGTTCCGTTCTCTCGGCAACTATTCGTTCCGGAGCGGCCGCCGTCTTTCCCGAACGCCAAGACTCCGGTCCTGGGAGACGTGTATGCTAGCCGCGCAAGGGTAAGAATCCCGTTTCGGGCGGATTGGGGACAACGATCCCATGACACGGTTGTCCGGCCACGAGCGGCATGGGAGCCAGACTTGCCGCGAAGCGTGCGGCTGTCCACTGCCGGCTCGTGGGCTGGCAGTCGCGGGGCCAAGGGGTTCTGTCCTCTACGGAGCGGCAGCCGTCCGTCCCGAACAACCACGCTCCTATCCTGGGCGACGTGTGTGCTAGCCGCACTGGGGTCCGGGTGGGACCTCGGTCGGCTCAGCTCTTTCGATCGCAGGACACGAGTGTCCCTCCACGGGCAGCGTGGGTCCGGCTTCCCGAGCCCTTTGACTCCATCCTGGGTGTCGTGTTTGCTCGCCGCACCGGGGTCCGGATCCCATTTCGGGCGCCTCGGGGAAGGAGATCCTACGACACGGTTGTCCGGCCACAAGCGCTGTGGCTGCCAGCCGTGTCGAGAAGTGGAGGCTGTCGTTCAGCGGCTCGGAGTTACGCAGTGCCGGGGACCGGGGATTCAGACAGTCCAGAGCGGCAGGCGTCCGGATGTGGACCCTGGGCTTCGGTCCTGGGCGACGTGTGTTCTAGCCGCACCGGGGTCCGGGTCCCGCCTTGGGCGGCTCGACTAAAATGATCGCAAGATACGGGTGACCCGCCACAAGCGCTGTGCCTGCCAGCCTTGCCCCGAAGCGTGTGGCTATACTCCGCCGGCTCGTGGGCTGGCAGTCGCGGGGACATGGGGTTCTGTCCTCTACGGAGCGGCAGCCGTCCTTCCCGAACAACCACGCTCCTATCCTGGGCGACGTGTGTGCTAGCCGCACTGGGGTCCGGGTTCTGTCTTGGGCGAATCGGGGAAGGAGATCCCACGACACAGTGGTCCGGCCACGAGCTGCATGCGTAGCAGCCGTGTCGTGAAACAAGAGGCTGTCATTCTCTGGCTCGGGGGCTGGCTGTCCCCGAGACGAAAGCTTCTGTCCTGTCCGGAGCGGCGGCCGTCCTTCCCGAACAGCCACGCTCCGGTCCCGGGCGATGTGTGTGCTAGCCGCACTAGGACCCGGTCGAACCTCTGTCGGCTCCGCTGTTTCGATCGCAGGAAACGTGTGTCCCTCTACGGGCTGCGTGGTTCCGGCTTCCCGAGCCCCTAGGCTCCGGTCCTGCGCGACGTGTGTGCTAGCCGCACCGGGGTCCGGGTCCCGCCTTGGGCGGCTCGACGAAAGTGATCGCAAGACACGGGTAACCGGCCACAAGCGGTGTGGGTGCCAGCCTTGCCGCGAAGAAGGAGGCTGTGTTCCGTTCTCTCGGCAAGTATTCGTCCCGGAGCGGCCGCCGTCTTTCCCGAACGCCAAGACTCCGGTCCTGGGAGACGTGTATGCTAGCCGCGCAAGGGTAAGAATCCCTTTTCGGGCGGACTGGGGACAACGATCCCATGACACGGTTGTCCGGCCACGAGCGGCATGGGAGCCAGACTTGCCGCGAAGCGTGCGGCTGTCCACTGCCGGCTCGTGGGCTGGCAGTCGCGGGGCCAAGGGGTTCTGTCCTCTACGGAGCGGCAGCCGTCCGTCCCGAACAACCACGCTCCTATCCTGGGCGACGTGTGTGCTAGCCGCACTGGGGTCCGGGTGGGACCTCGGTCGGCTCAGCTCTTTCGATCGCAGGACACGAGTGTCCCTCCACGGGCAGCGTGGGTCCGGCTTCCCGAGCCCTTTGACTCCATCCTGGGTGTCGTGTTTGCTCGCCGCACCGGGGTCCGGATCCCATTTCGGGCGCCTCGGGGAAGGAGATCCTACGACACGGTTGTCCGGCCACAAGCGCTGTGGCTGCCAGCCGTGTCGAGAAGTGGAGGCTGTCGTTCAGCGGCTCGGAGTTACGCAGTGCCGGGGACCGGGGATTCAGACAATCCAGAGCGGAGGCGTCCGTTTGTGGACCCTGGGCTTCGGTCCTGGGCGACGTGTGTGCTAGCCGCACTGGGGTCCGGGTTCTGTCTTGGGCGGCTCGGGGAAGGAGATCCCACGACACCGTGGTCCGGCCACGAGCTGCATGCGTAGAAGCCGTGTCGTGAAACAAGAGGCTGTCATCCTCTGGCTCGGGGGCTGCTTGTCCCCGAGAAGAAAGCTTCTGTCCTGTCCGGAGCGGCGGCCGTCCTTCCCGAACAGCCACGCTCCGGTCCCGGGCGATGTGTGTGCTAGCCGCACTAGGACCCGGTCGAACCGCTGTCGGCTCCGCTATTTCGATCGCAGGAAACGTGTGTCCCTCTACGGGCTGCGTGGTTCCGGTTTCCCGAGCCCCTAGGCTCCGGTCCTGCGCGACGTGTGTTCTAGCCGCGCCGGGGTCCGGGTCCCGCCTTGGGCGGCTCGACGAAAGTGATCGCAAGAAACGGGTAACCGGCCACAAGCGGTGTGGGTGCCAGCGTTGCCGCGAAGAAGGAGGCTGCGTTCCGTTCTCTCGGCAACTATCCGTCCTGGAGCGGCAGCCGTAATCCCGAGCACCCTTGCTCCTTTCCTGGGTGACGTGTGTTCTAGCCGCGCCGGGGACCGGGTCCCGCCTTGGGCGGCTGGACTAAAGTGATCGCAAGACACGGTTGTCCGGCCACAAGCGCTGTGGCTGCCAGCCGTGTCGAGAAGTGGAGGCTGTCGTTCAGCGGCTCGGAGTTACGCAGTGCCGGGGACCGGGGATTCAGACAGTCCAGAGCGGCAGGCGTCCGGATGTGGACCCTGGGCTTCGGTCCTGGGCGACGTGTATGCTAGCCGCGCCGGGGTCCGGGTCCCGCCTTGGGCGGCTCGACGGAAGTGATCGCAAGACACGGTTGTCCGGCCACGAGCTGCATGCGTAGCAGCCGTGTCGTGAAACAAGAGGCTGTCATCCTCTGGCTCGGGGGCTGGCTGTCCCCGAGACGAAAGCTTCTGTCCTGTCCGGAGCGGCGGCCGTCCTTCCCGAACAGCCACGCTCCGGTCCCGGGCGATGTGTGTGCTAGCCGCACTAGGACCCGGTCGAACCTCTGTCGGCTCCGCTATTTCGATCGCAGGAAACGTGTGTCCCTCTACGGGCTGCGTGGTTCCGGCTTCCCGAGCCCCTAGGCTCCGGTCCTGCGCGACGTGTGTGCTAGCCGCACCGGGGTCCGGGTCCCGCCTTGGGCGGCTCGACGAAAGTGATCGCAAGACACGGGTAACCGGCCACAAGCGGTGTGGGTGCCAGCGTTGCCGCGAAGAAGGAGGCTGTGTTCCGTTCTCTCGGCAAGTATTCGTCCCGGAGCGGCCGCCGTCTTTCCCGAACGAAAGACTCCGGTCCTGGGAGACGTGTATGCTAGCCGCGCAAGGGTAAGAATCCCTTTTCGGGCGGATTGGGGACAACGATCCCATGACACGGTTGTCCGGCCACGAGCGGCATGGGAGCCAGACTTGCCGCGAAGCGTGCGGCTGTCCACTGCCGGCTCGTGGGCTGGCAGTCGCGGGGCCAAGGGGTTCTGTCCTCTACGGAGCGGCAGCCGTCCGTCCCGAACAACCACGCTCCTATCCTGGGCGACGTGTGTGCTAGCCGCACTGGGGTCCGGGTGGGACCTCGGTCGGCTCAGCTCTTTCGATCGCAGGACACGAGTGTCCCTCCACGGGCAGCGTGGGTCCGGCTTCCCGAGCCCTTTGACTCCATCCTGGGTGTCGTGTTTGCTCGCCGCACCGGGGTCCGGATCCCATTTCGGGCGCCTCGGGGAAGGAGATCCTACGACACGGTTGTCCGGCCACAAGCGCTGTGGCTGCCAGCCGTGTCGAGAAGTGGAGGCTGTCGTTCAGCGGCTCGGAGTTACGCAGTGCCGGGGACCGGGGATTCAGACAATCCAGAGCGGAGGCGTCCGTTTGTGGACCCTGGGCTTCGGTCCTGGGCGACGTGTGTGCTAGCCGCACTGGGGTCCGGGTTCTGTCTTGGGCGGCTCGGGGAAGGAGATCCCACGACACCGTGGTCCGGCCACGAGCTGCATGCGTAGAAGCCGTGTCGTGAAACAAGAGGCTGTCATCCTCTGGCTCGGGGGCTGCTTGTCCCCGAGAAGAAAGCTTCTGTCCTGTCCGGAGCGGCGGCCGTCCTTCCCGAACAGCCACGCTCCGGTCCCGGGCGATGTGTGTGCTAGCCGCACTAGGACCCGGTCGAACCGCTGTCGGCTCCGCTATTTCGATCGCAGGAAACGTGTGTCCCTCTACGGGCTGCGTGGGTCCGGCTTCCCGAGCCCCTAGGCTCCGGTCCTGCGCGACGTGTGTGCTAGCCGCACCGGGGTCCGGGTCCCGCCTTGGGCGGCTCGACGAAAGTGATCGCAAGACACGGGTAACCGGCCACAAGCGGTGTGGGTGCCAGCCTTGCCGCGAAGAAGGAGGCTGTGTTCCGTTCTCTCGGCAAGTATTCGTCCCGGAGCGGCCGCCGTCTTTCCCGAACGCCAAGACTCCGGTCCTGGGAGACGTGTATGCTAGCCGCGCAAGGGTAAGAATCCCTTTTCGGGCGGACTGGGGACAACGATCCCATGACACGGTTGTCCGGCCACGAGCGGCATGGGAGCCAGACTTGCCGCGAAGCGTGCGGCTGTCCACTGCCGGCTCGTGGGCTGGCAGTCGCGGGGCCAAGGGGTTCTGTCCTCTACGGAGCGGCAGCCGTCCGTCCCGAACAACCACGCTCCTATCCTGGGCGACGTGTGTGCTAGCCGCACTGGGGTCCGGGTGGGACCTCGGTCGGCTCAGCTCTTTCGATCGCAGGACACGAGTGTCCCTCCACGGGCAGCGTGGGTCCGGCTTCCCGAGCCCTTTGACTCCATCCTGGGTGTCGTGTTTGCTCGCCGCACCGGGGTCCGGATCCCATTTCGGGCGCCTCGGGGAAGGAGATCCTACGACACGGTTGTCCGGCCACAAGCGCTGTGGCTGCCAGCCGTGTCGAGAAGTGGAGGCTGTCGTTCAGCGGCTCGGAGTTACGCAGTGCCGGGGACCGGGGATTCAGACAATCCAGAGCGGAGGCGTCCGTTTGTGGACCCTGGGCTTCGGTCCTGGGCGACGTGTGTGCTAGCCGCACTGGGGTCCGGGTTCTGTCTTGGGCGGCTCGGGGAAGGAGATCCCACGACACCGTGGTCCGGCCACGAGCTGCATGCGTAGAAGCCGTGTCGTGAAACAAGAGGCTGTCATCCTCTGGCTCGGGGGCTGCTTGTCCCCGAGAAGAAAGCTTCTGTCCTGTCCGGAGCGGCGGCCGTCCTTCCCGAACAGCCACGCTCCGGTCCCGGGCGATGTGTGTGCTAGCCGCACTAGGACCCGGTCGAACCGCTGTCGGCTCCGCTATTTCGATCGCAGGAAACGTGTGTCCCTCTACGGGCTGCGTGGGTCCGGCTTCCCGAGCCCCTAGGCTCCGGTCCTGCGCGACGTGTGTTCTAGCCGCGCCGGGGTCCGGGTCCCGCCTTGGGCGGCTCGACGAAAGTGATCGCAAGAAACGGGTAACCGGCCACAAGCGGTGTGGGTGCCAGCGTTGCCGCGAAGAAGGAGGCTGCGTTCCGTTCTCTCGGCAACTATCCGTCCTGGAGCGGCAGCCGTAATCCCGAGCACCCTTGCTCCTTTCCTGGGTGACGTGTGTTCTAGCCGCGCCGGGGACCGGGTCCCGCCTTGGGCGGCTGGACTAAAGTGATCGCAAGACACGGTTGTCCGGCCACAAGCGCTGTGGCTGCCAGCCGTGTCGAGAAGTGGAGGCTGTCGTTCAGCGGCTCGGAGTTACGCAGTGCCGGGGACCGGGGATTCAGACAGTCCAGAGCGGCAGGCGTCCGGATGTGGACCCTGGGCTTCGGTCCTGGGCGACGTGTATGCTAGCCGCGCCGGGGTCCGGGTCCCGCCTTGGGCGGCTCGACTAAAATGATCGCAAGATACGGGTGACCCGCCACAAGCGCTGTGCCTGCCAGCCTTGCCCCGAAGCGTGTGGCTATCCTCCGCCGGCTCGTGGGCTGGCAGTCGCGGGGACATGGGGTTCTGTCCTCTACGGAGCGGCAGCCGTCCGTCCCGAACAACCAGGCTCCTATCCTGGGCGACGTGTGTGCTAGCCGCACTGGGGTCCGGGTTCTGTCTTGGGCGAATCGGGGAAGGAGATCCCACGACACAGTGGTCCGGCCACGAGCTGCATGCGTAGCAGCCGTGTCGTGAAACAAGAGGCTGTCATCCTCTGGCTCGGGGGCTGGCTGTCCCCGAGACGAAAGCTTCTGTCCTGTCCGGAGCGGCGGCCGTCCTTCCCGAACAGCCACGCTCCGGTCCCGGGCGATGTGTGTGCTAGCCGCACTAGGACCCGGTCGAACCTCTGTCGGCTCCGCTGTTTCGATCGCAGGAAACGTGTGTCCCTCTACGGGCTGCGTGGTTCCGGCTTCCCGAGCCCCTAGGCTCCGGTCCTGCGCGACGTGTGTGCTAGCCGCACCGGGGTCCGGGTCCCGCCTTGGGCGGCTCGACGAAAGTGATCGCAAGACACGGGTAACCGGCCACAAGCGGTGTGGGTGCCAGCCTTGCCGCGAAGAAGGAGGCTGTGTTCCGTTCTCTCGGCAAGTATTCGTCCCGGAGCGGCCGCCGTCTTTCCCGAACGAAAGACTCCGGTCCTGGGAGACGTGTATGCTAGCCGCGCAAGGGTAAGAATCCCTTTTCGGGCGGATTGGGGACAACGATCCCATGACACGGTTGTCCGGCCACGAGCGGCATGGGAGCCAGACTTGCCGCGAAGCGTGCGGCTGTCCACTGCCGGCTCGTGGGCTGGCAGTCGCGGGGCCAAGGGGTTCTGTCCTCTACGGAGCGGCAGCCGTCCGTCCCGAA
This sequence comes from Anas acuta, assembly GCF_963932015.1. Taxonomy (NCBI): domain Eukaryota; kingdom Metazoa; phylum Chordata; class Aves; order Anseriformes; family Anatidae; genus Anas; species Anas acuta. Next base: position 146,985 of record NC_088996.1, read on the forward strand.
CAACCACGCTCCTATCCTGGGCGACGTGTGTGCTAGCCGCACTGGGGTCCGGGTGGGACCTCGGTCGGCTCCGCTCTTTCGATCGCAGGACACGAGTGTCCCTCCACGGGCAGCGTGGGTCCGGCTTCCCGAGCCCTTTGACTCCATCCTGGGTGTCGTGTTTGCTCGCCGCACCGGGGTCCGGATCCCATTTCGGGCGCCTCGGGGAAGGAGATCCTACGACACGGTTGTCCGGCCACAAGCGCTGTGGCTGCCAGCCGTGTCGAGAAGTGGAGGCTGTCGTTCAGCGGCTCGGAGTTACGCAGTGCCGGGGACCGGGGATTCAGACAATCCAGAGCGGAGGCGTCCGTTTGTGGACCCTGGGCTTCGGTCCTGGGCGACGTGTGTGCTAGCCGCACTGGGGTCCGGGTTCTGTCTTGGGCGGCTCGGGGAAGGAGATCCCACGACACCGTGGTCCGGCCACGAGCTGCATGCGTAGAAGCCGTGTCGTGAAACAAGAGGCTGTCATCCTCTGGCTCGGGGGCTGCTTGTCCCCGAGAAGAAAGCTTCTGTCCTGTCCGGAGCGGCGGCCGTCCTTCCCGAACAGCCACGCTCCGGTCCCGGGCGATGTGTGTGCTAGCCGCACTAGGACCCGGTCGAACCGCTGTCGGCTCCGCTATTTCGATCGCAGGAAACGTGTGTCCCTCTACGGGCTGCGTGGGTCCGGCTTCCCGAGCCCCTAGGCTCCGGTCCTGCGCGACGTGTGTTCTAGCCGCGCCGGGGTCCGGGTCCCGCCTTGGGCGGCTCGACGAAAGTGATCGCAAGAAACGGGTAACCGGCCACAAGCGGTGTGGGTGCCAGCCTTGCCGCGAAGAAGGAGGCTGTGTTCCGTTCTCTCGGCAACTATCCGTCCTGGAGCGGCAGCCGTAATCCCGAGCACCCTTGCTCCTTTCCTGGGTGACGTGTGTTCTAGCCGCGCCGGGGACCGGGTCCCGCCTTGGGCGGCTGGACTAAAGTGATCGCAAGACACGGTTGTCCGGCCACAAGCGCTGTGGCTGCCAGCCGTGTCGAGAAGTGGAGGCTGTCGTTCAGCGGCTCGGAGTTACGCAGTGCCGGGGACCGGGGATTCAGACAGTCCAGAGCGGCAGGCGTCCGTTTGTGGACCCTGGGCTTCGGTCCTGGGCGACGTGTATGCTAGCCGCGCCGGGGTCCGGGTCCCGCCTTGGGCGGCTCGACGAAAGTGATCGCAAGACACGGTTGTCCGGCCACGAGCTGCATGCGTAGCAGCCGTGTCGTGAAACAAGAGGCTGTCATCCTCTGGCTCGGGGGCTGGCTGTCCCCGAGACGAAAGCTTCTGTCCTGTCCGGAGCGGCGGCCGTCCTTCCCGAACAGCCACGCTCCGGTCCCGGGCGATGTGTGTGCTAGCCGCACTAGGACCCGGTCGAACCTCTGTCGGCTCCGCTATTTCGATCGCAGGAAACGTGTGTCCCTCCACGGGCTGCGTGGGTCCGGCTTCCCGAGCCCCTAGGCTCCGGTCCTGCGCGACGTGTGTGCTAGCCGCACCGGGGTCCGGGTCCCGCCTTGGGCGGCTCGACGAAAGTGATCGCAAGACACGGGTAACCGGCCACAAGCGGTGTGGGTGCCAGCCTTGCCGCGAAGAAGGAGGCTGTGTTCCGTTCTCTCGGCAAGTATTCGTCCCGGAGCGGCCGCCGTCTTTCCCGAACGAAAGACTCCGGTCCTGGGAGACGTGTATGCTAGCCGCGCAAGGGTAAGAATCCCTTTTCGGGCGGATTGGGGACAACGATCCCATGACACGGTTGTCCGGCCACGAGCGGCATGGGAGCCAGACTTGCCGCGAAGCGTGCGGCTGTCCACTGCCGGCTCGTGGGCTGGCAGTCGCGGGGCCAAGGGGTTCTGTCCTCTACGGAGCGGCAGCCGTCCGTCCCGAACAACCACGCTCCTATCCTGGGCGACGTGTGTGCTAGCCGCACTGGGGTCCGGGTGGGACCTCGGTCGGCTCAGCTCTTTCGATCGCAGGACACGAGTGTCCCTCCACGGGCAGCGTGGGTCCGGCTTCCCGAGCCCTTTGACTCCATCCTGGGTGTCGTGTTTGCTCGCCGCACCGGGGTCCGGATCCCATTTCGGGCGCCTCGGGGAAGGAGATCCTACGACACGGTTGTCCGGCCACAAGCGCTGTGGCTGCCAGCCGTGTCGAGAAGTGGAGGCTGTCGTTCAGCGGCTCGGAGTTACGCAGTGCCGGGGACCGGGGATTCAGACAATCCAGAGCGGAGGCGTCCGTTTGTGGACCCTGGGCTTCGGTCCTGGGCGACGTGTGTGCTAGCCGCACTGGGGTCCGGGTTCTGTCTTGGGCGGCTCGGGGAAGGAGATCCCACGACACCGTGGTCCGGCCACGAGCTGCATGCGTAGAAGCCGTGTCGTGAAACAAGAGGCTGTCATCCTCTGGCTCGGGGGCTGCTTGTCCCCGAGAAGAAAGCTTCTGTCCTGTCCGGAGCGGCGGCCGTCCTTCCCGAACAGCCACGCTCCGGTCCCGGGCGATGTGTGTGCTAGCCGCACTAGGACCCGGTCGAACCGCTGTCGGCTCCGCTATTTCGATCGCAGGAAACGTGTGTCCCTCTACGGGCTGCGTGGGTCCGGCTTCCCGAGCCCCTAGGCTCCGGTCCTGCGCGACGTGTGTTCTAGCCGCGCCGGGGTCCGGGTCCCGCCTTGGGCGGCTCGACGAAAGTGATCGCAAGAAACGGGTAACCGGCCACAAGCGGTGTGGGTGCCAGCGTTGCCGCGAAGAAGGAGGCTGTGTTCCGTTCTCTCGGCAACTATCCGTCCTGGAGCGGCAGCCGTAATCCCGAGCACCCTTGCTCCTTTCCTGGGTGACGTGTGTTCTAGCCGCGCCGGGGACCGGGTCCCGCCTTGGGCGGCTGGACTAAAGTGATCGCAAGACACGGTTGTCCGGCCACAAGCGCTGTGGCTGCCAGCCGTGTCGAGAAGTGGAGGCTGTCGTTCAGCGGCTCGGAGTTACGCAGTGCCGGGGACCGGGGATTCAGACAATCCAGAGCGGCAGGCGTCCGGATGTGGACCCTGGGCTTCGGTCCTGGGCGACGTGTGTGCTAGCCGCACCGGGGTCCGGGTCCCGCCTTGGGCGGCTCGACTAAAATGATCGCAAGATACGGGTGACCCGCCACAAGCGCTGTGCCTGCCAGCCTTGCCCCGAAGCGTGTGGCTATCCTCCGCCGGCTCGTGGGCTGGCAGTCGCGGGGACATGGGGTTCTGTCCTCTACGGAGCGGCAGCCGTCCGTCCCGAACAACCACGCTCCTATCCTGGGCGACGTGTGTGCTAGCCGCACTGGGGTCCGGGTTCTGTCTTGGGCGAATCGGGGAAGGAGATCCCACGACACAGTGGTCCGGCCACGAGCTGCATGCGTAGCAGCCGTGTCGTGAAACAAGAGGCTGTCATCCTCTGGCTCGGGGGCTGGCTGTCCCCGAGACGAAAGCTTCTGTCCTGTCCGGAGCGGCGGCCGTCCTTCCCGAACAGCCACGCTCCGGTCCCGGGCGATGTGTGTGCTAGCCGCACTAGGACCCGGTCGAACCTCTGTCGGCTCCGCTGTTTCGATCGCAGGAAACGTGTGTCCCTCTACGGGCTGCGTGGTTCCGGCTTCCCGAGCCCCTAGGCTCCGGTCCTGCGCGACGTGTGTGCTAGCCGCACCGGGGTCCGGGTCCCGCCTTGGGCGGCTCGACGAAAGTGATCGCAAGACACGGGTAACCGGCCACAAGCGGTGTGGGTGCCAGCCTTGCCGCGAAGAAGGAGGCTGTGTTCCGTTCTCTCGGCAAGTATTCGTCCCGGAGCGGCCGCCGTCTTTCCCGAACGAAAGACTCCGGTCCTGGGAGACGTGTATGCTAGCCGCGCAAGGGTAAGAATCCCTTTTCGGGCGGATTGGGGACAACGATCCCACGTTGTCCGACACGGTTGTCCGGCCACGAGCGGCATGGGAGCCAGACTTGCCGCGAAGCGTGCGGCTGTCCACTGCCGGCTCGTGGGCTGGCAGTCGCGGGGCCAAGGGGTTCTGTCCTCTACGGAGCGGCAGCCGTCCGTCCCGAACAACCACGCTCCTATCCTGGGCGACGTGTGTGCTAGCCGCACTGGGGTCCGGGTGGGACCTCGGTCGGCTCAGCTCTTTCGATCGCAGGACACGAGTGTCCCTCCACGGGCAGCGTGGGTCCGGCTTCCCGAGCCCTTTGACTCCATCCTGGGTGTCGTGTTTGCTCGCCGCACCGGGGTCCGGATCCCATTTCGGGCGCCTCGGGGAAGGAGATCCTACGACACGGTTGTCCGGCCACAAGCGCTGTGGCTGCCAGCCGTGTCGAGAAGTGGAGGCTGTCGTTCAGCGGCTCGGAGTTACGCAGTGCCGGGGACCGGGGATTCAGACAATCCAGAGCGGAGGCGTCCGTTTGTGGACCCTGGGCTTCGGTCCTGGGCGACGTGTGTGCTAGCCGCACTGGGGTCCGGGTTCTGTCTTGGGCGGCTCGGGGAAGGAGATCCCACGACACCGTGGTCCGGCCACGAGCTGCATGCGTAGAAGCCGTGTCGTGAAACAAGAGGCTGTCATCCTCTGGCTCGGGGGCTGCTTGTCCCCGAGAAGAAAGCTTCTGTCCTGTCCGGAGCGGCGGCCGTCCTTCCCGAACAGCCACGCTCCGGTCCCGGGCGATGTGTGTGCTAGCCGCACTAGGACCCGGTCGAACCGCTGTCGGCTCCGCTATTTCGATCGCAGGAAACGTGTGTCCCTCTACGGGCTGCGTGGGTCCGGCTTCCCGAGCCCCTAGGCTCCGGTCCTGCGCGACGTGTGTTCTAGCCGCGCCGGGGTCCGGGTCCCGCCTTGGGCGGCTCGACGAAAGTGATCGCAAGAAACGGGTAACCGGCCACAAGCGGTGTGGGTGCCAGCCTTGCCGCGAAGAAGGAGGCTGTGTTCCGTTCTCTCGGCAACTATCCGTCCTGGAGCGGCAGCCGTAATCCCGAGCACCCTTGCTCCTTTCCTGGGTGACGTGTGTTCTAGCCGCGCCGGGGACCGGGTCCCGCCTTGGGCGGCTGGACTAAAGTGATCGCAAGACACGGTTGTCCGGCCACAAGCGCTGTGGCTGCCAGCCGTGTCGAGAAGTGGAGGCTGTCGTTCAGCGGCTCGGAGTTACGCAGTGCCGGGGACCGGGGATTCAGACAGTCCAGAGCGGCAGGCGTCCGTTTGTGGACCCTGGGCTTCGGTCCTGGGCGACGTGTATGCTAGCCGCGCCGGGGTCCGGGTCCCGCCTTGGGCGGCTCGACGAAAGTGATCGCAAGACACGGTTGTCCGGCCACGAGCTGCATGCGTAGCAGCCGTGTCGTGAAACAAGAGGCTGTCATCCTCTGGCTCGGGGGCTGGCTGTCCCCGAGACGAAAGCTTCTGTCCTGTCCGGAGCGGCGGCCGTCCTTCCCGAACAGCCACGCTCCGGTCCCGGGCGATGTGTGTGCTAGCCGCACTAGGACCCGGTCGAACCTCTGTCGGCTCCGCTATTTCGATCGCAGGAAACGTGTGTCCCTCCACGGGCTGCGTGGGTCCGGCTTCCCGAGCCCCTAGGCTCCGGTCCTGCGCGACGTGTGTGCTAGCCGCACCGGGGTCCGGGTCCCGCCTTGGGCGGCTCGACGAAAGTGATCGCAAGACACGGGTAACCGGCCACAAGCGGTGTGGGTGCCAGCCTTGCCGCGAAGAAGGAGGCTGTGTTCCGTTCTCTCGGCAAGTATTCGTCCCGGAGCGGCCGCCGTCTTTCCCGAACATCAAGACTCCGGTCCTGGGAGACGTGTATGCTAGCCGCGCAAGGGTAAGAATCCCTTTTCGGGCGGATTGGGGACAACGATCCCATGACACGGTTGTCCGGCCACGAGCGGCATGGGAGCCAGACTTGCCGCGAAGCGTGCGGCTGTCCACTGCCGGCTCGTGGGCTGGCAGTCGCGGGGCCAAGGGGTTCTGTCCTCTACGGAGCGGCAGCCGTCCGTCCCGAACAACCACGCTCCTATCCTGGGCGACGTGTGTGCTAGCCGCACTGGGGTCCGGGTGGGACCTCGGTCGGCTCAGCTCTTTCGATCGCAGGACACGAGTGTCCCTCCACGGGCAGCGTGGGTCCGGCTTCCCGAGCCCTTTGACTCCATCCTGGGTGTCGTGTTTGCTCGCCGCACCGGGGTCCGGATCCCATTTCGGGCGCCTCGGGGAAGGAGATCCTACGACACGGTTGTCCGGCCACAAGCGCTGTGGCTGCCAGCCGTGTCGAGAAGTGGAGGCTGTCGTTCAGCGGCTCGGAGTTACGCAGTGCCGGGGACCGGGGATTCAGACAGTCCAGAGCGGCAGGCGTCCGGATGTGGACCCTGGGCTTCGGTCCTGGGCGACGTGTATGCTAGCCGCGCCGGGGTCCGGGTCCCGCCTTGGGCGGCTCGACGGAAGTGATCGCAAGACACGGTTGTCCGGCCACAAGCGTTGTGGCTGCCAGCCGTGTCGAGAAGTGGAGGCTGTCGTTCAGCGGCTCGGAGTTACGCAGTGCCGGGGACCGGGGATTCAGACAATCCAGAGCGGAGGCGTCCGTTTGTGGACCCTGGGCTTCGGTCCTGGGCGACGTGTGTGCTAGCCGCACTGGGGTCCCGGTTCTGTCTTGGGCGGCTCGGGGAAGGAGATCCCACGACACCGTGGTCCGGCCACGAGCTGCATGCGTAGAAGCCGTGTCGTGAAACAAGAGGCTGTCATCCTCTGGCTCGGGGGCTGGTTGTCCCCGAGACGAAAGCTTCTGTCCTGTCCGGAGCGGCGGCCGTCCTTCCCGAACAGCCACGCTCCTGTCCTGGGCGAAGTGTGCGCTAGCTGCACTAGGACCCGGTCGGACCTCTGTCGGCTCCGCTATTTCGATCGCAGGAAAAGTGTGTCCCTCTACGGGCTGCGTGGTTCCGAATTCTCGAACCCCTAGGCTCCGGTCCTGCGCGTCGTGTGTGCTAGCCGCACCGGGGTCCGGGTCCCGCCTTGGGCGGCTCGACGAAAGTGATCGCAAGACAGGGATGAACGGCAACAAATGGTGTGGCTGCCAGTGTTGCCGCGAAACAGGAGGCTGTGTTCCGTTCTCTCGGCAACTATCCGTCCCGGAGCGGCAGCCGTCCGTCCCGAGCACCCTCGCTCCTTTCCTTGGCAACGTGTGTGCTAGCCGCACTAGGACCTAGTTGCATGTGGGGCTGCATAAAGGCTCCCCTGGAGATTTCCGTTGTACCCAAAGCCTTCCTTTGGGGGCACTTTTGGATGAGCGAATGGGGCTCGTAACACATTTTCTGTGGCCTGAGTTTTCAGTCGTCTGCCATGCTGGCTAGGGTTATATTTAGGGTTGCTGTAAAGAGCGAACACGGAGGGTCCAGTTGCATGTGGGGCTGCGTAAAGGCTCCCCTGGGGAGTTCAGATGTACCCAAAGACTTCCTTTGGAGGCACTTTTGGATGGGCGAATGGGGCTCGTAACACATTTTCTGTGGCCCGAGCTTTCAGTCGACTGCCAGGCGTGCTAGGGCTATATTTAGGCTTGCGGTGAAAGAGTGAACCCGGAGGGTCCAGTTGCATGTGGGGCTGCATAAAGGCTCCCCTGGGGAGTTCACTTGTACCCAAAGCCTTCCTTTGGGGGCACTTCTGGATGGGCGAAAGGGGCTTTTAATGCTTTTTCTGTGGCCCGAGTTTTCAGTCTTCTGCCATGCTGGCTTGTGTTATATTTAGGGTTGCTCGTAAACAGTGAACAAAGAGGGTCCAGTTGCATGTGGGGCTGCGTAAAGGCTCCCCTGGGGAGTTCACTTGTACCCAAAGCCTTCCTTTGGAGGCACTTTTGGATGGGCGAATGGGGCTCGTAACCCATTTTCTGTGGCCCGAGCTTTCAGTCGACTGCCAGGCGTGCTAGGGCTATATTTAGGGTTGCTGTGAAAGAGCGAACACGGAGGGTCCAGTTGCATGTGGGGCTGCGTAACGGCTCCCCTGGGGAGTTCAGATGTACCCAAAGCCTTCCTTTGGGGGCACTTCTGGATGGGTGAATAGGGTTGAAACGCATTTTCTGGAGCCCGAGTTTTCAGTCTTCTGCCATGGTGGCTAGGGGTATATTTAGGGTTGCTCGTAAACAGTGAACAAGGAGGGTCCAGTTGCATGTGGGGCTGCATAAAGGCTCCCCTGGGGAGTTCACTTGTACGCAAAGCCTTCCTCTGGGGGCACTTTTGGATGGGCGAAAGGGGCTTGAAACGCTTTTTTTGTGGCCCGAGTTTTCAGTCTTCTGCCATGCTGGCTAGGGGTATATTTAGGGTTGCTGTAAAGAGCGAACACGGAGGGTCCAGTTGCATGTGGGGCTGCGTAAAGGCTCCCCTGGGGAGTTCAGATGTACCCAAAGCCTTCCTTTGGGGGCACTTCTGGATGGGTGAATGGGGCTTGAAACGCATTTTCTGGAGCCCGAGTTTTAAGTCTTCTGCCATGGTGGCTAGGGGTATATTTAGGGTTGCTCGTAAACAGTGAACAAGGAGGGTCCAGTTGCATGTGGGGCTGCGTAAAGGCTCCCCTGGGGAGTTCACTTGTACGCAAAGCCTTCCTCTGGGGGCACTTTTGGAGGGGCGAATTAGGCTTTTAATGCATTTTATGGGGCCTGATTTTTCAGTCGACTGCCAGGCGGGCCAGGGCTATATTTAGGGTTGCTGTGAAAGAGCGAACACGGAGGGTCCAGTTGCATGTGGGGCTGCATAAAGGCTCCCCTGGGGAGTTCAGATGTACCCAAAGCCTTCCTTTGGGGGCACTTTTGGATGGGCGAATGGGGCTCGTAACACATTTTCGGTGGCCCGAGCTTTCAGTCGACTGCCAGGCGTGCTAGGGCTATATTTAGGCTTGCGGTGAAAGAGTGAACCCGGAGGGTCCAGTTGCATGTGGGGCTGCGTAAAGGCTCCCCTGGGGAGTTCAGTTGTACCCAAAGCCTTCCTTTGGGGGCACTTCTGGATGGGTGAATGGGGCTTGAAACGCATTTTCTGGAGCCCGAGTTATAAGTCTTCTGCCATGGTGGCTAGGGGTATATTTAGGGTTGCTCGTAAACAGTGAACAAGGAGGGTCCAGTTGCATGTGGGGCTGCGTAAAGGCTCCCCTGGGGAGTTCACTTGTACCCAAAGCCTTCCTCTGGGGGCACTTTTGGATGGGCGAATTAGGCTTTTAATGCATTTTCTGGGGCCCGAGTTTTCAGTCGTCTGCCAGGCGGGCCAGGGCTATATTTAGGGTTGCTGTGAAAGAGCGAATACGGAGGGTCCAGTTGCATGTGGGGCTGCATAAAGGCTCCCCTGGGGAGTTCAGTTGTACCAAAAGCCTTCCTTTGGGGGCACTTCTGGATGGGTGAATGGGGCTTGAAACGCATTTTCTGTGGCCCGAGTTTTCAGTTTTCTGCCATGCTGGCTAGGGTAAAATTTAGGGTTGCTTGTAAACAGCGAACACGGGGGGTCCAGTTGCGTATGGGCCTGCATAAAGGCTCCCCTGGGGAGTTCAGTTGTACGCAAAGCCTTCCTTTGGGGGCAGTTTTGGATGGTCCAAGGGGAATCGCAATGCGTTTTCTGAGGCCGGCTTTTTCAGTCTTCTCCCATTGCGCCGAGGGCTATATTTAGGCTTGCGGTGAAAGAGTGAACCCGGAGGGTCCAGTTGCATGTGGGGCTGCATAAAGGCTCCCCTGGGAAGTTCAGTTGTACCCAAAGCCTTCCTTTGGGGGCACTTCTGGATGGGTGAATGGGGCTTGAAACGCATTTTCTGGAGCCCGAGTTTTCAGTCTTCTGCCATGGTGGCTAGGGGTATATTTAGGGTTGCTCGTAAACAGTGAACAAGGAGGGTCCAGTTGCATGTGGGGCTGCATAAAGGCTCCCCTGGGGAGTTCACTTGTATTCAAAGCCTTCCTCTGGGGGCACTTTTGGATGGGTGAAAGGGGCTTGAAACGCTTTTTCTGTGGTCCGAGTTTTCAGTTTTCTGCCATGCTGGCTAGGGGTATATTTAGGGTTGCTGTAAAGAGCGAACACGGAGGGTCCAGTTGCATGTGGGGCTGCGTAAAGGCTCCCCTGGGGAGTTCAGATGTACCCAAAGCCTTCCTTTGGGGGCACTTCTGGATGGGTGAATGGGGCTTGAAACGCATTTTCTGGAGCCCGAGTTTTCAGTCTTCTGCCATGGTGGCTAGGGGTATATTTAGGGTTGCTCGTAAACAGTGAACAAGGAGGGTCCAGTTGCATGTGGGGCTGCGTAAAGGCTCCCCTGGGGAGTTCACTTGTACGCAAAGCCTTCCTCTGGGGGCACTTTTGGAGGGGCGAATTAGGCTTTTAATGCATTTTATGGGGCCTGATTTTTCAGTCGACTGCCAGGCGGGCCAGGGCTATATTTAGGTTTGCTCGTAAACAGTGAACAAGGAGGTTCCAGTTGCATGTGGGGCTGCGTAAAGGCTCCCCTGGGGAGTTCACTTGTACCCAAAGCCTTCCTCTGGGGGCACTTTTGGAGGGGCGAATTAGGCTTTTAACGCATTTTCTGGGGCCCGAGTTTTCAGTCGACTGCCAGGCGGGCCAGGGCTATATTTAGGGTTGCTGTAAAGAGCGAATACGGAGGGTCCAGTTGCATGTGGGGCTGCATAAAGGCTCCCCTGGGGAGTTCAGTTGTACCCAAAGCCTTCCTTTGGGGGCACTTCTGGATGGGTGAATGGGGCTTGAAACGCATTTTCTGGAGCCCGAGTTTTCAGTCTTCTGCCATGCTGGCTAGGGGTATATTTAGGGTTGCTCGTAAACAGTGAACAAGGAGGGTCCAGTTGCATGTGGGGCTGCGTAAAGGCTCCCCTGGGGAGTTCACTTGTACCCAAAGCCTTCCTCTGGGGGCACTTTTGGAGGGGCGAATGGGGCTTGTAGAACGTTTTCTGGAGCCCGAGTTTTCAGTCGTCTGCCATGCTGGCTAGGGTAAAATTTAGGGTTGCTGTAAAGAGCGAACACGGAGGGTCCATTTGCATGTGGGGCTGCATAAAGGCTCCCCTGGGGAGTTCACTTGTACCCAAAGCCTTCCTTTGGGGGCACTTTTGGATGGGCGAATTAGGCTTTTAACGCATTTTCTGGGGCCCAAGTTTTCAGTCGACTGCCAGGCGGGCCAGGGCTATATTTAGGGTTGCTGTGAAAGAGTGAACCCGGAGGGTCCAGTTGCATGTGGGGCTGCTTTAAGGCTCCCCTGGGGAGTCCAGTTGTACCCAAAGCCTTCCTTTGGGGGCACTTTTGGATGGTCCAAGGGGAATCGCAATGCGTTTTCTGAGGCCCGCTTTTTCAGTCTTCTCCCATTGTGCCGAGGGCTATATTAAGGCTTGCGGTGAAAGAGTGAACCCGGAGGGTCCAGTTGCATGTGGGGCTGCATAAAGGCTCCCCTGGGAAGTTCACTTGTACCCAAAGCCTTCCTTTGGGGGCACTTCTGGATGGGTGAATAGGGTTGAAACGCATTTTCTGGAGCCCGAGTTTTCAGTCTTCTGCCATGGTGGCTAGGGGTATATTTAGGGTTGCTCGTAAACAGTGAACAAGGAGGGTCCAGTTGCATGTGGGGCTGCATAAAGGCTCCCCTGGGGAGTTCACTTGTACGCAAAGCCTTCCTCTGGGGGCACTTTTGGATGGGCGAAAGGGGCTTGAAACGCTTTTTTTGTGGCCCGAGTTTTCAGTCTTCTGCCATGCTGGCTAGGGGTATATTTAGGGTTGCTGTAAAGAGCGAACACGGAGGGTCCAGTTGCATGTGGGGCTGCGTAAAGGCTCCCCTGGGGAGTTCAGATGTACCCAAAGCCTTCCTTTGGGGGCACTTCTGGATGGGTGAATGGGGCTTGAAACGCATTTTCTGGAGCCCGAGTTTTAAGTCTTCTGCCATGGTGGCTAGGGGTATATTTAGGGTTGCTCGTAAACAGTGAACAAGGAGGGTCCAGTTCCATGTGGGGCTGCGTAAAGGCTCCCCTGGGGAGTTCACTTGTACGCAAAGCCTTCCTCTGGGGGCACTTTTGGAGGGGCGAATTAGGCTTTTAATGCATTTTATGGGGCCTGATTTTTCAGTCGACTGCCAGGCGGGCCAGGGTTATATTTAGGGTTGCTGTGAAAGAGCGAACACGGAGGGTCCAGTTGCATGTGGGGCTGCATAAAGGCTCCCCTGGGGAGTTCAGATGTACCCAAAGCCTTCCTTTGGGGGCACTTTTGGATGGGCGAATGGGGCTCGTAACACATTTTCGGTGGCCCGAGCTTTCAGTCGACTGCCAGGCGTGCTAGGGCTATATTTAGGCTTGCGGTGAAAGAGTGAACCCGGAGGGTCCAGTTGCATGTGGGGCTGCGTAAAGGCTCCCCTGGGGAGTTCAGTTGTACCCAAAGCCTTCCTCTGGGGGCACTTTTGGAGGGGCGAATGGGGCTTGTAGAACGTTTTCTGGGGCCCGAGTTTTCAGTCGTCTGCCATGCTGGCTAGGGTAAAATTTAGGGTTGCTGTAAAGAGCGAACACGGAGGGTCCATTTGCATGTGGTGCTGCTTTAAGGCTCCCCTGGGGAGTTCACTTGTACCCAAAGCCTTCCTCTGGGGGCACTTTTGGATGGGCGAATTAGGCTTTTAACGCATTTTCTGGGGCCCGAGTTTTCAGTCGACTGCCAGGCGGGCCAGGGCTATATTTAGGGTTGCTGTGAAAGAGTGAACCCGGAGGGTCCAGTTGCATGTGGGGCTCCTTTAAGGCTCCCCTGGGGAGTCCAGTTGTACCCAAAGCCTTCCTTTGGGGGCACTTTTGGATGGTCCAAGGGGAATCGCAATGCGTTTTCTGAGGCCCGCTTTTTCAGTCTTCTCCCATTGTGCCGAGGGCTATATTAAGGCTTGCGGTGAAAGAGTGAACCCGGAGGGTCCAGTTGCATGTGGGGCTGCATAAAGGCTCCCCTGGGAAGTTCACTTGTACCCAAAGCCTTCCTTTGGGGGCACTTCTGGATGGGTGAATAGGGTTGAAACGCATTTTCTGGAGCCCGAGTTTTCAGTCTTCTGCCATGGTGGCTAGGGGTATATTTAGGGTTGCTCGTAAACAGTGAACAAGGAGGGTCCAGTTGCATGTGGGGCTGCATAAAGGCTCCCCTGGGGAGTTCACTTGTACGCAAAGCCTTCCTCTGGGGGCACTTTTGGATGGGCGAAAGGGGCTTGAAACGCTTTTTTTGTGGCCCGAGTTTTCAGTCTTCTGCCATGCTGGCTAGGGGTATATTTAGGGTTGCTGTAAAGAGCGAACACGGAGGGTCCAGTTGCATGTGGGGCTGCGTAAAGGCTCCCCTGGGGAGTTCAGATGTACCCAAAGCCTTCCTTTGGGGGCACTTCTGGATGGGTGAATGGGGCTTGAAACGCATTTTCTGGAGCCCGAGTTTTAAGTCTTCTGCCATGGTGGCTAGGGGTATATTTAGGGTTGCTCGTAAACAGTGAACAAGGAGGGTCCAGTTGCATGTGGGGCTGCGTAAAGGCTCCCCTGGGGAGTTCACTTGTACGCAAAGCCTTCCTCTGGGGGCACTTTTGGAGGGGCGAATTAGGCTTTTAATGCATTTTATGGGGCCTGATTTTTCAGTCGACTGCCAGGCGGGCCAGGGCTATATTTAGGGTTGCTGTGAAAGAGCGAACACGGAGGGTCCAGTTGCATGTGGGGCTGCATAAAGGCTCCCCTGGGGAGTTCAGATGTACCCAAAGCCTTCCTTTGGGGGCACTTTTGGATGGGCGAATGGGGCTCGTAACACATTTTCGGTGGCCCGAGCTTTCAGTCGACTGCCAGGCGTGCTAGGGCTATATTTAGGCTTGCGGTGAAAGAGTGAACCCGGAGGGTCCAGTTGCATGTGGGGCTGCGTAAAGGCTCCCCTGGGGAGTTCAGTTGTACCCAAAGCCTTCCTTTGGGGGCACTTCTGGATGGGTGAATGGGGCTTGAAACGCATTTTCTGGAGCCCGAGTTATAAGTCTTCTGCCATGGTGGCTAGGGGTATATTTAGGGTTGCTCGTAAACAGTGAACAAGGAGGGTCCAGTTGCATGTGGGGCTGCGTAAAGGCTCCCCTGGGGAGTTCACTTGTACCCAAAGCCTTCCTCTGGGGGCACTTTTGGATGGGCGAATTAGGCTTTTAATGCATTTTCTGGGGCCCGAGTTTTCAGTCGTCTGCCAGGCGGGCCAGGGCTATATTTAGGGTTGCTGTGAAAGAGCGAATACGGAGGGTCCAGTTGCATGTGGGGCTGCATAAAGGCTCCCCTGGGGAGTTCAGTTGTACCAAAAGCCTTCCTTTGGGGGCACTTCTGGATGGGTGAATGGGGCTTGAAACGCATTTTCTGTGGCCCGAGTTTTCAGTTTTCTGCCATGCTGGCTAGGGTAAAATTTAGGGTTGCTTGTAAACAGCGAACACGGGGGGTCCAGTTGCGTATGGGCCTGCATAAAGGCTCCCCTGGGGAGTTCAGTTGTACGCAAAGCCTTCCTTTGGGGGCAGTTTTGGATGGTCCAAGGGGAATCGCAATGCGTTTTCTGAGGCCGGCTTTTTCAGTCTTCTCCCATTGCGCCGAGGGCTATATTTAGGCTTGCGGTGAAAGAGTGAACCCGGAGGGTCCAGTTGCATGTGGGGCTGCATAAAGGCTCCCCTGGGAAGTTCAGTTGTACCCAAAGCCTTCCTTTGGGGGCACTTCTGGATGGGTGAATGGGGCTTGAAACGCATTTTCTGGAGCCCGAGTTTTCAGTCTTCTGCCATGGTGGCTAGGGGTATATTTAGGGTTGCTCGTAAACAGTGAACAAGGAGGGTCCAGTTGCATGTGGGGCTGCATAAAGGCTCCCCTGGGGAGTTCACTTGTATTCAAAGCCTTCCTCTGGGGGCACTTTTGGATGGGTGAAAGGGGCTTGAAACGCTTTTTCTGTGGTCCGAGTTTTCAGTTTTCTGCCATGCTGGCTAGGGGTATATTTAGGGTTGCTGTAAAGAGCGAACACGGAGGGTCCAGTTGCATGTGGGGCTGCGTAAAGGCTCCCCTGGGGAGTTCAGATGTACCCAAAGCCTTCCTTTGGGGGCACTTCTGGATGGGTGAATGGGGCTTGAAACGCATTTTCTGGAGCCCGAGTTTTCAGTCTTCTGCCATGGTGGCTAGGGGTATATTTAGGGTTGCTCGTAAACAGTGAACAAGGAGGGTCCAGTTGCATGTGGGGCTGCGTAAAGGCTCCCCTGGGGAGTTCACTTGTACGCAAAGCCTTCCTCTGGGGGCACTTTTGGAGGGGCGAATTAGGCTTTTAATGCATTTTATGGGGCCTGATTTTTCAGTCGACTGCCAGGCGGGCCAGGGCTATATTTAGGTTTGCTCGTAAACAGTGAACAAGGAGGTTCCAGTTGCATGTGGGGCTGCGTAAAGGCTCCCCTGGGGAGTTCACTTGTACCCAAAGCCTTCCTCTGGGGGCACTTTTGGAGGGGCGAATTAGGCTTTTAACGCATTTTCTGGGGCCCGAGTTTTCAGTCGACTGCCAGGCGGGCCAGGGCTATATTTAGGGTTGCTGTAAAGAGCGAATACGGAGGGTCCAGTTGCATGTGGGGCTGCATAAAGGCTCCCCTGGGGAGTTCAGTTGTACCCAAAGCCTTCCTTTGGGGGCACTTCTGGATGGGTGAATGGGGCTTGAAACGCATTTTCTGGAGCCCGAGTTTTCAGTCTTCTGCCATGCTGGCTAGGGGTATATTTAGGGTTGCTCGTAAACAGTGAACAAGGAGGGTCCAGTTGCATGTGGGGCTGCGTAAAGGCTCCCCTGGGGAGTTCACTTGTACCCAAAGCCTTCCTCTGGGGGCACTTTTGGAGGGGCGAATGGGGCTTGTAGAACGTTTTCTGGAGCCCGAGTTTTCAGTCGTCTGCCATGCTGGCTAGGGTAAAATTTAGGGTTGCTGTAAAGAGCGAACACGGAGGGTCCATTTGCATGTGGGGCTGCATAAAGGCTCCCCTGGGGAGTTCACTTGTACCCAAAGCCTTCCTTTGGGGGCACTTTTGGATGGTCCAAGGGGAATCGCAATGCGTTTTCTGAGGCCCGCTTTTTCAGTCTTCTCCCATTGTGCCGAGGGCTATATTAAGGCTTGCGGTGAAAGAGTGAACCCGGAGGGTCCAGTTGCATGTGGGGCTGCATAAAGGCTCCCCTGGGAAGTTCACTTGTACCCAAAGCCTTCCTTTGGGGGCACTTCTGGATGGGTGAATAGGGTTGAAACGCATTTTCTGGAGCCCGAGTTTTCAGTCTTCTGCCATGGTGGCTAGGGGTATATTTAGGGTTGCTCGTAAACAGTGAACAAGGAGGGTCCAGTTGCATGTGGGGCTGCATAAAGGCTCCCCTGGGGAGTTCACTTGTACGCAAAGCCTTCCTCTGGGGGCACTTTTGGATGGGCGAAAGGGGCTTGAAACGCTTTTTTTGTGGCCCGAGTTTTCAGTCTTCTGCCATGCTGGCTAGGGGTATATTTAGGGTTGCTGTAAAGAGCGAACACGGAGGGTCCAGTTGCATGTGGGGCTGCGTAAAGGCTCCCCTGGGGAGTTCAGATGTACCCAAAGCCTTCCTTTGGGGGCACTTCTGGATGGGTGAATGGGGCTTGAAACGCATTTTCTGGAGCCCGAGTTTTAAGTCTTCTGCCATGGTGGCTAGGGGTATATTTAGGGTTGCTCGTAAACAGTGAACAAGGAGGGTCCAGTTCCATGTGGGGCTGCGTAAAGGCTCCCCTGGGGAGTTCACTTGTACGCAAAGCCTTCCTCTGGGGGCACTTTTGGAGGGGCGAATTAGGCTTTTAATGCATTTTATGGGGCCTGATTTTTCAGTCGACTGCCAGGCGGGCCAGGGTTATATTTAGGGTTGCTGTGAAAGAGCGAACACGGAGGGTCCAGTTGCATGTGGGGCTGCATAAAGGCTCCCCTGGGGAGTTCAGATGTACCCAAAGCCTTCCTTTGGGGGCACTTTTGGATGGGCGAATGGGGCTCGTAACACATTTTCGGTGGCCCGAGCTTTCAGTCGACTGCCAGGCGTGCTAGGGCTATATTTAGGCTTGCGGTGAAAGAGTGAACCCGGAGGGTCCAGTTGCATGTGGGGCTGCGTAAAGGCTCCCCTGGGGAGTTCAGTTGTACCCAAAGCCTTCCTCTGGGGGCACTTTTGGAGGGGCGAATGGGGCTTGTAGAACGTTTTCTGGGGCCCGAGTTTTCAGTCGTCTGCCATGCTGGCTAGGGTAAAATTTAGGGTTGCTGTAAAGAGCGAACACGGAGGGTCCATTTGCATGTGGTGCTGCTTTAAGGCTCCCCTGGGGAGTTCACTTGTACCCAAAGCCTTCCTCTGGGGGCACTTTTGGATGGGCGAATTAGGCTTTTAACGCATTTTCTGGGGCCCGAGTTTTCAGTCGACTGCCAGGCGGGCCAGGGCTATATTTAGGGTTGCTGTGAAAGAGTGAACCCGGAGGGTCCAGTTGCATGTGGGGCTCCTTTAAGGCTCCCCTGGGGAGTCCAGTTGTACCCAAAGCCTTCCTTTGGGGGCACTTTTGGATGGTCCAAGGGGAATCGCAATGCGTTTTCTGAGGCCCGCTTTTTCAGTCTTCTCCCATTGTGCCGAGGGCTATATTAAGGCTTGCGGTGAAAGAGTGAACCCGGAGGGTCCAGTTGCATGTGGGGCTGCATAAAGGCTCCCCTGGGAAGTTCACTTGTACCCAAAGCCTTCCTTTGGGGGCACTTCTGGATGGGTGAATAGGGTTGAAACGCATTTTCTGGAGCCCGAGTTTTCAGTCTTCTGCCATGGTGGCTAGGGGTATATTTAGGGTTGCTCGTAAACAGTGAACAAGGAGGGTCCAGTTGCATGTGGGGCTGCATAAAGGCTCCCCTGGGGAGTTCACTTGTACGCAAAGCCTTCCTCTGGGGGCACTTTTGGATGGGCGAAAGGGGCTTGAAACGCTTTTTTTGTGGCCCGAGTTTTCAGTCTTCTGCCATGCTGGCTAGGGGTATATTTAGGGTTGCTGTAAAGAGCGAACACGGAGGGTCCAGTTGCATGTGGGGCTGCGTAAAGGCTCCCCTGGGGAGTTCAGATGTACCCAAAGCCTTCCTTTGGGGGCACTTCTGGATGGGTGAATGGGGCTTGAAACGCATTTTCTGGAGCCCGAGTTTTAAGTCTTCTGCCATGGTGGCTAGGGGTATATTTAGGGTTGCTCGTAAACAGTGAACAAGGAGGGTCCAGTTGCATGTGGGGCTGCGTAAAGGCTCCCCTGGGGAGTTCACTTGTACGCAAAGCCTTCCTCTGGGGGCACTTTTGGAGGGGCGAATTAGGCTTTTAATGCATTTTATGGGGCCTGATTTTTCAGTCGACTGCCAGGCGGGCCAGGGCTATATTTAGGGTTGCTGTGAAAGAGCGAACACGGAGGGTCCAGTTGCATGTGGGGCTGCATAAAGGCTCCCCTGGGGAGTTCAGATGTACCCAAAGCCTTCCTTTGGGGGCACTTTTGGATGGGCGAATGGGGCTCGTAACACATTTTCGGTGGCCCGAGCTTTCAGTCGACTGCCAGGCGTGCTAGGGCTATATTTAGGCTTGCGGTGAAAGAGTGAACCCGGAGGGTCCAGTTGCATGTGGGGCTGCGTAAAGGCTCCCCTGGGGAGTTCAGTTGTACCCAAAGCCTTCCTTTGGGGGCACTTCTGGATGGGTGAATGGGGCTTGAAACGCATTTTCTGGAGCCCGAGTTTTCAGTCTTCTGCCATGGTGGCTAGGGGTATATTTAGGGTTGCTCGTAAACAGTGAACAAGGAGGGTCCAGTTGCATGTGGGGCTGCGTAAAGGCTCCCCTGGGGAGTTCACTTGTACCCAAAGCCTTCCTCTGGGGGCACTTTTGGATGGGCGAATTAGGCTTTTAATGCATTTTCTGGGGCCCGAGTTTTCAGTCGTCTGCCAGGCGGGCCAGGGCTATATTTAGGGTTGCTGTGAAAGAGCGAATACGGAGGGTCCAGTTGCATGTGGGGCTGCATAAAGGCTCCCCTGGGGAGTTCAGTTGTACCAAAAGCCTTCCTTTGGGGGCACTTCTGGATGGGTGAATGGGGCTTGAAACGCATTTTCTGTGGCCCGAGTTTTCAGTTTTCTGCCATGCTGGCTAGGGTAAAATTTAGGGTTGCTTGTAAACAGCGAACACGGGGGGTCCAGTTGCGTATGGGCCTGCATAAAGGCTCCCCTGGGGAGTTCAGTTGTACGCAAAGCCTTCCTTTGGGGGCAGTTTTGGATGGTCCAAGGGGAATCGCAATGCGTTTTCTGAGGCCGGCTTTTTCAGTCTTCTCCCATTGCGCCGAGGGCTATATTTAGGCTTGCGGTGAAAGAGTGAACCCGGAGGGTCCAGTTGCATGTGGGGCTGCATAAAGGCTCCCCTGGGAAGTTCAGTTGTACCCAAAGCCTTCCTTTGGGGGCACTTCTGGATGGGTGAATGGGGCTTGAAACGCATTTTCTGGAGCCCGAGTTTTCAGTCTTCTGCCATGGTGGCTAGGGGTATATTTAGGGTTGCTCGTAAACAGTGAACAAGGAGGGTCCAGTTGCATGTGGGGCTGCATAAAGGCTCCCCTGGGGAGTTCACTTGTATTCAAAGCCTTCCTCTGGGGGCACTTTTGGATGGGTGAAAGGGGCTTGAAACGCTTTTTCTGTGGTCCGAGTTTTCAGTTTTCTGCCATGCTGGCTAGGGGTATATTTAGGGTTGCTGTAAAGAGCGAACACGGAGGGTCCAGTTGCATGTGGGGCTGCGTAAAGGCTCCCCTGGGGAGTTCAGATGTACCCAAAGCCTTCCTTTGGGGGCACTTCTGGATGGGTGAATGGGGCTTGAAACGCATTTTCTGGAGCCCGAGTTTTCAGTCTTCTGCCATGGTGGCTAGGGGTATATTTAGGGTTGCTCGTAAACAGTGAACAAGGAGGGTCCAGTTGCATGTGGGGCTGCGTAAAGGCTCCCCTGGGGAGTTCACTTGTACGCAAAGCCTTCCTCTGGGGGCACTTTTGGAGGGGCGAATTAGGCTTTTAATGCATTTTATGGGGCCTGATTTTTCAGTCGACTGCCAGGCGGGCCAGGGCTATATTTAGGTTTGCTCGTAAACAGTGAACAAGGAGGTTCCAGTTGCATGTGGGGCTGCATAAAGGCTCCCCTGGGGAGTTCACTTGTACCCAAAGCCTTCCTCTGGGGGCACTTTTGGATGGGCGAATTAGGCTTTTAACGCATTTTCTGGGGCCCAAGTTTTCAGTCGACTGCCAGGCGGGCCAGGGCTATATTTAGGGTTGCTGTGAAAGAGTGAACCCGGAGGGTCCAGTTGCATGTGGGGCTGCTTTAAGGCTCCCCTGGGGAGTCCAGTTGTACCCAAAGCCTTCCTTTGGGGGCACTTTTGGATGGTCCAAGGGGAATCGCAATGCGTTTTCTGAGGCCCGCTTTTTCAGTCTTCTCCCATTGTGCCGAGGGCTATATTAAGGCTTGCGGTGAAAGAGTGAACCCGGAGGGTCCAGTTGCATGTGGGGCTGCATAAAGGCTCCCCTGGGAAGTTCACTTGTACCCAAAGCCTTCCTTTGGGGGCACTTCTGGATGGGTGAATAGGGTTGAAACGCATTTTCTGGAGCCCGAGTTTTCAGTCTTCTGCCATGGTGGCTAGGGGTATATTTAGGGTTGCTCGTAAACAGTGAACAAGGAGGGTCCAGTTGCATGTGGGGCTGCATAAAGGCTCCCCTGGGGAGTTCACTTGTACGCAAAGCCTTCCTCTGGGGGCACTTTTGGATGGGCGAAAGGGGCTTGAAACGCTTTTTTTGTGGCCCGAGTTTTCAGTCTTCTGCCATGCTGGCTAGGGGTATATTTAGGGTTGCTGTAAAGAGCGAACACGGAGGGTCCAGTTGCATGTGGGGCTGCGTAAAGGCTCCCCTGGGGAGTTCAGATGTACCCAAAGCCTTCCTTTGGGGGCACTTCTGGATGGGTGAATGGGGCTTGAAACGCATTTTCTGGAGCCCGAGTTTTAAGTCTTCTGCCATGGTGGCTAGGGGTATATTTAGGGTTGCTCGTAAACAGTGAACAAGGAGGGTCCAGTTCCATGTGGGGCTGCGTAAAGGCTCCCCTGGGGAGTTCACTTGTACGCAAAGCCTTCCTCTGGGGGCACTTTTGGAGGGGCGAATTAGGCTTTTAATGCATTTTATGGGGCCTGATTTTTCAGTCGACTGCCAGGCGGGCCAGGGTTATATTTAGGGTTGCTGTGAAAGAGCGAACACGGAGGGTCCAGTTGCATGTGGGGCTGCATAAAGGCTCCCCTGGGGAGTTCAGATGTACCCAAAGCCTTCCTTTGGGGGCACTTTTGGATGGGCGAATGGGGCTCGTAACACATTTTCGGTGGCCCGAGCTTTCAGTCGACTGCCAGGCGTGCTAGGGCTATATTTAGGCTTGCGGTGAAAGAGTGAACCCGGAGGGTCCAGTTGCATGTGGGGCTGCGTAAAGGCTCCCCTGGGGAGTTCAGTTGTACCCAAAGCCTTCCTCTGGGGGCACTTTTGGATGGGCGAATTAGGCTTTTAATGCATTTTCTGGGGCCCGAGTTTTCAGTCGACTGCCAGGCGGGCCAGGGCTATATTTAGGGTTGCTCGTAAACAGTGAACAAGGAGGGTCCAGTTGCATGTGGGGCTGCGTAAAGGCTCCCCTGGGGAGTTCACTTGTACCCAAAGCCTTCCTCTGGGGGCACTTTTGGAGGGGCGAATTAGGCTTTTAACGCATTTTCTGGGGCCCGAGTTTTCAGTCGACTGCCAGGCGGGCCAGGGCTATATTTAGGGTTGCTGTGAAAGAGCGAATACGGAGGGTCCAGTTGCATGTGGGGCTGCATAAAGGCTCCCCTGGGGAGTTCAGTTGTACCAAAAGCCTTCCTTTGGGGGCACTTCTGGATGGGTGAATGGGGCTTGAAACGCATTTTCTGTGGCCCGAGTTTTCAGTTTTCTGCCATGCTGGCTAGGGTAAAATTTAGGGTTGCTTGTAAACAGCGAACACGGGGGGTCCAGTTGCGTATGGGCCTGCATAAAGGCTCCCCTGGGGAGTTCAGTTGTACGCAAAGCCTTCCTTTGGGGGCACTTCTGGATGGGTGAATGGGGCTTGAAACGCATTTTCTGGAGCCCGAGTTTTCAGTCTTCTGCCAGGCGGGCCAGGGCTATATTTAGGGTTGCTGTGAAAGAGCGAATACGGAGGGTCCAGTTGCATGTGGGACTGCTTTAAGGCTCCCCTGGGGAGTCCAGTTGTACCCAAAGCCTTCCTCTGGGGGCACTTTTGGATGGTCCAAGGGGAATCGCAATGCGTTTTCTGAGGCCCGCTTTTTCAGTCTTCTCCCATTGCGCCGAGGGCTATATTTAGGCTTGCGGTGAAAGAGTGAACCCGGAGGGTCCAGTTGCATGTGGGGCTGCATAAAGGCTCCCCTGGGAAGTTCAGTTGTACCCAAAGCCTTCCTTTGGGGGCACTTCTGGATGGGTGAATAGGCTTGAAACGCATTTTCTGGAGCCCGAGTTTTCAGTCTTCTGCCATGGTGGCTAGGGGTATATTTAGGGTTGCTCGTAAACAGTGAACAAGGAGGGTCCAGTTGCATGTGGGGCTGCATAAAGGCTCCCCTGGGGAGTTCACTTGTATTCAAAGCCTTCCTCTGGGGGCACTTTTGGATGGGCGAAAGGGGCTTGAAACGCTTTTTCTGTGGCCCGAATTTTCAGTTTTCTGCCATGCTGGCTAGGGGTATATTTAGGGTTGCTGTAAAGAGCGAACACGGAGGGTCCAGTTGCATGTGGGGCTGCGTAAAGGCTCCCCTGGGGAGTTCAGATGTACCCAAAGCCTTCCTTTGGGGGCACTTCTGGATGGGTGAATGGGGCTTGAAACGCATTTTCTGGAGCCCGAGTTCTAAGTCTTCTGCCATGGTGGCTAGGGGTATATTTAGGGTTGCTCGTAAACAGTGAACAAGGAGGGTCCAGTTGCATGTGGGGCTGCATAAAGGCTCCCCTGGGGAGTTCACTTGTATTCAAAGCCTTCCTCTGGGGGCACGTTTGGATGGGCGAAAGGGGCTTGAAACGCTTTATCTGTGGCCCGAGTTTTCAGTTTTCTGCCATGCTTGCTAGGGTTATATTTAGGGTTGCTTGTAAACAGCGAACACGGGCGGTCCAGTTGCATGTGGGGCTGCATAAAGGCTCCCCTGGGGAGTTCACTTGTACCCAAAGCCTTCCTTTGGGGGCACTTTTGGATTGGCGAATTAGGCTTTTAATGCATTTTCTGGGGCCCGAGTTTTCAGTCGACTGCCAGGCGGGCCAGGGCTATATTTAGGGTTGCTGTGAAAGAGTGAACCCGGAGGGTCCAGTTGCATGTGGGGCTGCTTTAAGGCTCCCCTGGGGAGTCCAGTTGTACCCAAAGCCTTCCTTTGGGGGCACTTTTGGATTGGCGAATTAGGCATTTAATGCATTTTCTGGGGCCCGAGTTTTCAGTCGACTGCCAGGCGGGCCAGGGCTATATATATGTTTGCTGTGAAAGAGTGAACCCGGAGGGTCCAGTTGCATGTGGGGCTGCTTTAAGGCTCCCCTGGGGAGTCCAGTTGTACCCAAAGCCTTCCTTTGGGGGCACTTTTGGATGGTCCAAGGGGATTCGCAATGCGTTTTCTGAGGCCGGCTTTTTCAGTCTTCTCCCATTGCGCCGAGGGCTATATTTAGGCTTGCTGTGAAAGAGCGAACCCGGAGGGTCCAGTTGCATGTGGGGCTGCGTAACGGCTCCCCTGGGGAGTTCAGTTGTACCCAAAGCCTTCCTTTGGGGGCACTTTTGGATGGGCGAATGGGGCTCGTAACACATTTTCTGTGGCCCGAGCTTTCAGTCGACTGCCAGGCGTGCTAGGGCTATATTTAGGCTTGCGGTGAAAGAGTGAACCCGGAGGGTCCAGTTGCATGTGGGGCTGCGTAAAGGCTCCCCTGGGGAGTTCTCTTGTACCCAAAGCCTTCCTTTGGGGGCACTTCTGGATGGGTGAATGGGGCTTTTAACGCATTTTCTGGAGCCCGAGTTTTCAGTCTTCTGCCATGGTGGCTAGGGGTATATTTAGGGTTGCTCGTAAACAGTGAACAAGGAGGGTCCAGTTGCATGTGGGGCTGCGTAAAGGCTCCCCTGGGGAGTTCAGTTGTACCCAAAGCCTTCCTTTGGAGGCACTTTTGGAGGGGCGAATGGGGCTTGTAGAACGTTTTCTGGGGCCCGAGTTTTCAGTCGTCTGCCATGCTGGCTAGGGTTATATTTAGGGTTGCTGTAAAGAGCGAATACGGAGGGTCCAGTTGCATGTGGTACTGCTTTAAGGCTCCCCTGGGGAGTTCACTTGTACCCAAAGCCTTCCTCTGGGGGCACTTTTGGATGGGCGAATTAGGCTTTTAACGCATTTTCTGGGGCCCGAGTTTTCAGTCGACTGCCAGGCGGGACAGGGCTATATTTAGGGTTGCTGTGAAAGAGTGAACCCGGAGGGTCCAGTTGCATGTGGGGCTGCATAAAGGCTCCCCTGGGGAGTTCACTTGTACGCAAAGCCTTCCTTTGGGGGCACTTCTGGATGGGTGAATGGGGCTTTTAACGCATTTTCTGGAGCCCGAGTTTTCAGTCTTCTGCCATGGTGGCTAGGGGTATATTTAGGGTTGCTCGTAAACAGTGAACAAGGAGGGTCCAGTTGCATGTGGGGCTGCATAAAGGCTCCCCTGGGGAGTTCACTTGTATTCAAAGCCTTCCTCTGGGGGCACTTTTGGATGGGCGAAAGGGGCTTGAAACGCTTTTTCTGTGGCCCGAATTTTCAGTTTTCTGCCATGCTGGCTAGGGGTATATTTAGGGTTGCTGTAAAGAGCGAACACGGAGGGTCCAGTTGCATGTGGGGCTGCGTAAAGGCTCCCCTGGGGAGTTCAGATGTACCCAAAGCCTTCCTTTGGGGGCACTTCTGGATGGGTGAATGGGGCTTGAAACGCATTTTCTGGAGCCCGAGTTCTAAGTCTTCTGCCATGGTGGCTAGGGGTATATTTAGGGTTGCTCGTAAACAGTGAACAAGGAGGGTCCAGTTGCATGTGGGGCTGCATAAAGGCTCCCCTGGGGAGTTCACTTGTATTCAAAGCCTTCCTCTGGGGGCACGTTTGGATGGGCGAAAGGGGCTTGAAACGCTTTATCTGTGGCCCGAGTTTTCAGTTTTCTGCCATGCTTGCTAGGGTTATATTTAGGGTTGCTTGTAAACAGCGAACACGGGCGGTCCAGTTGCATGTGGGGCTGCATAAAGGCTCCCCTGGGGAGTTCACTTGTACCCAAAGCCTTCCTTTGGGGGCACTTTTGGATTGGCGAATTAGGCTTTTAATGCATTTTCTGGGGCCCGAGTTTTCAGTCGACTGCCAGGCGGGCCAGGGCTATATTTAGGGTTGCTGTGAAAGAGTGAACCCGGAGGGTCCAGTTGCATGTGGGGCTGCTTTAAGGCTCCCCTGGGGAGTCCAGTTGTACCCAAAGCCTTCCTTTGGGGGCACTTTTGGATTGGCGAATTAGGCATTTAATGCATTTTCTGGGGCCCGAGTTTTCAGTCGACTGCCAGGCGGGCCAGGGCTATATATATGTTTGCTGTGAAAGAGTGAACCCGGAGGGTCCAGTTGCATGTGGGGCTGCTTTAAGGCTCCCCTGGGGAGTCCAGTTGTACCCAAAGCCTTCCTTTGGGGGCACTTTTGGATGGTCCAAGGGGATTCGCAATGCGTTTTCTGAGGCCGGCTTTTTCAGTCTTCTCCCATTGCGCCGAGGGCTATATTTAGGCTTGCTGTGAAAGAGCGAACCCGGAGGGTCCAGTTGCATGTGGGGCTGCGTAACGGCTCCCCTGGGGAGTTCAGTTGTACCCAAAGCCTTCCTTTGGGGGCACTTTTGGATGGGCGAATGGGGCTCGTAACACATTTTCTGTGGCCCGAGCTTTCAGTCGACTGCCAGGCGTGCTAGGGCTATATTTAGGCTTGCGGTGAAAGAGTGAACCCGGAGGGTCCAGTTGCATGTGGGGCTGCGTAAAGGCTCCCCTGGGGAGTTCTCTTGTACCCAAAGCCTTCCTTTGGGGGCACTTCTGGATGGGTGAATGGGGCTTTTAACGCATTTTCTGGAGCCCGAGTTTTCAGTCTTCTGCCATGGTGGCTAGGGGTATATTTAGGGTTGCTCGTAAACAGTGAACAAGGAGGGTCCAGTTGCATGTGGGGCTGCGTAAAGGCTCCCCTGGGGAGTTCAGTTGTACCCAAAGCCTTCCTTTGGAGGCACTTTTGGAGGGGCGAATGGGGCTTGTAGAACGTTTTCTGGGGCCCGAGTTTTCAGTCGTCTGCCATGGTGGCTAGGGGTATATTTAGGGTTGCTGTAAAGAGCGAACACGGAGGGTCCAGTTGCATGTGGGGCTGCGTAAAGGCTCCCCTGGGGAGTTCACTTGTACCCAAAGCCTTCCTTTGGAGGCACTTTTGGATGGGCGAATGGGGCTCGTAACCCATTTTCTGTGGCCCGAGCTTTCAGTCGACTGCCAGGCGTGCTAGGGCTATATTTAGGGTTGCTGTGAAAGAGCGAACCCGGAGGGTCCAGTTGTATGTGGGGCTGCGTAACGGCTCCCCTGGGGAGTTCAGATGTACCCAAAGCCTTCCTTTGGGGGCACTTTTGGATGGGCGAATGGGGCTCGTAACACATTTTCTGTGGCCCGAGCTTTCAGTCGACTGCCAGGCGTGCTAGGGCTATATTTAGGCTTGCGGTGAAAGAGTGAACCCGGAGGGTCCAGTTGCATGTGGGGCTGCGTAAAGGCTCCCCTGGGGAGTTCAGTTGTACCCAAAGCCTTCCTTTGGGGGCACTTTTGGATGGGTGAATGGGGCTTGAAACGCATTTTCTGGAGCCCGAGTTTTCATTCTTCTGCCATGGTGGCTAGGGGTATATTTAGGGTTGCTCGTAAACAGTGAACAAGGAGGGTCCAGTTGCATGTGGGGCTGCGTAAAGGCTCCCCTGGGGAGTTCAGTTGTACCCAAAGCCTTCCTCTGGGGGCACTTTTGGAGGGGCGAATGGGGCTTGTAGAACGTTTTCTGGGGCCCGAGTTTTCAGTCGTCTGTCATGCTGGCTAGGGTTATATTTAGGGTTGCTGTGAAAGAGTGAACCCGGAGGGTCCAGTTGCATGTGGGGCTGCTTTAAGGCTCCCCTGGGGAGTCCAGTTGTACCCAAAGCCTTCCTTTGGGGGCACTTTTGGATGGTCCAAGGGGATTCGCAATGCGTTTTCTGAGGCCGGCTTTTTCAGTCTTCTCCCATTGCGCCGAGGGCTATATTTAGGCTTGCGGTGAAAGAGTGAACCCGGAGGGTCCAGTTGCGTATGGGCCTGCATAAAGGCTCCCCTGGGGAGTTCAGTTGTACCCAAAGCCTTCCTTTGGGGGCACTTTTGGATGGTCGAATGGGGCTTGTAGCACGTTTTCTGGGGCCCGATTTTTCAGTCGTCTGCCATGCGGGCCAGGGTTATATTTAGGGTTGCTTTGAAAGAGTGAATACGGAGGGTCCAGTTGCATGTGGGGCTGCGTAAAGGCTCCCCTGGGGAGTCCAGTTGTACCCAAAGCCTTCCTTTGGGGGCACTTTTGGATGGTCCAAGGGGAATCGCAATGCGTTTTCTGAGGCCCGCTTTTTCAGTCTTCTCCCATTGCGCCGAGGGCTATATTTAGGCTTGCTGTGAAAGAGCGAACCCGGAGGGTCCAGTTGCATGTGGGGCTGCGTAACGGCTCCCCTGGGGAGTTCAGTTGTACCCAAAGCCTTCCTTTGGGGGCACTTTTGGATGGGCGAATGGGGCTCGTAACACATTTTCTGTGGCCCGAGCTTTCAGTCGACTGCCAGGCGTGCTAGGGCTATATTTAGGGTTGCTGTGAAAGAGCGAATACGGAGGGTCCAGTTGCATGTGGGGCTGCGTAAAGGCTCCCCTGGGGAGTTCTCTTGTACCCAAAGCCTTCCTTTGGGGGCACTTCTGGATGGGTGAATGGGGCTTTTAACGCATTTTCTGGAGCCCGAGTTTTCAGTCTTCTGCCATGGTGGCTAGGGGTATATTTCGGGTTGCTCGTAAACAGTGAACAAGGAGGGTCCAGTTGCATGTGGGGCTGCGTAAAGGCTCCCCTGGGGAGTTCAGTTGTACCCAAAGCCTTCCTTTGGGGGCACTTCTGGATGGGTGAATGGGGCTTGAAACGCATTTTCGGGGCCCGAGTTTTCAGTCGTCTGCCATGCTGGCTAGGGTTATATTTAGGGTTGCTGTAAAGAGCGAATACGGAGGGTCCAGTTGCATGTGGTACTGCTTTAAGGCTCCCCTGGGGAGTTCACTTGTACCCAAAGCCTTCCTCTGGGGGCACTTTTGGATGGGCGAATTAGGCTTTTAACGCATTTTCTGGGGCCCGAGTTTTCAGTCGACTGCCAGGCGGGACAGGGCTATATTTAGGGTTGCTGTGAAAGAGTGAACCCGGAGGGTCCAGTTGCATGTGGGGCTGCATAAAGGCTCCCCTGGGGAGTTCACTTGTACGCAAAGCCTTCCTTTGGGGGCACTTCTGGATGGGTGAATGGGGCTTTTAACGCATTTTCTGGAGCCCGAGTTTTCAGTCTTCTGCCATGGTGGCTAGGGGTATATTTAGGGTTGCTGTAAAGAGCGAACACGGAGGGTCCAGTTGCATGTGGGGCTGCGTAAAGGCTCCCCTGGGGAGTTCACTTGTACCCAAAGCCTTCCTTTGGAGGCACTTTTGGATGGGCGAATGGGGCTCGTAACCCATTTTCTGTGGCCCGAGCTTTCAGTCGACTGCCAGGCGTGCTAGGGCTATATTTAGGGTTGCTGTGAAAGAGCGAACCCGGAGGGTCCAGTTGTATGTGGGGCTGCGTAACGGCTCCCCTGGGGAGTTCAGATGTACCCAAAGCCTTCCTTTGGGGGCACTTTTGGATGGGCGAATGGGGCTCGTAACACATTTTCTGTGGCCCGAGCTTTCAGTCGACTGCCAGGCGTGCTAGGGCTATATTTAGGCTTGCGGTGAAAGAGTGAACCCGGAGGGTCCAGTTGCATGTGGGGCTGCGTAAAGGCTCCCCTGGGGAGTTCAGTTGTACCCAAAGCCTTCCTTTGGGGGCACTTTTGGATGGGTGAATGGGGCTTGAAACGCATTTTCTGGAGCCCGAGTTTTCATTCTTCTGCCATGGTGGCTAGGGGTATATTTAGGGTTGCTCGTAAACAGTGAACAAGGAGGGTCCAGTTGCATGTGGGGCTGCGTAAAGGCTCCCCTGGGGAGTTCAGTTGTACCCAAAGCCTTCCTCTGGGGGCACTTTTGGAGGGGCGAATGGGGCTTGTAGAACGTTTTCTGGGGCCCGAGTTTTCAGTCGTCTGTCATGCTGGCTAGGGTTATATTTAGGGTTGCTGTGAAAGAGTGAACCCGGAGGGTCCAGTTGCATGTGGGGCTGCTTTAAGGCTCCCCTGGGGAGTCCAGTTGTACCCAAAGCCTTCCTTTGGGGGCACTTTTGGATGGTCCAAGGGGAATCGCAATGCGTTTTCTGAGGCCCGCTTTTTCAGTCTTCTCCCATTGCGCCGAGGGCTATATTAAGGCTTGCGGTGAAAGAGTGAACCCGGAGGGTCCAGTTGCATGTGGGGCTGCATAAAGGCTCCCCTGGGAAGTTCAGTTGTACCCAAAGCCTTCCTTTGGGGGCACTTCTGGATGGGTGAATAGGGTTGAAACGCATTTTCTGGAGCCCGAGTTTTCAGTCTTCTGCCATGGTGGCTAGGGGTATATTTAGGGTTGCTCGTAAACAGTGAACAAGGAGGGTCCAGTTGCATGTGGGGCTGCGTAAAGGCTCCCCTGGGGAGTTCAGTTGTATGCAAAGCCTTCCTCTGGGGGCACTTTTGGATGGGCGAAAGGGGCTTGAAACGCTTTTTTTGTGGCCCGAGTTTTCAGTCTTCTGCCATGCTGGCTAGGGGTATATTTAGGGTTGCTGTAAAGAGCGAACACGGAGGGTCCAGTTGCATGTGGGGCTGCGTAAAGGCTCCCCTGGGGAGTTCAGATGTACCCAAAGCCTTCCTTTGGGGGCACTTCTGGATGGGTGAATGGGGCTTGAAACGCATTTTCTGGAGCCCGAGTTTTAAGTCTTCTGCCATGGTGGCTAGGGGTATATTTAGGGTTGCTCGTAAACAGTGAACAAGGAGGGTCCAGTTGCATGTGGGGCTGCGTAAAGGCTCCCCTGGGGAGTTCACTTGTACCCAAAGCCTTCCTCTGGGGGCACTTTTGGAGGGGCGAATTAGGCTTTTAATGCATTTTATGGGGCCTGATTTTTCAGTCGACTGCCAGGCGGGCCAGGGCTATATTTAGGGTTGCTGTGAAGGAGCGAACACGGAGGGTCCAGTTGCATGTGGGGCTGCATAAAGGCTCCCCTGGGGAGTTCAGTTGTACCCAAAGCCTTCCTTTGGGGGCACTTTTGGATGGGCGAATGGGGCTCGTAACACATTTTCGGTGGCCCGAGTTTTCAGTCGACTGCCAGGCGTGCTAGGGCTATATTTAGGCTTGCGGTGAAAGAGTGAACCCGGAGGGTCCAGTTGCATGTGGGGCTGCGTAAAGGCTCCCCTGGGGAGTTCAGTTGTACCCAAAGCCTTCCTTTGGGGGCACTTCTGGATGGGTGAATGGGGCTTGAAACGCATTTTCTGGAGCCCGAGTTTTCAGTCTTCTGCCATGGTGGCTAGGGGTATATTTAGGGTTGCTCGTAAACAGTGAACAAGGAGGGTCCAGTTGCATGTGGGGCTGCGTAAAGGCTCCCCTGGGGAGTTCAGTTGTACCCCAAGCCTTCCTCTGGGGGCACTTTTGGATTGGCGAATTAGGCTTTTAATGCATTTTCTGGGGCCCGAGTTTTCAGTCGACTGCCAGGCGGGCCAGGGCTATATTTAGGGTTGCTGTGAAAGAGCGAATACGGAGGGTCCAGTTGCATGTGGGGCTGCGTAAAGGCTCCCCTGGGGAGTTCACTTGTACCCAAAGCCTTCCTCTGGGGGCACTTTTGGAGGGGCGAATTAGGCTTTTAACGCATTTTCTGGGGCCCGAGTTTTCAGTCGACTGCCAGGCGGGCCAGGGCTATATTTAGGGTTGCTGTGAAATAGCGAATACGGAGGGTCCAGTTGCATGTGGGGCTGCATAAATGCTCCCCTGGGGAGTTCAGTTGTACCCAAAGCCTTCCTTTGGGGGCACTTCTGGATGGGTGAATGGGGCTTGAAACGCATTTTCTTTGGCCCGAGTTTTCAGTTTTCTGCCATGCTGGCTAGGGTAAAATTTAGGGTTGCTTGTAAACAGCGAACACGGGGGGTCCAGTTGCGTATGGGCCTGCATAAAGGCTCCCCTGGGGAGTTCAGTTGTACGCAAAGCCTTCCTTTGGGGGCACTTCTGGATGGGTGAATGGGGCTTGAAACGCATTTTCTGGAGCCCGAGTTTTCAGTCTTCTGCCATGGTGGCTAGGGGTATATTTAGGGTTGCTCGTAAACAGTGAACAAGGAGGGTCCAGTTGCATGTGGGGCTGCATAAAGGCTCCCCTGGGGAGTTCACTTGTATTCAAAGCCTTCCTCTGGGGGCACTTTTGGATGGGCGAAAGGGGCTTGAAACGCTTTTTCTGTGGCCCGAGTTTTCAGTTTTCTGCCATGCTGGCTAGGGTTATATTTAGGGTTGCTTGTAAACAGCGAACACGGGCGGTCCAGTTGCATGTGGGGCTGCATAAAGGCTCCCCTGGGGAGTTCACTTGTACCCAAAGCCTTCCTTTGGGGGCACTTTTGGATTGGCGAATTAGGCTTTTAATGCATTTTCTGGGGCCCGAGTTTTCAGTCGACTGCCAGGCGGGCCAGGGCTATATTTAGGGTTGCTGTGAAAGAGTGAACCCGGAGGGTCCAGTTGCATGTGAGGCTGCTTTAAGGCTCCCCTGGGGAGTCCAGTTGTACCCAAAGCCTTCCTTTGGGGGCACTTTTGGATTGGCGAATTAGGCTTTTAATGCATTTTTTTGGGCCCGAGTTTTCAGTCGACTGCCAGGCGGGCCAGGGCTATATTTAGGGTTGCTGTGAAAGAGTGAACCCGGAGGGTCCAGTTGCATGTGGGGCTGCTTTAAGGCTCCCCTGGGGAGTCCAGTTGTACCCAAAGCCTTCCTTTGGGGGCACTTTTGGATGGTCCAAGGGGATTCGCAATGCGTTTTCTGAGGCCGGCTTTTTCAGTCTTCTCCCATTGCGCCGAGGGCTATATTTAGGCTTGCGGTGAAAGAGTGAACCCGGAGGGTCCAGTTGCATGTGGGGCTGCATAAAGGCTCCCCTGGGGAGTTCAGTTGTACCAAAAGCCTTCCTTTGGGGGCACTTCTGGATGGGTGAATGGGGCTTTTAACGCTTTTTCTGTGGCCCGAGTTTTCAGTTTTCTGCCATGCTGGCTAGTGTTATATTTAGGGTTGCTTGTAAACAGCGAACACGGGGGGTCCAGTTGCGTATGGGCCTGCATAAAGGCTCCCCTGGGGAGTTCAGTTGTACCCAAAGCCTTCCTTTGGGGGCACTTTTGGATGGTCGAATGGGGCATGTAGCACGTTTTCTGGGGCCCGATTTTTCAGTCGTCTGCCATGCGGGCCAGGGTAAAATTTAGGGTTGCTGTAAAGAGCGAACACGGAGGGTCCATTTGCATGTGGGGCTGCATAAAGGCTCCCCTGGGGAGTTCACTTGTACCCAAAGCCTTCCTTTGGGGGCACTTTTGGATGGGCGAATTAGGCTTTTAACGCATTTTCTGGGGCCCAAGTTTTCAGTCGACTGCCAGGCGGGCCAGGGCTATATTTAGGGTTGCTGTGAAAGAGCGAATACGGAGGGTCCAGTTGCATGTGGGGCTGCATAAAGGCTCCCCTGGGGAGTTCAGTTGTACCAAAAGCCTTCCTTTGGGGGCACTTCTGGATGGGTGAATGGGGCTTGAAACGCATTTTCTGTGGCCCGAGTTTTCAGTTTTCTGCCATGCTGGCTAGGGTAAAATTTAGGGTTGCTTGTAAACAGCGAACACGGGGGGTCCAGTTGCGTATGGGCCTGCATAAAGGCTCCCCTGGGGAGTTCAGTTGTACGCAAAGCCTTCCTTTGGGGGCACTTCTGGATGGGTGAATGGGGCTTGAAACGCATTTTCTGGAGCCCGAGTTTTCAGTCTTCTGCCAGGCGGGCCAGGGCTATATTTAGGGTTGCTGTGAAAGAGTGAATACGGAGGGTCCAGTTGCATGTGGGGCTGCTTTAAGGCTCCCCTGGGGAGTCCAGTTGTACCCAAAGCCTTCCTCTGGGGGCACTTTTGGATGGTCCAAGGGGAATCGCAATGCGTTTTCTGAGGCCCGCTTTTTCAGTCTTCTCCCATTGCGCCGAGGGCTATATTTAGGCTTGCGGTGAAAGAGTGAACCCGGAGGGTCCAGTTGCATGTGGGGCTGCATAAAGGCTCCCCTGGGAAGTTCAGTTGTACCCAAAGCCTTCCTTTGGGGGCACTTCTGGATGGGTGAATAGGCTTGAAACGCATTTTCTGGAGCCCGAGTTTTCAGTCTTCTGCCATGGTGGCTAGGGGTATATTTAGGGTTGCTCGTAAACAGTGAACAAGGAGGGTCCAGTTGCATGTGGGGCTGCATAAAGGCTCCCCTGGGGAGTTCACTTGTATTCAAAGCCTTCCTCTGGGGGCACTTTTGGATGGGCGAAAGGGGCTTGAAACGCTTTTTCTGTGGCCCGAATTTTCAGTTTTCTGCCATGCTGGCTAGGGGTATATTTAGGGTTGCTGTAAAGAGCGAACACGGAGGGTCCAGTTGCATGTGGGGCTGCGTAAAGGCTCCCCTGGGGAGTTCAGATGTACCCAAAGCCTTCCTTTGGGGGCACTTCTGGATGGGTGAATGGGGCTTGAAACGCATTTTCTGGAGCCCGAGTTCTAAGTCTTCTGCCATGGTGGCTAGGGGTATATTTAGGGTTGCTCGTAAACAGTGAACAAGGAGGGTCCAGTTGCATGTGGGGCTGCATAAAGGCTCCCCTGGGGAGTTCACTTGTATTCAAAGCCTTCCTCTGGGGGCACGTTTGGATGGGCGAAAGGGGCTTGAAACGCTTTATCTGTGGCCCGAGTTTTCAGTTTTCTGCCATGCTTGCTAGGGTTATATTTAGGGTTGCTTGTAAACAGCGAACACGGGCGGTCCAGTTGCATGTGGGGCTGCATAAAGGCTCCCCTGGGGAGTTCACTTGTACCCAAAGCCTTCCTTTGGGGGCACTTTTGGATTGGCGAATTAGGCTTTTAATGCATTTTCTGGGGCCCGAGTTTTCAGTCGACTGCCAGGCGGGCCAGGGCTATATTTAGGGTTGCTGTGAAAGAGTGAACCCGGAGGGTCCAGTTGCATGTGGGGCTGCTTTAAGGCTCCCCTGGGGAGTCCAGTTGTACCCAAAGCCTTCCTTTGGGGGCACTTTTGGATTGGCGAATTAGGCATTTAATGCATTTTCTGGGGCCCGAGTTTTCAGTCGACTGCCAGGCGGGCCAGGGCTATATTTAGGGTTGCTGTGAAAGAGTGAACCCGGAGGGTCCAGTTGCATGTGGGGCTGCTTTAAGGCTCCCCTGGGGAGTCCAGTTGTACCCAAAGCCTTCCTTTGGGGGCACTTTTGGATGGTCCAAGGGGATTCGCAATGCGTTTTCTGAGGCCGGCTTTTTCAGTCTTCTCCCATTGCGCCGAGGGCTATATTTAGGCTTGCGGTGAAAGAGTGAACCCGGAGGGTCCAGTTGCATGTGGGGCTGCATAAAGGCTCCCCTGGGGAGTTCAGTTGTACCCAAAGCCTTCCTTTGGGGGCACTTCTGGATGGGTTAATGGGGCTTTTAACGCTTTTTCTGTGGCCCGAGTTTTCAGTTTTCTGCCATGCTGGCTAGTGTTATATTTAGGGTTGCTTGTAAACAGCGAACACGGGGGGTCCAGTTGCGTATGGGCCTGCATAAAGGCTCCCCTGGGGAGTTCAGTTGTACCCAAAGCCTTCCTTTGGGGGCACTTTTGGATGGTCGAATGGGGCTTGTAGCACGTTTTCTGGGGCCCGATTTTTCAGTCGTCTGCCATGCGGGCCAGGGTTATATTTAGGGTTGCTTTGAAAGAGTGAATACGGAGGGTCCAGTTGCATGTGGGGCTGCGTAAAGGCTCCCCTGGGGAGTCCAGTTGTACCCAAAGCCTTCCTTTGGGGGCACTTTTGGATGGTCCAAGGGGAATCGCAATGCGTTTTCTGAGGCCCGCTTTTTCAGTCTTCTCCCATTGCGCCGAGGGCTATATTTAGGCTTGCTGTGAAAGAGCGAACCCGGAGGGTCCAGTTGCATGTGGGGCTGCGTAACGGCTCCCCTGGGGAGTTCAGTTGTACCCAAAGCCTTCCTTTGGGGGCACTTTTGGATGGGCGAATGGGGCTCGTAACACATTTTCTGTGGCCCGAGCTTTCAGTCGACTGCCAGGCGTGCTAGGGCTATATTTAGGCTTGCGGTGAAAGAGTGAACCCGGAGGGTCCAGTTGCATGTGGGGCTGCGTAAAGGCTCCCCTGGGGAGTTCTCTTGTACCCAAAGCCTTCCTTTGGGGGCACTTCTGGATGGGTGAATGGGGCTTTTAACGCATTTTCTGGAGCCCGAGTTTTCAGTCTTCTGCCATGGTGGCTAGGGGTATATTTAGGGTTGCTCGTAAACAGTGAACAAGGAGGGTCCAGTTGCATGTGGGGCTGCGTAAAGGCTCCCCTGGGGAGTTCAGTTGTACCCAAAGCCTTCCTTTGGAGGCACTTTTGGAGGGGCGAATGGGGCTTGTAGAACGTTTTCTGGGGCCCGAGTTTTCAGTCGTCTGCCATGCTGGCTAGGGTTATATTTAGGGTTGCTGTAAAGAGCGAATACGGAGGGTCCAGTTGCATGTGGTACTGCTTTAAGGCTCCCCTGGGGAGTTCACTTGTACCCAAAGCCTTCCTCTGGGGGCACTTTTGGATGGGCGAATTAGGCTTTTAACGCATTTTCTGGGGCCCGAGTTTTCAGTCGACTGCCAGGCGGGACAGGGCTATATTTAGGGTTGCTGTGAAAGAGTGAACCCGGAGGGTCCAGTTGCATGTGGGGCTGCATAAAGGCTCCCCTGGGAAGTTCAGTTGTACCCAAAGCCTTCCTTTGGGGGCACTTCTGGATGGGTGAATAGGGTTGAAACGCATTTTCTGGAGCCCGAGTTTTCAGTCTTCTGCCATGGTGGCTAGGGGTATATTTAGGGTTGCTCGTAAACAGTGAACAAGGAGGGTCCAGTTGCATGTGGGGCTGCGTAAAGGCTCCCCTGGGGAGTTCACTTGTATTCAAAGCCTTCCTCTGGGGGCACTTTTGGATGGGCGAAAGGGGCTTGAAACGCTTTTTTTGTGGCCCGAGTTTTCAGTCTTCTGCCATGCTGGCTAGGGGTATATTTAGGGTTGCTGTAAAGAGCGAACACGGAGGGTCCAGTTGCATGTGGGGCTGCTTAAAGGCTCCCCTGGGGAGTTCAGATGTACCCAAAGCCTTCCTTTGGGGGCACTTCTGGATGGGTGAATGGGGCTTGAAACGCATTTTCTGGAGCCCGAGTTTTAAGTCTTCTGCCATGGTGGCTAGGGGTATATTTAGGGTTGCTCGTAAACAGTGAACAAGGAGGGTCCAGTTGCATGTGGGGCTGCGTAAAGGCTCCCCTGGGGAGTTCACTTGTACCCAAAGCCTTCCTCTGGGGGCACTTTTGGAGGGGCGAATTAGGCTTTTAATGCATTTTATGGGGCCTGATTTTTCAGTCGACTGCCAGGCGGGCCAGGGCTATATTTAGGGTTGCTGTGAAGGAGCGAACACGGAGGGTCCAGTTGCATGTGGGGCTGCATAAAGGCTCCCCTGGGGAGTTCAGTTGTACCCAAAGCCTTCCTTTGGGGGCACTTTTGGATGGGCGAATGGGGCTCGTAACACATTTTCGGTGGCCCGAGTTTTCAGTCGACTGCCAGGCGTGCTAGGGCTATATTTAGGCTTGCGGTGAAAGAGTGAACCCGGAGGGTCCAGTTGCATGTGGGGCTGCGTAAAGGCTCCCCTGGGGAGTTCAGTTGTACCCAAAGCCTTCCTTTGGGGGCACTTCTGGATGGGTGAATGGGGCTTGAAACGCATTTTCTGGAGCCCGAGTTTTCAGTCTTCTGCCATGGTGGCTAGGGGTATATTTAGGGTTGCTCGTAAACAGTGAACAAGGAGGGTCCAGTTGCATGTGGGGCTGCGTAAAGGCTCCCCTGGGGAGTTCAGTTGTACCCCAAGCCTTCCTCTGGGGGCACTTTTGGATTGGCGAATTAGGCTTTTAATGCATTTTCTGGGGCCCGAGTTTTCAGTCGACTGCCAGGCGGGCCAGGGCTATATTTAGGGTTGCTGTGAAAGAGCGAATACGGAGGGTCCAGTTGCATGTGGGGCTGCGTAAAGGCTCCCCTGGGGAGTTCACTTGTACCCAAAGCCTTCCTCTGGGGGCACTTTTGGAGGGGCGAATTAGGCTTTTAACGCATTTTCTGGGGCCCGAGTTTTCAGTCGACTGCCAGGCGGGCCAGGGCTATATTTAGGGTTGCTGTGAAATAGCGAATACGGAGGGTCCAGTTGCATGTGGGGCTGCATAAAGGCTCCCCTGGGGAGTTCAGTTGTACCCAAAGCCTTCCTTTGGGGGCACTTCTGGATGGGTGAATGGGGCTTGAAACGCATTTTCTTTGGCCCGAGTTTTCAGTTTTCTGCCATGCTGGCTAGGGTAAAATTTAGGGTTGCTTGTAAACAGCGAACACGGGGGGTCCAGTTGCGTATGGGCCTGCATAAAGGCTCCCCTGGGGAGTTCAGTTGTACGCAAAGCCTTCCTTTGGGGGCACTTCTGGATGGGTGAATGGGGCTTGAAACGCATTTTCTGGAGCCCGAGTTTTCAGTCTTCTGCTATGGTGGCTAGGGGTATATTTAGGGTTGCTCGTAAACAGTGAACAAGGAGGGTCCAGTTGCATGTGGGGCTGCATAAAGGCTCCCCTGGGGAGTTCACTTGTATTCAAAGCCTTCCTCTGGGGGCACTTTTGGATGGGCGAAAGGGGCTTGAAACGCTTTTTCTGTGGCCCGAGTTTTCAGTTTTCTGCCATGCTGGCTAGGGTTATATTTAGGGTTGCTTGTAAACAGCGAACACGGGCGGTCCAGTTGCATGTGGGGCTGCATAAAGGCTCCCCTGGGGAGTTCACTTGTACCCAAAGCCTTCCTTTGGGGGCACTTTTGGATTGGCGAATTAGGCTTTTAATGCATTTTCTGGGGCCCGAGTTTTCAGTCGACTGCCAGGCGGGCCAGGGCTATATTTAGGGTTGCTGTGAAAGAGTGAACCCGGAGGGTCCAGTTGCATGTGAGGCTGCTTTAAGGCTCCCCTGGGGAGTCCAGTTGTACCCAAAGCCTTCCTTTGGGGGCACTTTTGGATTGGCGAATTAGGCTTTTAATGCATTTTTTTGGGCCCGAGTTTTCAGTCGACTGCCAGGCGGGCCAGGGCTATATTTAGGGTTGCTGTGAAAGAGTGAACCCGGAGGGTCCAGTTGCATGTGGGGCTGCTTTAAGGCTCCCCTGGGGAGTCCAGTTGTACCCAAAGCCTTCCTTTGGGGGCACTTTTGGATGGTCCAAGGGGATTCGCAATGCGTTTTCTGAGGCCGGCTTTTTCAGTCTTCTCCCATTGCGCCGAGGGCTATATTTAGGCTTGCGGTGAAAGAGTGAACCCGGAGGGTCCAGTTGCATGTGGGGCTGCATAAAGGCTCCCCTGGGGAGTTCAGTTGTACCAAAAGCCTTCCTTTGGGGGCACTTCTGGATGGGTGAATGGGGCTTTTAACGCTTTTTCTGTGGCCCGAGTTTTCAGTTTTCTGCCATGCTGGCTAGTGTTATATTTAGGGTTGCTTGTAAACAGCGAACACGGGGGGTCCAGTTGCGTATGGGCCTGCATAAAGGCTCCCCTGGGGAGTTCAGTTGTACCCAAAGCCTTCCTTTGGGGGCACTTTTGGATGGTCGAATGGGGCATGTAGCACGTTTTCTGGGGCCCGATTTTTCAGTCGTCTGCCATGCGGGCCAGGGTAATATTTAGGGTTGCTGTAAAGAGCGAACACGGAGGGTCCATTTGCATGTGGGGCTGCATAAAGGCTCCCCTGGGGAGTTCACTTGTACCCAAAGCCTTCCTTTGGGGGCACTTTTGGATGGGCGAATTAGGCTTTTAACGCATTTTCTGGGGCCCAAGTTTTCAGTCGACTGCCAGGCGGGCCAGGGCTATATTTAGGGTTGCTGTGAAAGAGCGAATACGGAGGGTCCAGTTGCATGTGGGGCTGCATAAAGGCTCCCCTGGGGAGTTCAGTTGTACCAAAAGCCTTCCTTTGGGGGCACTTCTGGATGGGTGAATGGGGCTTGAAACGCATTTTCTGTGGCCCGAGTTTTCAGTTTTCTGCCATGCTGGCTAGGGTAAAATTTAGGGTTGCTTGTAAACAGCGAACACGGGGGGTCCAGTTGCGTATGGGCCTGCATAAAGGCTCCCCTGGGGAGTTCAGTTGTACGCAAAGCCTTCCTTTGGGGGCACTTCTGGATGGGTGAATGGGGCTTGAAACGCATTTTCTGGAGCCCGAGTTTTCAGTCTTCTGCCAGGCGGGCCAGGGCTATATTTAGGGTTGCTGTGAAAGAGCGAATACGGAGGGTCCAGTTGCATGTGGGGCTGCTTTAAGGCTCCCCTGGGGAGTCCAGTTGTACCCAAAGCCTTCCTCTGGGGGCACTTTTGGATGGTCCAAGGGGAATCGCAATGCGTTTTCTGAGGCCCGCTTTTTCAGTCTTCTCCCATTGCGCCGAGGGCTATATTTAGGCTTGCGGTGAAAGAGTGAACCCGGAGGGTCCAGTTGCATGTGGGGCTGCATAAAGGCTCCCCTGGGAAGTTCAGTTGTACCCAAAGCCTTCCTTTGGGGGCACTTCTGGATGGGTGAATAGGCTTGAAACGCATTTTCTGGAGCCCGAGTTTTCAGTCTTCTGCCATGGTGGCTAGGGGTATATTTAGGGTTGCTCGTAAACAGTGAACAAGGAGGGTCCAGTTGCATGTGGGGCTGCATAAAGGCTCCCCTGGGGAGTTCACTTGTATTCAAAGCCTTCCTCTGGGGGCACTTTTGGATGGGCGAAAGGGGCTTGAAACGCTTTTTCTGTGGCCCGAATTTTCAGTTTTCTGCCATGCTGGCTAGGGGTATATTTAGGGTTGCTGTAAAGAGCGAACACGGAGGGTCCAGTTGCATGTGGGGCTGCGTAAAGGCTCCCCTGGGGAGTTCAGATGTACCCAAAGCCTTCCTTTGGGGGCACTTCTGGATGGGTGAATGGGGCTTGAAACGCATTTTCTGGAGCCCGAGTTCTAAGTCTTCTGCCATGGTGGCTAGGGGTATATTTAGGGTTGCTCGTAAACAGTGAACAAGGAGGGTCCAGTTGCATGTGGGGCTGCATAAAGGCTCCCCTGGGGAGTTCACTTGTATTCAAAGCCTTCCTCTGGGGGCACGTTTGGATGGGCGAAAGGGGCTTGAAACGCTTTATCTGTGGCCCGAGTTTTCAGTTTTCTGCCATGCTTGCTAGGGTTATATTTAGGGTTGCTTGTAAACAGCGAACACGGGCGGTCCAGTTGCATGTGGGGCTGCATAAAGGCTCCCCTGGGGAGTTCACTTGTACCCAAAGCCTTCCTTTGGGGGCACTTTTGGATTGGCGAATTAGGCTTTTAATGCATTTTCTGGGGCCCGAGTTTTCAGTCGACTGCCAGGCGGGCCAGGGCTATATTTAGGGTTGCTGTGAAAGAGTGAACCCGGAGGGTCCAGTTGCATGTGGGGCTGCTTTAAGGCTCCCCTGGGGAGTCCAGTTGTACCCAAAGCCTTCCTTTGGGGGCACTTTTGGATTGGCGAATTAGGCATTTAATGCATTTTCTGGGGCCCGAGTTTTCAGTCGACTGCCAGGCGGGCCAGGGCTATATTTAGGGTTGCTGTGAAAGAGTGAACCCGGAGGGTCCAGTTGCATGTGGGGCTGCTTTAAGGCTCCCCTGGGGAGTCCAGTTGTACCCAAAGCCTTCCTTTGGGGGCACTTTTGGATGGTCCAAGGGGATTCGCAATGCGTTTTCTGAGGCCGGCTTTTTCAGTCTTCTCCCATTGCGCCGAGGGCTATATTTAGGCTTGCGGTGAAAGAGTGAACCCGGAGGGTCCAGTTGCATGTGGGGCTGCATAAAGGCTCCCCTGGGGAGTTCAGTTGTACCCAAAGCCTTCCTTTGGGGGCACTTCTGGATGGGTTAATGGGGCTTTTAACGCTTTTTCTGTGGCCCGAGTTTTCAGTTTTCTGCCATGCTGGCTAGTGTTATATTTAGGGTTGCTTGTAAACAGCGAACACGGGGGGTCCAGTTGCGTATGGGCCTGCATAAAGGCTCCCCTGGGGAGTTCAGTTGTACCCAAAGCCTTCCTTTGGGGGCAGTTTTGGATGGTCGAATGGGGCTTGTAGCACGTTTTCTGGGGCCCGATTTTTCAGTCGTCTGCCATGCGGGCCAGGGTTATATTTAGGGTTGCTTTGAAAGAGTGAATACGGAGGGTCCAGTTGCATGTGGGGCTGCATAAAGGCTCCCCTGGGGAGTCCAGTTGTACCCAAAGCCTTCCTTTGGGGGCACTTTTGGATGGTCCAAGGGGAATCGCAATGCGTTTTCTGAGGCCCGCTTTTTCAGTCTTCTCCCATTGCGCCGAGGGCTATATTTAGGCTTGCTGTGAAAGAGCGAACCCGGAGGGTCCAGTTGCATGTGGGGCTGCGTAACGGCTCCCCTGGGGAGTTCAGTTGTACCCAAAGCCTTCCTTTGGGGGCACTTTTGGATGGGCGAATGGGGCTCGTAACACATTTTCTGTGGCCCGAGCTTTCAGTCGACTGCCAGGCGTGCTAGGGCTATATTTAGGCTTGCGGTGAAAGAGTGAACCCGGAGGGTCCAGTTGCATGTGGGGCTGCGTAAAGGCTCCCCTGGGGAGTTCTCTTGTACCCAAAGCCTTCCTTTGGGGGCACTTCTGGATGGGTGAATGGGGCTTTTAACGCATTTTCTGGAGCCCGAGTTTTCAGTCTTCTGCCATGGTGGCTAGGGGTATATTTAGGGTTGCTCGTAAACAGTGAACAAGGAGGGTCCAGTTGCATGTGGGGCTGCGTAAAGGCTCCCCTGGGGAGTTCAGTTGTACCCAAAGCCTTCCTCTGGGGGCACTTTTGGAGGGGCGAATGGGGCTTGTAGAACGTTTTCTGGGGCCCGAGTTTTCAGTCGTCTGTCATGCTGGCTAGGGTTATATTTAGGGTTGCTGTAAAGAGCGAACACGGAGGGTCCAGTTGCATGTGGTGCTGCTTTAAAGCTCCCCTGGGGAGTTCACTTGTACCCAAATCCTTCCTCTGGGGGCACTTCTGGATGGGCGAATTAGGCTTTTAACGCATTTTCTGGGGCCCGAGTTTTCAGTCGACTGCCAGGCGGGCCAGGGCTATATTTAGGGTTGCTGTGAAAGAGTGAACCCGGAGGGTCCAGTTGCATGTGGGGCTGCTTTAAGGCTCCCCTGGGGAGTCCAGTTGTACCCAAAGCCTTCCTTTGGGGGCACTTTTGGATGGTCCAAGGGGAATCGCAATGCGTTTTCTGAGGCCCGCTTTTTCAGTCTTCTCCCATTGCGCCGAGGGCTATATTAAGGCTTGCGGTGAAAGAGTGAACCCGGAGGGTCCAGTTGCATGTGGGGCTGCATAAAGGCTCCCCTGGGAAGTTCAGTTGTACCCAAAGCCTTCCTTTGGGGGCACTTCTGGATGGGTGAATAGGGTTGAAACGCATTTTCTGGAGCCCGAGTTTTCAGTCTTCTGCCATGGTGGCTAGGGGTATATTTAGGGTTGCTCGTAAACAGTGAACAAGGAGGGTCCAGTTGCATGTGGGGCTGCGTAAAGGCTCCCCTGGGGAGTTCACTTGTATGCAAAGCCTTCCTCTGGGGGCACTTTTGGATGGGCGAAAGGGGCTTGAAACGCTTTTTTTGTGGCCCGAGTTTTCAGTCTTCTGCCATGCTGGCTAGGGGTATATTTAGGGTTGCTGTAAAGAGCGAACACGGAGGGTCCAGTTGCATGTGGGGCTGCGTAAAGGCTCCCCTGGGGAGTTCAGATGTACCCAAAGCCTTCCTTTGGGGGCACTTCTGGATGGGTGAATGGGGCTTGAAACGCATTTTCTGGAGCCCGAGTTTTAAGTCTTCTGCCATGGTGGCTAGGGGTATATTTAGGGTTGCTCGTAAACAGTGAACAAGGAGGGTCCAGTTGCATGTGGGGCTGCGTAAAGGCTCCCCTGGGGAGTTCACTTGTACCCAAAGCCTTCCTCTGGGGGCACTTTTGGAGGGGCGAATTAGGCTTTTAATGCATTTTATGGGGCCTGATTTTTCAGTCGACTGCCAGGCGGGCCAGGGCTATATTTAGGGTTGCTGTGAAGGAGCGAACACGGAGGGTCCAGTTGCATGTGGGGCTGCATAAAGGCTCCCCTGGGGAGTTCAGTTGTACCCAAAGCCTTCCT
Organism: Anas acuta; assembly: GCF_963932015.1. Lineage (NCBI taxonomy): Eukaryota > Metazoa > Chordata > Aves > Anseriformes > Anatidae > Anas > Anas acuta. Next base: position 190,504 of record NC_088996.1, read on the forward strand.
TTGGGGGCACTTTTGGATGGGCGAATGGGGCTCGTAACACATTTTCGGTGGCCCGAGTTTTCAGTCGACTGCCAGGCGTGCTAGGGCTATATTTAGGCTTGCGGTGAAAGAGTGAACCCGGAGGGTCCAGTTGCATGTGGGGCTGCGTAAAGGCTCCCCTGGGGAGTTCAGTTGTACCCAAAGCCTTCCTTTGGGGGCACTTCTGGATGGGTGAATGGGGCTTGAAACGCATTTTCTGGAGCCCGAGTTTTCAGTCTTCTGCCATGGTGGCTAGGGGTATATTTAGGGTTGCTCGTAAACAGTGAACAAGGAGGGTCCAGTTGCATGTGGGGCTGCGTAAAGGCTCCCCTGGGGAGTTCAGTTGTACCCCAAGCCTTCCTCTGGGGGCACTTTTGGAGGGGCGAATTAGGCTTTTAATGCATTTTCTGGGGCCCGAGTTTTCAGTCGACTGCCAGGCGGGCCAGGGCTATATTTAGGGTTGCTGTGAAAGAGCGAATACGGAGGGTCCAGTTGCATGTGGGGCTGCGTAAAGGCTCCCCTGGGGAGTTCACTTGTACCCAAAGCCTTCCTCTGGGGGCACTTTTGGAGGGGCGAATTAGGCTTTTAACGCATTTTCTGGGGCCCGAGTTTTCAGTCGACTGCCAGGCGGGCCAGGGCTATATTTAGGGTTGCTGTGAAATAGCGAATACGGAGGGTCCAGTTGCATGTGGGGCTGCATAAAGGCTCCCCTGGGGAGTTCAGTTGTACCCAAAGCCTTCCTTTGGGGGCACTTCTGGATGGGTGAATGGGGCTTGAAACGCATTTTCTTTGGCCCGAGTTTTCAGTTTTCTGCCATGCTGGCTAGGGTAAAATTTAGGGTTGCTTGTAAACAGCGAACACGGGGGGTCCAGTTGCGTATGGGCCTGCATAAAGGCTCCCCTGGGGAGTTCAGTTGTACGCAAAGCCTTCCTTTGGGGGCACTTCTGGATGGGTGAATGGGGCTTGAAACGCATTTTCTGGAGCCCGAGTTTTCAGTCTTCTGCCATGGTGGCTAGGGGTATATTTAGGGTTGCTCGTAAACAGTGAACAAGGAGGGTCCAGTTGCATGTGGGGCTGCATAAAGGCTCCCCTGGGGAGTTCACTTGTATTCAAAGCCTTCCTCTGGGGGCACTTTTGGATGGGCGAAAGGGGCTTGAAACGCATTTTCTGGAGCCCGAGTTTTAAGTCTTCTGCCATGGTGGCTAGGGGTATATTTAGGGTTGCTCGTAAACAGTGAACAAGGAGGGTCCAGTTGCATGTGGGGCTGCTTTAAGGCTCCCCTGGGGAGTTCACTTGTACCCAAAGCCTTCCTCTGGGGGCACTTTTGGAGGGGCGAATTAGGCTTTTAATGCATTTTATGGGGCCTGATTTTTCAGTCGACTGCCAGGCGGGCCAGGGCTATATTTAGGGTTGCTGTGAAGGAGCGAACACGGAGGGTCCAGTTGCATGTGGGGCTGCATAAAGGCTCCCCTGGGGAGTTCAGTTGTACCCAAAGCCTTCCTTTGGGGGCACTTTTGGATGGGCGAATGGGGCTCGTAACACATTTTCGGTGGCCCGAGTTTTCAGTCGACTGCCAGGCGTGCTAGGGCTATATTTAGGCTTGCGGTGAAAGAGTGAACCCGGAGGGTCCAGTTGCATGTGGGGCTGCGTAAAGGCTCCCCTGGGGAGTTCAGTTGTACCCAAAGCCTTCCTTTGGGGGCACTTCTGGATGGGTGAATGGGGCTTGAAACGCATTTTCTGGAGCCCGAGTTTTCAGTCTTCTGCCATGGTGGCTAGGGGTATATTTAGGGTTGCTCGTAAACAGTGAACAAGGAGGGTCCAGTTGCATGTGGGGCTGCGTAAAGGCTCCCCTGGGGAGTTCAGTTGTACCCCAAGCCTTCCTCTGGGGGCACTTTTGGATTGGCGAATTAGGCTTTTAATGCATTTTCTGGGGCCCGAGTTTTCAGTCGACTGCCAGGCGGGCCAGGGCTATATTTAGGGTTGCTGTGAAAGAGCGAATACGGAGGGTCCAGTTGCATGTGGGGCTGCGTAAAGGCTCCCCTGGGGAGTTCACTTGTACCCAAAGCCTTCCTCTGGGGGCACTTTTGGAGGGGCGAATTAGGCTTTTAACGCATTTTCTGGGGCCCGAGTTTTCAGTCGACTGCCAGGCGGGCCAGGGCTATATTTAGGGTTGCTGTGAAATAGCGAATACGGAGGGTCCAGTTGCATGTGGGGCTGCATAAAGGCTCCCCTGGGGAGTTCAGTTGTACCCAAAGCCTTCCTTTGGGGGCACTTCTGGATGGGTGAATGGGGCTTGAAACGCATTTTCTTTGGCCCGAGTTTTCAGTTTTCTGCCATGCTGGCTAGGGTAAAATTTAGGGTTGCTTGTAAACAGCGAACACGGGGGGTCCAGTTGCGTATGGGCCTGCATAAAGGCTCCCCTGGGGAGTTCAGTTGTACGCAAAGCCTTCCTTTGGGGGCACTTCTGGATGGGTGAATGGGGCTTGAAACGCATTTTCTGGAGCCCGAGTTTTCAGTCTTCTGCCATGGTGGCTAGGGGTATATTTAGGGTTGCTCGTAAACAGTGAACAAGGAGGGTCCAGTTGCATGTGGGGCTGCATAAAGGCTCCCCTGGGGAGTTCACTTGTATTCAAAGCCTTCCTCTGGGGGCACTTTTGGATGGGCGAAAGGGGCTTGAAACGCTTTTTCTGTGGCCCGAGTTTTCAGTTTACTGCCATGCTGGCTAGGGTTATATTTAGGGTTGCTTGTAAACAGCGAACACGGGCGGTCCAGTTGCATGTGGGGCTGCATAAAGGCTCCCCTGGGGAGTTCACTTGTACCCAAAGCCTTCCTTTGGGGGCACTTTTGGATGGTCCAAGGGGAATCGCAATGCGTTTTCTGAGGCCCGCTTTTTCAGTCTTCTCCCATTGCGCCGAGGGCTATATTAAGGCTTGCGGTGAAAGAGTGAACCCGGAGGGTCCAGTTGCATGTGGGGCTGCATAAAGGCTCCCCTGGGAAGTTCAGTTGTACCCAAAGCCTTCCTTTGGGGGCACTTCTGGATGGGTGAATAGGGTTGAAACGCATTTTCTGGAGCCCGAGTTTTCAGTCTTCTGCCATGGTGGCTAGGGGTATATTTAGGGTTGCTCGTAAACAGTGAACAAGGAGGGTCCAGTTGCATGTGGGGCTGCGTAAAGGCTCCCCTGGGGAGTTCACTTGTATGCAAAGCCTTCCTCTGGGGGCACTTTTGGATGGGCGAAAGGGGCTTGAAACGCTTTTTTTGTGGCCCGAGTTTTCAGTCTTCTGCCATGCTGGCTAGGGGTATATTTAGGGTTGCTGTAAAGAGCGAACACGGAGGGTCCAGTTGCATGTGGGGCTGCTTTAAGGCTCCCCTGGGGAGTTCAGATGTACCCAAAGCCTTCCTTTGGGGGCACTTCTGGATGGGTGAATGGGGCTTGAAACGCATTTTCTGGAGCCCGAGTTTTAAGTCTTCTGCCATGGTGGCTAGGGGTATATTTAGGGTTGCTCGTAAACAGTGAACAAGGAGGGTCCAGTTGCATGTGGGGCTGCGTAAAGGCTCCCCTGGGGAGTTCACTTGTACCCAAAGCCTTCCTCTGGGGGCACTTTTGGAGGGGCGAATTAGGCTTTTAATGCATTTTATGGGGCCTGATTTTTCAGTCGACTGCCAGGCGGGCCAGGGCTATATTTAGGGTTGCTGTGAAGGAGCGAATACGGAGGGTCCAGTTGCATGTGGGGCTGCATAAAGGCTCCCCTGGGGAGTTCAGTTGTACCCAAAGCCTTCCTTTGGGGGCACTTTTGGATGGTCCAAGGGGATTCGCAATGCGTTTTCTGAGGCCGGCTTTTTCAGTCTTCTCCCATTGCGCCGAGGGCTATATTTAGGCTTGCGGTGAAAGAGTGAACCCGGAGGGTCCAGTTGCATGTGGGGCTGCATAAAGGCTCCCCTGGGGAGTTCAGTTGTACGCAAAGCCTTCCTTTGGGGGCACTTCTGGATGGGTGAATGGGGCTTTTAACGCTTTTTCTGTGGCCCGAGTTTTCAGTTTTCTGCCATGCTGGCTAGTGTTATATTTAGGGTTGCTTGTAAACAGCGAACACGGGGGGTCCAGTTGCGTATGGGCCTGCATAAAGGCTCCCCTGGGGAGTTCAGTTGTACCCAAAGCCTTCCTTTGGGGGCACTTTTGGATGGTCGAATGGGGCTTGTAGCACGTTTTCTGGGGCCCGATTTTTCAGTCGTCTGCCATGCGGGCCAGGGTTATATTTAGGGTTGCTTTGAAAGAGTGAATACGGAGGGTCCAGTTGCATGTGGGGCTGCATAAAGGCTCCCCTGGGGAGTCCAGTTGTACCCAAAGCCTTCCTTTGGGGGCACTTTTGGATGGTCCAAGGGGAATCGCAATGCGTTTTCTGAGGCCCGCTTTTTCAGTCTTCTCCCATTGCGCCGAGGGCTATATTAAGGCTTGCGGTGAAAGAGTGAACCCGGAGGGTCCAGTTGCATGTGGGGCTGCATAAAGGCTCCCCTGGGAAGTTCAGTTGTACCCAAAGCCTTCCTTTGGGGGCACTTCTGGATGGGTGAATAGGGTTGAAACGCATTTTCTGGAGCCCGAGTTTTCAGTCTTCTGCCATGGTGGCTAGGGGTATATTTAGGGTTGCTCGTAAACAGTGAACAAGGAGGGTCCAGTTGCATGTGGGGCTGCATAAAGGCTCCCCTGGGGAGTTCACTTGTACGCAAAGCCTTCCTCTGGGGGCACTTCTGGATGGGCGAAAGGGGCTTGAAACGCTTTTTCTGTGGCCCGAGTTTTCAGTCTTCTGCCATGCTGGCTAGGGGTATATTTAGGGTTGCTGTAAAGAGCGAACACGGAGGGTCCAGTTGCATGTGGGGCTGCGTAACGGCTCCCCTGGGGAGTTCAGATGTACCCAAAGCCTTCCTTTGGGGGCACTTCTGGATGGGTGAATGGGGCTTGAAACGCATTTTCTGGAGCCCGAGTTTTAAGTCTTCTGCCATGGTGGCTAGGGGTATATTTAGGGTTGCTCGTAAACAGTGAACAAGGAGGGTCCAGTTGCATGTGGGGCTGCGTAAAGGCTCCCCTGGGGAGTTCACTTGTACCCAAAGCCTTCCTCTGGGGGCACTTTTGGAGGGGCGAATTAGGCTTTTAATGCATTTTCTGGGGCCTGATTTTTCAGTCGACTGCCAGGCGGGCCAGGGCTATATTTAGGGTTGCTGTGAAAGAGCGAACCCGGAGGGTCCAGTTGCATGTGGGGCTGCGTAACGGCTCCCCTGGGGAGTTCAGATGTACCCAAAGCCTTCCTTTGGGGGCACTTTTGGATGGGCGAATGGGGCTCGTAACACATTTTCTGTGGCCCGAGCTTTCAGTCGACTGCCAGGCGTGCTAGGGCTATATTTAGGCTTGCGGTGAAAGAGTGAACCCGGAGGGTCCAGTTGCATGTGGGGCTGCGTAAAGGCTCCCCTGGGGAGTTCAGTTGTACCCAAAGCCTTCCTTTGGGGGCACTTCTGGATGGGTGAATGGGGCTTGAAACGCATTTTCTGGAGCCCGAGTTTTCAGTCTTCTGCCATGGTGGCTAGGGGTATATTTAGGGTTGCTCGTAAACAGTGAACAAGGAGGGTCCAGTTGCATGTGGGGCTGCGTAAAGGCTCCCCTGGGGAGTTCAGTTGTACCCAAAGCCTTCCTCTGGGGGCACTTTTGGAGGGGCGAATGGGGCTTGTAGAACGTTTTCTGGGGCCCGAGTTTTCAGTCGTCTGCCATGCTGGCTAGGGTTATATTTAGGGTTGCTGTAAAGAGCGAACCCGGAGGGTCCAGTTGCATGTGGGGCTGCGTAAAGGCTCCCCTGGGGAGTTCAGTTGTACCCAAAGCCTTCCTCTGGGGGCACTTTTGGATTGGCGAATTAGGCATTTAATGCATTTTCTGGGGCCCGAGTTTTCAGTCGACTGCCAGGCGGGCCAGGGCTATATTTAGGGTTGCTCGTAAACAGTGAACAAGGAGGGTCCAGTTGCATGTGGGGCTGCGTAAAGGCTCCCCTGGGGAGTTCACTTGTACCCAAAGCCTTCCTCTGGGGGCACTTTTGGAGGGGCGAATTAGGCTTTTAACGCATTTTCTGGGGCCCGAGTTTTCAGTCGACTGCCAGGCGGGCCAGGGCTATATTTAGAGTTGCTGTGGAAGAGCGAATACGGAGGGTCCAGTTGCATGTGGGGCTGCATAAAGGCTCCCCTGGGGAGTTCAGTTGTACCCAAAGCCTTCCTTTGGGGGCACTTCTGGATGGGTGAATGGGGCTTGAAACGCATTTTCTGTGGCCCGAGTTTTCAGTTTTCTGCCATGCTGGCTAGGGTAAAATTTAGGGTTGCTTGTAAACAGCGAACACGGGGGGTCCAGTTGCGTATGGGCCTGCATAAAGGCTCCCCTGGGGAGTTCAGTTGTACGCAAAGCCTTCCTTTGGGGGCACTTCTGGATGGGTGAATGGGGCTTGAAACGCATTTTCTGGAGCCCGAGTTTTCAGTCTTCTGCCAGGCGGGCCAGGGCTATATTTAGGGTTGCTGTGAAAGAGCGAATACGGAGGGTCCAGTTGCATGTGGGGCTGCTTTAAGGCTCCCCTGGGGAGTTCAGTTGTACCCAAAGCCTTCCTCTGGGGGCACTTTTGGATGGTCCAAGGGGAATCGCAATGCGTTTTCTGAGGCCGGCTTTTTCAGTCTTCTCCCATTGCGCCGAGGGCTATATTTAGGCTTGCGGTGAAAGAGTGAACCCGGAGGGTCCAGTTGCATGTGGGGCTGCATAAAGGCTCCCCTGGGAAGTTCAGTTGTACCCAAAGCCTTCCTTTGGGGGCACTTCTGGATGGGTGAATGGGGCTTGAAACGCATTTTCTGGAGCCCGAGTTTTCAGTCTTCTGCCATGGTGGCTAGGGTTATATTTAGGGTTGCTCGTAAACAGTGAACAAGGAGGGTCCAGTTGCATGTGGGGCTGCATAAAGGCTCCCCTGGGGAGTTCACTTGTATTCAAAGCCTTCCTCTGGGGGCACTTTTGGATGGGCGAAAGGGGCTTGAAACGCTTTTTCTGTGGCCCGAGTTTTCAGTTTTCTGCCATGCTGGCTAGGGTTATATTTAGGGTTGCTTGTAAACAGCGAACACGGGCGGTCCAGTTGCATGTGGGGCTGCATAAAGGCTCCCCTGGGGAGTTCACTTGTACCCAAAGCCTTCCTTTGGGGGCACTTTTGGATTGGCGAATTAGGCTTTTAATGCATTTTCTGGGGCCCGAGTTTTCAGTCGACTGCCAGGCGTGCTAGGGCTATATTTAGGGTTGCTGTGAAAGAGTGAACCCGGAGGGTCCAGTTGCATGTGAGGCTGCTTTAAGGCTCCCCTGGGGAGTCCAGTTGTACCCAAAGCCTTCCTTTGGGGGCACGTTTGGATTGGCGAATTAGGCTTTTAATGCATTTTCTGGGGCCCGAGTTTTCAGTCGACTGCCAGACGGGCCAGGGCTATATTTAGGGTTGCTGTGAAAGAGTGAACCCGGAGGGTCCAGTTGCATGTGGGGCTGCTTTAAGGCTCCCCTGGGGAGTTCAGTTGTACCCAAAGCCTTCCTTTGGGGGCACTTTTGGATGGTCCAAGGGGATTCGCAATGCGTTTTCTGAGGCCGGCTTTTTCAGTCTTCTCCCATTGCGCCGAGGGCTATATTTAGGCTTGCGGTGAAAGAGTGAACCCGGAGGGTCCAGTTGCATGTGGGGCTGCATAAAGGCTCCCCTGGGGAGTTCAGTTGTACGCAAAGCCTTCCTTTGGGGGCACTTCTGGATGGGTGAATGGGGCTTTTAACGCTTTTTCTGTGGCCCGAGTTTTCAGTTTTCTGCCATGCTGGCTAGTGTTATATTTAGGGTTGCTTGTAAACAGCGAACACGGGGGGTCCAGTTGCGTATGGGCCTGCATAAAGGCTCCCCTGGGGAGTTCAGTTGTACCCAAAGCCTTCCTTTGGGGGCACTTTTGGATGGTCGAATGGGGCTTGTAGCACGTTTTCTGGGGCCCGATTTTTCAGTCGTCTGCCATGCGGGCCAGGGTTATATTTAGGGTTGCTTTGAAAGAGTGAATACGGAGGGTCCAGTTGCATGTGGGGCTGCTTTAAGGCTCCCCTGGGAAGTCCAGTTGTACCCAAAGCCTTCCTTTGGGGGCACTTTTGGATGGTCCAAGGGGAATCGCAATGCGTTTTCTGAGGCCCGCTTTTTCAGTCTTCTCCCATTGCGCCGAGGGCTATATTAAGGCTTGCGGTGAAAGAGTGAACCCGGAGGGTCCAGTTGCATGTGGGGCTGCATAAAGGCTCCCCTGGGAAGTTCAGTTGTACCCAAAGCCTTCCTTTGGGGGCACTTCTGGATGGGTGAATAGGGTTGAAACGCATTTTCTGGAGCCCGAGTTTTCAGTCTTCTGCCATGGTGGCTAGGGGTATATTTAGGGTTGCTCGTAAACAGTGAACAAGGAGGGTCCAGTTGCATGTGGGGCTGCATAAAGGCTCCCCTGGGGAGTTCACTTGTACGCAAAGCCTTCCTCTGGGGGCACTTCTGGATGGGCGAAAGGGGCTTGAAACGCTTTTTCTGTGGCCCGAGTTTTCAGTCTTCTGCCATGCTGGCTAGGGGTATATTTAGGGTTGCTGTAAAGAGCGAACACGGAGGGTCCAGTTGCATGTGGGGCTGCGTAACGGCTCCCCTGGGGAGTTCAGATGTACCCAAAGCCTTCCTTTGGGGGCACTTTTGGATGGTCGAATGGGGCTTGTAGCACGTTTTCTGGGGCCCGATTTTTCAGTCGTCTGCCATGCGGGCCAGGGTTATATTTAGGGTTGCTTTGAAAGAGTGAATACGGAGGGTCCAGTTGCATGTGGGGCTGCGTAAAGGCTCCCCTGGGGAGTCCAGTTGTACCCAAAGCCTTCCTCTGGGGGCACTTTTGGATGGTCCAAGGGGAACCGCAATGCGTTTTCTGAGGCCCGCTTTTTCAGTCTTCTCCCATTGCGCCGAGGGCTATATTAAGGCTTGCGGTGAAAGAGTGAACCCGGAGGGTCCAGTTGCATGTGGGGCTGCATAAAGGCTCCCCTGGGAAGTTCAGTTGTACCCAAAGCCTTCCTTTGGGGGCACTTCTGGATGGGTGAATAGGGTTGAAACGCATTTTCTGGAGCCCGAGTTTTCAGTCTTCTGCCATGGTGGCTAGGGGTATATTTAGGGTTGCTCGTAAACTGTGAACAAGGAGGGTCCAGTTGCATGTGGGGCTGCATAAAGGCTCCCCTGGGGAGTTCACTTGTACGCAAAGCCTTCCTCTGGGGGCACTTTTGGATGGGCGAAAGGGGCTTGAAACGCTTTTTCTGTGGCCCGAGTTTTCAGTCTTCTGCCATGCTGGCTAGGGGTATATTTAGGGTTGCTGTAAAGAGCGAACACGGAGGGTCCAGTTGCATGTGGGGCTGCGTAACGGCTCCCCTGGGGAGTTCAGTTGTACCCAAAGCCTTCCTTTGGGGGCACTTCTGGATGGGTGAATGGGGCTTGAAACGCATTTTCTGGAGCCCGAGTTTTAAGTCTTCTGCCATGGTGGCTAGGGGTATATTTAGGGTTGCTCGTAAACAGTGAACAAGGAGGGTCCAGTTGCATGTGGGGCTGCGTAAAGGCTCCCCTGGGGAGTTCACTTGTACCCAAAGCCTTCCTCTGGGGGCACTTTTGGATGGGCGAATTAGGCTTTTAATGCATTTTCTGGGGCCTGATTTTTCAGTCGACTGCCAGGCGGGCCAGGGCTATATTTAGGGTTGCTGTGAAAGAGGGAACCCGGAGGGTCCAGTTGCATGTGGGGCTGCGTAAAGGCTCCCCTGGGGAGTTCACTTGTACCCAAAGCCTTACTTTGGAGGCACTTTTGGATGGGCGAATGGGGCTCGTAACCCATTTTCTGTGGCCCGAGCTTTCAGTCGACTGCCAGGCGTGCTAGGGCTATATTGAGGGTTGCTGTGAAAGAGCGAACACGGAGGGTCCAGTTGCATGTGGGGCTGCGTAACGGCTCCCCTGGGGAGTTCAGATGTACCCAAAGCCTTCCTTTGGGGGCACTTTTGGATGGGCGAATGGGGCTCGTAACACATTTTCTGTGGCCCGAGCTTTCAGTCGACTGCCAGGCGTGCTAGGGCTATATTTAGGCTTGCGGTGAAAGAGTGAACCCGGAGGGTCCAGTTGCATGTGGGGCTGCGTAAAGGCTCCCCTGGGGAGTTCAGTTGTACCCAAAGCCTTCCTTTGGGGGCACTTCTGGATGGGTGAATGGGGCTTGAAACGCATTTTCTGGAGCCCGAGTTTTCAGTCTTCTGCCATGGTGGCTAGGGGTATATTTAGGGTTGCTCGTAAACAGTGAACAAGGAGGGTCCAGTTGCATGTGGGGCTGCGTAAAGGCTCCCCTGGGGAGTTCACTTGTACCCAAAGCCTTCCTCTGGGGGCACTTTTGGAGGGGCGAATTAGGCTTTTAACGCATTTTCTGGGGCCCGAGTTTTCAGTCGACTGCCAGGCGGGCCAGGGCTATATTTAGGGTTGCTGTGAAAGAGTGAACCCGGAGGGTCCAGTTGCATGTGGGGCTGCATAAAGGCTCCCCTGGGGAGTTCACTTGTACGCAAAGCCTTCCTTTGGGGGCACTTCTGGATGGGTGAATGGGGCTTTTAACGCTTTTTCTGTGGCCCGAGTTTTCAGTTTTCTGCCATGCTGGCTAGTGTTATATTTAGGGTTGCTTGTAAACAGCGAACACGGGGGGTCCAGTTGCGTATGGGCCTGCATAAAGGCTCCCCTGGGGAGTTCAGTTGTACCCAAAGCCTTCCTTTGGGGGCACTTTTGGATGGTCGAATGGGGCTTGTAGCACATTTTCTGGGGCCCGATTTTTCAGTCGTCTGCCATGCGGGCCAGGGTTATATTTAGGGTTGCTTTGAAAGAGTGAATACGGAGGGTCCAGTTGCATGTGGGGCTGCATAAAGGCTCCCCTGGGGAGTTCACTTGTACGCAAAGCCTTCCTCTGGGGGCACTTTTGGATGGGCGAAAGGGGCTTGAAACGCTTTTTCTGTGGCCCGAGTTTTCAGTCTTCTGCCATGCTGGCTAGGGGTATATTTAGGGTTGCTGTAAAGAGCGAACACGGAGGGTCCAGTTGCATGTGGGGCTGCGTAAAGGCTCCCCTGGGGAGTTCAGACGTACCCAAAGCCTTCCTTTGGGGGCACTTCTGGATGGGTGAATGGGGCTTGAAACGCATTTTCTGGAGCCCGAGTTTTAAGTCTTCTGCCATGGTGGCTAGGGGTATATTTAGGGTTGCTCGTAAACAGTGAACAAGGAGGGTCCAGTTGCATGTGGGGCTGCGTAAAGGCTCCCCTGGGGAGTTCACTTGTACCCAAAGCCTTCCTCTGGGGGCACTTTTGGAGGGGCGAATGGGGCTTGTAGAACGTTTTCTGGGGCCCGAGTTTTCAGTCGTCTGCCATGCTGGCTAGGGTTATATTTAGGGTTGCTGTAAAGAGCGAACACGGAGGGTCCAGTTGCATGTGGTACTGCTTTAAGGCTCCCCTGGGGAGTTCACTTGTACCCAAATCCTTCCTCTGGGGGCACTTTTGGATGGGCGAATTAGGCTTTTTACGCATTTTCTGGGGCCCGAGTTTTCAGTCGACTGCCAGGCGGGCCAGGGCTATATTTAGGGTTGCTGTGAAAGAGTGAACCCGGAGGGTCCAGTTGCATGTGGGGCTGCATAAAGGCTCCCCTGGGGAGTTCACTTGTACGCAAAGCCTTCCTTTGGGGGCACTTCAGCATGGGTGAATGGGGCTTGAAACGCATTTTCTGGAGCCCGAGTTTTCAGTCTTCTGCCATGGTGGCTAGGGGTATATTTAGGGTTGCTGTAAAGAGCGAACACGGAGGGTCCCGTTGCATGTGGGGCTGCGTAAAGGCTCCCCTGGGGAGTTCACTTGTACCCAAAGCCTTCCTCTGGGGGCACTTTTGGATGGGCGAATATGGCTCGTAACCCATTTTCTGTGGCCCGAGCTTTCAGTCGACTGCCAGGCGTGCTAGGGCTATATTTAGGGTTGCTGTGAAAGAGCGAACACGGAGGGTCCAGTTGCATGTGGGGCTGCGTAAAGGCTCCCCTGGGGAGTTCACTTGTACCCAAAGCCTTCCTCTGGGGGCACTTTTGGATGGGCGAATTAGGCTTTTAATGCATTTTCTGGGGCCTGATTTTTCAGTCGACTGCCAGGCGGGCCAGGGCTATATTTAGGGTTGCTGTGAAAGAGCGAACCCGGAGGGTCCAGTTGCATGTGGGGCTGCGTAACGGCTCCCCTGGGGAGTTCAGATGTACCCAAAGCCTTCCTTTGGGGGCACTTTTGGATGGGCGAATGGGGCTCGTAACACATTTTCTGTGGCCCGAGTTTTCAGTCGACTGCCAGGCGTGCTAGGGCTATATTTAGGCTTGCGGTGAAAGAGTGAACCCGGAGGGTCCAGTTGCATGTGGGGCTGCGTAAAGGCTCCCCTGGGGAGTTCAGTTGTACCCAAAGCCTTCCTTTGGGGGCACTTCTGGATGGGTGAATGGGGCTTGAAACGCATTTTCTGGAGCCCGAGTTTTCAGTCTTCTGCCATGGTGGCTAGGGGTATATTTAGGGTTGCTCGTAAACAGTGAACAAGGAGGGTCCAGTTGCATGTGGGGCTGCGTAAAGGCTCCCCTGGGGAGTTCACTTGTACCCAAAGCCTTCCTCTGGGGGCACTTTTGGAGGGGCGAATGGGGCTTGTAGAACGTTTTCTGGGGCCCGAGTTTTCAGTCGTCTGCCATGCTGGCTAGGGTTATATTTAGGGTTGCTGTAAAGAGCGAACACGGAGGGTCCAGTTGCATGTGGTACTGCTTTAAGGCTCCCCTGGGGAGTTCACTTGTACCCAAATCCTTCCTCTGGGGGCACTTTTGGATGGGCGAATTAGGCTTTTAACGCATTTTCTGGGGCCCGAGTTTTCAGTCGACTGCCAGGCGGGCCAGGGCTATATTTAGGGTTGCTGTGAAAGAGTGAACCCGGAGGGTCCAGTTGCATGTGGGGCTGCATAAAGGCTCCCCTGGGGAGTTCAGTTGTACCCAAAGCCTTCCTTTGGGGGCACTTCTGGATGGGTGAATGGGGCTTTTAACGCATTTTCTGGTGCCCGAGTTTTCAGTCTTCTGCCATGGTGGCTAGGGGTATATTTAGGGTTGCTGTAAAGAGCGAACACGGAGGGTCCCGTTGCATGTGGGGCTGCGTAAAGGCTCCCCTGGGGAGTTCACTTGTACCCAAAGCCTTCCTCTGGGGGCACTTTTGGATGGGCGAATGGGGCTCGTAACTCATTTTCTGTGGCCCGAGCTTTCAGTCGACTGCCAGGCGTGCTAGGGCTATATTTAGGGTTGCTGTGAAAGAGCGAACACGGAGGGTCCAGTTGCATGTGGGGCTGCGTAACGGCTCCCCTGGGGAGTTCAGATGTACCCAAAGCCTTCCTTTGGGGGCACTTTTGGATGGGCGAATGGGGCTCGTAACACATTTTCTGTGGCCCGAGCTTTCAGTCGACTGCCAGGCGTGCTAGGGCTATATTTAGGCTTGCGGTGAAAGAGTGAACCCGGAGGGTCCAGTTGCATGTGGGGCTGCGTAAAGGCTCCCCTGGGGAGTTCAGTTGTACCCAAAGCCTTCCTTTGGGGGCACTTCTGGATGGGTGAATGGGGCTTGAAACGCATTTTCTGGAGCCCGAGTTTTCAGTCTTCTGCCATGGTGGCTAGGGGTATATTTAGGGTTGCTCGTAAACAGTGAACAAGGAGGGTCCAGTTGCATGTGGGGCTGCGTAAAGGCTCCCCTGGGGAGTTCACTTGTACCCAAATCCTTCCTCTGGGGGCACTTTTGGAGGTGCGAATTAGGCTTTTAACGCATTTTCTGGGGCCCGAGTTTTCAGTCGACTGCCAGGCGGGCCAGGGCTATATTTAGGGTTGCTGTGAAAGAGTGAACCCGGAGGGTCCAGTTGCATGTGGGGCTGCGTAAAGGCTCCCCTGGGGAGTTCACTTGTATTCAAAGCCTTCCTCTGGGGGCACTTTTGGATGGGCGAAAGGGGCTTGAAACGCTTTTTCTGTGGCCCGAGTTTTCAGTTTTCTGCCATGCTGGCTAGGGTTATATTTAGGGTTGCTTGTAAACAGCGAACACGGGCGGTCCAGTTGCATGTGGGGCTTCATAAAGGCTCCCCTGGGGAGTTCACTTGTACCCAAAGCCTTCCTTTGGGGGCACTTTTGGATTGGCGAATTAGGCTTTTAATGCATTTTATGGGGCCCGAGTTTTCAGTCGACTGCCAGGCGGGCCAGGGCTATATTTAGGGTTGCTGTGAAAGAGTGAACCCGGAGGGTCCCGTTGCATGTGAGGCTGCTTTAAGGCTCCCCTGGGGAGTCCAGTTGTACCCAAAGCCTTCCTTTGGGGGCACTTTTGGATTGGCGAATTAGGCTTTTAATGCATTTTCTGGGGCCCGAGTTTTCAGTCGACTGCCAGGCGGGCCAGGGCTATATTTAGGGTTGCTGTGAAAGAGTGAACCCGGAGGGTCCAGTTGCATGTGGGGCTGCTTTAAGGCTCCCCTGGGGAGTCCAGTTGTACCCAAAGCCTTCCTTTGGGGGCACTTTTGGATGGTCCAAGGGGATTCGCAATGCGTTTTCTGAGGCCGGCTTTTTCAGTCTTCTCCCATTGCGCCGAGGGCTATATTTAGGCTTGCGGTGAAAGAGTGAACCCGGAGGGTCCAGTTGCATGTGGGGCTGCATAAAGGCTCCCCTGGGGAGTTCAGTTGTACGCAAAGCCTTCCTTTGGGGGCACTTCTGGATGGGTGAATGGGGCTTTTAACGCTTTTTCTGTGGCCCGAGTTTTCAGTTTTCTGCCATGCTGGCTAGTGTTATATTTAGGGTTGCTTGTAAACAGCGAACACGGGGGGTCCAGTTGCGTATGGGCCTGCATAAAGGCTCCCCTGGGGAGTTCAGTTGTACCCAAAGCCTTCCTTTGGGGGCACTTTTGGATGGTCGAATGGGGCTTGTAGCACGTTTTCTGGGGCCCGATTTTTCAGTCGTCTGCCATGCGGGCCAGGGTTATATTTAGGGTTGCTTTGAAAGAGTGAATACGGAGGGTCCAGTTGCATGTGGGGCTGCTTTAAGGCTCCCCTGGGGAGTCCAGTTGTACCCAAAGCCTTCCTTTGGGGGCACTTTTGGATGGTCCAAGGGGAATCGCAATGCGTTTTCTGAGGCCCGCTTTTTCAGTCTTCTCCCATTGCGCCGAGGGCTATATTAAGGCTTGCGGTGAAAGAGTGAACCCGGAGGGTCCAGTTGCATGTGGGGCTGCATAAAGGCTCCCCTGGGAAGTTCAGTTGTACCCAAAGCCTTCCTTTGGGGGCACTTCTGGATGGGTGAATAGGGTTGAAACGCATTTTCTGGAGCCCGAGTTTTCAGTCTTCTGCCATGGTGGCTAGGGGTATATTTAGGGTTGCTCGTAAACAGTGAACACGGGGGGTCCAGTTGCATGTGAGGCTGCATAAAGGCTCCCCTGGGGAGTTCACTTGTACGCAAAGCCTTCCTCTGGGGGCACTTCTGGATGGGCGAAAGGGGCTTGAAACGCTTTTTCTGTGGCCCGAGTTTTCAGTCTTCTGCCATGCTGGCTAGGGGTATATTTAGGGTTGCTGTAAAGAGCGAACACGGAGGGTCCAGTTGCATGTGGGGCTGCTTTAAGGCTCCCCTGGGGAGTTCAGTTGTACCCAAAGCCTTCCTTTGGGGGCACTTCTGGATGGGTGAATGGGGCTTGAAACGCATTTTCTGGAGCCCGAGTTTTAAGTCTTCTGCCATGGTGGCTAGGGGTATATTTAGGGTTGCTCGTAAACAGTGAACAAGGAGGGTCCAGTTGCATGTGGGGCTGCGTAAAGGCTCCCCTGGGGAGTTCACTTGTACGCAAAGCCTTCCTTTGGGGGCACTTCTGGATGGGTGAATGGGGCTTTTAACGCTTTTTCTGTGGCCCGAGTTTTCAGTTTTCTGCCATGCTGGCTAGTGTTATATTTAGGGTTGCTTGTAAACAGCGAACACGGGGGGTCCAGTTGCGTATGGGCCTGCATAAAGGCTCCCCTGGGGAGTTCAGTTGTACCCAAAGCCTTCCTTTGGGGGCACTTTTGGATGGTCGAATGGGGCTTGTAGCACGTTTTCTGGGGCCCGATTTTTCAGTCGTCTGCCATGCGGGCCAGGGTTATATTTAGGGTTGCTTTGAAAGAGTGAATACGGAGGGTCCAGTTGCATGTGGGGCTGCATAAAGGCTCCCCTGGGGAGTTCACTTGTACGCAAAGCCTTCCTCTGGGGGCACTTTTGGATGGGCGAAAGGGGCTTGAAACGCTTTTTCTGTGGCCCGAGTTTTCAGTCTTCTGCCATGCTGGCTAGGGGTATATTTAGGGTTGCTGTAAAGAGCGAACACGGAGGGTCCAGTTGCATGTGGGGCTGCTTTAAGGCTCCCCTGGGGAGTTCAGACGTACCCAAAGCCTTCCTTTGGGGGCACTTCTGGATGGGTGAATGGGGCTTGAAACGCATTTTCTGGAGCCCGAGTTTTAAGTCTTCTGCCATGGTGGCTAGGGGTATATTTAGGGTTGCTCGTAAACAGTGAACAAGGAGGGTCCAGTTGCATGTGGGGCTGCGTAAAGGCTCCCCTGGGGAGTTCACTTGTACCCAAAGCCTTCCTCTGGGGGCACTTTTGGATGGGCGAATTAGGCTTTTAATGCATTTTCTGGGGCCTGATTTTTCAGTCGACTGCCAGGCGGGCCAGGGCTATATTTAGGGTTGCTGTGAAAGAGCGAACACGGAGGGTCCAGTTGCATGTGGGGCTGCGTATCGGCTCCCCTGGGGAGTTCAGATGTACCCAAAGCCTTCCTTTGGGGGCACTTTTGGATGGGCGAATGGGGCTCGTAACACATTTTCTGTGGCCCGAGCTTTCAGTCGACTGCCAGGCGTGCTAGGGCTATATTTAGGCTTGCGGTGAAAGAGTGAACCCGGAGGGTCCAGTTGCATGTGGGGCTGCGTAAAGGCTCCCCTGGGGAGTTCAGACGTACCCAAAGCCTTCCTTTGGGGGCACTTCTGGATGGGTGAATGGGGCTTGAAACGCATTTTCTGGAGCCCGAGTTTTCAGTCTTCTGCCATGGTGGCTAGGGGTATATTTAGGGTTGCTCGTAAACAGTGAACAAGGAGGGTCCAGTTGCATGTGGGGCTGCGTAAAGGCTCCCCTGGGGAGTTCACTTGTACGCAAAGCCTTCCTTTGGGGGCACTTCTGGATGGGTGAATGGGGCTTTTAACGCTTTTTCTGTGGCCCGAGTTTTCAGTTTTCTGCCATGCTGGCTAGTGTTATATTTAGGGTTGCTTGTAAACAGCGAACACGGGGGGTCCAGTTGCGTATGGGCCTGCATAAAGGCTCCCCTGGGGAGTTCAGTTGTACCCAAAGCCTTCCTTTGGGGGCACTTTTGGATGGTCGAATGGGGCTTGTAGCACGTTTTCTGGGGCCCGATTTTTCAGTCGTCTGCCATGCGGGCCAGGGTTATATTTAGGGTTGCTTTGAAAGAGTGAATACGGAGGGTCCAGTTGCATGTGGGGCTGCATAAAGGCTCCCCTGGGGAGTTCACTTGTACGCAAAGCCTTCCTCTGGGGGCACTTTTGGATGGGCGAAAGGGGCTTGAAACGCTTTTTCTGTGGCCCGAGTTTTCAGTCTTCTGCCATGCTGGCTAGGGGTATATTTAGGGTTGCTGTAAAGAGCGAACACGGAGGGTCCAGTTGCATGTGGGGCTGCGTAAAGGCTCCCCTGGGGAGTTCAGACGTACCCAAAGCCTTCCTTTGGGGGCACTTCTGGATGGGTGAATGGGGCTTGAAACGCATTTTCTGGAGCCCGAGTTTTAAGTCTTCTGCCATGGTGGCTAGGGGTATATTTAGGGTTGCTCGTAAACAGTGAACAAGGAGGGTCCAGTTGCATGTGGGGCTGCGTAAAGGCTCCCCTGGGGAGTTCACTTGTACCCAAAGCCTTCCTCTGGGGGCACTTTTGGAGGGGCGAATTAGGCTTTTAATGCATTTTCTGGGGCCTGATTTTTCAGTCGACTGCCAGGCGGGCCAGGGCTATATTTAGGGTTGCTGTGAAAGAGCGAACCCGGAGGGTCCAGTTGCATGTGGGGCTGCGTAACGGCTCCCCTGGGGAGTTCAGATGTACCCAAAGCCTTCCTTTGGGGGCACTTTTGGATGGGCGAATGGGGCTCGTAACACATTTTCTGTGGCCCGAGCTTTCAGTCGACTGCCAGGCGTGCTAGGGCTATATTTAGGCTTGCGGTGAAAGAGTGAACCCGGAGGGTCCAGTTGCATGTGGGGCTGCGTAAAGGCTCCCCTGGGGAGTTCAGTTGTACCCAAAGCCTTCCTTTGGGGGCACTTCTGGATGGGTGAATGGGGCTTGAAACGCATTTTCTGGAGCCCGAGTTTTCAGTCTTCTGCCATGGTGGCTAGGGGTATATTTAGGGTTGCTCGTAAACAGTGAACAAGGAGGGTCCAGTTGCATGTGGGGCTGCGTAAAGGCTCCCCTGGGGAGTTCACTTGTACCCAAAGCCTTCCTCTGGGGGCACTTTTGGAGGGGCGAATGGGGCTTGTAGAACGTTTTCTGGGGCCCGAGTTTTCAGTCGTCTGCCATGCTGGCTAGGGTTATATTTAGGGTTGCTGTAAAGAGCGAACCCGGAGGGTCCAGTTGCATGTGGTACTGCTTTAAGGCTCCCCTGGGGAGTTCACTTGTACCCAAAGCCTTTCTCTGGGGGCACTTTTGGATGGGCGAATTAGGCTTTTAACGCATTTTCTGGGGCCCGAGTTTTCAGTCGACTGCCAGGCGGGCCAGGGCTATATTTAGGGTTGCTGTGAAAGAGTGAACCCGGAGGGTCCAGTTGCATGTGGGGCTGCATAAAGGCTCCCCTGGGGAGTTCACTTGTACGCAAAGCCTTCCTTTGGGGGCACTTCAGCATGGGTGAATGGGGCTTGAAACGCATTTTCTGGAGCCCGAGTTTTCAGTCTTCTGCCATGGTGGCTAGGGGTATATTTAGGGTTGCTGTAAAGAGCGAACACGGAGGGTCCCGTTGCATGTGGGGCTGCGTAAAGGCTCCCCTGGGGAGTTCACTTGTACCCAAAGCCTTCCTCTGGGGGCACTTTTGGATGGGCGAATGGGGCTCGTAACCCATTTTCTGTGGCCCGAGCTTTCAGTCGACTGCCAGGCTTGCTAGGGCTATATTTAGGGTTGCTGTGAAAGAGCGAACACGGAGGGTCCAGTTGCATGTGGGGCTGCTTTAAGGCTCCCCTGGGGAGTTCAGATGTACCCAAAGCCTTCCTTTGGGGGCACTTTTGGATGGGCGAATGGGGCTCGTAACACATTTTCTGTGGCCCGAGCTTTCAGTCGACTGCCAGGCGTGCTAGGGCTATATTTAGGCTTGCGGTGAAAGAGTGAACCCGGAGGGTCCAGTTGCATGTGGGGCTGCGTAAAGGCTCCCCTGGGGAGTTCAGTTGTACCCAAAGCCTTCCTTTGGGGGCACTTCTGGATGGGTGAATGGGGCTTGAAACGCATTTTCTGGAGCCCGAGTTTTCAGTCTTCTGCCATGGTGGCTAGGGGTATATTTAGGGTTGCTCGTAAACAGTGAACAAGGAGGGTCCAGTTGCATGTGGGGCTGCGTAAAGGCTCCCCTGGGGAGTTCACTTGTACCCAAAGCCTTCCTCTGGGGGCACTTTTGGAGGGGCGAATGGGGCTTGTAGAACGTTTTCTGGGGCCCGAGTTTTCAGTCGTCTGCCATGCTGGCTAGGGTTATATTTAGGGTTGCTGTAAAGAGCGAACACGGAGGGTCCATGTGCATGTGGTGCTGCTTTAAGGCTCCCCTGGGGAGTTCACTTGTACCCAAATCCTTCCTCTGGGGGCACTTTTGGAGGGGCGAATTAGGCTTTTAACGCATTTTCTGTGGCCCGAGTTTTCAGTCGACTGCCAGGCGGGCCAGGGCTATATTTAGGGTTGCTGTGAAAGAGTGAACCCGGAGGGTCCAGTTGCATGTGGGGCTGCATAAAGGCTCCCCTGGGGAGTTCAGTTGTACCCAAAGCCTTCCTTTGGGGGCACTTCTGGATGGGTGAATGGGGCTTTTAACGCTTTTTCTGTGGCCCGAGTTTTCAGTTTTCTGCCATGCTGGCTAGTGTTATATTTAGGGTTGCTTGTAAACAGCGAACACGGGGGGTCCAGTTGCGTATGGGCCTGCATAAAGGCTCCCCTGGGGAGTTCAGTTGTACCCAAAGCCTTCCTCTGGGGGCACTTTTGGATGGTCGAATGGGGCTTGTAGCACGTTTTCTGGGGCCCGATTTTTCAGTCGTCTGCCATGCGGGCCAGGGTTATATTTAGGGTTGCTTTGAAAGAGTGAATACGGAGGGTCCAGTTGCATGTGGGGCTGCATAAAGGCTCCCCTGGGGAGTTCAGTTGTACCCAAAGCCTTCCTTTGGGGGCACTTCTGGATGGGTGAATGGGGCTTGAAACGCATTTTCTGTGGCCCGAGTTTTCAGATTTCTGCCATGCTGGCTAGGGTAAAATTTAGGGTTGCTTGTAAACAGCGAACACGGGGGGTCCAGTTGCGTATGGGCCTGCATAAAGGCTCCCCTGGGGAGTTCAGTTGTACGCAAAGCCTTCCTTTGGGGGCACTTCTGGATGGGTGAATGGGGCTTGAAACGCATTTTCTGGAGCCCGAGTTTTCAGTCTTCTGCCAGGCGGGCCAGGGCTATATTTAGGGTTGCTGTGAAAGAGCGAATACGGAGGGTCCAGTTGCATGTGGGGCTGCTTTAAGGCTCCCCTGGGGAGTCCAGTTGTACCCAAAGCCTTCCTCTGGGGGCACTTTTGGATGGTCCAAGAGGAATCGCAATGCGTTTTCTGATTCCCGCTTTTTCAGTCTTCTCCCATTGCGCCGAGGGCTATATTTAGGCTTGCGGTGAAAGAGTGAACCCGGAGGGTCCAGTTGCATGTGGGGCTGCATAAAGGCTCCCCTGGGAAGTTCAGTTGTACCCAAAGCCTTCCTTTGGGGGCACTTCTGGATGGGTGAATGGGGCTTGAAACGCATTTTCTGGAGCCCGAGTTTTCAGTCTTCTGCCATGGTGGCTAGGGGTATATTTAGGGTTGCTCGTAAACAGTGAACAAGGAGGGTCCAGTTGCATGTGGGGCTGCATAAAGGCTCCCCTGGGGAGTTCACTTGTACGCAAAGCCTTCCTCTGGGGGCACTTCTGGATGGGCGAAAGGGGCTTGAAACGCTTTTTCTGTGGCCCGAGTTTTCAGTCTTCTGCCATGCTGGCTAGGGGTATATTTAGGGTTGCTGTAAAGAGCGAACACGGAGGGTCCAGTTGCATGTGGGGCTGCTTTAAGGCTCCCCTGGGGAGTTCAGACGTACCCAAAGCCTTCCTTTGGGGGCACTTCTGGATGGGTGAATGGGGCTTGAAACGCATTTTCTGGAGCCCGAGTTTTAAGTCTTCTGCCATGGTGGCTAGGGGTATATTTAGGGTTGCTCGTAAACAGTGAACAAGGAGGGTCCAGTTGCATGTGGGGCTGCGTAAAGGCTCCCCTGGGGAGTTCACTTGTACCCAAAGCCTTCCTCTGGGGGCACTTTTGGATGGGCGAATTAGGCTTTTAATGCATTTTCTGGGGCCTGATTTTTCAGTCGACTGCCAGGCGGGCCAGGGCTATATTTAGGGTTGCTGTGAAAGAGCGAACCCGGAGGGTCCAGTTGCATGTGGGGCTGCGTAACGGCTCCCCTGGGGAGTTCAGATGTACCCAAAGCCTTCCTTTGGGGGCACTTTTGGATGGGCGAATGGGGCTCGTAACACATTTTCTGTGGCCCGAGCTTTCAGTCGACTGCCAGGCGTGCTAGGGCTATATTTAGGCTTGCGGTGAAAGAGTGAACCCGGAGGGTCCAGTTGCATGTGGGGCTGCGTAAAGGCTCCCCTGGGGAGTTCAGTTGTACCCAAAGCCTTCCTTTGGGGGCACTTCTGGATGGGTGAATGGGGCTTGAAACGCATTTTCTGGAGCCCGAGTTTTCAGTCTTCTGCCATGGTGGCTAGGGGTATATTTAGGGTTGCTCGTAAACAGTGAACAAGGAGGGTCCAGTTGCATGTGGGGCTGCGTAAAGGCTCCCCTGGGGAGTTCACTTGTACGCAAAGCCTTCCTTTGGGGGCACTTCTGGATGGGTGAATGGGGCTTTTAACGCTTTTTCTGTGGCCCGAGTTTTCAGTTTTCTGCCATGCTGGCTAGTGTTATATTTAGGGTTGCTTGTAAACAGCGAACACGGGGGGTCCAGTTGCGTATGGGCCTGCATAAAGGCTCCCCTGGGGAGTTCAGTTGTACCCAAAGCCTTCCTTTGGGGGCACTTTTGGATGGTCGAATGGGGCTTGTAGCACGTTTTCTGGGGCCCGATTTTTCAGTCGTCTGCCATGCGGGCCAGGGTTATATTTAGGGTTGCTTTGAAAGAGTGAATACGGAGGGTCCAGTTGCATGTGGGGCTGCATAAAGGCTCCCCTGGGGAGTTCACTTGTACGCAAAGCCTTCCTCTGGGGGCACTTCTGGATGGGCGAAAGGGGCTTGAAACGCTTTTTCTGTGGCCCGAGTTTTCAGTCTTCTGCCATGCTGGCTAGGGGTATATTTAGGGTTGCTGTAAAGAGCGAACACGGAGGGTCCAGTTGCATGTGGGGCTGCTTTAAGGCTCCCCTGGGGAGTTCAGACGTACCCAAAGCCTTCCTTTGGGGGCACTTCTGGATGGGTGAATGGGGCTTGAAACGCATTTTCTGGAGCCCGAGTTTTAAGTCTTCTGCCATGGTGGCTAGGGGTATATTTAGGGTTGCTCGTAAACAGTGAACAAGGAGGGTCCAGTTGCATGTGGGGCTGCGTAAAGGCTCCCCTGGGGAGTTCACTTGTACCCAAAGCCTTCCTCTGGGGGCACTTTTGGATGGGCGAATTAGGCTTTTAATGCATTTTCTGGGGCCTGATTTTTCAGTCGACTGCCAGGCGGGCCAGGGCTATATTTAGGGTTGCTGTGAAAGAGCGAACCCGGAGGGTCCAGTTGCATGTGGGGCTGCGTAACGGCTCCCCTGGGGAGTTCAGATGTACCCAAAGCCTTCCTTTGGGGGCACTTTTGGATGGGCGAATGGGGCTCGTAACACATTTTCTGTGGCCCGAGCTTTCAGTCGACTGCCAGGTGCTAGGGCTATATTTAGGCTTGCGGTGAAAGAGTGAACCCGGAGGGTCCAGTTGCATGTGGGGCTGCGTAAAAGGCTCCCCTGGGGAGTTCAGTTGTACCCAAAGCCTTCCTTTGGGGGCACTTCTGGATGGGTGAATGGGGCTTGAAAACGCATTTTCTGGAGCCCGAGTTTTCAGTCTTCTGCCATGGTGGCTAGGGGTATATTTAGGGTTGCTCGTAAACAGTGAACAAGGAGGGTCCAGTTGCATGTGGGGCTGCGTAAAGGCTCCCCTGGGGAGTTCACTTGTACCCAAAGCCTTCCTCTGGGGGCACTTTTGGAGGGGCGAATGGGGCTTGTAGAACGTTTTCTGGGGCCCGAGTTTTCAGTCGTCTGCCATGCTGGCTAGGGTTATATTTAGGGTTGCTGTAAAGAGCGAACACGGAGGGTCCAGTTGCATGTGGTACTGCTTTAAGGCTCCCCTGGGGAGTTCACTTGTACCCAAAGCCTTTCTCTGGGGGCACTTTTGGATGGGCGAATTAGGCTTTTAACGCATTTTCTGGGGCCCGAGTTTTCAGTCGAATGCCAGGCGGGCCAGGGCTATATTTAGGGTTGCTGTGAAAGAGTGAACCCGGAGGGTCCAGTTGCATGTGGGGCTGCATAAAGGCTCCCCTGGGGAGTTCACTTGTACGCAAAGCCTTCCTTTGGGGGCACTTCAGCATGGGTGAATGGGGCTTGAAACGCATTTTCTGGAGCCCGAGTTTTAAGTCTTCTGCCATGGTGGCTAGGGGTATATTTAGGGTTGCTGTAAAGAGCGAACACGGAGGGTCCCGTTGCATGTGGGGCTGCGTAAAGGCTCCCCTGGGGAGTTCACTTGTACCCAAAGCCTTCCTCTGGGGGCACTTTTGGATGGGCGAATGGGGCTCGTAACCCATTTTCTGTGGCCCGAGCTTTCAGTCGACTGCCAGGCTTGCTAGGGCTATATTTAGGGTTGCTGTGAAAGAGCGAACACGGAGGGTCCAGTTGCATGTGGGGCTGCGTAACGGCTCCCCTGGGGAGTTCAGATGTACCCAAAGCCTTCCTTTGGGGGCACTTTTGGATGGGCGAATGGGGCTCGTAACACATTTTCTGTGGCCCGAGCTTTCAGTCGACTGCCAGGCGTGCTAGGGCTATATTTAGGCTTGCGGTGAAAGAGTGAACCCGGAGGGTCCAGTTGCATGTGGGGCTGCGTAAAGGCTCCCCTGGGGAGTTCAGTTGTACCCAAAGCCTTCCTTTGGGGGCACTTCTGGATGGGTGAATGGGGCTTGAAACGCATTTTCTGGAGCCCGAGTTTTCAGTCTTCTGCCATGGTGGCTAGGGGTATATTTAGGGTTGCTCGTAAACAGTGAACAAGGAGGGTCCAGTTGCATGTGGGGCTGCGTAAAGGCTCCCCTGGGGAGTTCACTTGTACCCAAAGCCTTCCTCTGGGGGCACTTTTGGAGGGGCGAATGGGGCTTGTAGAACGTTTTCTGGGGCCCGAGTTTTCAGTCGTCTGCCATGCTGGCTAGGGTTATATTTAGGGTTGCTGTAAAGAGCGAACACGGAGGGTCCATGTGCATGTGGTGCTGCTTTAAGGCTCCCCTGGGGAGTTCACTTGTACCCAAATCCTTCCTCTGGGGGCACTTTTGGAGGGGCGAATTAGGCTTTTAACGCATTTTCTGTGGCCCGAGTTTTCAGTCGACTGCCAGGCGGGCCAGGGCTATATTTAGGGTTGCTGTGAAAGAGTGAACCCGGAGGGTCCAGTTGCATGTGGGGCTGCATAAAGGCTCCCCTGGGGAGTTCAGTTGTACCCAAAGCCTTCCTTTGGGGGCACTTCTGGATGGGTGAATGGGGCTTTTAACGCTTTTTCTGTGGCCCGAGTTTTCAGTTTTCTGCCATGCTGGCTAGTGTTATATTTAGGGTTGCTTGTAAACAGCGAACACGGGGGGTCCAGTTGCGTATGGGCCTGCATAAAGGCTCCCCTGGGGAGTTCAGTTGTACCCAAAGCCTTCCTTTGGGGGCACTTTTGGATGGTCGAATGGGGCTTGTAGCACGTTTTCTGGGGCCCGATTTTTCAGTCGTCTGCCATGCGGGCCAGGGTTATATTTAGGGTTGCTTTGAAAGAGTGAATACGGAGGGTCCAGTTGCATGTGGGGCTGCATAAAGGCTCCCCTGGGGAGTTCAGTTGTACCCAAAGCCTTCCTTTGGGGGCACTTCTGGATGGGTGAATGGGGCTTGAAACGCATTTTCTGTGGCCCGAGTTTTCAGTTTTCTGCCATGCTGGCTAGGGTAAAATTTAGGGTTGCTTGTAAACAGCGAACACGGGGGGTCCAGTTGCGTATGGGCCTGCATAAAGGCTCCCCTGGGGAGTTCAGTTGTACGCAAAGCCTTCCTTTGGGGGCACTTCTGGATGGGTGAATGGGGCTTGAAACGCATTTTCTGGAGCCCGAGTTTTCAGTCTTCTGCCAGGCGGGCCAGGGCTATATTTAGGGTTGCTGTGAAAGAGCGAATACGGAGGGTCCAGTTGCATGTGGGGCTGCTTTAAGGCTCCCCTGGGGAGTCCAGTTGTACCCAAAGCCTTCCTCTGGGGGCACTTTTGGATGGTCCAAGAGGAATCGCAATGCGTTTTCTGATTCCCGCTTTTTCAGTCTTCTCCCATTGCGCCGAGGGCTATATTTAGGCTTGCGGTGAAAGAGTGAACCCGGAGGGTCCAGTTGCATGTGGGGCTGCATAAAGGCTCCCCTGGGAAGTTCAGTTGTACCCAAAGCCTTCCTTTGGGGGCACTTCTGGATGGGTGAATGGGGCTTGAAACGCATTTTCTGGAGCCCGAGTTTTCAGTCTTCTGCCATGGTGGCTAGGGGTATATTTAGGGTTGCTCGTAAACAGTGAACAAGGAGGGTCCAGTTGCATGTGGGGCTGCATAAAGGCTCCCCTGGGGAGTTCACTTGTACGCAAAGCCTTCCTCTGGGGGCACTTCTGGATGGGCGAAAGGGGCTTGAAACGCTTTTTCTGTGGCCCGAGTTTTCAGTCTTCTGCCATGCTGGCTAGGGGTATATTTAGGGTTGCTGTAAAGAGCGAACACGGAGGGTCCAGTTGCATGTGGGGCTGCGTAAAGGCTCCCCTGGGGAGTTCACTTGTACCCAAAGCCTTCCTTTGAGGGCACTTTTGGATGGTCGAATGGGGCTTGTAGCACGTTTTCTGGGGCCCGATTTTTCAGTCGTCTGCCATGCGGGCCAGGGTTATATTTAGGGTTGCTTTGAAAGAGTGAATACGGAGGGTCCAGTTGCATGTGGGGCTGCTTTAAGGCTCCCCTGGGGAGTTCAGTTGTACCCAAAGCCTTCCTTTGGGGGCACTTCTGGATGGGTGAATGGGGCTTGAAACGCATTTTCTGGAGCCCGAGTTTTAAGTCTTCTGCCATGGTGGCTAGGGGTATATTTAGGGTTGCTCGTAAACAGTGAACAAGGAGGGTCCAGTTGCATGTGGGGCTGCGTAAAGGCTCCCCTGGGGAGTTCACTTGTACGCAAAGCCTTCCTTTGGGGGCACTTCTGGATGGGTGAATGGGGCTTTTAACGCTTTTTCTGTGGCCCGAGTTTTCAGTTTTCTGCCATGCTGGCTAGTGTTATATTTAGGGTTGCTTGTAAACAGCGAACACGGGGGGTCCAGTTGCGTATGGGCCTGCATAAAGGCTCCCCTGGGGAGTTCAGTTGTACCCGAAGCCTTCCTTTGGGGGCACTTTTGGATGGTCGAATGGGGCTTGTAGCACGTTTTCTGGGGCCCGATTTTTCAGTCGTCTGCCATGCGGGCCAGGGTTATATTTAGGGTTGCTTTGAAAGAGTGAATACGGAGGGTCCAGTTGCATGTGGGGCTGCATAAAGGCTCCCCTGGGGAGTTCACTTGTACGCAAAGCCTTCCTCTGGGGGCACTTTTGGATGGGCGAAAGGGGCTTGAAACGCTTTTTCTGTGGCCCGAGTTTTCAGTCTTCTGCCATGCTGGCTAGGGGTATATTTAGGGTTGCTGTAAAGAGCGAACACGGAGGGTCCAGTTGCATGTGGGGCTGCTTTAAGGCTCCCCTGGGGAGTTCAGACGTACCCAAAGCCTTCCTTTGGGGGCACTTCTGGATGGGTGAATGGGGCTTGAAACGCATTTTCTGGAGCCCGAGTTTTAAGTCTTCTGCCATGGTGGCTAGGGGTATATTTAGGGTTGCTCGTAAACAGTGAACAAGGAGGGTCCAGTTGCATGTGGGGCTGCGTAAAGGCTCCCCTGGGGAGTTCACTTGTACCCAAAGCCTTCCTCTGGGGGCACTTTTGGATGGGCGAATTAGGCTTTTAATGCATTTTCTGGGGCCTGATTTTTCAGTCGACTGCCAGGCGGGCCAGGGCTATATTTAGGGTTGCTGTGAAAGAGCGAACCCGGAGGGTCCAGTTGCATGTGGGGCTGCGTAACGGCTCCCCTGGGGAGTTCAGATGTACCCAAAGCCTTCCTTTGGGGGCACTTTTGGATGGGCGAATGGGGCTCGTAACACATTTTCTGTGGCCCGAGCTTTCAGTCGACTGCCAGGCGTGCTAGGGCTATATTTAGGCTTGCGGTGAAAGAGTGAACCCGGAGGGTCCAGTTGCATGTGGGGCTGCGTAAAGGCTCCCCTGGGGAGTTCAGTTGTACCCAAAGCCTTCCTTTGGGGGCACTTCTGGATGGGTGAATGGGGCTTGAAACGCATTTTCTGGAGCCCGAGTTTTCAGTCTTCTGCCATGGTGGCTAGGGGTATATTTAGGGTTGCTCGTAAACAGTGAACAAGGAGGGTCCAGTTGCATGTGGGGCTGCGTAAAGGCTCCCCTGGGGAGTTCACTTGTACCCAAAGCCTTCCTCTGGGGGCACTTTTGGAGGGGCGAATGGGGCTTGTAGAACGTTTTCTGGGGCCCGAGTTTTCAGTCGTCTGCCATGCTGGCTAGGGTTATATTTAGGGTTGCTGTAAAGAGCGAACACGGAGGGTCCAGTTGCATGTGGTGCTGCTTTAAGGCTCCCCTGGGGAGTTCACTTGTACCCAAAGCCTTCCTCTGGGGGCACTTTTGGATGGGCGAATTAGGCTTTTAACGCATTTTCTGGGGCCCGAGTTTTCAGTCGACTGCCAGGCGGGCCAGGGCTATATTTAGGGTTGCTGTGAAAGAGTGAACCCGGAGGGTCCAGTTGCATGTGGGGCTGCATAAAGGCTCCCCTGGGGAGTTCACTTGTACGCAAAGCCTTCCTTTGGGGGCACTTCAGCATGGGTGAATGGGGCTTGAAACGCATTTTCTGGAGCCCGAGTTTTCAGTCTTCTGCCATGGTGGCTAGGGGTATATTTAGGGTTGCTGTAAAGAGCGAACACGGAGGGTCCCGTTGCATGTGGGGCTGCGTAAAGGCTCCCCTGGGGAGTTCACTTGTACCCAAAGCCTTCCTCTGGGGGCACTTTTGGATGGGCGAATGGGGCTCGTAACCCATTTTCTGTGGCCCGAGCTTTCAGTCGACTGCCAGGCTTGCTAGGGCTATATTTAGGGTTGCTGTGAAAGAGCGAACACGGAGGGTCCAGTTGCATGTGGGGCTGCGTAACGGCTCCCCTGGGGAGTTCAGATGTACCCAAAGCCTTCCTTTGGGGGCACTTTTGGATGGGCGAATGGGGCTCGTAACACATTTTCTGTGGCCCGAGCTTTCAGTCGACTGCCAGGCGTGCTAGGGCTATATTTAGGCTTGCGGTGAAAGAGTGAACCCGGAGGGTCCAGTTGCATGTGGGGCTGCGTAAAGGCTCCCCTGGGGAGTTCAGTTGTACCCAAAGCCTTCCTTTGGGGGCACTTCTGGATGGGTGAATGGGGCTTGAAACGCATTTTCTGGAGCCCGAGTTTTCAGTCTTCTGCCATGGTGGCTAGGGGTATATTTAGGGTTGCTCGTAAACAGTGAACAAGGAGGGTCCAGTTGCATGTGGGGCTGCGTAAAGGCTCCCCTGGGGAGTTCACTTGTACCCAAAGCCTTCCTCTGGGGGCACTTTTGGAGGGGCGAATGGGGCTTGTAGAACGTTTTCTGGGGCCCGAGTTTTCAGTCTTCTGCCATGCTGGCTAGGGTTATATTTAGGGTTGCTGTAAAGAGCGAACACGGAGGGTCCATGTGCATGTGGTGCTGCTTTAAGGCTCCCCTGGGGAGTTCACTTGTACCCAAATCCTTCCTCTGGGGGCACTTTTGGAGGGGCGAATTAGGCTTTTAACGCATTTTCTGTGGCCCGAGTTTTCAGTCGACTGCCAGGCGGGCCAGGGCTATATTTAGGGTTGCTGTGAAAGAGTGAACCCGGAGGGTCCAGTTGCATGTGGGGCTGCATAAAGGCTCCCCTGGGGAGTTCACTTGTACCCAAAGCCTTCCTTTGGGGGCACTTCTGGATGGGTGAATGGGGCTTTTAACGCTTTTTCTGTGGCCCGAGTTTTCAGTTTTCTGCCATGCTGGCTAGTGTTATATTTAGGGTTGCTTGTAAACAGCGAACACGGGGGGTCCAGTTGCGTATGGGCCTGCATAAAGGCTCCCCTGGGGAGTTCAGTTGTACCCAAAGCCTTCCTTTGGGGGCACTTTTGGATGGTCGAATGGGGCTTGTAGCACGTTTTCTGGGGCCCGATTTTTCAGTCGTCTGCCATGCGGGCCAGGGTTATATTTAGGGTTGCTTTGAAAGAGTGAATACGGAGGGTCCAGTTGCATGTGGGGCTGCATAAAGGCTCCCCTGGGGAGTTCAGTTGTACCCAAAGCCTTCCTTTGGGGGCACTTCTGGATGGGTGAATGGGGCTTGAAACGCATTTTCTGTGGCCCGAGTTTTCAGTTTTCTGCCATGCTGGCTAGGGTAAAATTTAGGGTTGCTTGTAAACAGCGAACACGGGGGGTCCAGTTGCGTATGGGCCTGCATAAAGGCTCCCCTGGGGAGTTCAGTTGTACGCAAAGCCTTCCTTTGGGGGCACTTCTGGATGGGTGAATGGGGCTTGAAACGCATTTTCTGGAGCCCGAGTTTTCAGTCTTCTGCCAGGCGGGCCAGGGCTATATTTAGGGTTGCTGTGAAAGAGCGAATACAAAGGGTCCAGTTGCATGTGGGGCTGCTTTAAGGCTCCCCTGGGGAGTCCAGTTGTACCCAAAGCCTTCCTCTGGGGGCACTTTTGGATGGTCCAAGGGGAATCGCAATGCGTTTTCTGAGGCCCGCTTTTTCAGTCTTCTCCCATTGCGCCGAGGGCTATATTAAGGCTTGCGGTGAAAGAGTGAACCCGGAGGGTCCAGTTGCATGTGGGGCTGCATAAAGGCTCCCCTGGGAAGTTCAGTTGTACCCAAAGCCTTCCTTTGGGGGCACTTCTGGATGGGTGAATGGGGCTTGAAACGCATTTTCTGGAGCCCGAGTTTTCAGTCTTCTGCCATGGTGGCTAGGGTATATTTAGGGTTGCTCGTAAACAGTGAACAAGGAGGGTCCAGTTGCATGTGGGGCTGCATAAAGGCTCCCCTGGGGAGTTCACTTGTACGCAAAGCCTTCCTCTGGGGGCACTTCTGGATTGGGCGAAAGGGGCTTGAAACGCTTTTTCTGTGGCCCGAGTTTTCAGGTCCTTCTGCCATGCTGGCTAGGGGTATATTTAGGGTTTGCTGTAAAGAGCGAACACGGAGGGTCCAGTTTGCATGTGGGGCTGCGTAAAGGCTCCCCTGGGGAGTTCACTTGTACCCAAAGCCTTCCTTTGAGGGCACTTTTGGATGGTCGAATGGGGCCTTGTAGCACGTTTTTCTGGGGCCCGATTTTTCAGTCGTCTGCCATGCGGGCCAGGGTTATATTTAGGGTTGCTTTGAAAGAGTGAATACGGAGGGTCCCAGTTTGCATGTGGGGGCTGTGTAAAGGCTCCCCTGGGGAGTTTCAGACGTACCCAAAGCCTTCCTTTGGGGGCACTTCTGGATGGGTGAATGGGGCTTGAAAACGCATTTTCTGGAGCCCGAGTTTTTCAGTCTTCTGCCATGGTGGGCTAGGGGTATATTTAGGGTTGCTCGTAAACAGTGAACAAGGAGGGTCCAGTTGCATGTGGGGCTGCGTAAAGGCTCCCCTGGGGAGTTCACTTGTACGCAAAAGCCTTCCTTTGGGGGCACTTCTGGATGGGTGAATGGGGCTTTTAACGCTTTTTTCTGTGGCCCGAGTTTTCAGTTTTCTGCCATGCTGGCTAGTGTTTATATTTAGGGTTGCTTGTAAACAGCGAACACGGGGGGTCCAGTTGCGTATGGGCCTGCATAAAGGCTCCCCCTGGGGAGTTTCAGTTGTACCCGAAGCCTTCCTTTGGGGGCACTTTTGGATGGTCGAATGGGGCTTGTAGCACGTTTTTCTGGGGCCCGATTTTTCAGTCGTCTGCCATGCGGGCCAGGGTTATATTTAGGGTTGCTTTGAAAGAGTGAATACGGAGGGTCCAGTTGCATGTGGGGGCTGCATAAAGGCTCCCCTGGGGAGTTCACTTGTACGCAAAGCCTTCCTCTGGGGGCACTTTTTGGATGGGCGAAAGGGGCTTGAAACGCTTTTTCTGTGGCCCCGAGTTTTCAGTCTTCTGCCATGCTGGCTAGGGGTATATTTAGGGTTGCTGTAAAGAGCGAACACGGAGGGTCCAGTTGCATGTGGGGCTGCTTTAAGGCTCCCCTGGGGAGTTCAGACGTACCCAAAGCCTTCCTTTGGGGGCACTTCTGGATGGGTGAATGGGGCTTGAAACGCATTTTCTGGAGCCCGAGTTTTAAGTCTTCTGCCATGGTGGCTAGGGTTATATTTAGGGTTGCTCGTAAACAGTGAACAAGGAGGGTCCAGTTGCATGTGGGGCTGCGTAAAGGCTCCCCCTGGGGAGTTCACTTGTACCCAAAGCCTTCCTCTGGGGGCACTTTTGGATGGGCGAATTAGGCTTTTAATGCATTTTCTGGGGCCTGATTTTTCAGTCGACTGCCAGGCGGGCCAGGGCTATATTTAGGGTTGCTGTGAAAGAGCGAACCCGGAGGGTCCCAGTTGCATGTGGGGCTGCGTAACGGCTCCCCTGGGGAGTTTCAGATGTACCCAAAGCCTTCCTTTGGGGGCACTTTTGGATGGGCGAATGGGGCTCGTAAACACATTTTCTGTGGCCCGAGCTTTCAGTCGACTGCCAGGCGTGCTAGGGCTATATTTAGGCTTGCGGTGAAAGAGTGAACCCGGGAGGGTCCAGTTGCATGTGGGGCTGCGTAAAGGCTCCCCTGGGGAGTTCAGTTGTACCCAAAAGCCTTCCTTTGGGGGCACTTCTGGATGGGTGAATGGGGCTTGAAAACGCATTTTCTGGAGCCCGAGTTTTTCAGTCTTCTGCCATGGTGGCTAGGGGTATATTTAGGGTTGCTCGTAAACAGTGAAACAAGGAGGGTCCAGTTGCATGTGGGGCTGCGTAAAGGCTCCCCTGGGGAGTTCACTTGTACCCAAAGCCTTCCTCTGGGGGCACTTTTTGGAGGGGCGAATGGGGCTTGTAGAAACGTTTTTCTGGGGCCCGAGTTTTCAGTCGTCCTGCCATGCTGGCTAGGGTTATATTTAGGGTTGCTGTAAAGAGCGAACACGGAGGGTCCAGTTGCATGTGGTGCTGCTTTAAGGCTCCCCTGGGGAGTTCACTTGTACCCAAAGCCTTCCTCTGGGGGCACTTTTTGGATGGCGAATTAGGCTTTTAAACGCATTTTCTGGGGCCCGAGTTTTTCAGTCGACTGCCAGGCGGGCCAGGGGCTATATTTAGGGTTGCTGTGAAAGAGTGAACCCGGAGGGTCCAGTTGCATGTGGGGCTGCATAAAAGGCTCCCCTGGGGAGTTTCACTTGTACGCAAAGCCTTCCTTTGGGGGCACTTCAGCATGGGGTGAATGGGGCTTGAAACGCATTTTTCTGGAGCCCGAGTTTTTCAGTCTTCTGCCATGGTGGCTAGGGGTATATTTAGGGTTGCTGTAAAGAGCGAACACGGAGGGTCCCGTTGCATGTGGGGCTGCGTAAAGGCTCCCCTGGGGAGTTCACTTGTACCCAAAGCCTTCCTCTGGGGGCACTTTTGGATGGGCGAATGGGGCTCGTAACCCATTTTCTGTGGCCCGAGCTTTCAGTCGACTGCCAGGCTTGCTAGGGCTATATTTAGGGTTGCTGTGAAAGAGCGAACACGGAGGGTCCAGTTGCATGTGGGGCTGCGTAACGGCTCCCCTGGGGAGTTCAGATGTACCCAAAGCCTTCCTTTGGGGGCACTTTTGGATGGGCGAATGGGGCTCGTAACACATTTTCTGTGGCCCGAGCTTTCAGTCGACTGCCAGGCGTGCTAGGGCTATATTTAGGCTTGCGGTGAAAGAGTGAACCCGGAGGGTCCAGTTGCATGTGGGGCTGCGTAAAGGCTCCCCTGGGGAGTTCAGTTGTACCCAAAGCCTTCCTTTGGGGGCACTTCTGGATGGGTGAATGGGGCTTGAAACGCATTTTCTGGAGCCCGAGTTTTCAGTCTTCTGCCATGGTGGCTAGGGGTATATTTAGGGTCCATGGTGGCTAGGGGTATATTTAGGGTTGCTCGTAAACAGTGAACAAGGAGGGTCCAGTTGCATGTGGGGCTGCGTAAAGGCTCCCCTGGGGAGTTCACTTGTACCCAAAGCCTTCCTCTGGGGGCACTTTTGGAGGGGCGAATGGGGCTTGTAGAACGTTTTCTGGGGCCCGAGTTTTCAGTCGTCTGCCATGCTGGCTAGGGTTATATTTAGGGTTGCTGTAAAGAGCGAACACGGAGGTTCCATGTGCATGTGGTGCTGC
This sequence comes from Anas acuta, assembly GCF_963932015.1. NCBI lineage: Eukaryota > Metazoa > Chordata > Aves > Anseriformes > Anatidae > Anas > Anas acuta. Next base: position 224,505 of record NC_088996.1, read on the forward strand.
TTTAAGGCTCCCCTGGGGAGTTCACTTGTACCCAAATCCTTCCTCTGGGGGCACTTTGGAGGGGCGAATTAGGCTTTTAACGCATTTTCTGGGGCCCGAGTTTTCAGTCGACTGCCAGGCGGGCCAGGGCTATATTTAGGGTTGCTGTGAAAGAGTGAACCCGGAGGGTCCAGTTGCATGTGGGGCTGCATAAAGGCTCCCCTGGGGAGTTCACTTGTACCCAAAGCCTTCCTTTGGGGGCACTTCTGGATGGGTGAATGGGGCTTTTAACGCTTTTTCTGTGGCCCGAGTTTTCAGTTTTCTGCCATGCTGGCTAGTGTTATATTTAGGGTTGCTTGTAAACAGCGAACACGGGGGGTCCAGTTGCGTATGGGCCTGCATAAAGGCTCCCCTGGGAGTTCAGTTGTACCCAAAGCCTTCCTTTGGGGGCACTTTTGGATGGTCGAATGGGGCTTGTAGCACGTTTTCTGGGGCCCGATTTTTCAGTCGTCTGCCATGCGGGCCAGGGTTATATTTAGGGTTGCTTTGAAAGAGTGAATACGGAGGGTCCAGTTGCATGTGGGGCTGCATAAAGGCTCCCCTGGGGAGTTCAGTTGTACCCAAAGCCTTCCTTTGGGGGCACTTCTGGATGGGTGAATGGGGCTTGAAACGCATTTTCTGTGGCCCGAGTTTTCAGTTTTCTGCCATGCTGGCTAGGGTAAAATTTAGGGTTGCTTGTAAACAGCGAACACGGGGGGTCCAGTTGCGTATGGGCCTGCATAAAGGCTCCCCTGGGGAGTTCAGTTGTACCCAAAGCCTTCCTTTGGGGGCACTTCTGGATGGGTGAATGGGGCTTGAAACGCATTTTCTGGAGCCCGAGTTTTCAGTCTTCTGCCAGGCGGGCCAGGGCTATATTTAGGGTTGCTGTGAAAGAGCGAATACGGAGGGTCCAGTTGCATGTGGGGCTGCTTTAAGGCTCCCTGGGGAGTCCAGTTGTACCTAAAGCCTTCCTCTGGGGGCACTTTGGATGGTCCAAGGGGAATCGCAATGCGTTTTCTGAGGCCCGCTTTTCAGTCTTCTCCCATTGCGCCGAGGGCTATATTTAGGCTTGCGGTGAAAGAGTGAACCCGGAGGGTCCAGTTGCATGTGGGGCTGCATAAAGGCTCCCCTGGGAAGTTCAGTTGTACCCAAAGCCTTCCTTTGGGGGCACTTCTGGATGGGTGAATGGGGCTTGAAACGCATTTTCTGGAGCCCGAGTTTTCAGTCTTCTGCCATGGTGGCTAGGGGTATATTTAGGGTTGCTCGTAAACAGTGAACAAGGAGGGTCCAGTTGCATGTGGGGCTGCATAAAGGCTCCCCTGGGGAGTTCACTTGTATTCAAAGCCTTCCTCTGGGGGCACTTTTGGATGGGCGAAAGGGGCTTGAAACGCTTTTTCTGTGGCCCGAGTTTTCAGTTTTCTGCCATGCTGGCTAGGGTTATATTTAGGGTTGCTTGTAAACAGCGAACACGGGCGGTCCAGTTGCATGTGGGGCTGCATAAAGGCTCCCCTGGGGAGTTCACTTGTACCCAAAGCCTTCCTTTGGGGGCACTTTTGGATTGGCGAATTAGGCTTTTAATGCATTTTCTGGGGCCCGAGTTTTCAGTCGACTTCCAGGCGGGCCAGGGCTATATTTAGGGTTGCTGTGAAAGAGTGAACCCGGAGGGTCCAGTTGCATGTGAGGCTGCTTTAAGGCTCCCCTGGGGAGTCCAGTTGTACCCAAAGCCTTCCTTTGGGGGCACTTTTGGATTGGCGAATTAGGCTTTTAATGCATTTTCTGGGGCCCGAGTTTTCAGTCGACTGCCAGGCGGGCCAGGGCTATATTTAGGGTTGCTGTGAAAGAGTGAACCCGGAGGGTCCAGTTGCATGTGGGGCTGCTTTAAGGCTCCCCTGGGGAGTCCAGTTGTACCCAAAGCCTTCTTTGGGGGCACTTTTGGATGGTCCAAGGGGATTCGCAATGCGTTTTCTGAGGCCCGCTTTTTCAGTCTTCTCATATTGCGCCGAGGGTTATATTTAGGCTTGCGGTGAAAGAGTGAACCCGGAGGGTCCAGTTGCATGTGGGGCTGCATAAAGGCTCCCCTGGGGAGTTCACTTGTACGCAAAGCCTTCCTCTGGGGGCACTTCTGGATGGGCGAAAGGGGCTTGAAACGCTTTTTCTGTGGCCCGAGTTTTCAGTCTTCTGCCATGCTGGCTAGGGGTATATTTAGGGTTGCTGTAAAGAGCGAACACGGAGGGTCCAGTTGCATGTGGGGCTGCGTAAAGGCTCCCCTGGGGAGTTCAGATGTACCCAAAGCCTTCCTTTGGGGGCACTTCTGGATGGGTGAATGGGGCTTGAAACGCATTTTCTGGAGCCCGAGTTTTAAGTCTTCTGCCATGGTGGCTAGGGGTATATTTAGGGTTGCTCGTAAACAGTGAACAAGGAGGGTCCAGTTGCATGTGGGGCTGCTTTAAGGCTCCCCTGGGGAGTCCAGTTGTACCCAAAGCCTTCCTTTGGGGGCACTTTTGGATGGTCCAAGGGGATTCGCAATGCGTTTTCTGAGGCCGGCTTTTTCAGTCTTCTCCCATTGCGCCGAGGGCTATATTTAGGCTTGCGGTGAAAGAGTGAACCCGGAGGGTCCAGTTGCATGTGGGGCTGCATAAAGGCTCCCCTGGGGAGTTCAGTTGTACGCAAAGCCTTCCTTTGGGGGCACTTTTGGATGGACGAATGGGGCTTGAAACACATTTTCTGTGGCCCGAGCTTTCAGTTTTCTGCCATGCTGGCTAGTGTTATATTTAGGGTTGCTTGTAAACAGCGAACACGGGGGGTCCAGTTGCGTATGGCCTGCATAAAGGCTCCCCTGGGGAGTTCAGTTGTACCCAAAGCCTTCCTTTGGGGGCACTTTTGGATGGTCGAATGGGGCTTGTAGCACGTTTTCTGGGTGGCCCGATTTTTCAGTCGTCTGCCATGCGGGCCAGGGTTATTTTAGGGTTGCTTTGAAAGAGTGAATACGGAGGGTCCAGTTGCATGTGGGGCTGCTTTAAGGCTCCCCTGGGGAGTCCAGTTGTACCCAAAGCCTTCCTTTGGGGGCACTTTTGGATGGTCCAAGGGGAATCGCAATGCGTTTTCTGAGGCCCGCTTTTTCAGTCTTCTCCCATTTCGCCGAGGGCTATATTAAGGCTTGCGGTGAAAGAGTGAACCCGGAGGGTCCAGTTGCATGTGGGGCTGCATAAAGGCTCCCCTGGGAAGTTCAGTTGTACCCAAAGCCTTCCTTTGGGGGCACTTCTGGATGGGTGAATAGGCTTGAAACGCATTTTCTGGAGCCCGAGTTTTCAGTCTTCTGCCATGGTGGCTAGGGGTATATTTAGGGTTGCTCGTAAACAGTGAACAAGGAGGGTCCAGTTGCATGTGGGGCTGCATAAAGGCTCCCCTGGGGAGTTCACTTGTACGCAAAGCCTTCCTCTGGGGGCACTTTTGGATGGGCGAAAGGGGCTTGAAACGCTTTTTCTGTGGCCCGAGTTTTCAGTCTTCTGCCATGCTGGCTAGGGGTATATTTAGGGTTGCTGTAAAGAGCGAACACGGAGGGTCCAGTTGCATGTGGGGCTGCGTAAAGGCTCCCCTGGGGAGTTCAGATGTACCCAAAGCCTTCCTTTGGGGGCACTTCTGGATGGGTGAATGGGGCTTGAAACGCATTTTCTGGAGCCCGAGTTTTCAGTCTTCTGCCATGGTGGCTAGGGGTATATTTAGGGTTGCTCGTAAACAGTGAACAAGGAGGGTCCAGTTGCATGTGGGGCTGCGTAAAGGCTCCCCTGGGGAGTTCACTTGTACCCAAAGCCTTCCTCTGGGGGCACTTTTGGATGGGCGAATTAGGCTTTTAATGCATTTTCTGGGGCCTGATTTTTCAGTCGACTGCCAGGCGGGCCAGGGCTATATTTAGGGTTGCTGTGAAAGAGCGAACCCGGAGGGTCCAGTTGCATGTGGGGCTGCGTAACGGCTCCCCTGGGGAGTTCAGATGTACCCAAAGCCTTCCTTTGGGGGCACTTTTGGATGGGCGAATGGGGCTTGAAACACATTTTCTGTGGCCCGAGCTTTCAGTCGACTGCCAGGCGTGCTAGGGCTATATTTAGGCTTGCGGTGAAAGAGTGAACCCGGAGGGTCCAGTTGCATGTGGGGCTGTGTAAAGGCTCCCCTGGGGAGTTCAGTTGTACGCAAAGCCTTCCTTTGGGGGCACTTCTGGATGGGTGAATGGGGCTTGAAACGCATTTTCTGGAGCCCGAGTTTTCAGTCTTCTGCCATGGTGGCTAGGGGTATATTTAGGGTTGCTCGTAAACAGTGAACAAGGAGGGTCCAGTTGCATGTGGGGCTGCGTAAAGGCTCCCCTGGGGAGTTCAGTTGTACCCAAAGCCTTCCTCTGGGGGCACTTTTGGAGGGGCGAATGGGGCTTGTAGAACGTTTTCTGGGGCCCGAGTTTTCAGTCGTCTGCCATGCTGGCTAGGGTTATATTTAGGGTTGCTGTAAAGAGCGAACACGGAGGGTCCAGTTGCATGTGGTACTGCTTTAAGGCTCCCCTGGGGAGTTCACTTGTACCCAAATCCTTCCTCTGGGGGCACTTTTGGATGGGCGAATTAGGCTTTTAACGCATTTTCTGGGGCCCGAGTTTTCAGTCGACTGCCAGGCGGGCCAGGGCTATATTTAGGGTTGCTGTGAAAGAGTGAACCCGGAGGGTCCAGTTGCATGTGGGGCTGCATAAAGGCTCCCCTGGGGAGTTCACTTGTACGCAAAGCCTTCCTTTGGGGGCACTTCTGGATGGGTGAATGGGGCTTTTAACGCATTTTCTGGAGCCCGAGTTTTCAGTCTTCTGCCATGGTGGCTAGGGGTATATTTAGGGTTGCTGTAAAGAGTGAACACGGAGGGTCCAGTTGCATGTGGGGCTGCGTAAAGGCTCCCCTGGGGAGTTCACTTGTACCCAAAGCCTTACTTTGGAGGCACTTTTGGATGGGCGAATGGGGCTCGTAACCCATTTTCTGTGGCCCGAGCTTTCAGTCGACTGCAAGGCGTGCTAGGGCTATATTTAGGGTTGCTGTGAAAGAGCGAACACGGAGGGTCCAGTTGCATGTGGAGCTGCGTAACGGCTCCCCTGGGGAGTTCAGATGTACCCAAAGCCTTCCTTTGGGGGCACTTTTGGATGGGCGAATGGGGCTCGTAACACATTTTCTGTGGCCCGAGCTTTCAGTCGACTGCCAGGCGTGCTAGGGCTATATTTAGGCTTGCGGTGAAAGAGTGAACCCGGAGGGTCCAGTTGCATGTGGGGCTGCGTAAAGGCTCCCCTGGGGAGTTCAGTTGTACCCAAAGCCTTCCTTTGGGGGCACTTCTGGATGGGTGAATGGGGCTTGAAACGCATTTTCTGGAGCCCGAGTTTTCAGTCTTCTGCCATGCTGGCTAGGGGTATATTTAGGGTTGCTCGTAAACAGTGAACAAGGAGGGTCCAGTTGCATGTGGGGCTGCGTAAAGGCTCCCCTGGGGAGTTCACTTGTACCCAAAGCCTTCCTCTGGGGGCACTTTTGGAGGGGCGAATAGGGCTTGTAGAACGTTTTCTGGGGCCCGAGTTTTCAGTCGTCTGCCATGCTGGCTAGGGTTATATTTAGGGTTGCTGTAAAGAGCGAACACGGAGGGTCCATGTGCATGTGGTGCTGCTTTAAGGCTCCCCTGGGGAGTTCACTTGTACCCAAATCCTTCCTTTGGGGGCACTTTTGGATGGGCGAATTAGGCTTTTAACGCATTTTCTGGGGCCCGAGTTTTCAGTCGACTGCCAGGCGGGCCAGGGCTATATTTAGGGTTGCTGTGAAAGAGTGAACCCGGAGGGTCCAGTTGCATGTGGGGCTGCATAAAGGCTCCCCTGGGGAGTCCAGTTGTACCCAAAGCCTTCCTTTGGGGGCACTTCTGGATGGGTGAATGGGGCTTTTAACGCTTTTTCTGTGGCCCGAGTTTTCAGTTTTCTGCCATGCTGGCTAGTGTTATATTTAGGGTTGCTTGTAAACAGCGAACACGGGGGGTCCAGTTGCGTATGGGCCTGCATAAAGGCTCCCCTGGGGAGTTCAGTTGTACCCAAAGCCTTCCTTTGGGGGCACTTTTGGATGGTCGAATGGGGCTTGTAGCACGTTTTCTGGGGCCCGATTTTTCAGTCGTCTGCCATGCGGGCCAGGGTTATATTTAGGGTTGCTTTGAAAGAGTGAATACGGAGGGTCCAGTTGCATGTGGGGCTGCATAAAGGCTCCCCTGGGGAGTTCACTTGTACCCAAAGCCTTCCTTTGGGGGCACTTTTGGATGGTCCAAGGGGAATCGCAATGCGTTTTCTGAGGCCCGCTTTTTCAGTCTTCTCCCATTGCGCCGAGGGCTATATTAAGGCTTGCGGTGAAAGAGTGAACCCGGAGGGTCCAGTTGCATGTGGGGCTGCATAAAGGCTCCCCTGGGAAGTTCAGTTGTACCCAAAGCCTTCCTTTGGGGGCACTTCTGGATGGGTGAATAGGGTTGAAACGCATTTTCTGGAGCCCGAGTTTTAAGTCTTCTGCCATGGTGGCTAGGGGTATATTTAGGGTTGCTCGTAAACAGTGAACAAGGAGGGTCCAGTTGCATGTGGGGCTGCGTAAAGGCTCCCCTGGGGAGTTCACTTGTACGCAAAGCCTTCCTCTGGGGGCACTTTTGGATGGGCGAAAGGGGCTTGAAACGCTTTTTCTGTGGCCCGAGTTTTCAGTCTTCTGCCATGCTGGCTAGGGGTATATTTAGGGTTGCTGTAAAGAGCGAACCCGGAGGGTCCAGTTGCATGTGGGGCTGCTTTAAGGCTCCCCTGGGGAGTTCAGATGTACCCAAAGCCTTCCTTTGGGGGCACTTCTGGATGGGTGAATGGGGCTTGAAACGCATTTTCTGGAGCCCGAGTTTTAAGTCTTCTGCCATGGTGGCTAGGGGTATATTTAGGGTTGCTCGTAAACAGTGAACAAGGAGGGTCCAGTTGCATGTGGGGCTGCGTAAAGGCTCCCCTGGGGAGTTCACTTGTACCCAAAGCCTTCCTCTGGGGGCACTTTTGGATGGGCGAATTAGGCTTTTAATGCATTTTCTGGGGCCTGATTTTTCAGTCGACTGCCAGGCGGGCCAGGGCTATATTTAGGGTTGCTGTGAAAGAGCGAACCCGGAGGGTCCAGTTGCATGTGGGGCTGCGTAACGGCTCCCCTGGGGAGTTCAGATGTACCCAAAGCCTTCCTTTGGGGGCACTTTTGGATGGGCGAATGGGGCTCGTAACACATTTTCTGTGGCCCGAGCTTTCAGTCGACTGCCAGGCGTGCTAGGGCTATATTTAGGCTTGCGGGGAAAGAGTGAACCCGGAGGGTCCAGTTGCATGTGGGGCTGCATAAAGGCTCCCCTGGGGAGTTCACTTGTACCCAAAGCCTTCCTTTGGGGGCACTTCTGGATGGGTGAATGGGGCTTTTAACGCTTTTTCTGTGGCCCGAGTTTTCAGTTTTCTGCCATGCTGGCTAGTGTTATATTTAGGGTTGCTTGTAAACAGCGAACACGGGGGGTCCAGTTGCGTATGGGCCTGCATAAAGGCTCCCCTGGGGAGTTCAGTTGTACCCAAAGCCTTCCTTTGGGGGCACTTTTGGATGGTCGAATGGGGCTTGTAGCACGTTTTCTTGGAGCCCGATTTTTCAGTCGTCTGCCATGCGGGCCAGGGTTATATTTAGGGTTGCTTTGAAAGAGTGAATACGGAGGGTCCAGTTGCATGTGGGGCTGCATAAAGGCTCCCCTGGGGAGTTCACTTGTACCCAAAGCCTTCCTTTGGGGGCACTTTTGGATGGTCCAAGGGGAATCGCAATGCGTTTTCTGAGGCCCGCTTTTTCAGTCTTCTCCCATTGCGCCGAGGGCTATATTAAGGCTTGCGGTGAAAGAGTGAACCCGGAGGGTCCAGTTGCATGTGGGGCTGCATAAAGGCTCCCCTGGGAAGTTCAGTTGTACCCAAAGCCTTCCTTTGGGGGCACTTCTGGATGGGTGAATAGGGTTGAAACGCATTTTCTGGAGCCCGAGTTTTAAGTCTTCTGCCATGGTGGCTAGGGGTATATTTAGGGTTGCTCGTAAACAGTGAACAAGGAGGGTCCAGTTGCATGTGGGGCTGCGTAAAGGCTCCCCTGGGGAGTTCACTTGTACGCAAAGCCTTCCTCTGGGGGCACTTTTGGATGGGCGAAAGGGGCTTGAAACGCTTTTTCTGTGGCCCGAGTTTTCAGTCTTCTGCCATGCTGGCTAGGGGTATATTTAGGGTTGCTGTAAAGAGCGAACCCGGAGGGTCCAGTTGCATGTGGGGCTGCTTTAAGGCTCCCCTGGGGAGTTCAGATGTACCCAAAGCCTTCCTTTGGGGGCACTTCTGGATGGGTGAATGGGGCTTGAAACGCATTTTCTGGAGCCCGAGTTTTAAGTCTTCTGCCATGGTGGCTAGGGGTATATTTAGGGTTGCTCGTAAACAGTGAACAAGGAGGGTCCAGTTGCATGTGGGGCTGCGTAAAGGCTCCCCTGGGGAGTTCACTTGTACCCAAAGCCTTCCTCTGGGGGCACTTTTGGATGGGCGAATTAGGCTTTTAATGCATTTTCTGGGGCCTGATTTTTCAGTCGACTGCCAGGCGGGCCAGGGCTATATTTAGGGTTGCTGTGAAAGAGCGAACCCGGAGGGTCCAGTTGCATGTGGGGCTGCGTAACGGCTCCCCTGGGGAGTTCAGATGTACCCAAAGCCTTCCTTTGGGGGCACTTTTGGATGGGCGAATGGGGCTCGTAACACATTTTCTGTGGCCCGAGCTTTCAGTCGACTGCCAGGCGTGCTAGGGCTATATTTAGGCTTGCGGGGAAAGAGTGAACCCGGAGGGTCCAGTTGCATGTGGGGCTGCATAAAGGCTCCCCTGGGGAGTTCACTTGTACCCAAAGCCTTCCTTTGGGGGCACTTCTGGATGGGTGAATGGGGCTTTTAACGCTTTTTCTGTGGCCCGAGTTTTCAGTTTTCTGCCATGCTGGCTAGTGTTATATTTAGGGTTGCTTGTAAACAGCGAACACGGGGGGTCCAGTTGCGTATGGGCCTGCATAAAGGCTCCCCTGGGGAGTTCAGTTGTACCCAAAGCCTTCCTTTGGGGGCACTTTTGGATGGTCGAATGGGGCTTGTAGCACGTTTTCTGGGGCCCGATTTTTCAGTCGTCTGCCATGCGGGCCAGGGTTATATTTAGGGTTGCTTTGAAAGAGTGAATACGGAGGGTCCAGTTGCATGTGGGGCTGCATAAAGGCTCCCCTGGGGAGTTCACTTGTACGCAAAGCCTTCCTCTGGGGGCACTTTTGGATGGGCGAAAGGGGCTTGAAACGCTTTTTCTGTGGCCCGAGTTTTCAGTCTTCTGCCATGCTGGCTAGGGGTATATTTAGGGTTGCTGTAAAGAGCGAACACGGAGGGTCCAGTTGCATGTGGGGCTGCGTAAAGGCTCCCCTGGGGAGTTCAGATGTACCCAAAGCCTTCCTTTGGGGGCACTTCTGGATGGGTGAATGGGGCTTGAAACGCATTTTCTGGAGCCCGAGTTTTAAGTCTTCTGCCATGGTGGCTAGGGGTATATTTAGGGTTGCTCGTAAACAGTGAACAAGGAGGGTCCAGTTGCATGTGGGGCTGCGTAAAGGCTCCCCTGGGGAGTTCACTTGTACGCAAAGCCTTCCTCTGGGGGCACTTTTGGAGGGGCGAATTAGGCTTTTAATGCATTTTCTGGGGCCTGATTTTTCAGTCGACTGCCAGGCGGGCCAGGGCTATATTTAGGGTTGCTGTGAAAGAGTGAACCCGGAGGGTCCAGTTGCATGTGGGGCTGCATAAAGGCTCCCCTGGGGAGTTCAGATGTACCCAAAGCCTTCCTTTGGGGGCACTTTTGGATAGGTGAATGGGGCTCGTAACACATTTTCGGTGGCCCGAGCTTTCAGTCGACTGCCAGGCGTGCTAGGGCTATATTTAGGCTTGCGGTGAAAGAGTGAACCCGGAGGGTCCAGTTGCATGTGGGGCTGCGTAAAGGCTCCCCTGGGGAGTTCAGTTGTACCCAAAGCCTTCCTTTGGGGGCACTTCTGGATGGGTGAATGGGGCTTGAAACGCATTTTCTGGAGCCCGAGTTTTAAGTCTTCTGCCATGGTGGCTAGGGGTATATTTAGGGTTGCTCGTAAACAGTGAACAAGGAGGGTCCAGTTGCATGTGGGGCTGCGTAAAGGCTCCCCTGGGGAGTTCAGTTGTACCCAAAGCCTTCCTCTGGGGGCACTTTTGGATTGGCGAATTAGTCTTTTAATGCATTTTCTGGGGCCCGAGTTTTCAGTCGACTGCCAGGCGGGCCAGGGCTATATTTAGGGTTGCTCGTAAACAGTGAACAAGGAGGGTCCAGTTGCATGTGGGGCTGCGTAAAGGCTCCCCTGGGGAGTTCACTTGTACCCAAAGCCTTCCTCTGGGGGCACTTTTGGAGGGGCGAATTAGGCTTTTAACGCATTTTCTGGGGCCCGAGTTTTCAGTCGACTGCCAGGCGGGCCAGGGCTATATTTAGGGTTGCTGTGAAAGAGCGAATACGGAGGGTCCAGTTGCATGTGGGGCTGCATAAAGGCTCCCCTGGGGAGTTCAGTTGTACCCAAAGCCTTCCTTTGGGGGCACTTCTGGATGGGTGAATGGGGCTTGAAACGCATTTTCTGTGGCCCGAGCTTTCAGTTTTCTGCCATGCTGGCTAGGGTAAAATTTAGGGTTGCTTGTAAACAGCGAACACGGGGGGTCCAGTTGCGTATGGGCCTGCATAAAGGCTCCCCTGGGGAGTTCAGTTGTACGCAAAGCCTTCCTTTGGGGGCACTTCTGGATGGGTGAATGGGGCTTGAAACGCATTTTCTGGAGCCCGAGTTTTCAGTCTTCTGCCAGGCGGGCCAGGGCTATATTTAGGGTTGCTGTGAAAGAGCGAATACGGAGGGTCCAGTTGCATGTGGGGCTGCTTTAAGGCTCCCCTGGGGAGTCCAGTTGTACCCAAAGCCTTCCTCTGGGGGCACTTTTGGATGGTCCAAGGGGAATCGCAATGCGTTTTCTGAGGCCCGATTTTTCAGTCTTCTCCCATTGCGCCGAGGGCTATATTTAGGCTTGCGGTGAAAGAGTGAACCCGGAGGGTCCAGTTGCATGTGGGGCTGCATAAAAGCTCCCCTGGGAAGTTCAGTTGTACCCAAAGCCTTCCTTTGGGGGCACTTCTGGATGGGTGAATGGGGCTTGAAACGCATTTTCTGGAGCCTGAGTTTTCAGTCTTCTGCCATGGTGGCTAGGGGTATATTTAGGGTTGCTCGTAAACAGTGAACAAGGAGGGTCCAGTTGCATGTGGGGCTGCATAAAGGCTCCCCTGGGGAGTTCACTTGTATTCAAAGCCTTCCTCTGGGGGCACTTTTGGATGGGCGAAAGGGGCTTGAAACGCTTTTTCTGTGGCCCGAGTTTTCAGTTTTCTGCCATGCTGGCTAGGGTTATATTTAGGGTTGCTTGTAAACAGCGAACACGGGCGGTCCAGTTGCATGTGGGGCTGCATAAAGGCTCCCCTGGGGAGTTCACTTGTACCCAAAGCCTTCCTTTGGGGGCACTTTTGGATTGGCGAATTAGGCTTTTAATGCATTTTCTGGGGCCCGAGTTTTCAGTCGACTGCCAGGCGGGCCAGGGCTATATTTAGGGTTGCTGTGAAAGAGTGAACCCGGAGGGTCCAGTTGCATGTGGGGCTGCTTTAAGGCTCCCCTGGGGAGTCCAGTTGTACCCAAAGCCTTCCTTTGGGGGCACTTTTGGATTGGCGAATTAGGCTTTTAATGCATTTTCTGGGGCCCGAGTTTTCAGTCGACTGCCAGGCGGGCCAGGGCTATATTTAGGGTTGCTGTGAAAGAGTGAACCCGGAGGGTCCAGTTGCGTATGGGCCTGCATAAAGGCTCCCCTGGGGAGTTCAGTTGTACCCAAAGCCTTCCTTTGGGGGCACTTTTGGATGGTCGAATGGGGCTTGTAGCACGTTTTCTGGGGCCCGATTTTTCAGTCGTCTGCCATGCGGGCCAGGGTTATATTTAGGGTTGCTTTGAAAGAGTGAATACGGAGGGTCTAGTTGCATGTGGGGCTGCTTTAAGGCTCCCCTGGGGAGTCCAGTTGTACCCAAAGCCTTCCTTTGGGGGCACTTTTGGATGGTCCAAGGGGAATCGCAATGCGTTTTCTGAGGCCCGCTTTTTCAGTCTTCTCCCATTGCGCCGAGGGCTATATTAAGGCTTGCGGTGAAAGAGTGAACCCGGAGGGTCCAGTTGCATGTGGGGCTGCATAAAGGCTCCCCTGGGGAGTTCACTTGTACGCAAAGCCTTCCTCTGGGGGCACTTTTGGATGGGCGAAAGGGGCTTGAAACGCTTTTTCTGTGGCCCGAGGTTTCAGTCTTCTGCCATGCTGGCTAGGGGTATATTTAGGGTTGCTGTAAAGAGCGAACACGGAGGGTCCAGTTGCATGTGGGGCTGCGTAAAGGCTCCCCTGGGGAGTTCAGATGTACCCAAAGCCTTCCTTTGGGGGCACTTCTGGATGGGTGAATGGGGCTTGAAACGCATTTTCTGGAGGCCGAGTTTTCAGTCTTCTGCCATGGTGGCTAGGGTTATATTTAGGGTTGTTCGTAAACAGTGAACAAGAAGGGTCCAGTTGCATGTGGGGCTGCGTAAAGGCTCCTCTGGGGAGTTCAGATGTACCCAAAGCCTTCCTTTGGGGGCACTTCTGGATGGGTGAATGGGGCTTGAAACGCATTTTCTGGAGCCCGAGTTTTAAGTCTTCTGCCATGGTGGCTAGGGTTATATTTAGGGTTGCTCGTAAACAGTGAACAAGGAGGGTCCAGTTGCATGTGGGGCTGCGTAAAGGCTCCCCTGGGGAGTTCAGTTGTACCCAAAGCCTTCCTCTGGGGGCACTTTTGGAGGGGCGAATTAGGCTTTTAATGCATTTTCTGGGGCCCGAGTTTTCAGTCGACTGCCAGGTGGGCCAGGGCTATATTTAGGGTTGCTCGTAAACAGTGAACAAGGAGGGTCCAGTTGCATGTGGGGCTGCGTAAAGGCTCCCCTGGGGAGTTCACTTGTACCCAAAGCCTTCCTCTGGGGGCACTTTTGGAGGGGCGAATTAGGCTTTTAACGCATTTTCTGGGGCCCGAGTTTTCAGTCGACTGCCAGGCGGGCCAGGGCTATATTTAGGGTTGCTGTGAAAGAGTGAACCCGGAGGGTCCAGTTGCATGTGGGGCTGCTTTAAGGCTCCCCTGGGGAGTCCAGTTGTACCCAAAGCCTTCCTTTGGGGGCACTTTTGGATGGTCCAAGGGGATTCGCAATGCGTTTTCTGAGGCCGGCTTTTTCAGTCTTCTCCCATTGCGCCGAGGGCTATATTTAGGCTTGCGGTGAAAGAGTGAACCCGAAGGGTCCAGTTGCATGTGGGGCTGCATAAAGGCTCCCCTGGGGAGTTCAGACGTACCCAAAGCCTTCCTTTGGGGGCACTTCTGGATGGGTGAATGGGGCTTGAAACGCATTTTCTGGAGCCCGAGTTTTAAGTCTTCTGCCATGGTGGCTAGGGTTATATTTAGGGTTGCTCGTAAACAGTGAACAAGGAGGGTCCAGTTGCATGTGGGGCTGCGTAAAGGCTCCCCTGGGGAGTTCACTTGTACCCAAAGCCTTCCTCTGGGGGCACTTTTGGATGGGCGAATTAGGCTTTTAATGCATTTTCTGGGGCCTGATTTTTCAGTCGACTGCCAGGCGGGCCAGGGCTATATTTAGGGTTGCTGTGAAAGAGCGAACCCGGAGGGTCCAGTTGCATGTGGGGCTGCGTAACGGCTCCCCTGGGGAGTTCAGATGTACCCAAAGCCTTCCTTTGGGGGCACTTTTGGATGGGCGAATGGGGCTCGTAACACATTTTCTGTGGCCCGAGCTTTCAGTCGACTGCCAGGCGTGCTAGGGCTATATTTAGGCTTGCGGTGAAAGAGTGAACCCGGAGGGTCCAGTTGCATGTGGGGCTGCGTAAAGGCTCCCCTGGGGAGTTCAGTTGTACCCAAAGCCTTCCTTTGGGGGCACTTCTGGATGGGTGAATGGGGCTTGAAACGCATTTTCTGGAGCCCGAGTTTTCAGTCTTCTGCCATGGTGGCTAGGGGTATATTTAGGGTTGCTCGTAAACAGTGAACAAGGAGGGTCCAGTTGCATGTGGGGCTGCGTAAAGGCTCCCCTGGGGAGTTCACTTGTACCCAAAGCCTTCCTCTGGGGGCACTTTTGGAGGGGCGAATGGGGCTTGTAGAACGTTTTCTGGGGCCCGAGTTTTCAGTCGTCTGCCATGCTGGCTAGGGTTATATTTAGGGTTGCTGTAAAGAGCGAACACGGAGGGTCCAGTTGCATGTGGTGCTGCTTTAAGGCTCCCCTGGGGAGTTCACTTGTACCCAAAGCCTTCCTCTGGGGGCACTTTTGGATGGGCGAATTAGGCTTTTAACGCATTTTCTGGGGCCCGAGTTTTCAGTCGACTGCCAGGCGGGCCATGGCTATATTTAGGGTTGCTGTGAAAGAGTGAACCCGGAGGGTCCAGTTGCATGTGGGGCTGCATAAAGGCTCCCCTGGGGAGTTCACTTGTACGCAAAGCCTTCCTTTGGGGGCACTTCAGCATGGGTGAATGGGGCTTGAAACGCATTTTCTGGAGCCCGAGTTTTCAGTCTTCTGCCATGGTGGCTAGGGGTATATTTAGGGTTGCTGTAAAGAGCGAACACGGAGGGTCCCGTTGCATGTGGGGCTGCGTAAAGGCTCCCCTGGGGAGTTCACTTGTACCCAAAGCCTTCCTCTGGGGGCACTTTTGGATGGGCGAATGGGGCTCGTAACCCATTTTCTGTGGCCCGAGCTTTCAGTCGACTGCCAGGCTTGCTAGGGCTATATTTAGGGTTGCTGTGAAAGAGCGAACACGGAGGGTCCAGTTGCATGTGGGGCTGCGTAACGGCTCCCCTGGGGAGTTCAGATGTACCCAAAGCCTTCCTTTGGGGGCACTTTTGGATGGGCGAATGGGGCTCGTAACACATTTTCTGTGGCCCGAGCTTTCAGTCGACTGCCAGGCGTGCTAGGGCTATATTTAGGCTTGCGGTGAAAGAGTGAACCCGGAGGGTCCAGTTGCATGTGGGGCTGCGTAAAGGCTCCCCTGGGGAGTTCAGTTGTACCCAAAGCCTTCCTTTGGGGGCACTTCTGGATGGGTGAATGGGGCTTGAAACGCATTTTCTGGAGCCCGAGTTTTCAGTCTTCTGCCATGGTGGCTAGGGGTATATTTAGGGTTGCTCGTAAACAGTGAACAAGGAGGGTCCAGTTGCATGTGGGGCTGCGTAAAGGCTCCCCTGGGGAGTTCACTTGTACCCAAAGCCTTCCTCTGGGGGCACTTTTGGAGGGGCGAATGGGGCTTGTAGAACGTTTTCTGGGGCCCGAGTTTTCAGTCGTCTGCCATGCTGGCTAGGGTTATATTTAGGGTTGCTGTAAAGAGCGAACACGGAGGTTCCATGTGCATGTGGTGCTGCTTTAAGGCTCCCCTGGGGAGTTCACTTGTACCCAAATCCTTCCTCTGGGGGCACTTTTGGAGGGGCGAATTAGGCTTTTAACGCATTTTCTGGGGCCCGAGTTTTCAGTCGACTGCCAGGCGGGCCAGGGCTATATTTAGGGTTGCTGTGAAAGAGTGAACCCGGAGGGTCCAGTTGCATGTGGGGCTGCATAAAGGCTCCCCTGGGGAGTTCACTTGTACCCAAAGCCTTCCTTTGGGGGCACTTCTGGATGGGTGAATGGGGCTTTTAACGCTTTTTCTGTGGCCCGAGTTTTCAGTTTTCTGCCATGCTGGCTAGTGTTATATTTAGGGTTGCTTGTAAACAGCGAACACGGGGGGTCCAGTTGCGTATGGGCCTGCATAAAGGCTCCCCTGGGGAGTTCAGTTGTACCCAAAGCCTTCCTTTGGGGGCACTTTTGGATGGTCGAATGGGGCTTGTAGCACGTTTTCTGGGGCCCGATTTTTCAGTCGTCTGCCATGCGGGCCAGGGTTATATTTAGGGTTGCTTTGAAAGAGTGAATACGGAGGGTCCAGTTGCATGTGGGGCTGCATAAAGGCTCCCCTGGGGAGTTCAGTTGTACCCAAAGCCTTCCTTTGGGGGCACTTCTGGATGGGTGAATGGGGCTTGAAACGCATTTTCTGTGGCCCGAGTTTTCAGTTTTCTGCCATGCTGGCTAGGGTAAAATTTAGGGTTGCTTGTAAACAGCGAACACGGGGGGTCCAGTTGCGTATGGGCCTGCATAAAGGCTCCCCTGGGGAGTTCAGTTGTACCCAAAGCCTTCCTTTGGGGGCACTTCTGGATGGGTGAATGGGGCTTGAAACGCATTTTCTGGAGCCCGAGTTTTCAGTCTTCTGCCAGGCGGGCCAGGGCTATATTTAGGGTTGCTGTGAAAGAGCGAATACGGAGGGTCCAGTTGCATGTGGGGCTGCTTTAAGGCTCCCCTGGGGAGTCCAGTTGTACCTAAAGCCTTCCTCTGGGGGCACTTTTGGATGGTCCAAGGGGAATCGCAATGCGTTTTCTGAGGCCCGCTTTTTCAGTCTTCTCCCATTGCGCCGAGGGCTATATTTAGGCTTGCGGTGAAAGAGTGAACCCGGAGGGTCCAGTTGCATGTGGGGCTGCATAAAGGCTCCCCTGGGAAGTTCAGTTGTACCCAAAGCCTTCCTTTGGGGGCACTTCTGGATGGGTGAATGGGGCTTGAAACGCATTTTCTGGAGCCCGAGTTTTCAGTCTTCTGCCATGGTGGCTAGGGGTATATTTAGGGTTGCTCGTAAACAGTGAACAAGGAGGGTCCAGTTGCATGTGGGGCTGCATAAAGGCTCCCCTGGGGAGTTCACTTGTATTCAAAGCCTTCCTCTGGGGGCACTTTTGGATGGGCGAAAGGGGCTTGAAACGCTTTTTCTGTGGCCCGAGTTTTCAGTTTTCTGCCATGCTGGCTAGGGTTATATTTAGGGTTGCTTGTAAACAGCGAACACGGGCGGTCCAGTTGCATGTGGGGCTGCATAAAGGCTCCCCTGGGGAGTTCACTTGTACCCAAAGCCTTCCTTTGGGGGCACTTTTGGATTGGCGAATTAGGCTTTTAATGCATTTTCTGGGGCCCGAGTTTTCAGTCGACTTCCAGGCGGGCCAGGGCTATATTTAGGGTTGCTGTGAAAGAGTGAACCCGGAGGGTCCAGTTGCATGTGAGGCTGCTTTAAGGCTCCCCTGGGGAGTCCAGTTGTACCCAAAGCCTTCCTTTGGGGGCACTTTTGGATTGGCGAATTAGGCTTTTAATGCATTTTCTGGGGCCCGAGTTTTCAGTCGACTGCCAGGCGGGCCAGGGCTATATTTAGGGTTGCTGTGAAAGAGTGAACCCGGAGGGTCCAGTTGCATGTGGGGCTGCTTTAAGGCTCCCCTGGGGAGTCCAGTTGTACCCAAAGCCTTCCTTTGGGGGCACTTTTGGATGGTCCAAGGGGATTCGCAATGCGTTTTCTGAGGCCCGCTTTTTCAGTCTTCTCATATTGCGCCGAGGGTTATATTTAGGCTTGCGGTGAAAGAGTGAACCCGGAGGGTCCAGTTGCATGTGGGGCTGCATAAAGGCTCCCCTGGGGAGTTCACTTGTACGCAAAGCCTTCCTCTGGGGGCACTTCTGGATGGGCGAAAGGGGCTTGAAACGCTTTTTCTGTGGCCCGAGTTTTCAGTCTTCTGCCATGCTGGCTAGGGGTATATTTAGGGTTGCTGTAAAGAGCGAACACGGAGGGTCCAGTTGCATGTGGGGCTGCGTAAAGGCTCCCCTGGGGAGTTCAGATGTACCCAAAGCCTTCCTTTGGGGGCACTTCTGGATGGGTGAATGGGGCTTGAAACGCATTTTCTGGAGCCCGAGTTTTAAGTCTTCTGCCATGGTGGCTAGGGGTATATTTAGGGTTGCTCGTAAACAGTGAACAAGGAGGGTCCAGTTGCATGTGGGGCTGCTTTAAGGCTCCCCTGGGGAGTCCAGTTGTACCCAAAGCCTTCCTTTGGGGGCACTTTTGGATGGTCCAAGGGGATTCGCAATGCGTTTTCTGAGGCCGGCTTTTTCAGTCTTCTCCCATTGCGCCGAGGGCTATATTTAGGCTTGCGGTGAAAGAGTGAACCCGGAGGGTCCAGTTGCATGTGGGGCTGCATAAAGGCTCCCCTGGGGAGTTCAGTTGTACGCAAAGCCTTCCTTTGGGGGCACTTTTGGATGGGCGAATGGGGCTTGAAACACATTTTCTGTGGCCCGAGCTTTCAGTTTTCTGCCATGCTGGCTAGTGTTATATTTAGGGTTGCTTGTAAACAGCGAACACGGGGGGTCCAGTTGCGTATGGGCCTGCATAAAGGCTCCCCTGGGGAGTTCAGTTGTACCCAAAGCCTTCCTTTGGGGGCACTTTTGGATGGTCGAATGGGGCTTGTAGCACGTTTTCTGGGGCCCGATTTTTCAGTCGTCTGCCATGCGGGCCAGGGTTATATTTAGGGTTGCTTTGAAAGAGTGAATACGGAGGGTCCAGTTGCATGTGGGGCTGCTTTAAGGCTCCCCTGGGGAGTCCAGTTGTACCCAAAGCCTTCCTTTGGGGGCACTTTTGGATGGTCCAAGGGGAATCGCAATGCGTTTTCTGAGGCCCGCTTTTTCAGTCTTCTCCCATTTCGCCGAGGGCTATATTAAGGCTTGCGGTGAAAGAGTGAACCCGGAGGGTCCAGTTGCATGTGGGGCTGCATAAAGGCTCCCCTGGGAAGTTCAGTTGTACCCAAAGCCTTCCTTTGGGGGCACTTCTGGATGGGTGAATAGGCTTGAAACGCATTTTCTGGAGCCCGAGTTTTCAGTCTTCTGCCATGGTGGCTAGGGGTATATTTAGGGTTGCTCGTAAACAGTGAACAAGGAGGGTCCAGT
Source organism: Anas acuta (assembly GCF_963932015.1). Lineage (NCBI taxonomy): Eukaryota > Metazoa > Chordata > Aves > Anseriformes > Anatidae > Anas > Anas acuta. The sequence goes on from NC_088996.1 coordinate 243,468, forward strand.
TGCATGTGGGGCTGCATAAAGGCTCCCCTGGGGAGTTCACTTGTACGCAAAGCCTTCCTCTGGGGGCACTTTTGGATGGGCGAAAGGGGCTTGAAACGCTTTTTCTGTGGCCCGAGTTTTCAGTCTTCTGCCATGCTGGCTAGGGGTATATTTAGGGTTGCTGTAAAGAGCGAACACGGAGGGTCCAGTTGCATGTGGGGCTGCGTAAAGGCTCCCCTGGGGAGTTCAGATGTACCCAAAGCCTTCCTTTGGGGGCACTTCTGGATGGGTGAATGGGGCTTGAAACGCATTTTCTGGAGCCCGAGTTTTCAGTCTTCTGCCATGGTGGCTAGGGGTATATTTAGGGTTGCTCGTAAACAGTGAACAAGGAGGGTCCAGTTGCATGTGGGGCTGCGTAAAGGCTCCCCTGGGGAGTTCACTTGTACCCAAAGCCTTCCTCTGGGGGCACTTTTGGATGGGCGAATTAGGCTTTTAATGCATTTTCTGGGGCCTGATTTTTCAGTCGACTGCCAGGCGGGCCAGGGCTATATTTAGGGTTGCTGTGAAAGAGCGAACCCGGAGGGTCCAGTTGCATGTGGGGCTGCGTAACGGCTCCCCTGGGGAGTTCAGATGTACCCAAAGCCTTCCTTTGGGGGCACTTTTGGATGGGCGAATGGGGCTCGTAACACATTTTCTGTGGCCCGAGCTTTCAGTCGACTGCCAGGCGTGCTAGGGCTATATTTAGGCTTGCGGTGAAAGAGTGAACCCGGAGGGTCCAGTTGCATGTGGGGCTGTGTAAAGGCTCCCCTGGGGAGTTCAGTTGTACGCAAAGCCTTCCTTTGGGGGCACTTCTGGATGGGTGAATGGGGCTTGAAACGCATTTTCTGGAGCCCGAGTTTTCAGTCTTCTGCCATGGTGGCTAGGGGTATATTTAGGGTTGCTCGTAAACAGTGAACAAGGAGGGTCCAGTTGCATGTGGGGCTGCGTAAAGGCTCCCCTGGGGAGTTCAGTTGTACCCAAAGCCTTCCTCTGGGGGCACTTTTGGAGGGGCGAATGGGGCTTGTAGAACGTTTTCTGGGGCCCGAGTTTTCAGTCGTCTGCCATGCTGGCTAGGGTTATATTTAGGGTTGCTGTAAAGAGCGAACACGGAGGGTCCAGTTGCATGTGGTACTGCTTTAAGGCTCCCCTGGGGAGTTCACTTGTACCCAAATCCTTCCTCTGGGGGCACTTTTGGATGGGCGAATTAGGCTTTTAACGCATTTTCTGGGGCCCGAGTTTTCAGTCGACTGCCAGGCGGGCCAGGGCTATATTTAGGGTTGCTGTGAAAGAGTGAACCCGGAGGGTCCAGTTGCATGTGGGGCTGCATAAAGGCTCCCCTGGGGAGTTCACTTGTACGCAAAGCCTTCCTTTGGGGGCACTTCTGGATGGGTGAATGGGGCTTTTAACGCATTTTCTGGAGCCCGAGTTTTCAGTCTTCTGCCATGGTGGCTAGGGGTATATTTAGGGTTGCTGTAAAGAGTGAACACGGAGGGTCCAGTTGCATGTGGGGCTGCGTAAAGGCTCCCCTGGGGAGTTCACTTGTACCCAAAGCCTTACTTTGGAGGCACTTTTGGATGGGCGAATGGGGCTCGTAACCCATTTTCTGTGGCCCGAGCTTTCAGTCGACTGCAAGGCGTGCTAGGGCTATATTTAGGGTTGCTGTGAAAGAGCGAACACGGAGGGTCCAGTTGCATGTGGGGCTGCGTAACGGCTCCCCTGGGGAGTTCAGATGTACCCAAAGCCTTCCTTTGGGGGCACTTTTGGATGGGCGAATGGGGCTCGTAACACATTTTCTGTGGCCCGAGCTTTCAGTCGACTGCCAGGCGTGCTAGGGCTATATTTAGGCTTGCGGTGAAAGAGTGAACCCGGAGGGTCCAGTTGCATGTGGGGCTGCGTAAAGGCTCCCCTGGGGAGTTCAGTTGTACCCAAAGCCTTCCTTTGGGGGCACTTCTGGATGGGTGAATGGGGCTTGAAACGCATTTTCTGGAGCCCGAGTTTTCAGTCTTCTGCCATGCTGGCTAGGGGTATATTTAGGGTTGCTCGTAAACAGTGAACAAGGAGGGTCCAGTTGCATGTGGGGCTGCGTAAAGGCTCCCCTGGGGAGTTCACTTGTACCCAAAGCCTTCCTCTGGGGGCACTTTTGGAGGGGCGAATAGGGCTTGTAGAACGTTTTCTGGGGCCCGAGTTTTCAGTCGTCTGCCATGCTGGCTAGGGTTATATTTAGGGTTGCTGTAAAGAGCGAACACGGAGGGTCCATGTGCATGTGGTGCTGCTTTAAGGCTCCCCTGGGGAGTTCACTTGTACCCAAATCCTTCCTTTGGGGGCACTTTTGGATGGGCGAATTAGGCTTTTAACGCATTTTCTGGGGCCCGAGTTTTCAGTCGACTGCCAGGCGGGCCAGGGCTATATTTAGGGTTGCTGTGAAAGAGTGAACCCGGAGGGTCCAGTTGCATGTGGGGCTGCATAAAGGCTCCCCTGGGGAGTCCAGTTGTACCCAAAGCCTTCCTTTGGGGGCACTTCTGGATGGGTGAATGGGGCTTTTAACGCTTTTTCTGTGGCCCGAGTTTTCAGTTTTCTGCCATGCTGGCTAGTGTTATATTTAGGGTTGCTTGTAAACAGCGAACACGGGGGGTCCAGTTGCGTATGGGCCTGCATAAAGGCTCCCCTGGGGAGTTCAGTTGTACCCAAAGCCTTCCTTTGGGGGCACTTTTGGATGGTCGAATGGGGCTTGTAGCACGTTTTCTGGGGCCCGATTTTTCAGTCGTCTGCCATGCGGGCCAGGGATATATTTAGGGTTGCTTTGAAAGAGTGAATACGGAGGGTCCAGTTGCATGTGGGGCTGCATAAAGGCTCCCCTGGGGAGTTCACTTGTACCCAAAGCCTTCCTTTGGGGGCACTTTTGGATGGTCCAAGGGGAATCGCAATGCGTTTTCTGAGGCCCGCTTTTTCAGTCTTCTCCCATTGCGCCGAGGGCTATATTAAGGCTTGCGGTGAAAGAGTGAACCCGGAGGGTCCAGTTGCATGTGGGGCTGCATAAAGGCTCCCCTGGGAAGTTCAGTTGTACCCAAAGCCTTCCTTTGGGGGCACTTCTGGATGGGTGAATAGGGTTGAAACGCATTTTCTGGAGCCCGAGTTTTAAGTCTTCTGCCATGGTGGCTAGGGGTATATTTAGGGTTGCTCGTAAACAGTGAACAAGGAGGGTCCAGTTGCATGTGGGGCTGCGTAAAGGCTCCCCTGGGGAGTTCACTTGTACGCAAAGCCTTCCTCTGGGGGCACTTTTGGATGGGCGAAAGGGGCTTGAAACGCTTTTTCTGTGGCCCGAGTTTTCAGTCTTCTGCCATGCTGGCTAGGGGTATATTTAGGGTTGCTGTAAAGAGCGAACCCGGAGGGTCCAGTTGCATGTGGGGCTGCTTTAAGGCTCCCCTGGGGAGTTCAGATGTACCCAAAGCCTTCCTTTGGGGGCACTTCTGGATGGGTGAATGGGGCTTGAAACGCATTTTCTGGAGCCCGAGTTTTAAGTCTTCTGCCATGGTGGCTAGGGGTATATTTAGGGTTGCTCGTAAACAGTGAACAAGGAGGGTCCAGTTGCATGTGGGGCTGCGTAAAGGCTCCCCTGGGGAGTTCACTTGTACCCAAAGCCTTCCTCTGGGGGCACTTTTGGATGGGCGAATTAGGCTTTTAATGCATTTTCTGGGGCCTGATTTTTCAGTCGACTGCCAGGCGGGCCAGGGCTATATTTAGGGTTGCTGTGAAAGAGCGAACCCGGAGGGTCCAGTTGCATGTGGGGCTGCGTAACGGCTCCCCTGGGGAGTTCAGATGTACCCAAAGCCTTCCTTTGGGGGCACTTTTGGATGGGCGAATGGGGCTCGTAACACATTTTCTGTGGCCCGAGCTTTCAGTCGACTGCCAGGCGTGCTAGGGCTATATTTAGGCTTGCGGGGAAAGAGTGAACCCGGAGGGTCCAGTTGCATGTGGGGCTGCATAAAGGCTCCCCTGGGGAGTTCACTTGTACCCAAAGCCTTCCTTTGGGGGCACTTCTGGATGGGTGAATGGGGCTTTTAACGCTTTTTCTGTGGCCCGAGTTTTCAGTTTTCTGCCATGCTGGCTAGTGTTATATTTAGGGTTGCTTGTAAACAGCGAACACGGGGGGTCCAGTTGCGTATGGGCCTGCATAAAGGCTCCCCTGGGGAGTTCAGTTGTACCCAAAGCCTTCCTTTGGGGGCACTTTTGGATGGTCGAATGGGGCTTGTAGCACGTTTTCTGGGGCCCGATTTTTCAGTCGTCTGCCATGCGGGCCAGGGTTATATTTAGGGTTGCTTTGAAAGAGTGAATACGGAGGGTCCAGTTGCATGTGGGGCTGCATAAAGGCTCCCCTGGGGAGTTCACTTGTACGCAAAGCCTTCCTCTGGGGGCACTTTTGGATGGGCGAAAGGGGCTTGAAACGCTTTTTCTGTGGCCCGAGTTTTCAGTCTTCTGCCATGCTGGCTAGGGGTATATTTAGGGTTGCTGTAAAGAGCGAACACGGAGGGTCCAGTTGCATGTGGGGCTGCGTAAAGGCTCCCCTGGGGAGTTCAGATGTACCCAAAGCCTTCCTTTGGGGGCACTTCTGGATGGGTGAATGGGGCTTGAAACGCATTTTCTGGAGCCCGAGTTTTAAGTCTTCTGCCATGGTGGCTAGGGGTATATTTAGGGTTGCTCGTAAACAGTGAACAAGGAGGGTCCAGTTGCATGTGGGGCTGCGTAAAGGCTCCCCTGGGGAGTTCACTTGTACGCAAAGCCTTCCTCTGGGGGCACTTTTGGAGGGGCGAATTAGGCTTTTAATGCATTTTCTGGGGCCTGATTTTTCAGTCGACTGCCAGGCGGGCCAGGGCTATATTTAGGGTTGCTGTGAAAGAGTGAACCCGGAGGGTCCAGTTGCATGTGGGGCTGCATAAAGGCTCCCCTGGGGAGTTCAGATGTACCCAAAGCCTTCCTTTGGGGGCACTTTTGGATAGGTGAATGGGGCTCGTAACACATTTTCGGTGGCCCGAGCTTTCAGTCGACTGCCAGGCGTGCTAGGGCTATATTTAGGCTTGCGGTGAAAGAGTGAACCCGGAGGGTCCAGTTGCATGTGGGGCTGCGTAAAGGCTCCCCTGGGGAGTTCAGTTGTACCCAAAGCCTTCCTTTGGGGGCACTTCTGGATGGGTGAATGGGGCTTGAAACGCATTTTCTGGAGCCCGAGTTTTAAGTCTTCTGCCATGGTGGCTAGGGGTATATTTAGGGTTGCTCGTAAACAGTGAACAAGGAGGGTCCAGTTGCATGTGGGGCTGCGTAAAGGCTCCCCTGGGGAGTTCAGTTGTACCCAAAGCCTTCCTCTGGGGGCACTTTTGGATTGGCGAATTAGTCTTTTAATGCATTTTCTGGGGCCCGAGTTTTCAGTCGACTGCCAGGCGGGCCAGGGCTATATTTAGGGTTGCTCGTAAACAGTGAACAAGGAGGGTCCAGTTGCATGTGGGGCTGCGTAAAGGCTCCCCTGGGGAGTTCACTTGTACCCAAAGCCTTCCTCTGGGGGCACTTTTGGAGGGGCGAATTAGGCTTTTAACGCATTTTCTGGGGCCCGAGTTTTCAGTCGACTGCCAGGCGGGCCAGGGCTATATTTAGGGTTGCTGTGAAAGAGCGAATACGGAGGGTCCAGTTGCATGTGGGGCTGCATAAAGGCTCCCCTGGGGAGTTCAGTTGTACCCAAAGCCTTCCTTTGGGGGCACTTCTGGATGGGTGAATGGGGCTTGAAACGCATTTTCTGTGGCCCGAGCTTTCAGTTTTCTGCCATGCTGGCTAGGGTAAAATTTAGGGTTGCTTGTAAACAGCGAACACGGGGGGTCCAGTAGCGTATGGGCCTGCATAAAGGCTCCCCTGGGGAGTTCAGTTGTACGCAAAGCCTTCCTTTGGGGGCACTTCTGGATGGGTGAATGGGGCTTGAAACGCATTTTCTGGAGCCCGAGTTTTCAGTCTTCTGCCAGGCGGGCCAGGGCTATATTTAGGGTTGCTGTGAAAGAGCGAATACGGAGGGTCCAGTTGCATGTGGGGCTGCTTTAAGGCTCCCCTGGGGAGTCCAGTTGTACCCAAAGCCTTCCTCTGGGGGCACTTTTGGATGGTCCAAGGGGAATCGCAATGCGTTTTCTGAGGCCCGATTTTTCAGTCTTCTCCCATTGCGCCGAGGGCTATATTTAGGCTTGCGGTGAAAGAGTGAACCCGGAGGGTCCAGTTGCATGTGGGGCTGCATAAAAGCTCCCCTGGGAAGTTCAGTTGTACCCAAAGCCTTCCTTTGGGGGCACTTCTGGATGGGTGAATGGGGCTTGAAACGCATTTTCTGGAGCCTGAGTTTTCAGTCTTCTGCCATGGTGGCTAGGGGTATATTTAGGGTTGCTCGTAAACAGTGAACAAGGAGGGTCCAGTTGCATGTGGGGCTGCATAAAGGCTCCCCTGGGGAGTTCACTTGTATTCAAAGCCTTCCTCTGGGGGCACTTTTGGATGGGCGAAAGGGGCTTGAAACGCTTTTTCTGTGGCCCGAGTTTTCAGTTTTCTGCCATGCTGGCTAGGGTTATATTTAGGGTTGCTTGTAAACAGCGAACACGGGCGGTCCAGTTGCATGTGGGGCTGCATAAAGGCTCCCCTGGGGAGTTCACTTGTACCCAAAGCCTTCCTTTGGGGGCACTTTTGGATTGGCGAATTAGGCTTTTAATGCATTTTCTGGGGCCCGAGTTTTCAGTCGACTGCCAGGCGGGCCAGGGCTATATTTAGGGTTGCTGTGAAAGAGTGAACCCGGAGGGTCCAGTTGCATGTGGGGCTGCTTTAAGGCTCCCCTGGGGAGTCCAGTTGTACCCAAAGCCTTCCTTTGGGGGCACTTTTGGATTGGCGAATTAGGCTTTTAATGCATTTTCTGGGGCCCGAGTTTTCAGTCGACTGCCAGGCGGGCCAGGGCTATATTTAGGGTTGCTGTGAAAGAGTGAACCCGGAGGGTCCAGTTGCGTATGGGCCTGCATAAAGGCTCCCCTGGGGAGTTCAGTTGTACCCAAAGCCTTCCTTTGGGGGCACTTTTGGATGGTCGAATGGGGCTTGTAGCACGTTTTCTGGGGCCCGATTTTTCAGTCGTCTGCCATGCGGGCCAGGGTTATATTTAGGGTTGCTTTGAAAGAGTGAATACGGAGGGTCTAGTTGCATGTGGGGCTGCTTTAAGGCTCCCCTGGGGAGTCCAGTTGTACCCAAAGCCTTCCTTTGGGGGCACTTTTGGATGGTCCAAGGGGAATCGCAATGCGTTTTCTGAGGCCCGCTTTTTCAGTCTTCTCCCATTGCGCCGAGGGCTATATTAAGGCTTGCGGTGAAAGAGTGAACCCGGAGGGTCCAGTTGCATGTGGGGCTGCATAAAGGCTCCCCTGGGGAGTTCACTTGTACGCAAAGCCTTCCTCTGGGGGCACTTTTGGATGGGCGAAAGGGGCTTGAAACGCTTTTTCTGTGGCCCGAGGTTTCAGTCTTCTGCCATGCTGGCTAGGGGTATATTTAGGGTTGCTGTAAAGAGCGAACACGGAGGGTCCAGTTGCATGTGGGGCTGCGTAAAGGCTCCCCTGGGGAGTTCAGATGTACCCAAAGCCTTCCTTTGGGGGCACTTCTGGATGGGTGAATGGGGCTTGAAACGCATTTTCTGGAGGCCGAGTTTTCAGTCTTCTGCCATGGTGGCTAGGGTTATATTTAGGGTTGTTCGTAAACAGTGAACAAGAAGGGTCCAGTTGCATGTGGGGCTGCGTAAAGGCTCCTCTGGGGAGTTCAGATGTACCCAAAGCCTTCCTTTGGGGGCACTTCTGGATGGGTGAATGGGGCTTGAAACGCATTTTCTGGAGCCCGAGTTTTAAGTCTTCTGCCATGGTGGCTAGGGTTATATTTAGGGTTGCTCGTAAACAGTGAACAAGGAGGGTCCAGTTGCATGTGGGGCTGCGTAAAGGCTCCCCTGGGGAGTTCAGTTGTACCCAAAGCCTTCCTCTGGGGGCACTTTTGGAGGGGCGAATTAGGCTTTTAATGCATTTTCTGGGGCCCGAGTTTTCAGTCGACTGCCAGGTGGGCCAGGGCTATATTTAGGGTTGCTCGTAAACAGTGAACAAGGAGGGTCCAGTTGCATGTGGGGCTGCGTAAAGGCTCCCCTGGGGAGTTCACTTGTACCCAAAGCCTTCCTCTGGGGGCACTTTTGGAGGGGCGAATTAGGCTTTTAACGCATTTTCTGGGGCCCGAGTTTTCAGTCGACTGCCAGGCGGGCCAGGGCTATATTTAGGGTTGCTGTGAAAGAGTGAACCCGGAGGGTCCAGTTGCATGTGGGGCTGCTTTAAGGCTCCCCTGGGGAGTCCAGTTGTACCCAAAGCCTTCCTTTGGGGGCACTTTTGGATGGTCCAAGGGGATTCGCAATGCGTTTTCTGAGGCCGGCTTTTTCAGTCTTCTCCCATTGCGCCGAGGGCTATATTTAGGCTTGCGGTGAAAGAGTGAACCCGAAGGGTCCAGTTGCATGTGGGGCTGCATAAAGGCTCCCCTGGGGAGTTCACTTGTACCCAAAGCCTTCCTTTGGGGGCACTTCTGGATGGGTGAATGGGGCTTGAAACGCATTTTCTGGAGCCCGAGTTTTCAGTCTTCTGCCATGGTGGCTAGGGGTATATTTAGGGTTGCTCGTAAACAGTGAACAAGGAGGGTCCAGTTGCATGTGGGGCTGCATAAAGGCTCCCCTGGGGAGTCCAGTTGTACCCAAAGCCTTCCTTTGGGGGCACTTTTGGATGGTCCAAGGGGAATCGCAATGCGTTTTCTGAGGCCCGCTTTTTCAGTCTTCTCCCATTTCGCCGAGGGCTATATTAAGGCTTGCGGTGAAAGAGTGAACCCGGAGGGTCCAGTTGCATGTGGGGCTGCATAAAGGCTCCCCTGGGAAGTTCAGTTGTACCCAAAGCCTTCCTTTGGGGGCACTTCTGGATGGGTGAATAGGCTTGAAACGCATTTTCTGGAGCCCGAGTTTTCAGTCTTCTGCCATGGTGGCTAGGGGTATATTTAGGGTTGCTCGTAAACAGTGAACAAGGAGGGTCCAGTTGCATGTGGGGCTGCGTAAAGGCTCCCCTGGGGAGTTCACTTGTACGCAAAGCCTTCCTCTGGGGGCACTTTTGGATGGGCGAAAGGGGCTTGAAACGCTTTTTCTGTGGCCCGAGTTTTCAGTCTTCTGCCATGCTGGCTAGGGGTATATTTAGGGTTGCTGTAAAGAGCGAACACGGAGGGTCCAGTTGCATGTGGGGCTGCGTAAAGGCTCCCCTGGGGAGTTCAGATGTACCCAAAGCCTTCCTTTGGGGGCACTTCTGGATGGGTGAATGGGGCTTGAAACGCATTTTCTGGAGCCCGAGTTTTCAGTCTTCTGCCATGGTGGCTAGGGGTATATTTAGGGTTGCTCGTAAACAGTGAACAAGGAGGGTCCAGTTGCATGTGGGGCTGCGTAAAGGCTCCCCTGGGGAGTTCACTTGTACCCAAAGCCTTCCTCTGGGGGCACTTTTGGATGGGCGAATTAGGCTTTTAATGCATTTTCTGGGGCCTGATTTTTCAGTCGACTGCCAGGCGGGCCAGGGCTATATTTAGGGTTGCTGTGAAAGAGCGAACCCGGAGGGTCCAGTTGCATGTGGGGCTGCGTAACGGCTCCCCTGGGGAGTTCAGATGTACCCAAAGCCTTCCTTTGGGGGCACTTTTGGATGGGCGAATGGGGCTTGAAACACATTTTCTGTGGCCCGAGCTTTCAGTCGACTGCCAGGCGTGCTAGGGCTATATTTAGGCTTGCGGTGAAAGAGTGAACCCGGAGGGTCCAGTTGCATGTGGGGCTGTGTAAAGGCTCCCCTGGGGAGTTCAGTTGTACGCAAAGCCTTCCTTTGGGGGCACTTCTGGATGGGTGAATGGGGCTTGAAACGCATTTTCTGGAGCCCGAGTTTTCAGTCTTCTGCCATGGTGGCTAGGGGTATATTTAGGGTTGCTCGTAAACAGTGAACAAGGAGGGTCCAGTTGCATGTGGGGCTGCGTAAAGGCTCCCCTGGGGAGTTCACTTGTACCCAAAGCCTTCCTCTGGGGGCACTTTTGGAGGGGCGAATGGGGCTTGTAGAACGTTTTCTGGGGCCCGAGTTTTCAGTCGTCTGCCATGCTGGCTAGGGTTATATTTAGGGTTGCTGTAAAGAGCGAACACGGAGGGTCCAGTTGCATGTGGTACTGCTTTAAGGCTCCCCTGGGGAGTTCACTTGTACCCAAATCCTTCCTCTGGGGGCACTTTTGGATGGGCGAATTAGGCTTTTAACGCATTTTCTGGGGCCCGAGTTTTCAGTCGACTGCCAGGCGGGCCAGGGCTATATTTAGGGTTGCTGTGAAAGAGTGAACCCGGAGGGTCCAGTTGCATGTGGGGCTGCATAAAGGCTCCCCTGGGGAGTTCACTTGTACGCAAAGCCTTCCTTTGGGGGCACTTCTGGATGGGTGAATGGGGCTTTTAACGCATTTTCTGGAGCCCGAGTTTTCAGTCTTCTGCCATGGTGGCTAGGGGTATATTTAGGGTTGCTGTAAAGAGCGAACACGGAGGGTCCAGTTGCATGTGGGGCTGCGTAAAGGCTCCCCTGGGGAGTTCACTTGTACCCAAAGCCTTACTTTGGAGGCACTTTTGGATGGGCGAATGGGGCTCGTAACCCATTTTCTGTGGCCCGAGCTTTCAGTCGACTGCAAGGCGTGCTAGGGCTATATTTAGGGTTGCTGTGAAAGAGCGAACACGGAGGGTCCAGTTGCATGTGGGGCTGCGTAACGGCTCCCCTGGGGAGTTCAGATGTACCCAAAGCCTTCCTTTGGGGGCACTTTTGGATGGGCGAATGGGGCTCGTAACACATTTTCTGTGGCCCGAGCTTTCAGTCGACTGCCAGGCGTGCTAGGGCTATATTTAGGCTTGCGGTGAAAGAGTGAACCCGGAGGGTCCAGTTGCATGTGGGGCTGCGTAAAGGCTCCCCTGGGGAGTTCAGTTGTACGCAAAGCCTTTCCTTTGGGGGCACTTCTGGATGGGTGAATGGGGCTTGAAACGCATTTTCTGGAGCCCGAGTTTTCAGTCTTCTGCCATGCTGGCTAGGGGTATATTTAGGGTTGCTCGTAAACAGTGAACAAGGAGGGTCCAGTTGCATGTGGGGCTGCGTAAAGGCTCCCCTGGGGAGTTCACTTGTACCCAAAGCCTTCCTCTGGGGGCACTTTTGGAGGGGCGAATAGGGCTTGTAGAACGTTTTCTGGGGCCCGAGTTTTCAGTCGTCTGCCATGCTGGCTAGGGTTATATTTAGGGTTGCTGTAAAGAGCGAACACGGAGGGTCCATGTGCATGTGGTGCTGCTTTAAGGCTCCCCTGGCGAGTTCACTTGTACCCAAATCCTTCCTCTGGGGGCACTTTTGGATGGGCGAATTAGGCTTTTAACGCATTTTCTGGGGCCCGAGTTTTCAGTCGACTGCCAGGCGGGCCAGGGCTATATTTAGGGTTGCTGTGAAAGAGTGAACCCGGAGGGTCCAGTTGCATGTGGGGCTGCATAAAGGCTCCCCTGGGGAGTCCAGTTGTACCCAAAGCCTTCCTTTGGGGGCACTTCTGGATGGGTGAATGGGGCTTTTAACGCTTTTTCTGTGGCCCGAGTTTTCAGTTTTCTGCCATGCTGGCTAGTGTTATATTTAGGGTTGCTTGTAAACAGCGAACACGGGGGGTCCAGTTGCGTATGGGCCTGCATAAAGGCTCCCCTGGGGAGTTCAGTTGTACCCAAAGCCTTCCTTTGGGGGCACTTTTGGATGGTCGAATGGGGCTTGTAGCACGTTTTCTGGGGCCCGATTTTTCAGTCGTCTGCCATGCGGGCCAGGGTTATATTTAGGGTTGCTTTGAAAGAGTGAATACGGAGGGTCCAGTTGCATGTGGGGCTGCATAAAGGCTCCCCTGGGGAGTTCACTTGTACCCAAAGCCTTCCTTTGGGGGCACTTTTGGATGGTCCAAGGGGAATCGCAATGCGTTTTCTGAGGCCCGCTTTTTCAGTCTTCTCCCATTGCGCCGAGGGCTATATTAAGGCTTGCGGTGAAAGAGTGAACCCGGAGGGTCCAGTTGCATGTGGGGCTGCATAAAGGCTCCCCTGGGAAGTTCAGTTGTACCCAAAGCCTTCCTTTGGGGGCACTTCTGGATGGGTGAATAGGGTTGAAACGCATTTTCTGGAGCCCGAGTTTTAAGTCTTCTGCCATGGTGGCTAGGGGTATATTTAGGGTTGCTCGTAAACAGTGAACAAGGAGGGTCCAGTTGCATGTGGGGCTGCGTAAAGGCTCCCCTGGGGAGTTCACTTGTACGCAAAGCCTTCCTCTGGGGGCACTTTTGGATGGGCGAAAGGGGCTTGAAACGCTTTTTCTGTGGCCCGAGTTTTCAGTCTTCTGCCATGCTGGCTAGGGGTATATTTAGGGTTGCTGTAAAGAGCGAACACGGAGGGTCCAGTTGCATGTGGGGCTGCTTTAAGGCTCCCCTGGGGAGTTCAGATGTACCCAAAGCCTTCCTTTGGGGGCACTTCTGGATGGGTGAATGGGGCTTGAAACGCATTTTCTGGAGCCCGAGTTTTAAGTCTTCTGCCATGGTGGCTAGGGGTATATTTAGGGTTGCTCGTAAACAGTGAACAAGGAGGGTCCAGTTGCATGTGGGGCTGCGTAAAGGCTCCCCTGGGGAGTTCACTTGTACCCAAAGCCTTCCTCTGGGGGCACTTTTGGATGGGCGAATTAGGCTTTTAATGCATTTTCTGGGGCCTGATTTTTCAGTCGACTGCCAGGCGGGCCAGGGCTATATTTAGGGTTGCTGTGAAAGAGCGAACCCGGAGGGTCCAGTTGCATGTGGGGCTGCGTAACGGCTCCCCTGGGGAGTTCAGATGTACCCAAAGCCTTCCTTTGGGGGCACTTTTGGATGGGCGAATGGGGCTCGTAACACATTTTCTGTGGCCCGAGCTTTCAGTCGACTGCCAGGCGTGCTAGGGCTATATTTAGGCTTGCGGGGAAAGAGTGAACCCGGAGGGTCCAGTTGCATGTGGGGCTGCATAAAGGCTCCCCTGGGGAGTTCACTTGTACCCAAAGCCTTCCTTTGGGGGCACTTCTGGATGGGTGAATGGGGCTTTTAACGCTTTTTCTGTGGCCCGAGTTTTCAGTTTTCTGCCATGCTGGCTAGTGTTATATTTAGGGTTGCTTGTAAACAGCGAACACGGGGGGTCCAGTTGCGTATGGGCCTGCATAAAGGCTCCCCTGGGGAGTTCAGTTGTACCCAAAGCCTTCCTTTGGGGGCACTTTTGGATGGTCGAATGGGGCTTGTAGCACGTTTTCTGGGGCCCGATTTTTCAGTCGTCTGCCATGCGGGCCAGGGTTATATTTAGGGTTGCTTTGAAAGAGTGAATACGGAGGGTCCAGTTGCATGTGGGGCTGCATAAAGGCTCCCCTGGGGAGTTCACTTGTACGCAAAGCCTTCCTCTGGGGGCACTTTTGGATGGGCGAAAGGGGCTTGAAACGCTTTTTCTGTGGCCCGAGTTTTCAGTCTTCTGCCATGCTGGCTAGGGGTATATTTAGGGTTGCTGTAAAGAGCGAACACGGAGGGTCCAGTTGCATGTGGGGCTGCGTAAAGGCTCCCCTGGGGAGTTCAGATGTACCCAAAGCCTTCCTTTGGGGGCACTTCTGGATGGGTGAATGGGGCTTGAAACGCATTTTCTGGAGCCCGAGTTTTAAGTCTTCTGCCATGGTGGCTAGGGGTATATTTAGGGTTGCTCGTAAACAGTGAACAAGGAGGGTCCAGTTGCATGTGGGGCTGCGTAAAGGCTCCCCTGGGGAGTTCACTTGTACGCAAAGCCTTCCTCTGGGGGCACTTTTGGAGGGGCGAATTAGGCTTTTAATGCATTTTCTGGGGCCTGATTTTTCAGTCGACTGCCAGGCGGGCCAGGGCTATATTTAGGGTTGCTGTGAAAGAGTGAACCCGGAGGGTCCAGTTGCATGTGGGGCTGCATAAAGGCTCCCCTGGGGAGTTCAGATGTACCCAAAGCCTTCCTTTGGGGGCACTTTTGGATAGGTTAATGGGGCTCGTAACACATTTTCGGTGGCCCGAGCTTTCAGTCGACTGCCAGGCGTGCTAGGGCTATATTTAGGCTTGCGGTGAAAGAGTGAACCCGGAGGGTCCAGTTGCATGTGGGGCTGCGTAAAGGCTCCCCTGGGGAGTTCAGTTGTACCCAAAGCCTTCCTTTGGGGGCACTTCTGGATGGGTGAATGGGGCTTGAAACGCATTTTCTGGAGCCCGAGTTTTAAGTCTTCTGCCATGGTGGCTAGGGGTATATTTAGGGTTGCTCGTAAACAGTGAACAAGGAGGGTCCAGTTGCATGTGGGGCTGCGTAAAGGCTCCCCTGGGGAGTTCAGTTGTACCCAAAGCCTTCCTCTGGGGGCACTTTTGGATTGGCGAATTAGTCTTTTAATGCATTTTCTGGGGCCCGAGTTTTCAGTCGACTGCCAGGCGGGCCAGGGCTATATTTAGGTTTGCTCGTAAACAGTGAACAAGGAGGGTCCAGTTGCATGTGGGGCTGCGTAAAGGCTCCCCTGGGGAGTTCACTTGTACCCAAAGCCTTCCTCTGGGGGCACTTTTGGAGGGGCGAATTAGGCTTTTAACGCATTTTCTGGGGCCCGAGTTTTCAGTCGACTGCCATGCGGGCCAGGGCTATATTTAGGGTTGCTGTGAAAGAGCGAATACGGAGGGTCCAGTTGCATGTGGGGCTGCATAAAGGCTCCCCTGGGGAGTTCAGTTGTACCCAAAGCCTTCCTTTGGGGGCACTTCTGGATGGGTGAATGGGGCTTGAAACGCATTTTCTGTGGCCCGAGCTTTCAGTTTTCTGCCATGCTGGCTAGGGTAAAATTTAGGGTTGCTTGTAAACAGCGAACACGGGGGGTCCAGTTGCGTATGGGCCTGCATAAAGGCTCCCCTGGGGAGTTCAGTTGTACGCAAAGCCTTCCTTTGGGGGCACTTCTGGATGGGTGAATGGGGCTTGAAACGCATTTTCTGGAGCCCGAGTTTTCAGTCTTCTGCCAGGCGGGCCAGGGCTATATTTCGGGTTGCTGTGAAAGAGCGAATACGGAGGGTCCAGTTGCATGTGGGGCTGCTTTAAGGCTCCCCTGGGGAGTCCAGTTGTACCCAAAGCCTTCCTCTGGGGGCACTTTTGGATGGTCCAAGGGGAATCGCAATGCGTTTTCTGAGGCCCGATTTTTCAGTCTTCTCCCATTGCGCCGAGGGCTATATTTAGGCTTGCGGTGAAAGAGTGAACCCGGAGGGTCCAGTTGCATGTGGGGCTGCATAAAAGCTCCCCTGGGAAGTTCAGTTGTACCCAAAGCCTTCCTTTGGGGGCACTTCTGGATGGGTGAATGGGGCTTGAAACGCATTTTCTGGAGCCTGAGTTTTCAGTCTTCTGCCATGGTGGCTAGGGGTATATTTAGGGTTGCTCGTAAACAGTGAACAAGGAGGGTCCAGTTGCATGTGGGGCTGCATAAAGGCTCCCCTGGGGAGTTCACTTGTATTCAAAGCCTTCCTCTGGGGGCACTTTTGGATGGGCGAAAGGGGCTTGAAACGCTTTTTCTGTGGCCCGAGTTTTCAGTTTTCTACCATGCTGGCTAGGGTTATATTTAGGGTTGCTTGTAAACAGCGAACACGGGCGGTCCAGTTGCATGTGGGGCTGCATAAAGGCTCCCCTGGGGAGTTCACTTGTACCCAAAGCCTTCCTTTGGGGGCACTTTTGGATTGGCGAATTAGGCTTTTAATGCATTTTCTGGGGCCCGAGTTTTCAGTCGACTGCCAGGCGGGACAGGGCTATATTTAGGGTTGCTGTGAAAGAGTGAACCCGGAGGGTCCAGTTGCATGTGGGGCTGCTTTAAGGCTCCCCTGGGGAGTCCAGTTGTACCCAAAGCCTTCCTTTGGGGGCACTTTTGGAGGGGCGAATTAGGCTTTTAATGCATTTTCTGGGGCCCGAGTTTTCAGTCGACTGCCAGGCGGGCCAGGGCTATATTTAGGGTTGCTGTGAAAGAGTGAACCCGGAGGGTCCAGTTGCGTATGGGCCTGCATAAAGGCTCCCCTGGGGAGTTCAGTTGTACCCAAAGCCTTCCTTTGGGGGCACTTTTGGATGGTCGAATGGGGCTTGTAGCACGTTTTCTGGGGCCCGATTTTTCAGTCGTCTGCCATGCGGGCCAGGGTTATATTTAGGGTTGCTTTGAAAGAGTGAATACGGAGGGTCTAGTTGCATGTGGGGCTGCTTTAAGGCTCCCCTGGGGAGTCCAGTTGTACCCAAAGCCTTCCTTTGGGGGCACTTTTGGATGGTCCAAGGGGAATCGCAATGCGTTTTCTGAGGCCCGCTTTTTCAGTCTTCTCCCATTGCGCCGAGGGCTATATTAAGGCTTGCGGTGAAAGAGTGAACCCGGAGGGTCCAGTTGCATGTGGGGCTGCATAAAGGCTCCCCTGGGGAGTTCACTTGTACGCAAAGCCTTCCTCTGGGGGCACTTTTGGATGGGCGAAAGGGGCTTGAAACGCTTTTTCTGTGGCCCGAGGTTTCAGTCTTCTGCCATGCTGGCTAGGGGTATATTTAGGGTTGCTGTAAAGAGCGAACACGGAGGGTCCAGTTGCATGTGGGGCTGCGTAAAGGCTCCCCTGGGGAGTTCAGATGTACCCAAAGCCTTCCTTTGGGGGCACTTCTGGATGGGTGAATGGGGCTTGAAACGCATTTTCTGGAGGCCGAGTTTTCAGTCTTCTGCCATGGTGGCTAGGGTTATATTTAGGGTTGTTCGTAAACAGTGAACAAGAAGGGTCCAGTTGCATGTGGGGCTGCGTAAAGGCTCCTCTGGGGAGTTCAGATGTACCCAAAGCCTTCCTTTGGGGGCACTTCTGGATGGGTGAATGGGGCTTGAAACGCATTTTCTGGAGCCCGAGTTTTAAGTCTTCTGCCATGGTGGCTAGGGTTATATTTAGGGTTGCTCGTAAACAGTGAACAAGGAGGGTCCAGTTGCATGTGGGGCTGCGTAAAGGCTCCCCTGGGGAGTTCAGTTGTACCCAAAGCCTTCCTCTGGGGGCACTTTTGGAGGGGCGAATTAGGCTTTTAATGCATTTTCTGGGGCCCGAGTTTTCAGTCGACTGCCAGGCGGGCCAGGGCTATATTTAGGGTTGCTCGTAAACAGTGAACAAGGAGGGTCCAGTTGCATGTGGGGCTGCGTAAAGGCTCCCCTGGGGAGTTCACTTGTACCCAAAGCCTTCCTCTGGGGGCACTTTTGGAGGGGCGAATTAGGCTTTTAACGCATTTTCTGGGGCCCGAGTTTTCAGTCGACTGCCAGGCGGGCCAGGGCTATATTTAGGGTTGCTGTGAAAGAGTGAACCCGGAGGGTCCAGTTGCATGTGGGGCTGCTTTAAGGCTCCCCTGGGGAGTCCAGTTGTACCCAAAGCCTTCCTTTGGGGGCACTTTTGGATGGTCCAAGGGGATTCGCAATGCGTTTTCTGAGGCCGGCTTTTTCAGTCTTCTCCCATTGCGCCGAGGGCTATATTTAGGCTTGCGGTGAAAGAGTGAACCCGAAGGGTCCAGTTGCATGTGGGGCTGCATAAAGGCTCCCCTGGGGAGTTCACTTGTACCCAAAGCCTTCCTTTGGGGGCACTTCTGGATGGGTGAATGGGGCTTGAAACGCATTTTCTGGAGCCCGAGTTTTCAGTCTTCTGCCATGGTGGCTAGGGGTATATTTAGGGTTGCTCGTAAACAGTGAACAAGGAGGGTCCAGTTGCATGTGGGGCTGCATAAAGGCTCCCCTGGGGAGTTCAGTTGTACCCAAAGCCTTCCTCTGGGGGCACTTTTGGAGGGGCGAATTAGGCTTTTAATGCATTTTCTGGGGCCTGATTTTTCAGTCGACTGCCAGGCGGGCCAGCGCTATATTTAGGGTTGCTGTGAAAGAGCGAACACGGAGGGTCCAGTTGCATGTGGGGCTGCGTAACGGCTCCCCTGGGGAGTTCAGATGTACCCAAAGCCTTCCTTTGGGGGCACTTTTGGATGGGCGAATGGGGCTCGTAACACATTTTCTGTGGCCCGAGCTTTCAGTCGACTGCCAGGCGTGCTAGGGCTATATTTAGGCTTGCGGTGAAAGAGTGAACCCGGAGGGTCCAGTTGCATGTGGGGCTGCGTAAAGGCTCCCCTGGGGAGTTCAGTTGTACCCAAAGCCTTCCTCTGGGGGCACTTCTGGATGGGTGAATGGGGCTTGAAACGCATTTTCTGGAGCCCGAGTTTTCAGTCTTCTGCCATGGTGGCTAGGGCTATATTTAGGGTTGCTCGTAAACAGTGAACAAGGAGGGTCCAGTTGCATGTGGGGCTGCGTAAAGGCTCCCCTGGGGAGTTCACTTGTACCCAAAGCCTTCCTTTGGGGGCACTTCTGGATGGGTGAATGGGGCTTGAAACGCTTTTTCTGTGGCCCGAGTTTTCAGTTTTCTGCCATGCTGGCTAGGGTAAAATTTAGGGTTGCTTGTAAACAGCGAACACGGGGGGTCCAGTTGCGTATGGGCCTGCATAAAGGCTCCCCTGGGGAGTTCAGTTGTACGCAAAGCCTTCCTTTGGGGGCACTTCTGGATGGGTGAATGGGGCTTGAAACGCTTTTTCTGTGGCCCGAGTTTTCAGTTTTCTGCCATGCTGGCTAGGGTAAAATTTAGGGTTGCTTGTAAACAGCGAACACGGGGGGTCCAGTTGCGTATGGGCCTGCATAAAGGCTCCCCTGGGGAGTTCAGTTGTACCCAAAGCCTTCCTTTGGGGGCACTTTTGGATGGTCGAATGGGGCTTGTAGCACGTTTTCTGGGGCCCGATTTTTCAGTCGTCTGCCATGCGGGCCAGGGTTATATTTAGGGTTGCTTTGAAAGAGTGAATACGGAGGGTCCAGTTGCATGTGGGGCTGCTTTAAGGCTCCCCTGGGGAGTCCAGTTGTACCCAAAGCCTTCCTTTGGGGGCACTTTTGGATTGGCGAATTAGGCTTTTAATGCATTTTCTGGGGCCCGAGTTTTCAGTCGACTGCCAGGCGGGCCAGGGCTATATTTAGGGTTGCTGTGAAAGAGTGAACCCGGAGGGTCCAGTTGCATGTGGGGCTGCTTTAAGGCTCCCCTGGGGAGTCCAGTTGTACCCAAAGCCTTCCTTTGGGGGCACTTTTGGATGGTCCAAGGGGATTCGCAATGCGTTTTCTGAGGCCGGCTTTTTCAGTCTTCTCCCATTGCGCCGAGGGCTATATTTAGGCTTGCGGTGAAAGAGTGAACCCGGAGGGTCCAGTTGCATGTGGGGCTGCATAAAGGCTCCCCTGGGGAGTTCACTTGTACCCAAAGCCTTCCTTTGGGGGCACTTCTGGATGGGTGAATGGGGCTTGAAACGCATTTTCTGGAGCCCGAGTTTTCAGTCTTCTGCCATGGTGGCTAGGGGTATATTTAGGGTTGCTCGTAAACAGTGAACAAGGAGGGTCCAGTTGCATGTGGGGCTGCGTAAAGGCTCCCCTGGGGAGTTCACTTGTACCCAAAGCCTTCCTCTGGGGGCACTTTTGGAGGGGCGAATTAGGCTTTTAATGCATTTTCTGGGGCCTGATTTTTCAGTCGACTGCCAGGCGGGCCAGGGCTATATTTAGGGTTGCTGTAAAAGAGCGAACACGGAGGGTCCAGTTGCATGTGGGGCTGCGTAACGGCTCCCCTGGGGAGTTCAGATGTACCCAAAGCCTTCCTTTGGGGGCACTTTTGGATGGGCGAATGGGGCTCGTAACACATTTTCTGTGGCCCGAGCTTTCAGTCGACTGCCAGGCGTGCTAGGGCTATATTTAGGCTTGCGGTGAAAGAGTGAACCCGGAGGGTCCAGTTGCATGTGGGGCTGCGTAAAGACTCCCCTGGGGAGTTCAGTTGTACGCAAAGCCTTCCTTTGGGGGCACTTCTGGATGGGTGAATGGGGCTTGAAACGCATTTTCTGGAGCCCGAGTTTTCAGTCTTCTGCCATGCTGGCTAGGGGTATATTTAGGGTTGCTCGTAAACAGTGAACCCGGAGGGTCCAGTTGCATGTGGGGCTGCTTTAAGGCTCCCCTGGGGAGTCCAGTTGTACCCAAAGCCTTCCTTTGGGGGCACTTTTGGATGGTCCAAGGGGATTCGCAATGCGTTTTCTGAGGCCGGCTTTTTCAGTCTTCTCCCATTGCGCCGAGGGCTATATTTAGGCTTGCGGTGAAAGAGTGAACCCGGAGGGTCCAGTTGCATGTGGGGCTGCATAAAGGCTCCCCTGGGGAGTTCACTTGTACCCAAAGCCTTCCTTTGGGGGCACTTCTGGATGGGTGAATGGGGCTTGAAACGCATTTTCTGGAGCCCGAGTTTTCAGTCTTCTGCCATGGTGGCTAGGGGTATATTTAGGGTTGCTCGTAAACAGTGAACAAGGAGGGTCCAGTTGCATGTGGGGCTGCGTAAAGGCTCCCCTGGGGAGTTCACTTGTACCCAAAGCCTTCCTCTGGGGGCACTTTTGGAGGGGCGAATTAGGCTTTTAATGCATTTTCTGGGGCCTGATTTTTCAGTCGACTGCCAGGCGGGCCAGGGCTATATTTAGGGTTGCTGTAAAAGAGCGAACACGGAGGGTCCAGTTGCATGTGGGGCTGCGTAACGGCTCCCCTGGGGAGTTCAGATGTACCCAAAGCCTTCCTTTGGGGGCACTTTTGGATGGGCGAATGGGGCTCGTAACACATTTTCTGTGGCCCGAGCTTTCAGTCGACTGCCAGGCGTGCTAGGGCTATATTTAGGCTTGCGGTGAAAGAGTGAACCCGGAGGGTCCAGTTGCATGTGGGGCTGCGTAAAGACTCCCCTGGGGAGTTCAGTTGTACGCAAAGCCTTCCTTTGGGGGCACTTCTGGATGGGTGAATGGGGCTTGAAACGCATTTTCTGGAGCCCGAGTTTTCAGTCTTCTGCCATGCTGGCTAGGGGTATATTTAGGGTTGCTCGTAAACAGTGAACAAGGAGGGTCCAGTTGCATGTGGGGCTGCGTAAAGGCTCCCCTGGGGAGTTCAGTTGTACCCAAAGCCTTCCTCTGGGGGCACTTTTGGATGGGCGAATTAGGCTTGAAACGCATTTTCTGGGGCCCGAGTTTTCAGTCGACTGCCAGGCGGGCCAGGGCTATATTTAGGGTTGCTGTGAAAGAGTGAACCCGGAGGGTCCAGTTGCATGTGGGGCTGCATAAAGGCTCCCCTGGGTAGTTCACTTGTACCCAAAGCCTTCCTTTGGGGGCACTTCTGGATGGGTGAATGGGGCTTTTAACGCATTTTCTGGAGCCCGAGTTTTCAGTCTTCTGCCATGGTGGCTAGGGGTATATTTAGGATTGCTGTAAAGAGCGAACACGGAGGGTCCAGTTGCATGTGGGGCTGCATAAAGGCTCCCCTGGGGAGTTCACTTGTACCCAAAGCCTTCCTTTGGAGGCACTTTTGGATGGTCGAATGGGGCTCGTAACCCATTTTCTGTGGCCCGAGCTTTCAGTCGACTGCCAGGCGTGCTAGGGCTATATTTAGGGTTGCTGTGAAAGAGCGAACACGGAGGGTCCAGTTGCATGTGGGGCTGCGTAACGGCTCCCCTGGGGAGTTCAGATGTACCCAAAGCCTTCCTTTGGGGGCACTTTTGGATGGGCGAATGGGGCTCGTAACACATTTTCTGTGGCCCGAGCTTTCAGTCGACTGCCAGGCGTGCTAGGGCTATATTTAGGCTTGCGGTGAAAGAGTGAACCCGGAGGGTCCAGTTGCATGTGGGGCTGCGTAAAGGCTCCCCTGGGGAGTTCAGTTGTACCCAAAGCCTTCCTTTGGGGGCACTTCTGGATGGGTGAATGGGGCTTGAAACGCATTTTCTGGAGCCCGAGTTTTAAGTCTTCTGCCATGGTGGCTAGGGGTATATTTAGGGTTGCTCGTAAACAGTGAACAAGGAGGGTCCAGTTGCATGTGGGGCTGCGTAAAGGCTCCCCTGGGGAGTTCACTTGTACGCAAAGCCTTCCTCTGGGGGCACTTTTGGAGGGGCGAATTAGGCTTTTAATGCATTTTCTGGGGCCTGATTTTTCAGTCGACTGCCAGGCGGGCCAGGGCTATATTTAGGGTTGCTGTGAAAGAGCGAACACGGAGGGTCCCGTTGCATGTGGGGCTGCGTAACGGCTCCCCTGGGGAGTTCAGATGTACCCAAAGCCTTCCTTTGGGGGCACTTTTGGATGGGCGAATGGGGCTCGTAACACATTTTCGGTGGCCCGAGCTTTCAGTCGACTGCCAGGCGTGCTAGGGCTATATTTAGGGTTGCTGTGAAAGAGTGAACCCGGAGGGTCCAGTTGCATGTGGGGCTGCGTAAAGGCTCCCCTGGGGAGTTCAGTTGTACCCAAAGCCTTCCTTTGGGGGCACTTCTGGATGGGTGAATGGGGCTTGAAACGCATTTTCTGGAGCCCGAGTTTTAAGTCTTCTGCCATGGTGGCTAGGGGTATATTTAGGGTTGCTCGTAAACAGTGAACAAGGAGGGTCCAGTTGCATGTGGGGCTGCGTAAAGGCTCCCCTGGGGAGTTCAGTTGTACCCAATGCCTTCCTCTGGGGGCACTTTTGGAGGGGCGAATTAGGCTTTTAACGCATTTTCTGGGGCCCGAGTTTTCAGTCGACTGCCAGGCGGGCCAGGGCTATATTTAGGGTTGCTGTGAAAGAGTGAACCCGGAGGGTCCAGTTGCATGTGGGGCTGCTTTAAGGCTCCCCTGGGGAGTTCAGATGTACCCAAAGCCTTCCTTTGGGGGCACTTCTGGATGGGTGAATGGGGCTTTTAACGCATTTTCTGGAGCCCGAGTTTTCAGTCTTCTGCCATGGTGGCTAGTGTTATATTTAGGGTTGCTGTAAAGAGCGAACACGGAGGGTCCAGTTGCATGTGGGGCTGCGTAAAGGCTCCCCTGGGGAGTTCACTTGTACCCAAAGCCTTCCTTTGGGGGCACTTTTGGATGGGCGAATGGGGCTCGTAACCCATTTTCTGTGGCCCGAGCTTTCAGTCGACTGCCAGGCGTGCTAGGGCTATATTTAGGGTTGCTGTGAAAGAGCGAACACGGAGGGTCCAGTTGCATGTGGGGCTGCGTAACGGCTCCCATGGGGAGTTCAGATGTACCCAAAGCCTTCCTTTGGGGGCACTTCTGGATGGGTGAATGGGGCTTTTAACGCTTTTTCTGTGGCCCGAGTTTTCAGTTTTCTGCCATGCTGGCTAGTGTTATATTTAGGGTTGCTTGTAAACAGCGAACACGGGGGGTCCAGTTGCGTATGGGCCTGCATAAAGGCTCCCCTGGGGAGTTCAGTTGTACCCAAAGCCTTCCTTTGGGGGCACTTTTGGATGGTCCAAGGGGAATCGCAATGCGTTTTCTGAGGCCCGCTTTTTCAGTCTTCTCCCATTGCGCCGAGGGCTATATTAAGGCTTGCGGTGTAAGAGTGAACCCGGAGGGTCCAGTTGCATGTGGGGCTGCATAAAGGCTCCCCTGGGAAGTTCAGTTGTACCCAAAGCCTTCCTTTGGGGGCACTTCTGGATGGGTGAATAGGGTTGAAACGCATTTTCTGGAGCCCGAGTTTTCAGTCTTCTGCCATGGTGGCTAGGGGTATATTTAGGGTTGCTCGTAAACAGTGAACAAGGAGGGTCCAGTTGCATGTGGGGCTGCATAAAGGCTCCCCTGGGGAGTTCACTTGTACGCAAAGACTTCCTCTGGGGGCACTTTTGGATGGGCGAAAGGGGCTTGAAACGCTTTTTCTGTGGCCCGAGTTTTCAGTCTTCTGCCATGCTGGCTAAGGGTATATTTAGGGTTGCTGTAAAGAGCGAACACGGAGGGTCCAGTTGCATGTGGGGCTGCTTTAAGGCTCCCCTGGGGAGTTCAGATGTACCCAAAGCCTTCCTTTGGGGGCACTTCTGGATGGGTGAATGGGGCTTGAAACGCATTTTCTGGAGGCCGAGTTTTAAGTCTTCTGCCATGGTTGCTAGGGGTATATTTAGGGTTGCTCGTAAACAGTGAACAAGGAGGGTCCAGTTGCATGTGGGGCTGCGTAAAGGCTCCCCTGGGGAGTTCACTTGTACCCAAAGCCTTCCTCTGGGGGCACTTTTGGAGGGGCGAATTAGGCTTTTAATGCATTTTCTGGGGCCTGATTTTTCAGTCGACTGCCAGGCGGGCCAGGGCTATATTTAGGGTTGCTGTGAAAGAGCGAACACGGAGGGTCCAGTTGCATGTGGGGCTGCGTAACGGCTCCCCTGGGGTGTTCAGATGTACCCAAAGCCTTCCTTTGGGGGCACTTTTGAATGGGCGAATGGGGCTCGTAACACATTTTCGGTGGCCCGAGCTTTCAGTCGACTGGCAGGCGTGCTAGGGCTATATTTAGGGTTGCTGTGAAAGAGTGAACCCGGAGGGTCCAGTTGCATGTGGGGCTGCGTAAAGGCTCCCCTGGGGAGTTCAGTTGTACCCAAAGCCTTCCTTTGGGGGCACTTCTGGATGGGTGAATGGGGCTTGAAACGCATTTTCTGGAGCCCGAGTTTTAAGTCTTCTGCCATGGTGGCTAGGGGTATATTTAGGGTTGCTCGTAAACAGTGAACAAGGAGGGTCCAGTTGCATGTGGGGCTGCGTAAAGGCTCCCCTGGGGAGTTCACTTGTACCCAAAGCCTTCCTCTGGGGGCACTTTTGGAGGGGCGAATTAGGCTTTTAACGCATTTTCTGGGGCCCGAGTTTTCAGTCGACTGCCAGGCGGGCCAGGGCTATATTTAGAGTTGCTGTGAAAGAGCGAATACGGAGGGTCCAGTTGCATGTGGGGCTGCATAAAGGCTCCCCTGGGGAGTTCAGTTGTACCAAAAGCCTTCCTTTGGGGGCACTTCTGGATGGGTGAATGGGGCTTGAAACGCATTTTCTGTGGCCCGAGTTTTCAGTTTTCTGCCATGCTGGCTAGGGTAAAATTTAGGGTTGCTTGTAAACAGCGAACACGGGGGGTCCAGTTGCGTATGGGCCTGCATAAAGGCTCCCCTGGGGAGTCCAGTTGTACCCAAAGCCTTCCTCTGGGGGCACTTTTGGATGGTCCAAGGGGAATCGCAACGCTTTTTCTGAGGCCCGCTTTTTCAGTCTTCTCCCATTGCGCCGAGGGCTATATTTAGGCTTGCTGTGAAAGAGTGAACCCGGAGGGTCCAGTTGCATGTGGGGCTGCATAAAGGCTCCCCTGGGAAGTACAGTTGTACCCAAAGCCTTCCTTTGGGGGCACTTCTGGATGGGTGAATGGGGCTTGAAACGCATTTTCTGGAGCCCGAGTTTTCAGTCTTCTGCCATGGTGGCTAGGGGTATATTTAGGGTTGCTCGTAAACAGTGAACAAGGAGGGTCCAGTTGCATGTGGGGCTGCATAAAGGCTCCCCTGGGGAGTTCACTTGTATTCAAAGCCTTCGTCTGGGGGCACTTTGGATGGGCGAAAGGGGCTTGAAACGCTTTTTCTGTGGCCCGAGTTTTCAGTTTTCTGCCATGCTGGCTAGGGTTATATTTAGGGTTGCTGTAAACAGCGAACACGGGCGGTCCAGTTGCATGTGGGGCTGCATAAAGGCTCCCCTGGGGAGTTCACTTGTACCCAAAGCCTTCCTTTGGGGGCACTTTTGGATTGGCGAATTAGGCTTTTAATGCATTTTCTGGGGCCCGAGTTTTCAGTCGACTGCCAGGCGGGCCAGGGCTATATTTAGGGTTGCTGTGAAAGAGTGAACAAGGAGGGTCCAGTTGCATGTGGGGCTGCTTTAAGGCTCCCCTGGGGAGTCCAGCTGTACCCAAAGCCTTCCTTTGGGGGCACTTTTGGATTGGCGAATTAGGCTTTTAATGCATTTTCTGGGGCCCGAGTTTTCAGTCGACTGCCAGGCGGGCCAGGGCTATATTTAGGGTTGCTGTGAAAGAGTGAACCCGGAGGGTCCAGTTGCATGTGGGGCTGCTTTAAGGCTCCCCTGGGGAGTCCAGTTGTACCCAAAGCCTTCCTTTGGGGGCACTTTTGGATGGTCCAAGGGGATTCGCAATGCGTTTTCTGAGGCCGGCTTTTTCAGACTTCTCCCATTGCGCCGAGGGCTATATTTAGGCTTGCGGTGAAAGAGTGAACCCGGAGGGTCCAGTTGCATGTGGGGCTGCATAAAGGCTCCCCTGGGGAGTTCAGTTGTACGCAAAGCCTTCCTTTGGGGGCACTTCTGGATGGGTGAATGGGGCTTTTAACGCTTTTTCTGTGGCCCGAGTTTTCAGTTTTCTGCCATGCTGGCTAGTGTTATATTTAGGGTTGCTTGTAAACAGCGAACACGGGGGGTCCAGTTGCATGTGGGGCTGCTTTAAGGCTTCCCTGGGGAGTCCAGTTGTACCCAAAGCCTTCCTTTGGGGGCACTTTTGGATGGTCGAATGGGGCTTGTAGCACGTTTTCTGGGGCCCGATTTTTCAGTCGTCTGCCATGCGGGCCAGGGTTATATTTAGGGTTGCTTTGAAAGAGTGAATACGGAGGGTCCAGTTGCATGTGGGGCTGCTTTAAGGCTCCCCTGGGGAGTCCAGTTGTACCCAAAGCCTTCCTTTGGGGGCACTTTTGGATGGTCCAAGGGGAATCGCAATGCGTTTTCTGAGGCCCGCTTTTTCAGTCTTCTCCCATTGCGCCGAGGGCTATATTTAGGCTTGCGGTGAAAGAGTGAACCCGGAGGGTCCAGTTGCATGTGGGGCTGTATAAAGGCTCCCCTGGGAAGTTCAGTTGTACCCAAAGCCTTCCTTTGGGGGCACTTCTGGATGGGTGAATAGGGTTGAAACGCATTTTCTGGAGCCCGAGTTTTCAGTCTTCTGCCATGCTGGCTAGGGGTATATTTAGGATTGCTGTAAAGAGCGAACACGGAGGGTCCAGTTGCATGTGGGGCTGCGTAACGGCTCCCCTGGGGAGTTCAGATGTACCCAAAGCCTTCCTTTGGGGGCACTTCTGGATGGGTGAATGGGGCTTGAAACGCATTTTCTGGAGCCCGAGTTTTCAGTCTTCTGCCATGGTGGCTAGGGTTATATTTAGGGTTGTTCGTAAACAGTGAACAAGGAGGGTCCAGTTGCATGTGGGGCTGCGTAAAGGCTCCCCTGAGGAGTTCACTTGTACGCAAAGCCTTCCTCTGGGGGCACTTTTGGAGGGGCGAATTAGACTTTTAATGCATTTTCTGGGGCCTGATTTTTCAGTCGACTGCCAGGCGGGCCAGGGCTATATTTAGGGTTGCTGTGAAAGAGCGAACACGGAGGGTCCAGTTGCATGTGGGGCTGCGTAACGGCTCCCCTGGGGAGTTCAGATGTACCCAAAGCCTTCCTTTGGGGGCACTTTTGGATGGGCGAATGGGGCTCGTAACACATTTTCTGTGGCCCGAGCTTTCAGTCGACTGCCAGGCGTGCTAGGGCTATATTTAGGCTTGCGGTGAAAGAGTGAACCCGGAGGGTCCAGTTGCATGTGGGGCTGCGTAAAGGCTCCCCTGGGGAGTTCAGTTGTACCCAAAGCCTTCCTTTGGGGGCACTTCTGGATGGGTGAATGGGGCTTTTAACGCTTTTTCTGTGGCCCGAGTTTTCAGTTTTCTGCCATGCTGGCTAGTGTTATATTTAGGGTTGCTTGTAAACAGCGAACACGGGGGGTCCAGTTGCGTATGGGCCTGCATAAAGGCTCCCCTGGGGAGTTCAGTTGTACCCAAAGCCTTCCTTTGGGGGCACTTTTGGATGGTCGAATGGGGCTTGTAGCACGTTTTCTGGGGCCCGATTTTTCAGTCGTCTGCCATGCGGGCCAGGGTTATATTTAGTGTTGCTTTGAAAGAGTGAATACGGAGGGTCCAGTTGCATGTGGGGCTGCTTTAAGGCTCCCCTGGGGAGTCCAGTTGTACCCAAAGCCTTCCTTTGGGGGCACTTTTGGATGGTCCAAGGGGAATCGCAATGCGTTTTCTGAGGCCCGCTTTTTCAGTCTTCTCCCATTGCGCCGAGGGCTATATTAAGGCTTGCGGTGTAAGAGTGAACCCGGAGGGTCCAGTTGCATGTGGGGCTGCATAAAGGCTCCCCTGGGAAGTTCAGTTGTACCCAAAGCCTTCCTTTGGGGGCACTTCTGGATGGGTGAATAGGGTTGAAACGCATTTTCTGGAGCCCGAGTTTTCAGTCTTCTGCCATAGTGGCTAGGGGTATATTTAGGGTTGCTCGTAAACAGTGAACAAGGAGGGTCCAGTTGCATGTGGGGCTGCATAAAGGCTCCCCTGGGGAGTTCACTTGTACGCAAAGCCTTCCTCTGGGGGCACTTTTGGATGGGCGAAAGGGGCTTGAAACGCTTTTTCTGTGGCCCGAGTTTTCAGTCTTCTGCCATGGTGGCTAGGGGTATATTTAGGGTTGCTGTAAAGAGCGAACACGGAGGGTCCAGTTGCATGTGGGGCTGCGTAAAGGCTCCCCTGGGGAGTTCAGATGTACCCAAAGCCTTCCTTTGGGGGCACTTCTGGATGGGTGAATGGGGCTTGAAACGCATTTTCTGGAGGCCGAGTTTTCAGTCTTCTGCCATGGTGGCTAGGGTTATATTTAGGGTTGTTCGTAAACAGTGAACAAGGAGGGTCCAGTTGCATGTGGGGCTGCGTAAAGGCTCCCCTGAGGAGTTCACTTGTACGCAAAGCCTTCCTCTGGGGGCACTTTTGGATGGGCGAATTAGGCTTTTAATGCATTTTCTGTGGCCCGAGCTTTCAGTCGACTGCCAGGCGGGCCAGGGCTATATTTAGAGTTGCTGTGAAAGAGCGAATACGGAGGGTCCAGTTGCATGTGGGGCTGCATAAAGGCTGCCCTGGGGAGTTCAGTTGTACCCAAAGCCTTCCTTTGGGGGCACTTCTGGATGGGTGAATGGGGCTTGAAACGCATTTTCTGGAGCCCGAGTTTTAAGTCTTCTGCCATGGTGGCTAGGGGTATATTTAGGGTTGCTCGTAAACAGTGAACAAGGAGGGTCCAGTTGCATGTGGGGCTGCGTAAAGGCTCCCCTGGGGAGTTCACTTGTACCCAAAGCCTTCCTCTGGGGGCACTTTTGGAGGGGCGAATTAGGCTTTTAACGCATTTTCTGGGGCCCGAGTTTTCAGTCGACTGCCAGGCGGGCCAGGGCTATATTTAGGGTTGCTGTGAAAGAGTGAACCCGGAGGGTCCAGTTGCATGTGGGGCTGCTTTAAGGCTCCCCTGGGGAGTCCAGTTGTACCCAAAGCCTTCCTTTGGGGGCACTTTTGGATTGGCGAATTAGGCTTTTAATGCATTTTCTGGGGCCCGAGTTTTCAGTCGACTGCCAGGAGGGCCAGGGCTATATTTAGGGTTGCTGTGAAAGAGTGAACCCGGAGGGTCCAGTTGCATGTGGGGCTGCTTTAAGGCTCCCCTGGGGAGTCCAGTTGTACCCAAAGCCTTCCTTTGGGGGCACTTTTGGATGGTCCAAGGGGATTCGCAATGCGTTTTCTGAGGCCGGCTTTTTCAGTCTTCTCCCATTGCGCCGAGGGCTATATTTAGGCTTGCGGTGAAAGAGTGAACCCGGAGGGTCCAGTTGCATGTGGGGCTGCGTAAAGGCTCCCCTGGGGATTTCAGTTGTACGCAAAGCCTTCCTTTGGGGGCACTTCTGGATGGGTGAATGGGGCTTGAAACGCATTTTCTGGAGCCCGAGTTTTAAGTCTTCTGCCATGGTGGCTAGGGGTATATTTAGGGTTGATTGTAAACAGCGAACACGGGGGGTCCAGTTGCGTATGGGCCTGCGTAAAGGCTGCCCTGGGGAGTTCAGTTGTACCCAAAGCCTTCTTCTGGGGGCACTTTTGGATTGGCGAATTAGGCTTTTAATGCATTTTCTGGGGCCCGAGTTTTCAGTCGACTGCCAGGCGGGCCAGGGCTATATTTAGGGTTGCTCGTAAACAGTGAACAAGGAGGGTCCAGTTGCATGTGGGGCTGCGTAAAGGCTCCCCTGGGGAGTTCACTTGTACCCAAAGCCTTCCTCTGGGGGCACTTTTGGAGGGGCGAATTAGGCTTTTAACGCATTTTCTGGGGCCCGAGTTTTCAGTCGACTGCCAGGCGGGCCAGGGCTATATTTAGAGTTGCTGTGAAAGAGCGAATACGGAGGGTCCAGTTGCATGTGGGGCTGCATAAAGGCTCCCCTGGGGAGTTCAGTTGTACCAAAAGCCTTCCTTTGGGGGCACTTCTGGATGGGTGAATGGGGCTTGAAACGCATTTTCTGTGGCCCGAGTTTTCAGTTTTCTGCCATGCTGGCTAGGGTAAAATTTAGGGTTGCTTGTAAACAGCGAACACGGGGGGTCCAGTTGCGTATGGGCCTGCATAAAGGCTCCCCTGGGGAGTCCAGTTGTACCCAAAGCCTTCCTCTGGGGGCACTTTTGGATGGTCCAAGGGGAATCGCAACGCTTTTTCTGAGGCCCGCTTTTTCAGTCTTCTCCCATTGCGCCGAGGGCTATATTTAGGCTTGCTGTGAAAGAGTGAACCCGGAGGGTCCAGTTGCATGTGGGGCTGCATAAAGGCTCCCCTGGGAAGTACAGTTGTACCCAAAGCCTTCCTCTGGGGGCACTTTTGGATGGTCCAAGGGGAATCGCAAAGCTTTTTCTGAGGCCCGCTTTTTCAGTCTTCTCCCATTGCGCCGAGGGCTATATTTAGGCTTGCGGTGAAAGAGTGAACCCGGAGGGTCCAGTTGCATGTGGGGCTGCATAAAGGCTCCCCTGGGGAGTTCAGTTGTACCCAAAGCCTTCCTTTGGGGGCACTTCTGGATGGGTGAATGGGGCTTGAAACGCATTTTCTGGAGCCCGAGTTTTCAGTCTTCTGCCATGGTGGCTAGGGGTATATTTAGGGTTGCTCGTAAACAGTGAACAAGGAGGGTCCAGTTGCATGTGGGGCTGCATAAAGGCTCCCCTGGGGAGTTCACTTGTATTCAAAGCCTTCCTCTGGGGGCACTTTTGGATGGGCGAAAGGGGCTTGAAACGCTTTTTCTGTGGCCCGAGTTTTCAGTTTTCTGCCATGCTGGCTAGGGTTATATTTAGGGTTGCTTGTAAACAGCGAACACGGGCGGTCCAGTTGCATGTGGGGCTGCATAAAGGCTCCCCTGGGGAGTTCACTTGTACCCAAAGCCTTCCTTTGGGGGCACTTTTGGATTGGCGAATTAGGCTGTTAATGCATTTTCTGGGGCCCGAGTTTTCAGTCGACTGCCAGGCGGGCCAGGGTTATATTTAGGGTTGCTGTGAAAGAGTGAACCCGGAGGGTCCAGTTGCATGTGGGGCTGCTTTAAGGCTCCCCTGGGGAGTCCAGTTGTACCCAAAGCCTTCCTTTGGGGGCACTTTTGGATGGTCCAAGGGGATTCGCAATGCGTTTTCTGAGGCCGGCTTTTTCAGACTTCTCCCATTGCGCCGAGGGCTATATTTAGGCTTGCGGTGAAAGAGTGAACCCGGAGGGTCCAGTTGCATGTGGGGCTGCATAAAGGCTCCCCTGGGGAGTTCAGTTGTACGCAAAGCCTTCCTTTGGGGGCACTTCTGGATGGGTGAATGGGGCTTTTAACGCTTTTTCTGTGGCCCGAGTTTTCAGTTTTCTGCCATGCTGGCTAGTGTTATATTTAGGGTTGCTTGTAAACAGCGAACACGGGGGGTCCAGTTGCGTATGGGCCTGCATAAAGGCTCCCCTGGGGAGTTCAGTTGTACCCAAAGCCTTCCTTTGGGGGCACTTTTGAATGGTCGAATGGGGCTTGTAGCACGTTTTCTGGGGCCCGATTTTTCAGTCGTCTGCCATGCGGGCCAGGGTTATATTTAGGGTTGCTTTGAAAGAGTGAATACGGAGGGTCCAGTTGCATGTGGGGCTGCTTTAAGGCTCCCCTGGGGAGTCCAGTTGTACCCAAAGCCTTCCTTTGGGGGCACTTTTGGATGGTCCAAGGGGAATCGCAATGCGTTTTCTGAGGCCCGCTTTTTCAGTCTTCTCCCATTGCGCCGAGGGCTATATTTAGGCTTGCGGTGAAAGAGTGAACCCGGAGGGTCCAGTTGCATGTGGGGCTGTATAAAGGCTCCCCTGGGAAGTTCAGTTGTACCCAAAGCCTTCCTTTGGGGGCACTTCTGGATGGGTGAATAGGGTTGAAACGCATTTTCTGGAGCCCGAGTTTTCAGTCTTCTGCCATGGTGGCTAGGGGTATATTTAGGGTTGCTCGTAAACAGTGAACAAGGAGGGTCCAGTTGCATGTGGGGCTGCATAAAGGCTCCCCTGGGGAGTTCACTTGTACGCAAAGCCTTCCTCTGGGGGCACTTTTGGATGGGCGAAAGGGGCTTGAAACGCTTTTTCTGTGGCCCGAGTTTTCAGTCTTCTGCCATGGTGGCTAGGGTTATATTTAGGGTTGCTCGTAAACAGTGAACAAGGAGGGTCCAGTTGCATGTGGGGCTGCTTTAAGGCTCCCCTGGGGAGTTCACTTGTACCCAAAGCCTTCCTCTGGGGGCACTTTTGGAGGGGCGAATTAGGCTTTTAATGCATTTTCTGGGGCCTGATTTTTCAGTCGACTGGCAGGCGGGCCAGGGCTATATTTAGGGTTGCTGTGAAAGAGCGAACACGGAGGGTCCAGTTGCATGTGGGGCTGCGTAACGGCTCCCCTGGGGAGTTCAGATGTACCCAAAGCCTTCCTTTGGGGGCACTTTTGGATGGGCGAATGGGGCTCGTAACACATTTTCTGTGGCCCGAGCTTTCAGTCGACTGCCAGGCGTGCTAGGGCTATATTTAGGCTTGCGGTGAAAGAGTGAACCCGGAGGGTCCAGTTGCATGTGGGGCTGCGTAAAGGCTCCCCTGGGGAGTTCACTTGTACCCAAAGCCTTCCTCTGGGGGCACTTTTGGAGGGGCGAATTAGGCTTTTAACGCATTTTCTGGGGCCCGAGTTTTCAGTCGACTGCCAGGCGGGCCAGGGCTATATTTAGGGTTGCTGTGAAAGAGTGAACCCGGAGGGTCCAGTTGCATGTGGGGCTGCTTTAAGGCTCCCCTGGGGAGTCCAGTTGTACCCAAAGCCTTCCTCTGGGGGCACTTTTGGATGGTCCAAGGGGAATCGCAAAGCTTTTTCTGAGGCCCGCTTTTTCAGTCTTCTCCCATTGCGCCGAGGGCTATATTTAGGCTTGCGGTGAAAGAGTGAACCCGGAGGGTCCAGTTGCATGTGGGGCTGCATAAAGGCTCCCCTGGGGAGTTCAGTTGTACCCAAAGCCTTCCTTTGGGGGCACTTCTGGATGGGTGAATGGGGCTTGAAACGCATTTTCTGGAGCCCGAGTTTTCAGTCTTCTGCCATGGTGGCTAGGGGTATATTTAGGGTTGCTCGTAAACAGTGAACAAGGAGGGTCCAGTTGCATGTGGGGCTGCATAAAGGCTCCCCTGGGGAGTTCACTTGTATTCAAAGCCTTCCTCTGGGGGCACTTTTGGATGGGCGAAAGGGGCTTGAAACGCTTTTTCTGTGGCCCGAGTTTTCAGTTTTCTGCCATGCTGGCTAGGGTTATATTTAGGGTTGCTTGTAACCAGCGAACACGGGCGGTCCAGTTGCATGTGGGGCTGCATAAAGGCTCCCCTGGGGAGTTCACTTGTACCCAAAGCCTTCCTTTGGGGGCACTTTTGGATTGGCGAATTAGGCTGTTAATGCATTTTCTGGGGCCCGAGTTTTCAGTCGACTGCCAGGCGGGCCAGGGTTATATTTAGGGTTGCTGTGAAAGAGTGAACCCGGAGGGTCCAGTTGCATGTGGGGCTGCTTTAAGGCTCCCCTGGGGAGTCCAGTTGTACCCAAAGCCTTCCTTTGGGGGCACTTTTGGATGGTCCAAGGGGATTCGCAATGCGTTTTCTGAGGCCGGCTTTTTCAGACTTCTCCCATTGCGCCGAGGGCTATATTTAGGCTTGCGGTGAAAGAGTGAACCCGGAGGGTCCAGTTGCATGTGGGGCTGCATAAAGGCTCCCCTGGGGAGTTCAGTTGTACGCAAAGCCTTCCTTTGGGGGCACTTCTGGATGGGTGAATGGGGCTTTTAACGCTTTTTCTGTGGCCCGAGTTTTCAGTTTTCTGCCATGCTGGCTAGTGTTATATTTAGGGTTGCTTGTAAACAGCGAACACGGGGGGTCCAGTTGCGTATGGGCCTGCATAAAGGCTCCCCTGGGGAGTTCAGTTGTACCCAAAGCCTTCCTTTGGGGGCACTTTTGAATGGTCGAATGGGGCTTGTAGCACGTTTTCTGGGGCCCGATTTTTCAGTCGTCTGCCATGCGGGCCAGGGTTATATTTAGGGTTGCTTTGAAAGAGTGAATACGGAGGGTCCAGTTGCATGTGGGGCTGCTTTAAGGCTCCCCTGGGGAGTCCAGTTGTACCCAAAGCCTTCCTTTGGGGGCACTTTTGGATGGTCCAAGGGGAATCGCAATGCGTTTTCTGAGGCCCGCTTTTTCAGTCTTCTCCCATTGCGCCGAGGGCTATATTTAGGCTTGCGGTGAAAGAGTGAACCCGGAGGGTCCAGTTGCATGTGGGGCTGTATAAAGGCTCCCCTGGGAAGTTCAGTTGTACCCAAAGCCTTCCTTTGGGGGCACTTCTAGATGGGTGAATAGGGTTGAAACGCATTTTCTGGAGCCCGAGTTTTCAGTCTTCTGCCATGGTGGCTAGGGGTATATTTAGGGTTGCTCGTAAACAGTG
Organism: Anas acuta; assembly: GCF_963932015.1. Taxonomy (NCBI): domain Eukaryota; kingdom Metazoa; phylum Chordata; class Aves; order Anseriformes; family Anatidae; genus Anas; species Anas acuta. The sequence goes on from NC_088996.1 coordinate 278,193, forward strand.
AACAAGGAGGGTCCAGTTGCATGTGGGGCTGCATAAAGGCTCCCCTGGGGAGTTCACTTGTACGCAAAGCCTTCCTCTGGGGGCACTTTTGGATGGGCGAAAGGGGCTTGAAACGCTTTTTCTGTGGCCCGAGTTTTCAGTCTTCTGCCATGGTGGCTAGGGTTATATTTAGGGTTGCTCGTAAACAGTGAACAAGGAGGGTCCAGTTGCATGTGGGGCTGCTTTAAGGCTCCCCTGGGGAGTTCACTTGTACCCAAAGCCTTCCTCTGGGGGCACTTTTGGAGGGGCGAATTAGGCTTTTAATGCATTTTCTGGGGCCTGATTTTTCAGTCGACTGGCAGGCGGGCCAGGGCTATATTTAGGGTTGCTGTGAAAGAGCGAACACGGAGGGTCCAGTTGCATGTGGGGCTGCGTAACGGCTCCCCTGGGGAGTTCAGATGTACCCAAAGCCTTCCTTTGGGGGCACTTTTGGATGGGCGAATGGGGCTCGTAACACATTTTCTGTGGCCCGAGCTTTCAGTCGACTGCCAGGCGTGCTAGGGCTATATTTAGGCTTGCGGTGAAAGAGTGAACCCGGAGGGTCCAGTTGCATGTGGGGCTGCGTAAAGGCTCCCCTGGGGAGTTCACTTGTACCCAAAGCCTTCCTCTGGGGGCACTTTTGGAGGGGCGAATTAGGCTTTTAACGCATTTTCTGGGGCCCGAGTTTTCAGTCGACTGCCAGGCGGGCCAGGGCTATATTTAGGGTTGCTGTGAAAGAGTGAACCCGGAGGGTCCAGTTGCATGTGGGGCTGCTTTAAGGCTCCCCTGGGGAGTCCAGTTGTACCCAAAGCCTTCCTTTGGGGGCACTTTTGGATTGGCGAATTAGGCTTTTAATGCATTTTCTGGGGCCCGAGTTTTCAGTCGACTGCCAGGCGGGCCAGGGCTATATTTAGGGTTGCTGTGAAAGAGTGAACCCGGAGGGTCCAGTTGCATGTGGGGCTGCTTTAAGGCTCCCCTGGGGAGTCCAGTTGTACCCAAAGCCTTCCTTTGGGGGCACTTTTGGATGGTCCAAGGGGATTCGCAATGCGTTTTCTGAGGCCGGCTTTTTCAGTCTTCTCCCATTGCGCCGAGGGATATATTTAGGCTTGCGGTTAAAGAGTGAACCCGGAGGGTCCAGTTGCATGTGGGGCTGCATAAAGGCTCCCCTGGGGAGTTCAGTTGTACGCAAAGCCTTCCTTTGGGGGCACTTCTGGATGGGTGAATGGGGCTTTTAACGCTTTTTCTGTGGCCCGAGTTTTCAGTCGACTGCCAGGCGGGCCAGGGCTATATTTAGGGTTGCTGTGAAAGAGCGAATACGGAGGGTCCAGTTGCATGTGGGGCTGCATAAAGGCTCCCCTGGGGAGTTCAGTTGTACGCAAAGCCTTCCTTTGGGGGCACTTCTGGATGGGTGAATGGGGCTTTTAACGCTTTTTCTGTGGCCCGAGTTTTCAGTTTTCTGCCATGCTGGCTAGGGTTATATTTAGGGTTGCTTGTAAACAGCGAACACGGGCGGTCCAGTTGCATGTGGGGCTGCATAAAGGCTCCCCTGGGGAGTTCACTTGTACCCAAAGCCTTCCTTTGGGGGCACTTTTGGATTGGCGAATTAGGCTTTTAATGCATTTTCTGGGGCCCGAGTTTTCAGTCGACTGCCAGGCGGGCCAGGGCTATATTTAGGGTTGCTCGTAAACAGTGAACAAGGAGGGTCCAGTTGCATGTGGGGCTGCGTAAAGGCTCCCCTGGGGAGTTCACTTGTACCCAAAGCCTTCCTCTGGGGGCACTTTTGGATGGTCCAAGGGGAATCGCAATGCGTTTTCTGAGGCCCGCTTTTTCAGTCTTCTCCCATTGCGCCGAGGGCTATATTAAGGCTTGCGGTGAAAGAGTGAACCCGGAGGGTCCAGTTGCATGTGGGGCTGCATAAAGGCTCCCCTGGGGAGTTCACTTGTACGCAAAGCCTTCCTCTGGGGGCACTTTTGGATGGGCGAATTAGGCTTTTAATGCATTTTCTGGGGCCTGATTTTTCAGTCGACTGCCAGGCGGGCCAGGGCTATATTTAGGGTTGCTGTGAAAGAGCGAACACGGAGGGTCCAGTTGCATGTGGGGCTGCGTAACGGCTCCCCTGGGGAGTTCAGATGTACCCAAAGCCTTCCTTTGGGGGCACTTTTGGATGGGTGAATGGGGCTCGTAACACATTTTCTGTGGCCCGAGCTTTCAGTCGACTGCCAGGCGGGCCAGGGCTATATTTAGGGTTGCTGTGAAAGAGTGAACCCGGAGGGTCCAGTTGCATGTGGGGCTGCATAAAGGCTCCCCTGGGGAGTTCAGTTGTACCCAAAGCCTTCCTTTGGGGGCACTTCTGGATGGGTGAATGGGGCTTGAAACGCATTTTCTGGAGCCCGAGTTTTCAGTCTTCTGCCATGGTGGCTAGGGGTATATTTAGGGTTGCTCATAAACAGTGAACAAGGAGGGTCCAGTTGCATGTGGGGCTGCGTAAAGGCTCCCCTGGGGAGTTCAGTTGTACCCAAAGCCTTCCTCTGGGGGCACTTTTGGATGGGCGAATTAGGCTTTTAATGCATTTTCTGGGGCCAGAGTTTTCAGTCGACTGCCAGGCGGGCCAGGGCTATATTTAGGGTTGCTGTGAAAGAGCGAATACGGGGGGTCCAGTTGCATGTGGGGCTGCATAAAGGCTCCCCTGGGGAGTTCAGTTGTACCCAAAGCCTTCCTTTGGGGGCACTTCTGGATGGGTGAATGGGGCTTGAAACGCTTTTTCTGTGGCCCGAGTTTTCAGTTTTCTGCCATGCTGGCTAGGGTAAAATTTAGGGTTGCTTGTAAACAGCGAACACGGGGGGTCCAGTTGCGTATGGGCCTGCATAAAGGCTCCCCTGGGGAGTTCAGTTGTACCCAAAGCCTTCCTTTGGGGGCACTTTTGGATTGGCGAATTAGGCTTTTAATGCATTTTCTGTGGCCCGAGCTTTCAGTCGACTGCCAGGCGTGCTAGGTCTATATTTAGGCTTGCGGTGAAAGAGTGAACCCGGAGGGTCCAGTTGCATGTGGGGCTGTATAAAGGCTCCCCTGGGGAGTTCAGTTGTACGCAAAGCCTTCCTTTGGGGGCACTTCTGGATGGGTGAATGGGGCTTGAAACGCATTTTCTGGAGCCCGAGTTTTCAGTCTTCTGCCATGGTGGCTAGGGGTATATTTAGGGTTGCTCGTAAACAGTGAACAAGGAGGGTCCAGTTGCATGTGGGGCTGCGTAAAGGCTCCCCTGGGGAGTTCAGTTGTACCCAAAGCCTTCGTCTGGGGGCACTTTTGGATGGGCGAAAGGGGCTTGAAACGCTTTTTCTGTGGCCCGAGTTTTCAGTTTTCTGCCATGCTGGCTAGGGTTATATTTAGTGTTGCTGTGAAAGAGTGAACCCGGAGGGTCCAGTTGCATGTGGGGCTGCTTTAAGGCTCCCCTGGGGAGTCCAGTTTTACCCAAAGCCTTCCTTTGGTGGCACTTTTTGATTGGCGAATTAGGCTTTTAATGCATTTTCTGGGGCCCGTGTTTTCAGTCGACTGCCAGGCGGGCCAGGGCTATATTTAGGGTTGCTGTGAAAGAGCGAATACGGAGGGTCCAGTTGCATGTGGGGCTGCGTAACGGCTCCCCTGGGGAGTTCAGATGTACCCAAAGCCTTCCTTTGGGGGCACTTTTGGATGGGCGAATGGGGCTCGTAACACATTTTCTGTGGCCCGAGCTTTCAGTCGACTGCCAGGCGTGCTAGGTCTATATTTAGGCTTGCGGTGAAAGAGTGAACCCGGAGGGTCCAGTTGCATGTGGGGCTGCATAAAGGCTCCCCTGGGGAGTTCAGTTGGACCCAAAGCCTTCCTTTGGGGGCACTTCTGGATGGGTGAATGGGGCTTGAAACGCATTTTCTGGAGCCCGAGTTTTAAGTCTTCTGCCATGGTGGCTAGGGGTATATTTAGGGTTGCTCGTAAACAGTGAACAAGGAGGGTCCAGTTGCATGTGGGGCTGCTTTAAGGCTGCCCTGGGGAGTTCAGTTGTACCCAAAGCCTTCCTCTGGGGGCACTTTTGGATTGGCGAATTAGGCTTTTAATGCATTTTCTGGGGCCCGAGTTTTCAGTCGACTGCCAGGCGGGCCAGGGCTATATTTAGGGTTGCTCGTAAACAGTGAACAAGGAGGGTCCAGTTGCATGTGGGGCTGCGTAAAGGCTCCCCTGGGGAGTTCACTTGTACCCAAAGCCTTCCTCTGGGGGCATTTTTGGAGGGGCGAATTAGGCTTTTAACGCATTTTCTGGGGCCCGAGTTTTCAGTCGACTGCCAGGCGGGCCAGGGCTATATTTAGAGTTGCTGTGAAAGAGCGAATACGGAGGGTCCAGTTGCATGTGGGGCTGCATAAAGGCTCCCCTGGGGAGTTCAGTTGTACTCAAAGCCTTCCTTTGGGGGCACTTCTGGATGGGTGAATGGGGCTTGAAACGCATTTTCTGTGGCCCGAGTTTTCAGTTTTCTGCCATGCTGGCTAGGGTAAAATTTAGGGTTGCTTGTAAACAGCGAACACGGGGGGTCCAGTTGCGTATGGGCCTGCATAAAGGCTCCCCTGGGGAGTTCAGTTGTACCCAAAGCCTTCCTTTGGGGGCACTTCTGGATGGGTGAATGGGGCTTGAAACGCATTTTCTGGAGCCCGAGTTTTCAGTCTTCTGCCAGGCGGGCCAGGGCTATATTTAGGGTTGCTGTGAAAGAGCGAATACGGAGGGTCCAGTTGCATGTGGGGCTGCTTTAAGGCTCCCCTGGGGAGTCCAGTTGTACCCAAAGCCTTCCTCTGGGGGCAGTTTTGGATGGTCCAAGGGGAATCGCAAAGCTTTTTCTGAGGCCCGCTTTTTCAGTCTTCTCCCATTGCGCCGAGGGCTATATTTAGGCTTGCGGTGAAAGAGTGAACCCGGAGGGTCCAGTTGCATGTGGGGCTGCATAAAGGCTCCCCTGGGAAGTACAGTTGTACCCAAAGCCTTCCTTTGGGGGCACTTCTGGATGGGTGAATGGGGCTTGAAACGCATTTTCTGGAGCCCGAGTTTTCAGTCTTCTGCCATGGTGGCTAGGGGTATATTTAGGGTTGCTCGTAAACAGTGAACAAGGAGGGTCCAGTTGCATGTGGGGCTGCATAAAGGCTCCCCTGGGGAGTTCACTTGTATTCAAAGCCTTCCTCTGGGGGCACTTTTGGATGGGCGAAAGGGGCTTGAAACGCTTTTTCTGTGGCCCGAGTTTTCAGTTTTCTGCCATGCTGGCTAGGGTTATATTTAGGGTTGCTTGTAAACAGCGAACACGGGCGGTCCAGTTGCATGTGGGGCTGCATAAAGGCTCCCCTCGGGAGTTCACTTGTACCCAAAGCCTTCCTTTGGGGGCACTTTTGGATTGGCGAATTAGGCTTTTAATGCATTTTCTGGGGCCAGAGTTTTCAGTCGACTGCCAGGCGGGCCAGGGCTATATTTAGGGTTGCTGTGAAAGAGCGAATACGGGGGGTCCAGTTGCATGTGGGGCTGCATAAAGGCTCCCCTGGGGAGTTCAGTTGTACCCAAAGCCTTCCTTTGGGGGCACTTCTGGATGGGTGAATGGGGCTTGAAACGCTTTTTCTGTGGCCCGAGTTTTCAGTTTTCTGCCATGCTGGCTAGGGTAAAATTTAGGGTTGCTTGTAAACAGCGAACACGGGGGGTCCAGTTGCGTATGGGCCTGCATAAAGGCTCCCCTGGGGAGTTCAGTTGTACCCAAAGCCTTCCTTTGGGGGCACTTTTGGATTGGCGAATTAGGCTTTTAATGCATTTTCTGTGGCCCGAGCTTTCAGTCGACTGCCAGGCGTGCTAGGTCTATATTTAGGCTTGCGGTGAAAGAGTGAACCCGGAGGGTCCAGTTGCATGTGGGGCTGTATAAAGGCTCCCCTGGGGAGTTCAGTTGTACGCAAAGCCTTCCTTTGGGGGCACTTCTGGATGGGTGAATGGGGCTTGAAACGCATTTTCTGGAGCCCGAGTTTTCAGTCTTCTGCCATGGTGGCTAGGGGTATATTTAGGGTTGCTCGTAAACAGTGAACAAGGAGGGTCCAGTTGCATGTGGGGCTGCGTAAAGGCTCCCCTGGGGAGTTCAGTTGTACCCAAAGCCTTCGTCTGGGGGCACTTTTGGATGGGCGAAAGGGGCTTGAAACGCTTTTTCTGTGGCCCGAGTTTTCAGTTTTCTGCCATGCTGGCTAGGGTTATATTTAGTGTTGCTGTGAAAGAGTGAACCCGGAGGGTCCAGTTGCATGTGGGGCTGCTTTAAGGCTCCCCTGGGGAGTCCAGTTGTACCCAAAGCCTTCCTTTGGTGGCACTTTTTGATTGGCGAATTAGGCTTTTAATGCATTTTCTGGGGCCCGTGTTTTCAGTCGACTGCCAGGCGGGCCAGGGCTATATTTAGGGTTGCTGTGAAAGAGCGAATACGGAGGGTCCAGTTGCATGTGGGGCTGCGTAACGGCTCCCCTGGGGAGTTCAGATGTACCCAAAGCCTTCCTTTGGGGGCACTTTTGGATGGGCGAATGGGGCTCGTAACACATTTTCTGTGGCCCGAGCTTTCAGTCGACTGCCAGGCGTGCTAGGTCTATATTTAGGCTTGCGGTGAAAGAGTGAACCCGGAGGGTCCAGTTGCATGTGGGGCTGCATAAAGGCTCCCCTGGGGAGTTCAGTTGTACCCAAAGCCTTCCTTTGGGGGCACTTCTGGATGGGTGAATGGGGCTTGAAACGCATTTTCTGGAGCCCGAGTTTTAAGTCTTCTGCCATGGTGGCTAGGGGTATATTTAGGGTTGCTCGTAAACAGTGAACAAGGAGGGTCCAGTTGCATGTGGGGCTGCGTAAAGGCTGCCCTGGGGAGTTCAGTTGTACCCAAAGCCTTCCTCTGGGGGCACTTTTGGATTGGCGAATTAGGCTTTTAATGCATTTTCTGGGGCCCGAGTTTTCAGTCGACTGCCAGGCGGGCCAGGGCTATATTTAGGGTTGCTCGTAAACAGTGAACAAGGAGGGTCCAGTTGCATGTGGGGCTGCGTAAAGGCTCCCCTGGGGAGTTCACTTGTACCCAAAGCCTTCCTCTGGGGGCATTTTTGGAGGGGCGAATTAGGCTTTTAACGCATTTTCTGGGGCCCGAGTTTTCAGTCGACTGCCAGGCGGGCCAGGGCTATATTTAGAGTTGCTGTGAAAGAGCGAATACGGAGGGTCCAGTTGCATGTGGGGCTGCATAAAGGCTCCCCTGGGGAGTTCAGTTGTACTCAAAGCCTTCCTTTGGGGGCACTTCTGGATGGGTGAATGGGGCTTGAAACGCATTTTCTGTGGCCCGAGTTTTCAGTTTTCTGCCATGCTGGCTAGGGTAAAATTTAGGGTTGCTTGTAAACAGCGAACACGGGGGGTCCAGTTGCGTATGGGCCTGCATAAAGGCTCCCCTGGGGAGTTCAGTTGTACCCAAAGCCTTCCTTTGGGGGCACTTCTGGATGGGTGAATGGGGCTTGAAACGCATTTTCTGGAGCCCGAGTTTTCAGTCTTCTGCCAGGCGGGCCAGGGCTATATTTAGGGTTGCTGTGAAAGAGCGAATACGGAGGGTCCAGTTGCATGTGGGGCTGCTTTAAGGCTCCCCTGGGGAGTCCAGTTGTACCCAAAGCCTTCCTCTGGGGGCAGTTTTGGATGGTCCAAGGGGAATCGCAAAGCTTTTTCTGAGGCCCGCTTTTTCAGTCTTCTCCCATTGCGCCGAGGGCTATATTTAGGCTTGCGGTGAAAGAGTGAACCCGGAGGGTCCAGTTGCATGTGGGGCTGCATAAAGGCTCCCCTGGGAAGTACAGTTGTACCCAAAGCCTTCCTTTGGGGGCACTTCTGGATGGGTGAATGGGGCTTGAAACGCATTTTCTGGAGCCCGAGTTTTCAGTCTTCTGCCATGGTGGCTAGGGGTATATTTAGGGTTGCTCGTAAACAGTGAACAAGGAGGGTCCAGTTGCATGTGGGGCTGCATAAAGGCTCCCCTGGGGAGTTCACTTGTATTCAAAGCCTTCCTCTGGGGGCACTTTTGGATGGGCGAAAGGGGCTTGAAACGCTTTTTCTGTGGCCCGAGTTTTCAGTTTTCTGCCATGCTGGCTAGGGTTATATTTAGGGTTGCTTGTAAACAGCGAACACGGGCGGTCCAGTTGCATGTGGGGCTGCATAAAGGCTCCCCTCGGGAGTTCACTTGTACCCAAAGCCTTCCTTTGGGGGCACTTTTGGATTGGCGAATTAGGCTTTTAATGCATTTTCTGGGGCCCGAGTTTTCAGTCGACTGCCAGGCGGGCCAGGGTTATATTTAGGGTTGCTGTGAAAGAGTGAACCCGGAGGGTCCAGTTGCATGTGGGGCTGCTTTAAGGCTCCCCTGGGGAGTCCAGTTGTACCCAAAGCCTTCCTTTGGGGGCACTTTTGGATTGGCGAATTAGGCTTTTAATGCATTTTCTGGGGCCCGAGCTTTCAGTCGACTGCCAGGCGTGCTAGGGCTATATTTAGGCTTGCGGTGAAAGAGTGAACCCGGAGGGTCCAGTTGCATGTGGGGCTGCATAAAGGCTCCCCTGGGGAGTTCAGTTGTACGCAAAGCCTTCCTTTGGGGGCACTTCTGGATGGGTGAATGGGGCTTGAAACGCTTTTTCTGGAGCCCGAGTTTTCAGTCTTCTGCCATGGTGGCTAGGGGTATATTTAGGGTTGCTCGTAAACAGTGAACAAGGAGGGTCCAGTTGCATGTGGGGCTGCGTAAAGGCTCCCCTGGGGAGTTCACTTGTACCCAAAGCCTTCCTCTGGGGGCACTTTTGGAGGGGCGAATTAGGCTTTAAATGCGTTTTCTGGGGCCTGATTTTTCAGTCGACTGCCAGGCGGGCCAGGGCTATATTTAGGGTTGCTGTGAAAGAGCGAACACGGAGGGTCCAGTTGCATGTGGGGCTGCGTAACGGCTCCCCTGGGGAGTTCAGATGTACCCAAAGCCTTCCTTTGGGGGCACTTTTGGATGGGCGAATGGGGCTCGTAACACATTTTCTGTGGCCCGAGCTTTCAGTCGACTGCCAGGCGTGCTAGGGCTATATTTAGGCTTGCGGTGAAAGAGTGAACCCGGAGGGTCCAGTTGCATGTGGGGCTGCGTAAAGGCTCCCCTGGGGAGTTCAGTTGTACGCAAAGCCTTCCTTTGGGGGCACTTCTGGATGGGTGAATGGGGCTTGAAACGCATTTTCTGGAGCCCGAGTTTTAAGTCTTCTGCCATGGTGGCTAGGGGTATATTTAGGGTTGCTCGTAAACAGTGAACAAGGAGGGTCCAGTTGCATGTGGGGCTGCGTAAAGGCTCCCCTGGGGAGTTCACTTGTACCCAAAGCCTTCCTCTGGGGGCACTTTTGGATGGGCGAATTAGGCTTTTAATGCATTTTCTGGGGCCTGATTTTTCAGTCGACTGCCAGGCGGGCCAGGGCTATATTTAGGGTTGCTGTGAAAGAGCGAACACGGAGGGTCCAGTTGCATGTGGGGCTGCGTAACGGCTCCCCTGGGGAGTTCAGATGTAGCCAAAGCCTTCCTTTGGGGGCACTTTTGGATGGGTGAATGGGGCTCGTAACACATTTTCTGTGGCCCGAGCTTTCAGTCGACTGCCAGGCGGGCCAGGGCTATATTTAGGGTTGCTGTGAAAGAGTGAACCCGGAGGGTCCAGTTGCATGTGGGGCTGCATAAAGGCTCCCCTGGGGAGTTCAGTTGTACCCAAAGCCTTCCTTTGGGGGCACTTCTGGATGGGTGAATGGGGCTTGAAACGCATTTTCTGGAGCCCGAGTTTTCAGTCTTCTGCCATGGTGGCTAGGGGTATATTTAGGGTTGCTCGTAAACAGTGAACAAGGAGGGTCCAGTTGCATGTGGGGCTGCGTAAAGGCTCCCCTGGGGAGTTCAGTTGTACCCAAAGCCTTCCTCTGGGGGCACTTTTGGATGGGCGAATTAGGCTTTTAATGCATTTTCTGGGGCCCGAGTTTTCAGTCGACTGCCAGGCGGGCCAGGGCTATATTTAGGGTTGCTGTGAAAGAGCGAATACGGAGGGTCCAGTTGCATGTGGGGCTGCATAAAGGCTCCCCTGGGGAGTTCAGTTGTACCCAAAGCCTTCCTTTGGGGGCACTTCTGGATGGGTGAATGGGGCTTGAAACGCTTTTTCTGGGGCCCGAGTTTTCAGTTTTCTGCCATGCTGGCTAGGGTGAAATTTAGGGTTGCTTGTAAACAGCGAACACGGGGGGTCCAGTTGCGTATGGGCCTGCATAAAGGCGCCCCTGGGGAGTTCACTTGTACCCAAAGCCTTCCTTTGGGGGCACTTTTGGATTGGCGAATTAGGCTTTTAATGCATTTTCTGTGGCCCGAGCTTTCAGTCGACTGCCAGGCGTGCTAGGGCTATATTTAGGCTTGCGGTGAAAGAGTGAACCCGGAGGGTCCAGTTGCATGTGGGGCTGCATAAAGGCTCCCCTGGGGAGTTCAGTTGTACGCAAAGCCTTCCTTTGGGGGCACTTCTGGATGGGTGAATGGGGCTTGAAACGCATTTTCTGGAGCCCGAGTTTTCAGTCTTCTGCCATGGTGGCTAGGGGTATATTTAGGGTTGCTCGTAAACAGTGAACAAGGAGGGTCCAGTTGCATGTGGGGCTGCTTTAAGGCTCCCCTGGGGAGTCCAGTTGTACCCAAAGCCTTCCTTTGGTGGCACTTTTGGATGGGCGAATTAGGCTTTTAATGCATTTTCTGGGGCCCGAGTTTTCAGTCGACTGCCAGGCGGGCCAGGGCTATATTTAGGGTTGCTGTGAAAGAGTGAACCCGGAGGGTCCAGTTGCATGTGAGGCTGCTTTAAGGCTCCCCTGGGGAGTTCAGTTGTACCCAAAGCCTTCCTTTGGGGGCACTTTTGGATGGTCCAAGGGGATTCGCAATGCGTTTTCTGAGGCCGGCTTTTTCAGTCTTCTCCCATTGCGCCGAGGGATATACTTAGGCTTGCGGTGAAAGAGTGAACCCGGAGGGTCCAGTTGCATGTGGGGCTGCGTAAAGGCTCCCCTGGGGAGTTCACTTGTACCCAAAGCCTTCCTTTGGGGGCACTTCTGGATGGGTGAATGGGGCTTGAAACGCATTTTCTGGAGCCCGAGTTTTAAGTCTTCTGCCATGGTGGCTAGGGGTATATTTAGGGTTGCTCGTAAACAGTGAACAAGGAGGGTCCAGTTGCATGTGGGGCTGCGTAAAGGCTCCCCTGGGGAGTTCAGTTGTACCCAAAGCCTTCCTTTGGGGGCACTTTTGGAGGGGCGAATTAGGCTTTTAATGCATTTTCTGGGGCCTGATTTTTCAGTCGACTGCCAGGCGGGCCAGGGCTATATTTAGGGTTGCTGTGAAAGAGCGAACACGGAGGGTCCAGTTGCATGTGGGGCTGCGTAACGGCTCTCCTGGGGAGTTCAGATGTACCCAAAGCCTTCCTTTGGGTGCACTTTTGGATGGGTGAATGGGGCTCGTAACACATTTTCTGTGGCCTGAGCTTTCAGTCGACTGCCAGGCGTGCTAGGGCTATATTTAGGCTTGCGGTGAAAGAGTGAACCCGGAGGGTCCAGTTGCATGTGGGGCTGCATAAAGGCTCCCCTGGGAAGTTCAGTTGTACCCAAAGCCTTCCTTTGGGGGCACTTCTGGATGGGTGAATGGGGCTTGAAACGCATTTTCTGGAGCCCGAGTTTTCAGTCTTCTGCCATGGTGGCTAGGGGTATATTTAGGGTTGCTCGTAAACAGTGAACAAGGAGGGTCCAGTTGCATGTGGGGCTGCGTAAAGGCTCCCCTGGGGAGTTCAGTTGTACCCAAAGCCTTCCTCTGGGGGCACTTTTGGATGGGCGAATTAGGCTTTTAATGCATTTTCTGGGGCCCGAGTTTTCAGTCGACTGCCAGGCGGGCCAGGGCTATATTTAGGGTTGCTGTGAAAGAGCGAATACGGAGGGTCCAGTTGCATGTGGGGCTGCATAAAGGCTCCCCTGGGGAGTTCAGTTGTACCCAAAGCCTTCCTTTGGGGGCACTTCTGGATGGGTGAATGGGGCTTGAAACGCTTTTTCTGGGGCCCGAGTTTTCAGTTTTCTGCCATGCTGGCTAGGGTGAAATTTAGGGTTGCTTGTAAACAGCGAACACGGGGGGTCCAGTTGCGTATGGGCCTGCATAAAGGCGCCCCTGGGGAGTTCACTTGTACCCAAAGCCTTCCTTTGGGGGCACTTTTGGATTGGCGAATTAGGCTTTTAATGCATTTTCTGTGGCCCGAGCTTTCAGTCGACTGCCAGGCGTGCTAGGGCTATATTTAGGCTTGCGGTGAAAGAGTGAACCCGGAGGGTCCAGTTGCATGTGGGGCTGCATAAAGGCTCCCCTGGGGAGTTCAGTTGTACGCAAAGCCTTCCTTTGGGGGCACTTCTGGATGGGTGAATGGGGCTTGAAACGCATTTTCTGGAGCCCGAGTTTTCAGTCTTCTGCCATGGTGGCTAGGGGTATATTTAGGGTTGCTCGTAAACAGTGAACAAGGAGGGTCCAGTTGCATGTGGGGCTGCTTTAAGGCTCCCCTGGGGAGTCCAGTTGTACCCAAAGCCTTCCTTTGGTGGCACTTTTGGATGGGCGAATTAGGCTTTTAATGCATTTTCTGGGGCCCGAGTTTTCAGTCGACTGCCAGGCGGGCCAGGGCTATATTTAGGGTTGCTGTGAAAGAGTGAACCCGGAGGGTCCAGTTGCATGTGAGGCTGCTTTAAGGCTCCCCTGGGGAGTTCAGTTGTACCCAAAGCCTTCCTTTGGGGGCACTTTTGGATGGTCCAAGGGGATTCGCAATGCGTTTTCTGAGGCCGGCTTTTTCAGTCTTCTCCCATTGCGCCGAGGGATATACTTAGGCTTGCGGTGAAAGAGTGAACCCGGAGGGTCCAGTTGCATGTGGGGCTGCGTAAAGGCTCCCCTGGGGAGTTCACTTGTACCCAAAGCCTTCCTTTGGGGGCACTTCTGGATGGGTGAATGGGGCTTGAAACGCATTTTCTGGAGCCCGAGTTTTAAGTCTTCTGCCATGGTGGCTAGGGGTATATTTAGGGTTGCTCGTAAACAGTGAACAAGGAGGGTCCAGTTGCATGTGGGGCTGCGTAAAGGCTCCCCTGGGGAGTTCAGTTGTACCCAAAGCCTTCCTTTGGGGGCACTTTTGGAGGGGCGAATTAGGCTTTTAATGCATTTTCTGGGGCCTGATTTTTCAGTCGACTGCCAGGCGGGCCAGGGCTATATTTAGGGTTGCTGTGAAAGAGCGAACACGGAGGGTCCAGTTGCATGTGGGGCTGCGTAACGGCTCTCCTGGGGAGTTCAGATGTACCCAAAGCCTTCCTTTGGGTGCACTTTTGGATGGGTGAATGGGGCTCGTAACACATTTTCTGTGGCCTGAGCTTTCAGTCGACTGCCAGGCGTGCTAGGGCTATATTTAGGCTTGCGGTGAAAGAGTGAACCCGGAGGGTCCAGTTGCATGTGGGGCTGCATAAAGGCTCCCCTGGGAAGTTCAGTTGTACCCAAAGCCTTCCTTTGGGGGCACTTCTGGATGGGTGAATGGGGCTTGAAACACATTTTCTGGAGCCCGAGTTTTCAGTCTTCTGCCATGGTGGCTAGGGGTATATTTAGGGTTGCTCGTAAACAGTGAACATGGAGGGTCCAGTTGCATGTGGGGCTGCATAAAGGCTCCCCTGGGGAGTTCAGTTGTACCCAAAGCCTTCCTCTGGGGGCACTTTTGGATGGGCGAAAGGGGCTTGAAACGCTTTTTCTGTGGCCTGAATTTTCAGTCTTCTGCCATGCTGGCTAGGGTTATATTTAGGGTTGCCGTAAAGAGCGAACACGGAGGGTCCAGTTGCATGTGGTGCTGCTTTAAGGCTCCCCTGGGAGTTCAGTTGTACCCAAAGCCTTCCTTTGGGGGCACTTCTGGATGGGTGAATTAGGCTTTTAATGCATTTTCTAGGGCCCGAGTTTTCAGTCGACTGCCAGGCGGGCCAGGGCTATATTTAGGGTTGCTCGTAAACAGTGAACAAGGAGGGTCCAGTTGCATGTGGGGCTGCGTAAAGGCTCCCCTGGGGAGTTCACTTGTACCCAAAGCCTTCTTTTGCGGGCACCTTTGGATGGTCGAATGGGGCTTGTAGCACGTTTTGTGGAGCCCGAGTTTTCAGTCGACTGCCAGGCGGGCCAGGGCTATATTTAGGGTTGCTGTGAAAGAGTGAATACGGAGGGTCCAGTTGCATGTGGGGCTGCATAAAGGCTCCCCTGGGGAGTTCAGTTGTACCCAAAGCCTTCCTCTGGGGGCACTTCTGGATGGGTGAATGGGGCTTGAAACGCTTTTTCTGTGGCCCGAGTTTTCAGTTTTCTGCCATGCTGGCTAGGGTTATATTTAGGGTTGCTTGTAAACAGCGAACACGGGGGGTCCAGTTGCATATGGGCCTGCATAAAGGCTCCCCTGGGGAGTTCACTTCTACCCAAAGCCTTCCTTTGGGGGCACTTTTGGATGGGCGAATTAGGCTTTTAATGCATTTTCTGGGGCCCGAGTTTTCAGTCTTCTGCCAGGCGGGCCAGGGCTATATTTAGGGTTGCTGTGAAAGAGTGAACCCGGAGGGTCCAGTTGCATGTGGGGCTGCTTTAAGGCTCCCCTGGGGAGTCCAGTTGTACCCAAAGCCTTCCTTTGGGGGCACTTTTGGATGGTCCAAGGGGATTCGCAATGCGTTTTCTGAGGCCGGCTTTTCAGTCTTCTCCCATTGCGCCGAGGGCTATATTTAGGCTTGCGGTGAAAGAGTGAACCCGGAGGGTCCAGTTGCATGTGGGGCTGTATAAAGGCTCCCCTGGGGAGTTCAGTTGTACGCAAAGCCTTCCTTTGGGGGCACTTCTGGATGGGTGAATGGGGCTTGAAACGCATTTTCTGGAGCCCGAGTTTTCAGTCTTCTGCCATGCTGGCTAGGGGTATATTTAGGGTTGCTCGTAAACAGTGAACAAGGAGGGTCCAGTTGCATGTGGGGCTGCGTAAAGGCTCCCCTGGGGAGTTCACTTGTACCCAAAGCCTTCCTCTGGGGGCACTTTTGGATGGGCGAATTAGGCTTTTAATGCATTTTCTGGGGCCTGATTTTTCAGTCGACTGCCAGGCGGGCCAGGGCTATATTTAGGGTTGCTGTGAAAGAGCGAATACGGAGGGTCCAGTTGCATGTGGGGCTGCGTTAAGGCTCCCCTGGGGAGTCCAGTTGTACCCAAAGCCTTCCTTTGGGGGCACTTTTGGATGGTCCAAGGGGAATCGCAATGCGTTTTCTGAGGCCCGCTTTTTCAGTCTTCTCCCATTGCGCCGAGGGCTATATTTAGGCTTGCTGTGAAAGAGTGAACCCGGAGGGTCCAGTTGCATGTGGGGCTGCGTAAAGGCTCCCCTGGGGAGTTCAGTTGTACCCAAAGCCTTCCTTTGGGGGCACTTCTGGATGGGTGAATGGGGCTTGAAACGCATTTTCTGGAGCCCGAGTTTTCAGTCTTCTGCCATGGTGGCTAGGGGTATATTTAGGGTTGCTCGTAAACAGTGAACAAGGAGGGTCCAGTTGCATGTGGGGCTGCATAAAGGCTCCCCTGGGGAGTTCAGTTGGACCCAAAGCCTTCCTTTGGGGGCACTTCTGGATGGGTGAATGGGGCTTGAAACGCATTTTCTGGAGCCCGAGTTTTCAGTCTTCTGCCATGGTGGCTAGGGGTATATTTAGGGTTGCTCGTAAACAGTGAACAAGGAGGGTCCAGTTGCATGTGGGGCTGCATAAAGGCTCCCCTGGGGAGTTCACTTTTACGCAAAGCCTTCCTTTGGGGGCACTTCTGGATGGGCGAAAGGGGCTTGAAACGTTTTTTCTGTGGCCTGAGTTTTCAGTCTTCTGCCATGCTGGTTAGGGTTATATTTAGGGTTGCTGTAAAGAGCGAACACGGAGGGTCCAGTTGCATGTGGGGCTGCGTAAAGGCTCCCCTGGGGAGTTCAGATGTACCCAAAGCCTTCCTTTGGGGGCACTTTTGGATGGGCGAATTGGGCTCATAACACATTTTCTGTGGCCTGAGCTTTCAGTCGACTGCCAGGCGTGCTAGGGCTATATTTAGGCTTGCGGTGAAAGAGAAAACCCGGAGGGTCCAGTTGCATGTGGGGCTGCATAAAGGCTCCCCTGGGGAGTTCAATTGTACGCAAAGCCTTCCTTTGGGGGCACTTCTGGATGGGTGAATGGGCTTGAAACGCATTTTCTGGAGCCCGAGTTTTCAGTTTTCTCCCATGCTGGCTAGGGTTATATTTAGGGTTGCTTGTAAACAGCGAACACGGGGGGTCCAGTTGCATATGGGCCTGCATAAAGGCTCCCCTGGGGAGTTCACTTGTACCCAAGCCTTCCTTTGGGGGCACTTTTGGATGGTCGAATGGGGCTTGTAGCCCTTTTTCTGTGGCCCGATTTTTCAGTCGTCTGCCATGCGGGCCAGAGTTATATTTAGGGTTGCTGTGAAAGAGCGAATATGGAGGGTCCAGTTGCATTTGGGGCTGCATAAAGGCTCCCCTGGGGAGTTCACTTGTACCCAAAGCCCTTTGGGGGCACTTCTGGATGGGCGAAAGGGGCTTGAAACGCTTTTTCTCTGGCCCGAGTTTTCAGTCTTCAGCCATGCTGGTTAGGGTTATATTTAGGGTTGCTGTAAAGAGCGAACACGGAGGGTCCAGTTGCATGTAGGGCTGCGTAAAGGCTCCCCTGGGGAGTTCAGATGTAGCCAAAGCCTTCCTTTGGGGGCACTTTTGGATGGGCGAATGGGGCTCGTAACCCATTTTCTGTGGCCCGAGCTTTCAGTCGACTGCCAGGCGTGCTAGGGCTATATTTAGGGTTGCTGTGAAAGAGCGAACACGGAGGGTCCAGTTGCATGTGGGGCTGCGTAAAGGCTCCCCTGGGGAGTTCAGTTGTACGCAAAGCCTTCCTTTGGGGGCACTTTTGGATGGGCGAATGGGGCTCGTAACACATTTTCTGTGGCCCGAGCTTTCAGTCGACTGCCAGGCGTGCTAGGGCTATATTTAGGCTTGCGGTGAAAGAGTGAACCCGGAGGGTCCAGTTGCATGTGGGGCTGCGTAAAGGCTCCCCTGGGGAGTTCACTTGTACCCAAAGCCTTCCTTTGGGGGCACTTCTGGATGGGTGAATGGGGCTTGAAACGCATTTTCTGGAGCCCGAGTTTTCAGTCTTCTGCCATGGTGGCTAGGGGTATATTTAGGGTTGCTCGTAAACAGTGAACAAGGAGGGTCCAGTTGCATGTGGGGCTGCGTAAAGGCTCCCCTGGGGAGTTCACTTGTACCCAAAGCCTTCCTTTGCGGGCACCTTTGGATGGTCGAATGGGGCTTGTAGCACGTTTTCTGGAGCCCGAGTTTTCAGTCGACTGCCAGGCGGGCCAGGGCTATATTTAGGGTTGCTGTGAAAGAGTGAATACGGAGGGTCCAGTTGCATGTGGGGCTGCATAAAGGCTCCCCTGGGGAGTTCACTTGTATTCAAAGCCTTCCTCTGGGGGCACTTTTGGATGGGCGAAAGGGGCTTGAAACGCTTTTTCTGTGGCCCGAGTTTTCAGTTTTCTGCCATGCTGGCTAGGGTTATATTTAGGGTTGCTTGTAAACAGCGAACACGGGGGGTCCAGTTGCGTATGGGCCTGCATAAGGGCTCCCCTGGGGAGTTCACTTGTACCCAAAGCCTTCCTTTGGGTGCACTTCTGGATGGGTGAATGGGGCTTTTAACGCTTTTTCTGTGGCCCGAGTTTTCAGTTTTCTGCCATGCTGGCTAGTGTTATATTTAGGGTTGCTTGTAAACAGCGAACACGGGGGGTCCAGTTGCGTATGGGCCTGCATAAAGGCTCCCCTGGGGAGTTCACTTGTACCCAAAGCCTTCCTTTGGGGGCACTTTTGGATGGTCGAATGGGGCTTGTAGCACGTTTTCTGGGGCCCGATTTTTCAGTCGTCTGCCATGCGGGCCAGGGTTATATTTAGGGTTGCTTTGAAAGAGTGAATACGGAGGGTCCAGTTGCATGTGGGGCTGCTTTAAGGCTCCCTGGGGAGTCCAGTTGTACCCAAAGCCTTCCTTTGGGGGCACTTTTGGATGGTCCAAGGGGAATCGCAATGCGTTTTCTGAGGCCCGCTTTTTCAGTCTTCTCCCATTGCGCCGAGGGCTATATTAAGGCTTGCGGTGAAAGAGTGAACCCGGAGGGTCCAGTTGCATGTGGGGCTGCATAAAGGCTCCCCTGGGAAGTTCAGTTGTACCCAAAGCCTTCCTTTGGGGGCACTTCTGGATGGGTGAATAGGGTTGAAACGCATTTTCTGGAGCCCGAGTTTTCAGTCTTCTGCCATGGTGGCTAGGGGTATATTTAGGGTTGCTCGTAAACAGTGAACAAGGAGGGTCCAGTTGCATGTGGGGCTGCATAAAGGCTCCCCTGGGGAGTTCACTTGTACGCAAAGCCTTCCTTTGGGGGCACTTTTGGATGGGCAAAAGGGGCTTGAAACGCTTTTTCTGTGGCCCGAGTTTTCAGTCTTCTGCCATGCTGGCTAGGGGTATATTTAGGGTTGCTGTAAAGAGCGAACACGGAGGGTCCAGTTGCATGTGGGGCTGCGTAAAGGCTCCCCTGGGGAGTTCAGATGTACCCAAAGCCTTCCTTTGGGGGCACTTCTGGATGGGTGAATGGGGCTTGAAACGCATTTTTTGGAGCCCGAGTTTTAAGTCTTCTGCCATAGTGGCTAGGGGTATATTTAGGGTTGCTCGTAAACAGTGAACAAGGAGGGTCCAGTTGCATGTGGGGCTGCGTAAAGGCTCCCCTGGGGAGTTCACTTGTACGCAAAGCCTTCCTCTGGGGCACTTTTGGAGGGGCGAATTAGGCTTTTAATGCATTTTCTGGGCCCGAGTTTTCAGTCGACTGCCAGGCGGGCCAGGGCTATATTTAGGGTTGCTCGTAAACAGTGAACAAGGAGGGTCCAGTTGCATGTGGGGCTGCGTAAAGGCTCCCCTGGGGAGTTCACTTGTACCCAAAGCCTTCCTCTGGGGGCACTTTTGGAGGGGCGAATTAGGCTTTTAACGCATTTTCTGGGGCCCGAGTTTTCAGTCGACTGCCAGGCGGGCCAGGGCTATATTTAGAGTTGCTGTGAAAGAGCGAATACGGAGGGTCCAGTTGCATGTGGGGCTGCATAAAGGCTCCCCTGGGGAGTTCACTTGTACCCAAAGCCTTCCTTTGGGGGCACTTCTGGATGGGTGAATGGGGCTTTTAACGCTTTTTCTGTGGCCCGAGTTTTCAGTTTTCTGCCATGCTGGCTAGTGTTATATTTAGGGTTGCTTGTAAACAGCGAACACGGGGGGTCCAGTTGCGTATGGGCCTGCATAAAGGCTCCCCTGGGGAGTTCAGTTGTACCCAAAGCCTTCCTTTGGGGGCACTTCTGGATGGGTGAATGGGGCTTGAAACGCATTTTCTGGAGCCCGAGTTTTCAGTCGACTGCCAGGCGGGCCAGGGCTATATTTAGGGTTGCTGTGAAAGAGTGAATACGGAGGGTCCAGTTGCATGTGGGGCTGCTTTAAGGCTCCCCTGGGGAGTCCAGTTGTACCCAAAGCCTTCCTCTGGGGGCACTTTTGGATGGTCCAAGGGGAATCGCAACGCTTTTTCTGAGGCCCGCTTTTTCAGCCCGCTTTTTCAGTCTTCTCCCATTGCGCCGAGGGCTATATTTAGGCTTGCGGTGAAAGAGTGAACCCGGAGGGTCCAGTTGCATGTGGGGCTGCATAAAGGCTCCCCTGGGAAGTACAGTTGTACCCAAAGCCTCCTTTGGGGGCACTTCTGGATGGGTGAATGGGGCTTGAAACGCATTTTCTGGAGCCCGAGTTTTCAGTCTTCTGCCATGGTGGCTAGGGTATATTTAGGGTTGCTCGTAAACAGTGAACAAGGAGGGTCCAGTTGCATGTGGGGCTGCATAAAGGCTCCCCTGGGGAGTTCACTTGTATTCAAAGCCTTCCTCTGGGGGCACTTTTGGATGGGCGAAAGGGGCTTGAAACGCTTTTTCTGTGGCCCGAGTTTTCAGTTTTCTGCCATGCTGGCTAGGGTTATATTTAGGGTTGCTTGTAAACAGCGAACACGGGCGGTCCAGTTGCATGTGGGGCTGCATAAAGGCTCCCCTGGGGAGTTCACTTGTACCCAAAGCCTTCCTTTGGGGGCACTTTTGGATTGGCGAATTAGGCTTTTAATGCATTTTCTGGGGCCCGAGTTTTCAGTCGACTGCCAGGCGGGCCAGGGCTATATTAGGGTTGCTGTGAAAGAGTGAACCCGGAGGGTCCAGTTGCATGTGGGGCTGCTTTAAGGCTCCCCTGGGGAGTCCAGTTGTACCCAAAGCCTTCCTTTGGGGGCACTTTTGGATTGGCGAATTAGGCTTTTAATGCATTTTCTGGGGCCCGAGTTTTCAGTCGACTGCCAGGCGGGCCAGGGCTATATTTAGGGTTGCTGTGAAAGAGTGAACCCGGAGGGTCCAGTTGCATGTGGGGCTGCTTTAAGGCTCCCCTGGGGAGTCCAATTGTACCCAAAGCCTTCCTTTGGGGGCACTTTTGGATGGTCCAAGGGATTCGCAATGCGTTTTCTGAGGCCCGCTTTTTCAGTCTTCTCCCATTGCGCCGAGGGCTATATTTAGGCTTGCGGTGAAAGAGTGAACCCGGAGGTCCAGTTGCATGTGGGGCTGCATAAAGGCTCCCCTGGGGAGTTCACTTGTACCAAAGCCTTCCTTTGGGGGCACTTCTGGATGGGTGAATGGGCTTGAAACGCTTTTTCTGTGGCCCGAGTTTTCAGTTTTCTGCCATGCTGGCTAGTGTTATATTTAGGGTTGCTTGTAAACAGCGAACACGGGGGTCCAGTTGCGTATGGGCCTGCATAAAGGCTCCCCTGGGGAGTTCACTTGTACCCAAAGCCTTCCTTTGGGGGCACTTTTGGATGGTCGAATTGGGGCCTTGTAGCACGTTTTCTGGGCCCGATTTTTCAGTCGTCTGCCATGCGGGCCAGGGTTATATTTAGGGTTGCTTTGAAAGAGCGAATACGGAGGGTCCAGTTGCATGTGGGGCTGCTTTAAGGCTCCCCTGGGGAGTCCAGTTGTACCCAAAGCCTTCCTTTGGGGGCACTTCTGGATGGGTGAATGGGGCTTGAAACGCATTTTCTGGAGCCCGAGTTTTCAGTCTTCTGCCATGGTGGCTAGGGGTATATTTAGGGTTGCTCGTAAACAGTGAACAAGGAGGGTCCAGTTGCATGTGGGGCTGCATAAAGGCTCCCCTGGGGAGTTCACTTGTACGCAAAGCCTTCCTCTGGGGGCACTTTTGGATGGGCGAAAGGGGCTTGAAACGCTTTTTCTGTGGCCCGAGTTTTCAGTCTTCTGCCATGCTGGCTAGGGGTATATTTAGGGTTGCTGTAAAGAGCGAACACGGAGGGTCCAGTTGCATGTGGGGCTGCGTAACGGCTCCCCTGGGAGTTCAGATGTACCCAAAGCCTTCCTTTGGGGGCACTTCTGGATGGGTGAATGGGGCTTGAAACGCATTTTCTGGAGCCCGAGTTTCAGTCTTCTGCCATGGTGGCTAGGGGTATATTTAGGGTTGCTCGTAAACAGTGAACAAGGAGGGTCCAGTTGCATGTGGGGCTGCATAAAGGCTCCCCTGGGGAGTTCACTTGTACCCAAAGCCTTCCTCTGGGGGCACTTTTGGAGGGGCGAATTAGGCTTTTAATGCATTTTCTGGGCCTGATTTTTCAGTCGACTGCCAGGCGGCCAGGGCTATATTTAGGGTTGCTGTGAAAGAGCGAACACGGAGGGTCCAGTTGCATGTGGGGCTGCGTAACGGCTCCCCTGGGGAGTTCAGATGTACCCAAAGCCTTCCTTTGGGGGCACTTTTGGATGGGCGAATGGGCTCGTAACACATTTCTGTGGCCCGAGCTTTCAGTCGACTGCCAGGCGTGCTAGGGCTATATTTAGGCTTGCGGTGAAAGAGTGAACCCAGAGGGTCCAGTTGCATGTGGGGCTGCGTAAAGGCTCCCCTGGGGAGTTCAGTTGTACCCAAAGCCTTCCTTTGGGGGCACTTCTGGATGGGTGAATGGGGCTTGAAACGCATTTTCTGGAGCCCGAGTTTTAAGTCTTCTGCCATGGTGGCTAGGGGTATATTTAGGGTTGCTCGTAAACAGTGAACAAGGAGGGTCCAGTTGCATGTGGGGCTGCGTAAAGGCTCCCCTGGGGAGTCCAGTTGTACCCAAAGCCTTCCTTTGGGGGCACTTTTGGATGGTCCAAGGGGATTCGCAATGCGTTTTCTGAGGCCGGCTTTTCAGTCTTCTCCCATTGCGCCGAGGGCTATATTTAGGCTTGCGGTGAAAGAGTGAACCCGGAGGGTCCAGTTGCATGTGGGGCTGCATAAAGGCTCCCCTGGGGAGTTCAGTTGTGCGCAAAGCCTTCCTTTGGGGGCACTTCTGGATGGGTGAATGGGGCTTGAAACGCATTTTCTGGAGCCCGAGTTTTCAGTCTTCTGCCATGGTGGCTAGGGGTATATTTAGGGTTGCTCGTAAACAGTGAACAAGGAGGGTCCAGTTGCATGTGGGGCTGCGTAAAGGCTCCCCTGGGGAGTTCACTTGTACCCAAAGCCTTCCTCTGGGGGCACTTTTGGATGGGCGAATTAGGCTTTTAATGCATTTTCTGGGGCCTGATTTTTCAGTCGACTGCCAGGCGGGCCAGGGCTATATTTAGGGTTGCTGTGAAAGAGCGAATACGGAGGGTCCAGTTGCATGTGGGGCTGCGTTAAGGCTCCCCTGGGGAGTCCAGTTGTACCCAAAGCCTTCCTTTGGGGGCACTTTTGGATGGTCCAAGGGGAATCGCAATGCGTTTTCTGAGGCCCGCTTTTTCAGTCTTCTCCCATTGCGCCGAGGGGTATATTTAGGCTTGCTGTGAAAGAGTGAACCCGGAGGGTCCAGTTGCATGTGGGGCTGCGTAAAGGCTCCCCTGGGGAGTTCAGTTGTACCCAAAGCCTTCCTTTGGGGGCACTTCTGGATGGGTGAATGGGGCTTGAAACGCATTTTCTGGAGCCCGAGTTTTCAGTCTTCTGCTATGGTGGCTAGGGGTATATTTAGGGTTGCTCGTAAACAGTGAACAAGGAGGGTCCAGTTGCATGTGGGGCTGCATAAAGGCTCCCCTGGGGAGTTCACTTTTACGCAAAGCCTTCCTTTGGGGGCACTTCTGGATGGGTGAATGGGGCTTGAAACGTTTTTTCTGTGGCCTGAGTTTTCAGTCTTCTACCATGCTGGTTAGGGTTATATTTAGGGTTGCTGTAAAGAGCGAACACGGAGGGTCCAGTTGCATGTGGGGCTGCGTAAAGGCTGCCCTGGGGAGTTCAGATGTACCCAAAGCCTTCCTTTGGGGGCACTTTTGGATGGTCGAATTGGGCTCATAACACATTTTCTGGGGCCCGAGTTTTCAGTCGACTGCCAGGCGTGCTAGGGCTATATTTAGGCTTGCGGTGAAAGAGTAAACCCGGAGGGTCCAGTTGCATGTGGGGCTGCATAAAGGCTCCCCTGGGGAGTTCAGTTGTACGCAAAGCCTTCCTTTGGGGGCACTTCTGGATGGGTGAATGGGGCTTGAAATGCATTTTCTGGAGCCCGAGTTTTCAGTTTTCTCCCATGCTGGCTAGGGTTATATTTAGGGTTGCTTGTAAACAGCGAACACGGGGGGTCCAGTTGCATATGGGCCTGCATAAAGGCTCCCCTGGGGAGTTCACTTGTACCCAAGCCTTCCTTTGGGGGCACTTTTGGATGGTCGAATGGGGCTTGTAGCCCTTTTTCTGTGGCCCGATTTTTCAGTTGTCTCCCATGCGGGCCAGAGTTATATTTAGGGTTGCTTTGAAAGAGCGAATACGGAGGGTCCAGTTGCATTTGGGGCTGCATAAAGGCTCCCCTGGGGAGTTCACTTGTACCCAAAGCCCTTTGGGGGCACTTCTGGATGGGCGAAAGGGGCTTGAAACGCTTTTTCTCTGGCCCGAGTTTTCAGTCTTCAGCCATGCTGGCTAGGGTTATATTTAGGGTTGCTGTAAAGAGCGAACACGGAGGGTCCAGTTGCATGTAGGGCTGCGTAAAGGCTCCCCTGGGGAGTTCAGATGTACCCAAAGCCTTCCTTTGGGGGCACTTTTGGATGGGCGAATGGGGCTCGTAACCCATTTTCTGTGGCCCGAGCTTTCAGTCGACTGCCAGGCGTGCTAGGGCTATATTTAGGGTTGCTGTGAAAGAGCGAACACGGAGGGTCCAGTTGCATGTGGGGCTGCGTAACGGCTCCCCTGGGGAGTTCAGATGTAGCCAAAGCCTTCCTTTGGGGGCACTTTTGGATGGGCGAATGGGGCTCGTAACACATTTTCGGTGGCCCGAGCTTTCAGTCGACTGCCAGGCGTGCTAGGGCTATATTTAGGCTTGCGGTGAAAGAGTGAACCCGGAGGGTCCAGTTGCATGTGGGGCTGCGTAAAGGCTCCCCTGGGGAGTTCAGTTGTACCCAAAGCCTTCCTTTGGGGGCACTTCTGGATGGGTGAATGGGGCTTGAAACGCATTTTCTGGAGCCCGAGTTTTAAGTCTTCTGCCATGGTGGCTAGGGGTATATTTAGGGTTGCTCGTAAACAGTGAACAAGGAGGGTCCAGTTGCATGTGGGGCTGCGTAAAGGCTCCCCTGGGGAGTTCACTTGTACCCAAAGCCTTCCTCTGGGGGCACTTTTGGAGGGGCGAATGGGGCCTATAGAACGTTTTCTGGGGCCCGAGTTTTCAGTCGTCTGCCATGCTGGCTAGGGTTATATTTAGGGTTGCTTGTAAACAGTGAACAAGGAGGGTCCAGTTGCATGTGGGGCTGCATAAAGGCTCCCCTGGGGAGTTCACTTGTATTCAAAGCCTTCCTCTGGGGGCACTTTTGGATGGGCGAAAGGGGCTTGAAACGCTTTTTCTGTGGCCCGAGTTTTCAGTTTTCTGCCATGCTGGCTAGGGTTATATTTAGGGTTGCTTGTAAACAGCGAACACGGGGGGTCCAGTTGCGTATGGGCCTGCATAAAGGCTCCCCTGGGAAGTTCAGTTGTACCCAAAGCCTTCCTTTGGGGGCACTTTTGGATGGTCGAATGGGGCTTGTAGCACGTTTTCTGGGGCCCGATTTTTCAGTCGTCTGCCATGCGGGCCAGGGTTATATTTAGGGTTGCTTTGAAAGAGTGAATACGGAGGGTCCAGTTGCATGTGGGGCTGCTTTAAGGCTCCCCTGGGGAGTCCAGTTGTACCCAAAGCCTTCCTTTGGGGGCACTTTTGGATTGGCGAATTAGGCTTTTAAAGCATTTTCTGGGGCCCGTGTTTTCAGTCGACTGCCAGGCGGGCCAGGGCTATATTTAGGGTTGCTGTGAAAGAGTGAACCCGGAGGGTCCAGTTGCATGTGGGACTGCTTTAAGGCTCCCCTGGGGAGTCCAGTTGTACCCAAAGCCTTCCTTTGGGGGCACTTTTGGATGGTCCAAGGGGATTCGCAATGCGTTTTCTGAGGCCGGCTTTTTCAGTCTTCTCCCATTGCGCCGAGGGCTATATTTAGGCTTGCGGTGAAAGAGTGAACCCGGAGGGTCCAGTTGCATGTGGGGCTGCATAAAGGCTCCCCTGGGGAGTTCACTTGTACCCAAAGCCTTCCTTTGGGGGCACTTCTGGATGGTCGAATGGGGCTTGTAGCACTTTTTCTGTGGCCCGAGTTTTCAGTCTTCTGCCATGGTGGCTAGGGGTATATTTAGGGTTGCTCGTAAACAGTGAACAAGGAGGGTCCAGTTGCATGTGGGGCTGCGTAAAGGCTCCCCTGGGGAGTTCACTTGTACCCAAAGCCTTCCTCTGGGGGCACTTTTGGAGGGGCGAATTAGGCTTTTAATGCATTTTCTGGGGCCTGATTTTTCAGTCGACTGCCAGGCGGGCCAGGGCTATATTTAGTGTTGCTGTGAAAGAGCGAACACGGAGGGTCCAGTTGCATGTGGGGCTGCGTAACGGCTCCCCTGGGGAGTTCAGATGTACCCAAAGCCTTCCTTTGGGGGCACTTTTGGATGGGCGAATGGGGCTCGTAACACATTTTCGGTGGCCCGAGCTTTCAGTCGACTGCCAGGCGTGCTAGGGCTATATTTAGGCTTGCGGTGAAAGAGTGAACCCGGAGGGTCCAGTTGCATGTGGGGCTGCGTAAAGGCTCCCCTGGGGAGTTCACTTGTACGCAAAGCCTTCCTTTGGGGGCACTTCTGGATGGGTGAATGGGGCTTTTAACGCATTTTCTGGAGCCCGAGTTTTCAGTCTTCTGCCATGGTGGCTAGGGGTATATTTAGGGTTGCTGTAAAGAGCGAACACGGAGGGTCCAGTTGCATGTGGGGCTGCGTAAATGCTCCCCTGGGGAGTTCACTTGTACCCAAAGCCATCCTTTGGAGGCACTTTTGGATGGGCGAATGGGGCTCGTAACCCATTTTCTGTGGCCCGAGCTTTCAGTCGACTGCCAGGCGTGCTAGGGCTATATTTAGGGTTGCTGTGAAAGAGCGAACACGGAGGGTCCAGTTGCATGTGGGGCTGCGTAACGGCTCCCCTGGGGAGTTCAGATGTAGCCAAAGCCTTCCTTTGGGGGCACTTTTGGATGGGCGAATGGGGCTCGTAACACATTTTCTGTGGCCCGAGCTTTCAGTCGACTGCCAGGCGTGCTAGGGCTATATTTAGGCTTGCGGTGAAAGAGTGAACCCGGAGGGTCCAGTTGCATGTGGGGCTGCGTAAAGGCTCCCCTGGGGAGTTCAGTTGTACCCAAAGCCTTCCTTTGGGGGCACTTCTGGATGGGTGAATGGGGCTTGAAACGCATTTTCTGGAGCCCGAGTTTTCAGTCTTCTGCCATGGTGGCTAGGGGTATATTTAGGGTTGCTCGTAAACAGTGAACAAGGAGGGTCCAGTTGCATGTGGGGCTGCGTAAAGGCTCCCCTGGGGAGTTCACTTGTACCCCAAGCCTTCCTCTGGGGGCACTTTTGGAGGGGCGAATGGGGCTTGTAGAACGTTTTCTGGGGCCCGAGTTTTCAGTCGTCTGCCATGCGGGCCAGGGTTATATTTAGGGTTGCTGTAAAGAGCGAACACGGAGGGTCCAGTTGCATGTGGGGCTGCTTTAAGGCTCCCCTGGGGAGTTCACTTGTACCCAAATCCTTCCTCTGGGGGCACTTTTGGATGGGCGAATTAGGCTTTTAACGCATTTTCTGGGGCCAGAGTTTTCAGTCGACTGCCAGGCGGGCCAGGGATATATTTAGGGTTGCTGTGAAAGAGTGAACCCGGAGGGTCCAGTTGCATGTGGGGCTGCATAAAGGCTCCCCTGGGGAGTTCACTTGTACCCAAAGCCTTCCTTTGGGGGCACTTTTGGATGGTCCAAGGGGAATCGCAATGCGTTTTCTGAGGCCCGCTTTTTCAGTCTTCTCCCATTGCGCCGAGGGCTATATTAAGGCTTGCGGTGAAAGAGTGAACCCGGAGGGTCCAGTTGCATGTGGGGCTGCATAAAGGCTCCCCTGGGAAGTTCAGTTGTACCCAAAGCCTTCCTTTGGGGGCACTTCTGGATGGGTGAATAGGGTTGAAACGCATTTTCTGGAGCCCGAGTTTTCAGTCTTCTGCCATGGTGGCTAGGGGTATATTTAGGGTTGCTCGTAAACAGTGAACAAGGAGGGTCCAGTTGCATGTGGGGCTGCATAAAGGCTCCCCTGGGGAGTTCACTTGTACGCAAAGCCTTCCTCTGGGGGCACTTTTGGATGAGCGAAAGGGGCTTGAAACGCTTTTTCTGTGGCCCGAGTTTTCAGTCTTCTGCCATGCTGGCTAGGGGTATATTTAGGGTTGCTGTAAAGAGCGAACACGGAGGGTCCAGTTGCATGTGGTGCTGCTTTAAGGCTCCCCTGGGGAGTTCAGATGTACCCAAAGCCTTCCTTTGGGGGCACTTCTGGATGGGTGAATGGGGCTTGAAACGCATTTTCTGGAGCCCGAGTTTTAAGTCTTCTGCCATAGTGGCTAGGGGTATATTTAGGGTTGCTCGTAAACAGTGAACAAGGAGGGTCCAGTTGCATGTGGGGCTGCGTAAAGGCTCCCCTGGGGAGTTCACTTGTACCCAAAGCCTTCCTCTGGGGGCACTTTTGGATGGGCGAATTAGGCTTTTAATGCATTTTCTGGGGCCTGATTTTTCAGTCGACTGCCAGGCGGGCCAGGGCTATATTTAGGGTTGCTGTGAAAGAGCGAACACGGAGGGTCCAGTTGCATGTGGGGCTGCGTAACGGCTCCCCTGGGGAGTTCAGATGTAGCCAAAGCCTTCCTTTGGGGGCACTTTTGGATGGTCGAATGGGGCTTGTAGCCCTTTTTCTGTGGCCCGATTTTTCAGTCGTCTGCCATGCGGGCCAGAGTTATATTTAGGGTTGCTTTGAAAGAGCGAATATGGAGGGTCCAGTTGCATGTGGGGCTGCATAAAGGCTCCCCTGGGGAGTTCACTTGTACCCAAAGCCCTTTGGGGGCACTTCTGGATGGGCGAAAGGGGCTTGAAACGCTTTTTCTGTGGCCCGAGTTTTCAGTCTTCAGCCATGCTGGTTAGGGTTATATTTAGGGTTGCTGTAAAGAGCGAACACGGAGGGTCCAGTTGCATGTAGGGCTGCGTAAAGGCTCCCCTGGGGAGTTCAGATGTACCCAAAGCCTTCCTTTGGGGGCACTTTTGGATGGGCGAATGGGGCTCGTAACACATTTTCTGTGGCCCGAGCTTTCAGTCGACTGCCAGGCGTGCTAGGGCTATATTTAGGCTTGCGGTGAAAGAGTGAACCCGGAGGGTCCAGTTGCATGTGGGGCTGCATAAAGGCTCCCCTGGGGAGTTCAGTTGTACCCAAAGCCTTCCTTTGGGGGCACTTCTGGATGGGTGAATGGGGCTTGAAATGCATTTTCTGGAGCCCGAGTTTTCAGTCTTCTGACATGGTGGCTAGGGGTATATTTAGGGTTGCTCGTAAACAGTGAACAAGGAGGGTCCAGTTGCATGTGGGGCTGCTTTAAGGCTCCCCTGGGGAGTTCAGTTGTACCCAAAGCCTTCCTCTGGGGGCACTTTTGGATGGGCGAATTAGGCTTTTAACGCATTTTCTGGGGCCCGAGTTTTCAGTCGACTGCCATGCTGGCCAGAGTTATATTTAGGGTTGCTTTGAAAGAGTGAATACGGAGGGTCCAGTTGCATGTGGGGCTGCATAAAGGCTCCCCTGGGGAGTTCACTTGTACCCAAAGCCTTCCTTTGGTGGCACTTCTGGATGGGCGAAAGGGGCTTGAAACGCTTTTTCTGTGGCTGGAGTTTTTAGTCTTTTGCCATGCTGGCTAGGGGTATATGTAGCGTTGCTGTAAAGAGCGAACACGGAGGGTCCAGTTGCATGTGGGTCTGCATAAAGGCTCCCCTGGGGAGTTCAGTTGTACCCAAAGCCTTCCTTTGGGGGCACTTTTGGATGGGCGAATGGGGCTCGTAACACATTTTCTGTGGCCCGAGCTTTCAGTCGACTGCCAGGCGTGCTAGGGCTATATTTAGGCTTGCGGTGAAAGAGTGAACCCGGAGGGTCCAGTTGCATGTGGGGCTGCATAAAGGCTCCCCTGGGGAGTTCACTTGTACCCAAAGCCTTCCTTTGGGGGCACTTCTGGATGGGTGAATGGGCTTGAAACTCATTTTCTGGAGCCCGAGTTTTCAGTCTTCTGCCATGGTGGCTAGGGGTATATTTAGGGTTGCTCGTAAACAGTAAACAAGGAGGGTCCAGTTGCATGTGGGGCTGCATAAAGGCTCCCCTGGGGAGTTCACTTGTACCCAAAGCCTTCCTCTGGGGGCACTTTTGGATGGGCGAATTAGGCTTTTAATGCATTTTCTGGGGCCCGAGTTTTCAGTCGACTGCCAGGCGGGCCAGGGCTATATATATTTTTGCTGTGAAAGAGCGAATACGGAGGGTCCAGTTGCATGTGGGGCTGCATAAAGGCTCCCCTGGGGAGTCCAGTTGTACCCAAAGCCTTCCTTTTGGGGCACTATTGGATGGTCCAAGGGGAATCGCAATGCGTTTTCTGAGGCCCGCTTTTTCAGTCTTCTCCCATTGCGCCGAGGGCTATATTTAGGCTTGCGGTGAAAGAGTGAACCCGGAGGGTCCAGTTGCATGTGGGGCTGCATAAAGGCTCCCCTGGGGAGTTCAGTTGGACCCAAAGCCTTCCTTTGGGGGCACTTCTGGATGGGTGAATGGGGCTTGAAACGCATTTTCTGGAGCCCGAGTTTTCAGTCTTCTGCCATGGTGGCTAGGGGTATATTTAGGGTTGCTCGTAAACAGTGAACAAGGAGGGTCCATTTGCATGTGGGGCTGCATAAAGGCTCCCCTGGGGAGTTCACTTTTACGCAAAGCCTTCCTTTGGGGGCACTTCTGGATGGGCGAAAGGGGCTTGAAACGCTTTTTCTGTGGCCCGAGTTTTCAGTCTTCAGCCATGCTGGTTAGGGTTTTATTTAGGGTTGCTGTAAAGAGCGAACACGGAGGGTAGAGTTGCATGTAGGGCTGCGTAAAGGCTCCCCTGGGGAGTTCAGATGTACCCAAAGCCTTCCTTTGGGGGCACTTTTGGATGGGCGAATGCGGCTCGTAACACATTTTCTGTGGCCCGAGCTTTCAGTCGACTGCCAGGCGTGCTAGGGCTATATTTAGGCTTGCGGTGAAAGAGTGAACCCGGAGGGTCCAGTTGCATGTGGGGCTGCATAAAGGCTCCCCTGGGGAGTTCAGTTGTACCCAAAGCCTTCCTTTGGGGGCACTTCTGGATGGGTGAATGGGGCTTGAAATGCATTTTCTGGAGCCCGAGTTTTCAGTCTTCTGACATGGTGGCTAGGGGTATATTTAGGGTTGCTCGTAAACAGTGAACAAGGAGGGTCCAGTTGCATGTGGAGCTGCATAAAGGCTCCCCTGGGGAGTTCAGTTGTACCCAAAGCCTTCCTCTGGGGGCACTTTTGGATGGGCGAATTAGGCTTTTAATGCATTTTCTGGGGCCCGAGTTTTCAGTCGACTGCCAGGCGGGCCAGGGCTATATTTAGGGTTGCTCGTAAACAGTGAACAAGGAGGGTCCAGTTGCATGTGGGGCTGCATAAAGGCTCACCTGTGGAGTTCAGCTGTACCCAAAGCCTTCGTTTGGGGGCACTTCTGGATGGCGAAAGGGGCTTGAAACGCTTTTTCTGTGGCCCGAGTTTTCAGTCTTCTGCCATGCTGGCTAGGGTTATATTTAGGGTTGCTGTAAAGAGCGAACACAGAGGGTCCAGTTGCATGTGGGGCTGCGTAAAGGCTCCCCTGGGGAGTTCAGATGTACCCAAAGCCTTCCTTTGGAGTCACTTTTGGGTGGGCGAATGGGGCTCGTAACAAATTTTCTGTGGCCCGAGCTTTCAGTCGACTGCCAGGCGTGCTAGGGCTATATTTAGGCTTGCGGTGAAAGAGTGAACCCGGAGGGTCCAGTTGCATGTGGGGCTGCATAAAGGCTCCCCTGGGGAGTTCAGTTGTACCCAAAGCCTTCCTTTGGGGGCACTTTTGGATGGTCCAAGGGGAATCGCAATGCGTTTTCTGAGGCCCGCTTTTTCAGTCTTCTCCCGTTCCGCCGAGGGTTATATTTAGGCTTGCGGTGAAAGAGTGAACCCGGAGGGTCCAGTTGCATGTGGGGCTGCATAAAGGCTCCCCTGGAGAGTTCAGTTGTACCCAAAGCCTTCCTCTGGGGGCACTTTTGGATGGGCGAATTAGGCTTTTAACAGTTTTTCTGGGGCCCGAGTTTTCAGTCGACTGCCAGGCGGGCCAGGGCTATATTTAGGGTTGCTGTGAAAGAGCGAATACGGAGGGTCCAGTTGCATGTGGTGCTGCGTTAAGGCTCCCCTGGGGAGTTCAGTTGTACCCAAAGCCTTCCTCTGGGGGCACTTTTGGATGGGCGAATTAGGCTTTTAACTCATTTTCTGGGGCCCGAGTTTTCAGTCGACTGCCAGGCGGGCCAGGGCTATATTTAGTGTTGCGGTGAAAGAGTGAACCCGGAGGGTCCAGTTGCATGTGGGGCTGCATAAAGGCTCCCCTGGGGAGTTCAGTTGTACCCAAAGCCTTCCTTTGGGGGCACTTCTGGATGGGTGAATGGGGCTTGAAACGCTTTTTGTGTGGCCCGATTTTTCAGTTTTCTGCCATGCTGGCTAGTGCTATATTTAGGGTTGCTTGTAAACAGCGAACACGGGGGGTCCAGTTGCGTATGGGCCTGCATAAAGGCTCCCCTGGGGAGTTCAGATGTACCCAAAGCCTTCCTTTGGGGGCACTACTGGATGGTCGAATGGGGCTTGTAGCACGTTTTCTGTGGCCCGATTTTTCAGTCGTCTACCATGCGGGCCAGGGTTTTATTTAGGGTTGCTGTGAAAGAGCGAATACGGAGGGTCCAGTTGCATGTGGGGCTGCGTAAAGGCTCCCCTGGGGAGTACAGATGTACCCAAAGCCATCCTTTGGGGGCACTTTTGGATGGGCGAATGGGGCTCGTAACACATTTTCTGTGGCCCGAGCTTTCAGTCGACTGCCAGGCGTGCTAGGGCTATATTTAGGGTTGCTGTGAAAGAGTGAACCCGGAGGGTCCAGTTGCATGTGGGGCTGCATAAAGGCTCCCCTGGGGAGTTCAGTTGTACCCAAAGCCTTCCTTTGGGGGCACTTCTGGATGAGCGAAATAGGCTTTTAATGCATTTTCTGGGGCCCGAGTTTTCAGTCGTCTGCCATGCGGGCCAGGGCTATATTTAGGGTTGCTGTGAAAGAGTGAACCTGGAGGGTCCAGTTGCATGTGGGGCTGCATAAAGGCTCCCCTGGGGAGTTCACTTGTACCCAAAGCCTTCCTCTGGGGGCACTTCTGGATGGGTGAATGGGGCTTGAAACGCTTTTTCTGTGGCCCGAGTTTTCAGTTTTCTGCCATGCTGGCTAGTGTTATATTTAGGGTTGCTTGTAAACGGCGAACACGGGGGGTCCAGTTGCGTATGGGCCTGCATAAAGGCTCCCCTGGGGAGTTCAGTTGTACCCAAAGCCTTCCTTTGGGGGCACTTCTGGATGGGTGAATTGGGCTTGTAGCATGTTTTCTGGGGCCCGATTTTTCAGTCGTCTGCCATGCGGGCCAGAGTTATATTTAGGGTTGCTTTGAAAGTGTGAATACGGAGGGTCCAGTTGCATGTGGGGCTGCATAAAGGCTCCCCTGGGAAGTTCGCTTGTACCCAAAGGCTTCCTTTGGGGGCACTTCTGGATGGGCGAATGGGGCTCGTAACACATTTTCTGTGGCCCGAGCTTTCAGTCTTCTGCCATGTTGGCTAGGGGTATATTTAGGGTTGCTCGTAAACAGTGAACAAGGAGGGTCCAGTTGCATGTGGGGCTGCGTAAAGGCTCACCTGTGGAGTTCAGCTGTACGCAAAGCCTTCGTTTGGGGGCACTTCTGGATGGCGAAAGGGGCTTGAAACGCTTTTTCTGTGGCCCGAGTTTTCAGTCTTCTGCCATGCTGGCTAGGGTTATATTTAGGGTTGCTGTAAAGAGCGAACACAGAGGGTCCAGTTGCATGTGGGGCTGCGTAAAGGCTCCCCTGGGGAGTTCAGATGTACCCAAAGCCTTCCTTTGGAGGCACTTTTGGGTGGGCGAATGGGGCTCGTAACAAATTTTCTGTGGCCCGAGCTTTCAGTCGACTGCCAGGCGTGCTAGGGCTATATTTAGGCTTGCGGTGAAAGAGTGAACCCGGAGGGTCCAGTTGCATGTGGGGCTGCATAAAGGCTCCCCTGGGGAGTTCAGTTGTACCCAAAGCCTTCCTCTGGGGGCACTTTTGGATGGGCGAATTAGGCTTTTAACAGTTTTTCTGGGGCCCGAGTTTTCAGTCGACTGCCATGCGGGCCAGGGCTATATTTAGGGTTGCTGTTAAAGAGCGAATACGGAGGGTCCAGTTGCATGTGGGGCTGCGTTAAGGCTCCCCTGGGGAGTTCAGTTGTACCCAAAGCCTTCCTTTGGGGGCACTTTTGGATGGGCGAATGCGGCTCGTAACACATTTTCTGTGGCCCGAGCTTTCAGTCGACTGCCAGGCGTGCTAGGGCTATATTTAGGCTTGCGGTGAAAGAGTGAACCCGGAGGGTCCAGTTGCATGTGGGGCTGCATAAAGGCTCCCCTGGGGAGTTCACTTGTACCCAAAGCCTTCCTTTGGGGGCACTTCTGGATGGGTGAATTGGGCTTGAAATGCATTTTCTGGAGCCCGAGTTTTCAGTCTTCTGCCATGGTGGCTAGGGGTATATTTAGGGTTGCTCGTAAACAGTGAACAAGGAGGGTCCAGTTGCATGTGGAGCTGCGTAAAGGCTCCCCTGGGGAGTTCACTTGTACCCAAAGCCTTCCTCTGGGGGCACTTTTGGATGGGCGAATTAGGCTTTTAACAGTTTTTCTGGGGCCCGAGTTTTCAGTCGACTGCCAGGCGGGCCAGGGCTATATTTAGGGTTGCTCGTAAACAGTGAACAAGGAGGGTCCAGTTGCATGTGGGGCTGCATAAAGGCTCCCCTGGGGAGTTCAGTTGTACCCAAAGCCTTCCTCTGGGGGCACTTCTGGATGGGTGAATGGGGCTTGAAACGCTTTTTCTGTGGCCCGAGTTTTCAGTTTTCTGCCATGCTGGCTAGTGTTATATTTAGGGTTGCTTGTAAACGGCGAACACGGGGGGTCCAGTTGCGTATGGGCCTGCATAAAGGCTCCCCTGGGGAGTTCAGTTTTACCCAAAGCCTTCCTTTGGGGGCACTTTTGGATGGTCGAATGGGGCTTGTAGCATGTTTTCTGGGGCCCGATTTTTCAGTCGTCTGCCATGCGGGCCAGAGTTATATTTAGGGTTGCTTTGAAAGTGTGAATACGGAGGGTCCAGTTGCATGTGGGGCTGCATAAAGGCTCCCCTGGGAAGTTCGCTTGTACCCAAAGCCTTCCTTTGGGGGCACTTCTGGATGGGCGAATGGGGCTCGTAACACATTTTCTGTGGCCCGAGCTTTCAGTCTTCTGCCATGGTGGCTAGGGGTATATTTAGGGTTGCTCGTAAACAGTGAACAAGGAGGGTCCAGTTGCATGTGGGGCTGCGTAAAGGCTCACCTGTGGAGTTCAGCTGTACGCAAAGCCTTCGTTTGGGGGCACTTCTGGATGGCGAAAGGGGCTTGAAACGCTTTTTCTGTGGCCCGAGTTTTCAGTCTTCTGCCATGCTGGCTAGGGTTATATTTAGGGTTGCTGTAAAGAGCGAACACAGAGGGTCCAGTTGCATGTGGGGCTGCGTAAAGGCTCCCCTGGGGAGTTCAGATGTACCCAAAGCCTTCCTTTGGAGGCACTTTTGGGTGGGCGAATGGGGCTCGTAACAAATTTTCTGTGGCCCGAGCTTTCAGTCGACTGCCAGGCGTGCTAGGGCTATATTTAGGCTTGCGGTGAAAGAGTGAACCCGGAGGGTCCAGTTGCATGTGGGGCTGCATAAAGGCTCCCCTGGGGAGTTCAGTTGTACCCAAAGCCTTCCTCTGGGGGCACTTTTGGATGGGCGAATTAGGCTTTTAACAGTTTTTCTGGGGCCCGAGTTTTCAGTCGACTGCCATGCGGGCCAGGGCTATATTTAGGGTTGCTGTTAAAGAGCGAATACGGAGGGTCCAGTTGCATGTGGGGCTGCGTTAAGGCTCCCCTGGGGAGTTCAGATGTACCCAAAGCCTTCCTTTGGGGGCACTTTTGGATGGGCGAATGCGGCTCGTAACACATTTTCTGTGGCCCGAGCTTTCAGTCGACTGCCAGGCGTGCTAGGGCTATATTTAGGCTTGCGGTGAAAGAGTGAACCCGGAGGGTCCAGTTGCATGTGGGGCTGCATAAAGGCTCCCCTGGGGAGTTCACTTGTACCCAAAGCCTTCCTTTGGGGGCACTTCTGGATGGGTGAATTGGGCTTGAAATGCATTTTCTGGAGCCCGAGTTTTCAGTCTTCTGCCATGGTGGCTAGGGGTATATTTAGGGTTGCTCGTAAACAGTGAACAAGGAGGGTCCAGTTGCATGTGGAGCTGCGTAAAGGCTCCCCTGGGGAGTTCACTTGTACCCAAAGCCTTCCTCTGGGGGCACTTTTGGATGGGCGAATTAGGCTTTTAACAGTTTTTCTGGGGCCCGAGTTTTCAGTCGACTGCCAGGCGGGCCAGGGCTATATTTAGGGTTGCTCGTAAACAGTGAACAAGGAGGGTCCAGTTGCATGTGGGGCTGCATAAAGGCTCCCCTGGGGAGTTCAGTTGTACCCAAAGCCTTCCTCTGGGGGCACTTCTGGATGGGTGAATGGGGCTTGAAACGCTTTTTCTGTGGCCCGAGTTTTCAGTTTTCTGCCATGCTGGCTAGTGTTATATTTAGGGTTGCTTGTAAACGGCGAACACGGGGGGTCCAGTTGCGTATGGGCCTGCATAAAGGCTCCCCTGGGGAGTTCAGTTTTACCCAAAGCCTTCCTTTGGGGGCACTTTTGGATGGTCGAATGGGGCTTGTAGCATGTTTTCTGGGGCCCGATTTTTCAGTCGTCTGCCATGCGGGCCAGAGTTATATTTAGGGTTGCTTTGAAAGTGTGAATACGGAGGGTCCAGTTGCATGTGGGGCTGCATAAAGGCTCCCCTGGGAAGTTCGCTTGTACCCAAAGCCTTCCTTTGGGGGCACTTCTGGATGGGCGAATGGGGCTCGTAACACATTTTCTGTGGCCCGAGCTTTCAGTCTTCTGCCATGGTGGCTAGGGGTATATTTAGGGTTGCTCGTAAACAGTGAACAAGGAGGGTCCAGTTGCATGTGGGGCTGCGTAAAGGCTCACCTGTGGAGTTCAGCTGTATGCAAAGCCTTCGTTTGGGGGCACTTCTGGATGGCGAAAGGGGCTTGAAACGCTTTTTCTGTGGCCCGAGTTTTCAGTCTTCTGCCATGCTGGCTAGGGTTATATTTAGGGTTGCTGTAAAGAGCGAATACGGAGGGTCCAGTTGCATGTGGGGCTGCGTTCAGGTTCCCCTGGGGAGTTCAGTTGTACCCAAAGCCTTCCTTTGGGGGCACTTTTGGATGGGCGAATGCGGCTCGTAACACATTTTCTGTGGCCCGAGCTTTCAGTCGACTGCCAGGCGTGCTAGGGCTATATTTAGGCTTGCGGTGAAAGAGTGAACCCGGAGGGTCCAGTTGCATGTGGGGCTGCATAAAGGCTCCCCTGGGGAGTTCAGTTGTACCCAAAGCCTTCCTTTGGGGGCACTTCTGGATGGGTGAATTGGGCTTGAAATGCATTTTCTGGAGCCCGAGTTTTCAGTCTTCTGCCATGCTGGCTAGGGGTATATTTAGGGTTGCTCGTAAACAGTGAACAAGGAGGGTCCAGTTGCATGTGGAGCTGCGTAAAGGCTCCCCTGGGGAGTTCAGTTGTACCCAAAGCCTTCCTCTGGGGGCACTTTTGGATGGGCGAATTAGGCTTTTAATGCATTTTCTGGGGCCCGAGTTTTCAGTCGACTGCCAGGCGGGCCAGGGCTATATTTAGGGTTGCTCGTAAACAGTGAACAAGGATGGTCCAGTTGCATGTGGGGCTGCATAAAGGCTCACCTGTGGAGTTCAGCTGTACCCAAAGCCTTCGTTTGGGGGCACTTCTGGATGGCGAAAGGGGCTTGAAACGCTTTTTCTTTGGCCCGAGTTTTCAGTCTTCTGCCATGCTGGCTAGGGTTATATTTAGGGTTGCTGTAAAGAGCGAACACAGAGGGTCCAGTTGCATGTGGGGCTGCGTAAAGGCTCCCCTGGGGAGTTCAGATGTACCCAAAGCCTTCCTTTGGAGGCACTTTTGGGTGGGCGAATGGGGCTCGTAACAAATTTTCTGTGGCCCGAGCTTTCAGTCGACTGCCAGGCGTGCTAGGGCTATATTTAGGCTTGCGGTGAAAGAGTGAACCCGGAGGGTCCAGTTGCATGTGGGGCTGCATAAAGGCTCCCCTGGGGAGTTCAGTTGTACCCAAAGCCTTCCTTTGGGGGCACTTTTGGATGGTCCAAGGGGAATCGCAATGCGTTTTCTGAGGCCCGCTTTTTCAGTCTTCTCCCGTTCCGCCGAGGGTTATATTTAGGCTTGCGGTGAAAGAGTGAACCCGGAGGGTCCAGTTGCATGTGGGGCTGCATAAAGGCTCCCCTGGAGAGTTCAGTTGTACCCAAAGCCTTCCTCTGGGGGCACTTTTGGATGGGCGAATTAGGCTTTTAACAGTTTTTCTGGGGCCCGAGTTTTCAGTCGACTGCCATGCGGGCCAGGGCTATATTTTGGGTTGCTGTGAAAGAGCGAATACGGAGGGTCCAGTTGCATGTGGTGCTGCGTTAAGGCTCCCCTGGGGAGTTCAGTTGTACCCAAAGCCTTCCTTTGGGGGCACTTTTGGATGGGTGAATGGGGCTTGAAACACTTTTTCTGTGGCCCGAGTTTTCAGTTTTCTGCCATGCTGGCTAGGGTTATATTTAGGGTTGCTGTGAAAGAGTGAACCCGGAGGGTCCAGTTGCATGTGGGGCTGCATAAAGGCTCCCCTGGGGAGTTCAGTTTTACCCAAAGCCTTCCTTTGGGGGCACTTTTGGATGGTCGAATGGGGCTTGTAGCACGTTTTCTGTGGACCGATTTTTCAGTCGTCTACCATGCGGGCCAGGGCTTTATTTAGGGTTGCTGTGAAAGAGCGAACACGGAGGGTCCAGTTGCATGTGGGGCTGCGTAAAGGCTCCCCTGGCGAGTTCAGATGTAGCCAAAGCCTTCCTTTGGGGGCACTTTTGGATGGGTGAATGGGGCTCGTAACACATTTTCTGTGGCCCGAGCTTTCAGTCGACTGCCAGGCGTGCTAGGGCTATATTTAGGCTTGCGGTGAAAGAGTGAACCCGGAGGGTCCAGTTGCATGTGGGGCTGCATAAAGGCTCCCCTGGGGAGTTCACTTGTACCCAAAGCCTTCCTTTGGGGGCACTTCTGGATGAGCGAAATAGGCTTTTAATGCATTTTCTGGGGCCCGAGTTTTCAGTCGTCTGCCATGCGGGCCAGGGCTATATTTAGGGTTGCTGTGAAAGAGCGAACCCGGAGGGTCCAGTTGCATGTGGGGCTGCGTAAAGGCTCCCCTGGGGAGTTCAGATGTACCCAAAGCCTTCCTTTGCGGGCACTTTTGGATGCGTGAATGGGGCTTGAAAAGCTTTTTCTGTGGCCCGAGTTTTCAGTTTTCTGCCATGCTGGCTAGTGTTATATTAAGGGTTGCTTATAAACGGCGAACACGGGGGGTCCAGTTGCGTATGGGCCTGCATAAAGGCTCCCCTGGGGAGTTCACTTGTACCCAAAGCCTTCCTTTGGGGGCACTTCTGGATGGGCGAATGGGGCTTGAAACGCTTTTTCTGTGGCCCGAGTTTTCAGTCTTCTGCCATGCTGGCTAGGGTTATATTTAGGGTTGCTGTAAAGAGCGAACACGGAGGGTCCAGTTGCATGTGGGGCTGCGTAAAGGCTCCCCTGGGGAGTTCAGATGTACCCAAAGCCTTCCTTTGGAGTCACTTTTGGGTGGGCAAATGGGGCTCGTAACACATTTTCTGTGGCCCGAGCTTTCAGTCGACTGCCAGGCGTGCTAGGGCTATATTTAGGCTTGCGGTGAAAGAGTGAACCCGGAGGGTCCAGTTGCATGTGGGGCTGCATAAAGGCTCCCCTGGGGAGTTCAGTTGTACCCAAAGCCTTCCTTTGGGGGCACTTCTGGATGGGTGAATGGGGCTTGAAACGCATTTTCTGGAGCCCGAGTTTTCAGTCTTCTGCCATGGTGGCTAGGGGTATATTTAGGGTTGCTCGTAAACAGTGAACAAGGAGGGTCCAGTTGCATGTGGGGCTGCGTAAAGGCTCCCCTGGGGAGTTCAGTTGTACCCAAAGCCTTCCTCTGGGGGCACTTTTGGATGGGCAAATTAGGCTTTTAACAGTTTTTCTGGGGCCCGAGTTTTCAGTCGACTGCCATGCTGGCTAGTGTTATATTTAGGGTTGCTTGTAAACAGCAAACACGGGGGGTCCAGTTGCGCATGGGCCTGCATAAAGGCTCCCCTGGGGAGTTCACTTGTACCCAAAGCCTTCCTTTGGGGGCACTTTTGGATGGTCGAATGGGGCTTGTAGCACATTTTCTGGGGCCCGATTTTTCAGTCGTCTGCCATGCGGGCCAGGGCTATATTTAGGGTTGCTGTGAAAGAGCGAATACGGAGGGTCCAGTTGCATGTGGGGCTGCATAAAGGCTCCCCTGGGGAGTTTAGTTGTACCCAAAGCCTTCCTCTGGGGGCACTTTTGGAGGGGCGATTTAGGCTTTTAACGCATTTTCTGGGGCCCGAGTTTTCAGTCGACTGCCAGGCGGGCCAGGGCTATATTTAGGGTTGCTGTGAAAGAGCGAATACGGAGGGTCCAGTTGCATGTGGGGCTGCATAAAGGCTCCCCTGGGGAGTTCACTTGTACCCAAAGCCTTCCTTTGTGAGCACTTCTGGATGGGTGAATGGGGCTTGAAACGCTTTTTCTGTGGCCCGAGTTTTCAGTTTTCTGCCATGCTGGCTAGTGTTATATTTAGGGTTGCTTGTAAACAGCGAACACGGGGGGTCCAGTTGCGTATGGGCCTGCATAAAGGCTCCCCTGGGGAGTTCACTTGTACCCAGAGCCTTCCTTTGGGGGCACTTTTGGATGGGCGAATTAGGCTTTTAACGCTTTTTCTGTGGCCCGAGTTTTCAGTCGACTGCCAGGCGGGCCAGGGCTATATTTAGGGTTGCTGTGAAAGAGTGAATACGGAGGGTCCAGTTGCATGTGGGGCTGCATGAATGCTCCCCTGGGGAGTCCAGTTGTACCCAAAGCCTTCCTTTGGGGGCACTTTTGGATGGTCCAAGGGGAATTGCAATGCGTTTTCTGAGGCCCGCTTTTTCAGACTTCTCCCATTGCGCCGAGGGCTATATTTAGGCTTGCGGTGAAAGAGTGAACCCGGAGGGTCCAGTTGCATGTGGGGCTGCATAAAGGCTCCCCTGGGGAGTTCAGTTGTACGCAAAGCCTTCCTTTGGGGGCACTTCTGGATGGGTGAATGGGGCTTGAAACGCATTTTCTGGAGCCCGAGTTTTCAGTCTTCTGCCATGGTGGCTAGGGGTATATTTAGGGTTGCTCGTAAACAGTGAACAAGGAGGGTCCAGTTGCATGTGGGGCTGCATAAAGGCTCCCCTGGGGAGTTCACTTTTACGCAAAGCCTTCCTTTGGGGGCACTTCTGAATGGGCGAAAGGGGCTTGAAACGCTTTTTCTGTGGCCCGAGTTTTCAGTCTTCAGCCATGCTGGTTAGGGTTATATTTAGGGTTGCTGTAAAGAGCGAACACGGAGGGTCCAGTTGCATGTAGGGCTGCGTAAAGGCTCCCCTGGGGAGTTCAGTTGTACCCAAAGCCTTCCTTTGGGGGCACTTTTGGATGGGCGAATGCGGCTCGTAACACATTTTCTGTGGCCCGAGCTTTCAGTCGACTGCCAGGCGTGCTAGGGCTATATTTAGGCTTGCGGTGAAAGAGTGAACCCGGAGGGTCCAGTTGCATGTGGGGCTGCATAAAGGCTCCCCTGGGGAGTTCAGTTGTACCCAAAGCCTTCCTTTGGGGGCACTTCTGGAT
Source organism: Anas acuta (assembly GCF_963932015.1). NCBI lineage: Eukaryota > Metazoa > Chordata > Aves > Anseriformes > Anatidae > Anas > Anas acuta. Next base: position 319,851 of record NC_088996.1, read on the forward strand.
GGGTGAATGGGGCTTGAAATGCATTTTCTGGAGCCCGAGTTTTCAGTCTTCTGCCATGGTGGCTAGGGGTATATTTAGGGTTGCTCGTAAACAGTGAACAAGGAGGGTCCAGTTGCATGTGGAGCTGCATAAAGGCTCCCCTGGGGAGTTCAGTTGTACCCAAAGCCTTCCTCTGGGGGCACTTTTGGATGGGCGAATTAGGCTTTTAATGCATTTTCTGTGGCCCGAGCTTTCAGTCGAATGCCAGGCGTGCTAGGGCTATATTTAGGCTTGCGGTGAAAGAGTGAACCCGGAGGGTCCAGTTGCATGTGGGGCTGCATAAAGGCTCCCCTGGGGAGTTCAGTTGTACCCAAAGCCTTCCTTTGGGGGCACTTTTGGATGGTCCAAGGGGAATCGCAATGCGTTTTCTGAGGCCCGCTTTTTCAGTCTTCTCCCGTTCCGCCGAGGGTTATATTTAGGCTTGCGGTGAAAGAGTGAACCCGGAGGTTCCAGTTGCATGTGGGGCTGCATAAAGGCTCCCCTGGAGAGTTCAGATGTACCCAAAGCCTTCCTCTGGGGGCACTTTTGGATGGGCGAATTAGGCTTTTAACAGTTTTTCTGGGGCCCGAGTTTTCAGTGGACTGCCATGCGGGCCAGGGCTATATTTTGGGTTGCTGTGAAAGAGCGAATACGGAGGGTCCAGTTGCATGTGGTGCTGCGTTAAGGCTCCCCTGGGGAGTTCAGTTGTACCCAAAGCCTTCCTCTGGGGGCACTTTTGGATGGGCGAATTAGGCTTTTAACTCATTTTCTGGGGCCCGAGTTTTCAGTCGACTGCCAGGCGGGCCAGGGTTATATTTAGTGTTGCGGTGAAAGAGTGAACCCGGAGGGTCCAGTTGCATGTGGGGCTGCATAAAGGCTCCCCTGGGGAGTTCACTTGTACCCAAAGCCTTCCTTTGGGGGCACTTCTGGATGGGTGAATGGGGCTTGAAACGCTATTTGTGTGGCCCGATTTTTCAGTTTTCTGCCATGCTGGCTAGTGCTATATTTAGGGTTGCTTGTAAACAGCGAACACGGGGGGTCCAGTTGCGTATGGGCCTGCATAAAGGCTCCCCTGGGGAGTTCAGATGTACCCAAAGCCTTCCTTTGGGGGCACTACTGGATGGTCGAATGGGGCTTGTAGCACGTTTTCTTTGGCCCGATTTTTCAGTCGTCTACCATGCGGGCCAGGGTTTTATTTAGGGTTGCTGTGAAAGAGCGAATACGGAGGGTCCAGTTGCATGTGGGGCTGCGTAAAGGCTCCCCTGGGGAGTTCAGATGTACCCAAAGCCTTCCTTTGGGGGCACTTTTGGATGGGCGAATGGGGCTCGTAACACATTCTCTGTGGCCCGAGCTTTCAGTCGACTTCCAGGCGTGCTAGGGCTATATTTAGGGTTGCTGTGAAAGAGTGAACCCGGAGGGTCCAGTTGCATGTGGGGCTGCATAAAGGCTCCCCTGGGGAGTTCAGTTGTACCCAAAGCCTTCCTTTGGGGGCACTTCTGGATGAGCGAAATAGGCTTTTAATGCATTTTCTGGGGCCCGAGTTTTCAGTCGTCTGCCATGCGGGCCAGGGCTATATTTAGGGTTGCTGTGAAAGAGTGAACCCGGAGGGTCCAGTTGCATGTGGGGCTGCATAAAGGCTCCCCTGGGGAGTTCACTTGTACCCAAAGCCTTCCTTTGGGGGCACTTCTGGATTGGTGAATGGGGCTTGAAACGCTTTTTCTGTGGCCCGAGTTTTCAGTTTTCTGCCATGCTGGCTAGGGTTATATTTAGGGTTGCTTGTAAACGGCGAACACGGGGGGTCCAGTTGCGTATGGGCCTGCATAAAGGCTCCCCTGGGGAGTTCAGTTTTACCCAAAGCCTTCCTTTGGGGGCGCTTTTGGATGGTCGAATGGGGCTTGTAGCATGTTTTCTGGGGCCCGATTTTTCAGTCGTCTGCCATGCGGGCCAGAGTTATATTTAGGGTTGCTTTGAAAGTGTGAATACGGAGGGTCCAGTTGCATGTGGGGCTGCATAAAGGCTCCCCTGGGAAGTTCGCTTGTACCCAAAGCCTTCCTTTGGGGGCACTTCTGGATGGGCGAATGGGGCTCGTAACACATTTTCTGTGGCCCGAGCTTTCAGTCTTCTGCCATGGTGGCTAGGGGTATATTTAGGGTTGCTCGTAAACAGTGAACAAGGAGGGTCCAGTTGCATGTGGGGCTGCGTAAAGGCTCACCTGTGGAGTTCAGCTGTACGCAAAGCCTTCGTTTGGGGGCACTTCTGGATGGCGAAAGGGGCTTGAAACGCTTTTTCTGTGGCCCGAGTTTTCAGTCTTCTGCCATGCTGGCTGGGGTTATATTTAGGGTTGCTGTAAAGAGCGAACACAGAGGGTCCAGTTGCATGTGGGGCTGCGTAAAGGCTCCCCTGGGGAGTTCAGATGTACCCAAAGCCTTCCTTTGGAGGCACTTTTGGGTGGGCGAATGGGGCTCGTAACAAATTTTCTGTGGCCCGAGCTTTCAGTCGAATGCCAGCCGTGCTAGGGCTATATTTAGGCTTGCGGTGAAAGAGTGAACCCGGAGGGTCCAGTTGCATGTGGGGCTGCATAAAGGCTCCCCTGGGGAGTTCAGTTGTACCCAAAGCCTTCCTTTGGGGGCACTTTTGGATGGTCCAAGGGGAATCGCAATGCGTTTTCTGAGGCCCGCTTTTTCAGTCTTCTCCCGTTGCGCCGAGGGTTATATTTAGGCTTGCGGTGAAAGAGTGAACCCGAAGGGTCCAGTTGCATGTGGGGCTGCATAAAGGCTCCCCTGGAGAGTTCAGTTGTACCCAAAGCCTTCCTCTGTGGGCACTTTTGGATGGGCGAATTAGGCTTTTAACAGTTTTTCTGGGGCCCGAGTTTTCAGTCGACTGCCATGCGGGCCAGGGCTATATTTAGGGTTGCTGTGAAAGAGCGAATACGGAGGGTCCAGTTGCATGTGGGGCTGCGTTAAGGCTCCCCTGGGGAGTTCAGTTGTACCCAAAGCCTTCCTTTGGGGGCACTTTTGGATGGACGAATGCGGCTCGTAACACATTTTCTGTGGCCCGAGCTTTCAGTCGACTGCCAGGCGTGATAGGGCTATATTTAGGCTTGCGGTGAAAGAGTGAACCCGGAGGGTCCAGTTGCATGTGGGGCTGCATAAAGGCTCCCCTGGGGAGTTCAGTTTTACCCAAAGCCTTCCTTTGGGGGCACTTTTGGATGGTCGAATGGGGCTAGTAGCACGTTTTCTGTGGACCGATTTTTCAGTCGTCTACCATGCGGGCCAGGGCTTTATTTAGGGTTGCTGTGAAAGAGCGAACACGGAGGGTCCAGTTGCATGTGGGGCTGCGTAAAGGCTCCCCTGGCGAGTTCAGATGTACCCAAAGCCTTCCTTTGGGGGCACTTTTGGATGGGCGAATGGGGCTCGTAACACATTTTCTGTGGCCCGAGCTTTCAGTCGACTGCCAGGCGTGCTAGGGCTATATTTAGGCTTGCGGTGAAAGAGTGAACCCGGAGGGTCCAGTTGCATGTGGGGCTGCATAAAGGCTCCCCTGGGGAGTTCACTTGTACCCAAAGCCTTCCTTTGGGGGCACTTCTGGATGAGCGAAATAGGCTTTTAATGCATTTTCTGGGGCCCGAGTTTTCAGTCGTCTGCCATGCGGGCCAGGGCTATATTTAGGGTTGCGGTGAAAGAGCGAACCCGGAGGGTCCAGTTGCATGTGGGGCTGCGTAAAGGCTCCCCTGGGGAGTTCAGATGTACCCAAAGCCTTCCTTTGGGGGCACTTTTGGATGGGTGAATGGGGCTTGAAACGCTTTTTCTGTGGCCCGAGTTTTCAGTTTTCTGCCATGCTGGCTAGTGTTATATTTAGGGTTGCTTGTAAACGGCGAACACGGGGGGTCCAGTTGCGTATGGGCCTGCATAAAGGCTCCCCTGGGGAGTTCAGTTGTACCCAAAGCCTTCCTTTGGGGGCACTTTTGGATGGTCGAATGGGGCTTGTAGCATGTTTTCTGGGGCCCGATTTTTCAGTCGTCTGCCATGCGGGCCAGAGTTATATTTAGGGTTGCTTTGAAAGTGTGAATACGGAGGGTCCAGTTGCATGTGGGGCTGCATAAAGGCTCCCCTGGGGAGTTCACTTGTACCCAAAGCCTTCCTTTGGGGGCACTTCTGGATGGGCGAAAGGGGCTTGAAACGCTTTTTCTGTGGCCCGAGTTTTCAGTCTTCTGCCATGCTGGCTAGGGTTATATTTAGGGTTGCTGTAAAGAGCGAACACGGAGGGTCCAGTTGCATGTGGGGCTGCGTAAAGGCTCCCCTGGGGAGTTCAGATGTACCCAAAGCCTTCCTTTGGAGTCACTTTTGGGTGGGCAAATGGGGCTCGTAACACATTTTCTGTGGCCCGAGCTTTCAGTTGACTGCCAGGCGTGCTAGGGCTATATTTAGGCTTGCGGTGAAAGAGTGAACCCGGAGGGTCCAGTTGCATGTGGGGCTGCATAAAGGCTCCCCTGGGGAGTTCAGTTGTACGCAAAGCCTTCCTTTGGGGGCACTTCTGGATGGGTGAATGGGGCTTGAAACGCATTTTCTGGAGCCCGAGTTTTCAGTCTTCTGCCATGGTGGCTAGGGGTATATTTTGGGTTGCTCGTAAACAGTGAACAAGGAGGGTCCAGTTGCATGTGGGGCTGCGTAAAGGCTCCCCTGGGGAGTTCAGTTGTACCCAAAGCCTTCCTCTGGGGGCACTTTTGGATGGGCAAATTAGGCTTTTAACAGTTTTTATGGGGCCCGAGTTTTCAGTCGACTGCCATGCTGGCTAGTGTTATATTTAGGGTTGCTTGTAAACAGCAAACACGGGGGGTCCAGTTGCGCATGGGCCTGCATAAAGGCTCCCCTGGGGAGTTCACTTGTACCCAAAGCCTTCCTTTGGGGGCACTTTTGGATGGTCGAATGGGGCTTGTAGCACATTTTCTGGGGCCCGATTTTTCAGTCGTCTGCCATGCGGGCCAGGGCTATATTTAGGGTTGCTGTGAAAGAGCGAATACGGAGGGTCCAGTTGCATGTGGGGCTGCATAAAGGCTCCCCTGGGGAGTTTAGTTGTACCCAAAGCCTTCCTCTGGGGGCACTTTTGGAGGGGCGATTTAGGCTTTTAACGCATTTTCTGGGGCCCGAGTTTTCAGTCGACTGCCAGGCGGGCCAGGGCTATATTTAGGGTTGCTGTGAAAGAGCGAATACGGAGGGTCCAGTTGCATGTGGGGCTGCATAAAGGCTCCCCTGGGGAGTTCACTTGTACCCAAAGCCTTCCTTTGGGAGCACTTCTGGATGGGTGAATGGGGCTTGAAACGCTTTTTCTGTGGCCCGAGTTTTCAGTTTTCTGCCATGCTGGCTAGTGTTATATTTAGGGTTGCTTGTAAACAGCGAACACGGGGGGTCCAGTTGCGTATGGGCCTGCATAAAGGCTCCCCTGGGGAGTTCACTTGTACCCAGAGCCTTCCTCTGGGGGCACTTTTGGATGGGCGAATTAGGCTTTTAACGCTTTTTCTGTGACCCGAGTTTTCAGTCGACTGCCAGGCGGGCCAGGGCTATATTTAGGGTTGCTGTGAAAGAGCGAATACGGAGGGTCCAGTTGCATGTGGGGCTGCATGAATGCTCCCCTGGGGAGTCCAGTTGTACCCAAAGCCTTCCTTTGGGGGCACTTTTGGATGGTCCAAGGGGAATTGCAATGCGTTTTCTGAGGCCCGCTTTTTCAGACTTCTCCCATTGCGCCGAGGGCTATATTTAGGCTTGCGGTGAAAGAGTGAACCCGGAGGGTCCAGTTGCATGTGGGGCTGCATAAAGGCTCCCCTGGGGAGTTCACTTGTACCCAAAGCCTTCCTTTGGGGGCACTTCTGGATGGGTGAATGGGGCTTGAAACGCATTTTCTGGAGCCCGAGTTTTCAGTCGACTGCCATGGTGGCTAGGGGTATATTTAGGGTTGCTTGTAAACAGCGAACACAGGGGGTCCAGTTGCGTATGGGCCTGCATAAAGGCTCCCCTGGGTAGTTCACTTGTACCCAAAGTCTTCCTTTGGGGGCACTTTTGGATGGTCGAATGGGGCTTGAAACGCTTTTTCTGTGGCCCGAGTTTTCAGTCTTCTGCCATGCTGGCTAGGGTTATATTTAGGGTTGCTGTGAAAGAGCGAACACGGAGGGTCCAGTTGCATGTGGGGCTGCGTAAAGGCTCCCCTGGGGAGTTTAGATGTACCCAAAGCCTTCCTTTGGGGGCACTTTTGGATGGGCGAATGGGGCTCGTAACACATTTTCTGTGGCCCGAGCTTTCAGTCGACTGCCAGGCGTGCTAGGGCTATATTTAGGCTTGCGGTGAAAGAGTGAACCCGGAGGGTCCAGTTGCATGTGGGGCTGCATAAAGGCTCCCCTGGGGAGTTCAGATGTACCCAAAGCCTTCCTTTGGGGGCACTTCTGGATGGGTGAAGGGGGCTTGAAACGCATTTTCTGGAGCCCGAGTATTCAGTCGACTGCCAGGCGGGCCAGGGCTATATTTAGGGTTGCTGTGAAAGAGTGAACCCGGAGGGTCCAGTTGCATGTGGGGCTGCGTAAAGCCTCCCCTGGGTAGTTCACTTGTACCCAAAGCCTTCCTCTGGGGGCACTTTTGGATGGGCGAATTAGGCGTTTAACGCATTTTCTGAGGCCCGAGTTTTCAGTGTTCTGCCATGCTGGCTAGGGTTATATTTAGTGTTGCGGTGAAAGAGTGAACCCGGAGGGTCCAGTTGCATGTGGGGCTGCATAAAGGCTCACCTGGGGAGTTCGCTTGTACCCAAAGCCTTCCTTTGGGGGCACTTCTGGATGGGCGAATGGGGCTCGTAACACATTTTCTGTGGCCCGAGCTTTCAGTCTTCTGCCATGGTGGATAGGGGTATATTTAGGGTTGCTCGTAAACAGTGAACAAGGAGGGTCCAGTTGCATGTGGGGCTGCATAAAGGCTCACCTGTGGAGTTCAGCTGTACCCAAAGCCTTCGTTTGGGGGCACTTCTGGATGGTCGAAAGGGGCTTGAAACGCTTTTTCTGTGGCCCGAGTTTTCAGTCTTCTGCCATGCTGGCGAGGGTTATATTTAGGGTTGCTCTAAAGAGCGAACACAGAGGGTCCAGTTGCATGTGGGGCTGCGTAAAGGCTCCCCTGGGGAGTTCAGATGTACCCAAAGCCTTCCTTTGGAGGCACTTTTGGGTGGGCGAATGGGGCTCGTAACAAATTTTCTGTGGCCCGAGCTTTCAGTCGAATGCCAGCCGTGCTAGGGCTATATTTAGGCTTGCGGTGAAAGAGTGAACCCGGAGGGTCCAGTTGCATGTGGGGCTGCATAAAGGCTCCCCTGGGGAGTTCAGTTGTACCCAAAGCCTTCCTTTGGGGGCACTTTTGGATGGTCCAAGGGCAATCGCAATGCGTTTTTTGAGGCCCGCTTTTTCAGTCTTCTCCCGTTGCGCCGAGGGTTATATTTAGGCTTGCGGTGAAAGAGTGAACCCGGAGGGTCCAGTTGCATGTGGGGCTGCATAAAGGCTCCCCTGGGGAGTTCACTTGTACCCAAAGCCTTCCTTTGGGGGCACTTCTGGATGGGTGAATGGGGCTTGAAACGCTTTTTGTGTGGCCCGATTTTTCTGTTTTCTGCCATGCTGGCTAGTGTTATATTTAGGGTTGCTTGTAAACAGCGAACACGGGGGGTCCAGTTGCGTATGGGCCTGCATAAAGGCTCCCCTGGGGAGTTCAGATGTACCCAAAGCCTTCCTTTGGGGGCACTTTTGGATGGTCGAATGGGGCTTGTAGCACGTTTTCTGTGGCCCGATTTTTCAGTCATCTACCATGCGGGCCAGGGTTATATTTAGGGTTGCTGTGAAAGAGCGAACACGGAGGGTCCAGTTGCATGTGGGGCTGCGTAAAGGCTCCCCTGGGGAGTTTAGATGTACCCAAAGCCTTCCTTTGGAGGCACTTTTGGATGGGCGAATGGGGCTCGTAACACATTTTCTGTGGCCCGAGCTTTCAGTCGAATGCCAGCCGTGCTAGGGCTATATTTAGGCTTGCGGAGAAAGAGTGAACCCGGAGGGTCCAGTTGCATGTGGGGCTGCATAAAGGCTCCCCTGGGGAGTTCAGTTGTACCCAAAGCCTTCCTTTGGGGGCACTTTTGGATGGTCCAAGGGCAATCGCAATGCGTTTTTTGAGGCCCGCTTTTTCAGTCTTCTCCCGTTGCGCCGAGGGTTATATTTAGGCTTGCGGTGAAAGAGTGAACCCGGAGGGTCCAGTTGCATGTGGGGCTGCATAAAGGCTCCCCTGGGGAGTTCACTTGTACCCAAAGCCTTCCTCTGGGGGCACTTTTGGATGGGCGAATTAGGCTTTTAACGCATATTCTGGGGCCCGAGTTTTCAGTCGACTGCCAGGCGGGCCAGGGATATATTTAGTGTTGCGGTGAAAGAGTGAACCCGGAGGGTCCAGTTGCATGTGGGGCTGCATAAAGGCTCCCCTGGGGAGTTCACTTGTACCCAAAGCCTTCCTTTGGGGGCACTTCTGGATGGGTGAATGGGGCTTGAAACGCTTTTTGTGTGGCCCGATTTTTCTGTTTTCTGCCATGCTGGCTAGTGTTATATTTAGGGTTGCTTGTAAACAGCGAACACGGGGGGTCCAGTTGCGTATGGGCCTGCATAAAGGCTCCCCTGGGGAGTTCAGATGTACCCAAAGCCTTCCTTTGGGGGCACTTTTGGATGGTCGAATGGGGCTTGTAGCACGTTTTCTGTGGCCCGATTTTTCAGTCATCTACCATGCGGGCCAGGGTTATATTTAGGGTTGCTGTGAAAGAGCGAACACGGAGGGTCCAGTTGCATGTGGTGCTGCGTAAAGGCTCCCCTGGGGAGTTTAGATGTACCCAAAGCCTTCCTTTGGAGGCACTTTTGGATGGGCGAATGGGGCTCGTAACACATTTTCTGTGGCCCGAGCTTTCAGTCGACTGCCAGGCGTGCTAGGGCTATATTTAGGCTTGCGGTGAAAGAGTGAACCCGGAGGGTCCAGTTGCATGTGGGGCTGCATAAAGGCTCCCCTGGGGAGTTCACTTGTACCCAAAGCCTTCCTTTGGGGGCACTTCTGGATGAGCGAAATAGGCTTTTAATGCATTTTCTGGGGCCCGATTTTTCAGTCGTCTGCCATGCGGGCCAGGGCTATATTTAGGGTTGCTGTGAAAGAGTGAACCCGGAGGGTCCAGTTGCATGTGGGGCTGCATAAAGGCTCCCCTGGGGAGTTCACTTGTACCCAAAGCCTTCCTTTGGGGGCACTTCTGGATGGGTGAATGGGGCTTGAAACGCTTTTTCTGGGGCCCGAGTTTTCAGTTTTCTGCCATGCTGGCTACTGTTATATTTAGGGTTGCTTGTAAACGGCGAACACGGGGGGTCTAGTTGCGTATGGGCCTGCATAAAGGCTCCCCTGGGGAGTTCAGTTGTACCCAAAGCCTTCCTTTGGGGGCACTTTTGGATGATCGAATGGGGCTTGTAGCATGTTTTCTGGGGCCCGATTTTTCAGTCGTCTGCCATGCGGGCCAGAGTTATATTTAGGGTTGCTTTGAAAGTGTAAATACGGAGGGTCCAGTTGCATGTGGGGCTGCATAAAGGCTCCCCTGGGGAGTTCACTTGTACACAAAGCCTTCCTTTGGGGGCACTTCTGGATGGGCGAAAGGGGCTTGAAACGCTTTTTCTGTGGCCCGAGTTTTCAGTCTTCTGCCATGCTGGCTAGGGTTATATTTAGGGTTGCTGTAAAGAGCGAACACGGAGGGTCCAGTTGCATGTGGGGCTGCGTAAAGGCTCTCCTGGGGAGTTCAGTTGTACCCAAAGCCTTCCTTTGGGGGCACTTCTGGATGGTCGAATGGGGCTTGAAACGCATTTTCTGGAGCCCGAGTTTTCAGTCTTCTGCCATGGTGGCTAGGGGTATATTTAGGGTTGCTCGTAAACAGTGAACAAGGAGGGTCCAGTTGCATGTGGGGCTGCGTAAAGGCTCCCCTGGGGAGTTCTCTTGTACGCAAAACCTTCCTCTGGGGGCACTTCTGGATGGTCGAATGGGGCTTGAAACGCTTTTTCTGTGGCCCGAGTTTTCAGTCTTCTGCCATGCTGGCTAGGGTTATATTTAGGGTTGCTGTGAAAGAGCGAATACGGAGGGTCCAGTTGCATGTGGGGCTGCGTAAAGGCTCCCCTGGGGAGTTCAGATGTACCCAAAGCCTTCCTTTGGGGGCACTTTTGGATGGGCGAATGGGGCTCGTAACACATTTTCTGTGGCCCGAGCTTTCAGTCGACTGCCAGGCGTGCTAGGGCTATATTTAGGCTTGCGATGAAAGAGTGAACCCGGAGGGTCCAGTTGCATGTGGGGCTGCATAAAGGCTCCCCTGGGGAGTTCACTTGTACCCAAAGCTTTCCTTTGGGGGCACTTCTGGATGGGTGAATGGGGCTTGAAACGCATTTTCTGGAGCCCGAGTTTTCAGTCTTCTGCCATGGTGGCTAGGGGCATATGTAGGGTTGCTCGTAAACAGTGAACAAGGAGGGTCCAGTTGCATGTGGGGCTGCGTAAAGGCTCCCCTGGGGAGTTCAATTGTACCCAAAGCCTTCCTTTGGGGGCACTTTTGTATGGGCGAATTAGGCTTTTAACGCATTTTCTGGGGCCCGAGTTTTCAGTCGACTGCCAGGCGGGCCAGGGCTATATTTAGGGTTGCTGTGAAAGAGTGAACCCGGAGGGTCCAGTTGCATGTGGGGCTGCATAAAGGCTCCCCTGGGGAGTTCACTTGTACCCAAAGCCTTCCTTTGGGGGCACTTCTGGATGGGTGAATGGGGATTGAAACGCTTTTTCTGGAGCCCGAGTTTTCAGTCTTCTGCCATGCTGGCTAAGGTTATATTTAGGGTTGCTGTAAAGAGCGAACACGAACGGTCCAGTTGCATGTGGGGCTGCGTAAAGGCTCCCCTGGGGAGTTCAGATGTACCCAAAGCCTTCCTTTGGGGGCACTTTTGGATGGGCGAATGGGGCTCGTAACACATTTTCTGTGGCCCGAGCTTTCAGTCGACTGCCAGGCGTGCTAGGGCTATATTTAGGCTTGCGGAGAAAGAGTGAACCCGGAGGGTCCAGTTGCATGTGGGGCTGCATAAAGGCTCCCCTGGGGAGTTCACTTGTACCCAAAGCCTTCCTCTGGGGGCACTTTTGGATGGGCGAATTAGGCTTTTAATGCATTTTCAGGGGCCCGAGTTTTCAGTCGACTGCCAGGCGGGCCAGGGCTATATTTAGGGGTGCTGTGAAAGAGCAAATACGGAGGGTCCAGTTGCATGTGGGGCTGCGTAAAGGCTCCCCTGGGGATTCCAGTTGTACCCAAAGCCTTCCTTTGGGGGCACTTTGGGATGGTCCAAGGGGAATTGCAATGCGTTTTCTGAGGCCCGCTTTTTCAGTGTTCTCCCATTGCGCTGAGGGATATATTTAGCCTTGCGGTGAAAGAGTGAACCCGGAGGGTCCAGTTGCATGTGGGGCTGCATAAAGGCTCCCCTGGGGAGTTCACTTGTACCCAAAGCCTTCCTTTGGGGGCACTTCTGGATGGGTGAATGGGGCTTGAAACGCATTTTCTGGAGCCCGAGTTTTCAGTCTTCTGCCATGCTGGCTAGGGGTATATTTAGGGTTGCTCGTAAACAGTGAACAAGGAGGGTCCAGTTGCATGTGGGGCTGCATAAAGGCTCCCCTGGGGAGTTCACTTGTACGCAAAGCTTTCCTCTGGGGGCACTTTTGGATGGGCCAATTAGGCTTTTAACGCATTTTCTGGGGCCCGAGTTTTCAGTCGACTGCCAGGCGGGCCAGGGCTATATTTAGGGTTGCTGTGAAAGAGCGAATACGGAGGGTCCAGTTGCATGTGGGGCTGCATAAAGGCTCCCCTGGGGAGTTCACTTGTACCCAAAGCCTTCCTCTGGGTTCACTTCTGGATGGCGAAAGGGGCTTGAAACGCTTTTTCTGTGGCCCGAGTTTTCGGTCTTCTTCCATGGTCGCTTGGGTTATATTTAGGGTTGCTGTAAAGAGCGAACCCGGAGGGTCCAGTTGCATGTGGGGCTGCGTAAAGGCTCCCCTGGGGAGTTCAGATGTACCCAAACCCTTCCTTTGGGGGCACTTTTGGATGGGCGAATGGGGCTCGTAACACATTTTCTGTGGCCCGAGCTTTCAGTCGACTGCCAGGCGTGCTTGGGCTATATTTAGGCTTGCGGAGAAAGAGTGAACCCGGAGGGTCCAGTTGCATGTGGGGCTGCATAAAAACTCCCCTGGGGAGTTCAGTTGTACCCAAAGCCTTCCTTTGGGGGCACTTTTGGATGGGTGAATGGGGCTTGAAACGCATTTTCTGGGGCCCGAGTTTTCAGTCTTCTGCCATGGTGGCTAGGGGTATATTTAGGGTTGCTTGTAAACAGTGAACAAGGAGGGTCCAGTTGCATGTGGGGCTGCATAAAGGCTCCCCTGGGGAGTTCACTTGTACCCAAAGCCTTCCTTTGGGGGCACTTCTGGATGGGTGAATGGGGCTTGAAACGCATTTTCTGGAGCCCGAGTTTTCAGTCTTCTGCCATGGTGGCTAGGGGCATATGTAGGGTTGCTCGTAAACAGTGAACAAGGAGGGTCCAGTTGCATGTGGGGCTGCGTAAAGGCTCCCCTGGGGAGTTCACTTGTACCCAAAGCCTTCCTCTGGGGGCACTTTTGGATGGGCCAATTAGGCTTTTAATGCATTTTCTGGGGCCCGAGTTTTCAGTCGACTACCAGGCGGGCCAGGGCTATATTTAGGGTTGCTGTGAAAGAGCGAATACGGAGGGTCCAGTTGCATGTGGGGCTGCATAAAGGCTCCCCTGGGGAGTTCACTTGTACCCAAATCCTTCCTCTGGGTTCACTTCTGGATGGCGAAAGGGGCTTGAAACGCTTTTTCTGTGGCCCGAGTTTTCAGTCTTCTGCCATGGTCGCTTGGGTTATATTTAGGGTTGCTGTAAAGAGCGAACCCGGAGGGTCCAGTTGCATGTGGGGCTGCGTAAAGGCTCCCCTGGGGAGTTCAGATGTACCCAAAGCCTTCCTTTGGGGGCACTTTTGGATGGGCGAATGGGGCTCGTAACACATTTTCTGTGGCCCGAGCTTTCAGTCGACTGCCAGGCGTGCTTGGGCTATATTTAGGCTTGCGGAGAAAGAGTGAACCCGGAGGGTCCAGTTGCATGTGGGGCTGCATAAAAACTCCCCTGGGGAGTTCAGTTGTACCCAAAGCCTTCCTTTGGGGGCACTTCTGGATGGGTGAATGGGGCTTGAAACGCATTTTCTGGGGCCCGAGTTTTCACTCTTCTGCCATGGTGGCTAGGGGTATATTTAGGGTTGCTTGTAAACAGTGAACAAGGAGGGTCCAGTTGCATGTGGGGCTGCATAAAGGCTCCCCTGGGGAGTTCACTTGTACCCAAAGCCTTCCTCTGGGGGCACTTTTGGATGGGCGAATTAGGCTTTTAATGCATTTTCAGGGGCCCGAGTTTTCAGTCGACTGCCAGGCGGGCCAGGGCTATATTTAGGGTTGCTGTGAAAGAGCGAATACGGAGGGTCCAGTTGCATGTGGGGCTGCGTAAAGGCTCCCCTGGGGATTCCAGTTGTACCCAAAGCCTTCCTTTGGGGGCACTTTGGGATGGTCCAAGGGGATTTGCAATGCGTTTTCTGAGGCCCGCTTTTCAGTGTTCTCCCATTGCGCCGAGGGATATATTTAGGCTTGCGGTGAAAGAGTGAACCCGGAGAAACCAGTTGCATGTGGGGCTGCATAAAGGCTCCCCTGGGGAGTTCAGTTGTACCCAAAGCCTTCCTTTGGGGGCACTTCTGGATGGGTGAATGGGGCTTGAAACGCATTTTCTGGAGCCCGAGTTTTCAGTCTTCTGCCATGGTGGCTAGGGGTATATTTAGGGTTGCTTGTAAACAGTGAACAAGGAGGGTCCAGTTGCATGTGGGGCTGCATAAAGGCTCCCCTGGGGAGTTCACTTGTACCCAAAGCCTTCCTTTGGGGGCACTTCTGGATGGGTGAATGGGGCTTGAAACGCATTTTCTGGGGCCCGAGTTTTCAGTCTTCTGCCATGCTGGCTAGGGGTATATTTAGGGTTGCTCGTAAACAGTGAACAAGGAGGGTCCAGTTGCATGTGGGGCTGCATAAAGGCTCCCCTGGGGAGTTCACTTGTACGCAAAGCTTTCCTCTGGGGGCACTTTTGGATGGGCCAATTAGGCTTTTAACGCATTTTCTGGGGCCCGAGTTTTCAGTCGACTGCCAGGCAGGCCAGGGCTATATTTAGGGTTGCTGTGAAAGAGCGAATACGGAGGGTCCAGTTGCATGTGGGGCTGCATAAAGGCTCCCCTGGGGAGTTCACTTGTACCCAAAGCCTTCCTCTGGGGGCACTTCTGGATGGGCGAAAGGGGCTTGAAACGCTTTTTCTGTGGCCCGAGTTTTCAGTCTTCTGCCATGGTCTCTTGGGTTATATTTAGGGTTGCTGTAAAGAGCGAACCCGGAGGGTCCAGTTGCATGTGGGGCTGTGTAAAGGCTCCCCTGGGGAGTTCAGATGTACCCAAAGCCTTCCTTTGGGGGCACTTTTGGATGGGCGAATGGGGCTCGTAACACATTTTCTGTGGCCCGAGCTTTCAGTCGACTGCCAGGCGTGCTAGGGCTATATTTAGGCTTGCGGAGAAAGAGTGAACCCAGAGGGTCCAGTTGCATGTGGGGCTGCATAAAAACTCCCCTGGGGAGTTCTGTTGTACCCAAAGCCTTCCTTTGGGGGCACTTTTGGATGGGTGAATGGGGCTTGAAACGCATTTTCTGGGGCCCGAGTTTTCAGTCTTCTGCCATGGTGGCTAGGGGTATATTTAGGGTTGCTTGTAAACAGTGAACAAGGAGGGTCCAGTTGCATGTGGGGCTGCATAAAGGCTCCCCTGGGGAGTTCACTTGTACCCAAAGCCTTCCTTTGGGGGCACTTCTGGATGGGTGAATGGGGCTTGAAACGCATTTTCTGGAGCCCGAGTTTTCAGTCTTCTGCCATGGTGGCTAGGGGCATATGTAGGGTTGCTCGTAAACAGTGAACAAGGAGGGTCCAGTTGCATGTGGGGCTGCGTTAAGGCTCCCCTGGGGAGTTCAGTTGTACCCAAAGCCTTCCTCTGGGGGCACTTTTGGATGGGCCAATTAGGCTTTTAATGCATTTTCTGGGGCCCGAGTTTTCAGTCGACTGCCAGGCGGGCCAGGGCTATATTTAGGGTTGCTGTGAAAGAGCGAATACGGAGGGTCCAGTTGCATGTGGGGCTGCATAAAGGCTCCCCTGGGGAGTTCACTTGTACCCAAAGCCTTCCTTTGGGGGCACTTCTGGATGGGTGAATGGGGCTTTTAACGCATTTTCTGGAGCCCGAGTTTTCAGTCTTCTGCCATGCTGGCTAGGGTTATATTTAGGGTTGCTCGTAAACAGTGAACAAGGAGGGTCCAGTTGCATGTGGGGCTGCATAAAGGCTCCCCTGGGGAGTTCACTTGTACGCAAAGCTTTCCTCTGGGGGCACTTTTGGATGGGCCAATTAGGCTTTTAACGCATTTTCTGGGGCCCGAGTTTTCAGTCGACTGCCAGGCGGGCCAGGGCTATATTTAGTGTTGCTGTGAAAGAGCGAATACGGAGGGTCCAGTTGCATGTGGGGCTGCATAAAGGCTCCCCTGGGGAGTTCACTTGTACCCAAAGCCTTCCTCTGGGTTCACTTCTGGATGGCGAAAGGGGCTTGAAACGCTTTTTCTGTGGCCCGAGTTTTCAGTCTTCTGCCATGGTCGCTTGGGTTATATTTAGGGTTGCTGTAAAGAGCGAATACGGAGGGTCCAGTTGCATGTGGGGCTGCGTAAAGGCTCCCCTGGGGAGTTCAGATGTACCCAAAGCCTTCCTCTGGGGGCACTTTTGGATGGGCGAATGGGGCTCGTAACCCATTTTCTGTGGCCCGAGCTTTCAGTCGACTGCCAGGCGTGCTAGGGCTATATTTAGGCTTGCGGTGAAAGAGTGAACCCGGAGGGTCCAGTTGCATGTGGGGCTGCATAAAAACTCCCCTGGGGAGTTCAGTTGTACCCAAAGCCTTCCTTTGGGGGCACTTTTGGATGGGTGAATGGGGCTTGAAACGCATTTTCTGGGGCCCGAGTTTTCAGTCTTCTGCCATGGTGGCTAGGGGTATATTTAGGGTTGCTCGTAAACAGTGAACAAGGAGGGTCCAGTTGCATGTGGGGCTGCGTAAAGGCTCCCCTGGGGAGTTCACTTGTACCCAAAGCCTTCCTCTGGGGGCACTTTTGGATGGGCGAATTAGGCTTTTAACAGTTTTTCTGGGGCCCGAGTTTTCAGTCGACTGCCAGGCGGGCCAGGGCTATATTTAGGGTTGCTGTGAAAGAGCGAATACGGAGGGTCCAGTTCCATGTGGGGCTGCGTTAATGCTCCCCTGGGGAGTTCAGTTGTACCCAAAGCCTTCCTCTGGGGGCACTTTTGGATTGGCGAATTAGGCTTTTAATGCATTTTCTAGGGCCCGAATTTTCAGTCTTCTGCCATGCTGTCTAGGGATATATTTAGGGTTGCTCGTAAACAGTGAACAAGGAGGGTCCAGTTGCATGTGGGGCTGCGTAAAGGCTCCCCTGGGGAGTTCACTTGTACCCAAAGCCTTCCTCTGGGGGCACTTCTGGATGGCGAAAGGGGCTTGAAACGCTTTTTCTGTGGCCCGAGTTTTCAGTCTTCTGCCATGGTCGCTTGGGTTATATTTAGGGTTGCTGTAAAGAGCGAACCCGGAGGGTCCAGTTGCATGTGGGGCTGCGTAAAGGCTCCCCTGGGGAGTTCAGATGTACCCAAAGCCTTCCTCTGGGGGCACTTTTGGATGGGCGAATGGGGCTCGTAACCCATTTTCTGTGGCCCGAGCTTTCAGTCGACTGCCAGGCGTGCTAGGGCTATATTTAGGCTTGCGGTGAAAGAGTGAACCCGGAGGGTCCAGTTGCATGTGGGGCTGCATAAAAACTCCCCTGGGGAGTTCAGTTGTACCCAAAGCCTTCCTTTGGGGGCACTTTTGGATGGGTGAATGGGGCTTGAAACGCATTTTCTGGGGCCCGAGTTTTCAGTCTTCTGCCATGGTGGCTAGGGGTATATTTAGGGTTGCTCGTAAACAGTGAACAAGGAGGGTCCAGTTGCATGTGGGGCTGCGTAAAGGCTCCCCTGGGGAGTTCACTTGTACCCAAAGCCTTCCTCTGGGGGCACTTTTGGATGGGCGAATTAGGCTTTTAACAGTTTTTCTGGGGCCCGAGTTTTCAGTCGACTGCCAGGCGGGCCAGGGCTATATTTAGGGTTGCTGTGAAAGAGCGAATACGGAGGGTCCAGTTCCATGTGGGGCTGCGTTAATGCTCCCCTGGGGAGTTCAGTTGTACCCAAAGCCTTCCTATGGGGGCACTTTTGGATTGGCGAATTAGGCTTTTAATGCATTTTCTAGGGCCCGAATTTTCAGTCTTCTGCCATGCTGTCTAGGGTTATATTTAGGGTTGCTCGTAAACAGTGAACAAGGAGGGTCCAGTTGCATGTGGGGCTGCGTAAAGGCTCCCCTGGGGAGTTCAGTTGTACCCAAAGCCTTCCTTTGGGGGCACTTTTGGATGGGCGAATGGGGTTCGTAACACATTTTCTGTGGCCCGAGTTTTCAGTCGACTGCCAGGCGTGCTAGGGTAATATTTAGGCTTGCGGTGAAAGAGTGAACCCGGAGGGTCCAGTTGCATGTGGGGCTGCATAAAGGCTCCCCTGGGGAGTTCACTTGTACCCAAAGCCTTCCTTTGGGGGCACTTCTGGATGGGTGAATGGGGCTTGAAACGGTTTTTCTGTGGCCCGAGTTTTCAGTCTTCTGCCATGCTGGCTACGGTTATATTTAGGGTTGCTGTAAAGAGCGAACACGGAGGGTCCAGTTGCATGTAGGGCTGCATAAAGGCTCCCCTGGGGAGTTCACTTGTACCCAAAGCCTTCCTCTGGGGGCACTTTTGGATGGGCGAATTAGGCTTTTAATGCATTTTCAGGGGCCCGAGTTTTCAGTCGACTGCCAGGCGGGCCAGGGCTATATTTAGGGTTGCTGTGAAAGAGCGAATACGGAGGGTCCAGTTGCATGTGGGGCTGCATAAAGGCTCCCCTGGGGAGTCCAGTTGTACCCAAAGCCTTCCTTTGGGGGCACTTTGGTATGGTCCAAGGGGAATCGCAATGCGTTTTCTGAGGCCCGCTTTTTCAGTCTTCTCCCATTGCGCCGAGGGATATATTTAGGCTTGCGGTGAAAGAGTGAACCCGGAGGGTCCAGTTGCATGTGGGGCTGCATAAAGGCTCCCCTGGGGAGTTCAGTTGTACCCAAAGCCTTCCTCTGGGGGCACTTCTGGATGGTGGAATGGGGCTTGAAACGCATTTTCTGGAGCCCGAGTTTTCAGTCTTCTGCCATGGTGGCTAGGGGTATATTTAGGTTTTCTCGTAAACAGTGAACAAGGAGGGTCCAGTTGCATGTGGGGCTGCATAAAGGCTCCCCTGGGGAGTTCACTTGTACGCAAAGCCTTCCTTTGGGGGCACTTCTGGATGGTCGAATGGGGCTTGAAACGCTTTTTCTGTGGCCCGAGTTTTCAGTCTTCTGCCATGCTGGCTACGGTTATATTTAGGGTTGCTGTGAAAGAGCGAATACGGAGGGTCCAGTTGCATGTGGGGCTGCGTAAAGGCTCCCCTGGGGAGTTCAGATGTACCCAAAGCCTTCCTCTGGGGGCACTTTTGGATGGGCGAATTAGGCTTTTAACAGTTTTTCTGGGGCCCGAGTTTTCAGTCGACTGCCAGGCGGGCCAGGGCTATATTTAGGGTTGCTGTGAAAGAGCGAATACGGAGGGTCCAGTTGCATGTGGGGCTGCATAAAAACTCCCCTGGGGAGTTCAGTTGTACGCAAAGCCTTCCTTTGGGGGCACTTCTGGATGGGTGAATGGGGCTTGAAACGCATTTTCTGGAGCCCGAGTTTTCAGTCTTCTGCCATGGTGGCTAGGGGTATATTTAGGGTTGCTTGTAAACAGTGAACAAGGAGGGTCCAGTTGCATGTGGGGCTGCATAAAGGCTCCCCTGTGGAGTTCACTTGTACCCAAAGCCTTCCTTTGGGGGCAATTCTGGATGGGTGAATGGGGCTTGAAACGCATTTTCTGGAGCCCGAGTTTTCAGTCTTCT
The DNA here is from genome assembly GCF_963932015.1 of Anas acuta. Classification (NCBI taxonomy): domain Eukaryota; kingdom Metazoa; phylum Chordata; class Aves; order Anseriformes; family Anatidae; genus Anas; species Anas acuta. The sequence continues at coordinate 339,076 of NC_088996.1, forward strand.
GCCATGGTGGCTAGGGGCATATGTAGGGTTGCTCGTAAACAGTGAACAAGGAGGGTCCAGTTGCATGTGGGGCTGCGTAAAGGCTCCCCTGGGGAGTTCAGTTGTACCCAAAGCCTTCCTCTGGGGGCACTTTTGGATGGGCCAATTAGGCTTTTAATGCATTTTCTGGGGCCCGAGTTTTCAGTCGACTGCCAGGCGGGCCAGGGCTATATTTAGGGTTGCTGTGAAAGAGCGAATACGGAGGGTCCAGTTGCATGTGGGGCTGCATAAAGGCTCCCCTGGGGAGTTCACTTGTACCCAAAGCCTTCCTTTGGGGGCACTTCTGGATGGGTGAATGGGGCTTTTAACGCATTTTCTGGAGCCCGAGTTTTCAGTCTTCTGCCATGCTGGCTAGGGTTATATTTAGGGTTGCTCGTAAACAGTGAACAAGGAGGGTCCAGTTGCATGTGGGGCTGCATAAAGGCTCCCCTGGGGAGTTCACTTGTACGCAAAGCTTTCCTCTGGGGGCACTTTTGGATGGGCCAATTCGGCTTTTAACGCATTTTCTGGGGCCCGAGTTTTCAGTCGACTGCCAGGCGGGCCAGGGCTATATTAGGGTTGCGGTGAAAGAGCGAATACGGAGGGTCCAGTTGCATGTGGGGCTGCATAAAAACTCCCCTGGGGAGTTCAGTTGTACCCAAAGCCTTCCTTTGGGGCACTTTTGGATGGGTGAATGGGGCTTGAAACGCATTTTCTGGGGCCCGAGTTTTCAGTCTTCTGCCATGGTGGCTAGGGGTATATTTAGGGTTGCTTGTAAACAGTGAACAAGGAGGGTCCAGTTGCATGTGGGGCTGCATAAAGGCTCCCCTGGGGAGTTCACTTGTACCCAAAGCCTTCCTTTGGGGGCACTTCTGGATGGGTGAATGGGGCTTGAAACGCATTTTCTGGAGCCCGAGTTTTCAGTCTTCTGCCATGGTGGCTAGGGGCATATGTAGGGTTGCTCGTAAACAGTGAACAAGGAGGGTCCAGTTGCATGTGGGGCTGCGTAAAGGCTCCCTTGGGGAGTTCAGTTGTACCCAAAGCCTTCCTCTGGGGCACTTCTGGATGGGCGAATTAGGCTTTTAATGCATTTTCTGGGGCCCGAGTTTTCAGTCGACTGCCAGGCGGGCCAGGGCTATATTTAGGGTTGCTGTGAAAGAGCGAATACGGAGGGTCCAGTTGCATGTGGGGCTGCATAAAGGCTCCCCTGGGGAGTTCACTTGTACCCAAAGCCTTCCTTTGGGGGCACTTCTGGATGGGTGAATGGGGCTTTTAACGCATTTTCTGGAGCCCGAGTTTTCAGTCTTCTGCCATGCTGGCTAGGATTATATTTAGGGTTGCTCGTAAACAGTGAACAAGGAGGGTCCAGTTGCATGTGGGGCTGCATAAAGGCTCCCCTGGGGAGTTCACTTGTACGCAAAGCTTTCCTCTGGGGGCACTTTTGGATGGGCCAATTAGGCTTTTAACGCATTTTCTGGGGCCCGAGTTTTCAGTCGACTGCCAGGCGGGCCAGGGCTATATTTAGGGTTGCTGTGAAAGAGCGAATACGGAGGGTCCAGTTGCATGTGGGACTGCATAAAGGCTCCTCTGGGGAGTTCACTTGTACCCAAAGCCTTCCTCTGGGGGCACTTCTGGATGGCGAAAGGGGCTTGAAACGCTTTTTCTGTGGCCCGAGTTTTCAGTCGACTGCCATGCTGGCTAGGGTTATATTTAGGGTTGCTCGTAAACAGTGAACAAGGAGGGTCCAGTTGCATGTGGGGCTGCGTAAAGGCTCTCCTGGGGAGTTCGCTTGTACCCAAAGCCTTCCTTTTGGGGCACTTTGGGATGGTCCAAGGGGAATTGCAATGCGTTTTCTGAGGCCCGTTTTTTCAGTGTTCTCCCATTGCGCCGATGGATATATTTGGGCTTGCGGTGAAAGAGTGAACCCGGAGGGTCCAGTTGCATGTGGGGCTGCATAAAGGCTCCCCTGGGGAGTTCAGTTGTACCCAAAGCCTTCCTTTGGGGGCACTTCTGGATGGGTGAATGGGGCTTGAAACGCATTTTCTGGAGCCCGAGTTTTCAGTCTTCTGCCATGGTGGCTAGGGGAATATTTAGGGTTGCTTGTAAACAGTGAACAAGGAGGGTCCAGTTGCATGTGGGGCTGCATAAAGGCTCCCCTGGGGAGTTCAGTTGTACCCAAAGCCTTCCTTTGGGGGCACTTCTGGATGGGTGAATGGGGCTTGAAACGCATTTTCTGGAGCCCGAGTTTTCAGTCTTCTGCCATGGTGGCTAGGGGTATATTTAGGGTTGCTCGTAAACAGTGAACAAGGAGGGTCCAGTTGCATGTGGGGCTGCATAAAGGCTCCCCTGGGGAGTTCACTTGTACCCAAAGCCTTCCTTTGGGGGCACTTCTGGATGGGTGAATGGGGCTTGAAACGCATTTTCTGGAGCCCGAGTTTTCAGTCTTCTGCCATGGTGGCTAGGGGAATATTTAGGGTTGCTTGTAAACAGTGAACAAGGAGGGTCCAGTTGCATGTGGGGCTGCATAAAGGCTCCCCTGGGGAGTTCAGTTGTACCCAAAGCCTTCCTTTGGGGGCACTTCTGGATGGGCGAAAGGGGCTTGAAACGCTTTTTCTGGAGCCCGAGTTTTCAGTCTTCTGCCATGGTGGCTAGGGGAATATTTAGGGTTGCTTGTAAACAGTGAACAAGGAGGGTCCAGTTGCATGTGGGGCTGCATAAAGGCTCCCCTGGGGAGTTCAGTTGTACCCAAAGCCTTCCTTTGGGGGCACTTCTGGATGGGTGAATGGGGCTTGAAACGCATTTTCTGGAGCCCGAGTTTTCAGTCTTCTGCCATGGTGGCTAGGGGAATATTTAGGGTTGCTTGTAAACAGTGAACAAGGAGGGTCCAGTTGCATGTGGGGCTGCATAAAGGCTCCCCTGGGGAGTTCAGTTGTACCCAAAGCCTTCCTTTGGGGGCACTTCTGGATGGGTGAATGGGGCTTGAAACGCATTTTCTGGAGCCCGAGTTTTCAGTCTTCTGCCATGGTGGCTAGGGGTATATTTAGGGTTGCTTGTAAACAGTGAACAAGGAGGGTCCAGTTGCGTATGGGCCTGCATAAAGGCTCCCCTGGGGAGTTCAGTTTTACCCAAAGCCTTCCTCTGGGGGCACTTTTGGATGGTCGAATGGGGCTTGTAGCACGTTTTCTGTGGCCCGAGTTTTCAGTCGTCTGCCATGCGGGCCAGGGTTATATTTAGGCTTGCGGTGAAAGAGTGAACCCGGAGGGTCCAGTTGCATGTGGGGCTGCATAAAGGCTCCCCTGGGGAGTTCACTTGTACCCAAAGCCTTCCTTTGGGGGCACTTCTGGATGGGCGAAAGGGGCTTGAAACGCTTTTTCTGGAGCCCGAGTTTTCAGTCTTCTGCCATGCTGGCTAGGGTTATATTTAGGGTTGCTGTAAAGAGCGAACACGGAGGGTCCAGTTGCATGTGGGGCTGCATAAAGGCTCCCCTGGGGAGTTCACTTGTACCCAAAGCCTTACTTTGGGGGCACTTTTGGATGGGCGAATGGGGCTCGTAACACATTTTCTGTGGCCCGAGCTTTCAGTCGACTGCTAGGGGTGCTAGGGATATATTTAGGCTTGCGGTGAAAGAGTGAACCCGGAGGGTCCAGTTGCATGTGGGGCTGCATAAAGGCTCCCCTGGGGAGTTCACTTATACCCAAAGCCTTCCTTTGGGGGCACTTCTGGATGGGTGAATGGGGCTGGAAACGCATTTTCTGGGGCCCGAGTTTTCAGTCTTCTGCCATGGTGGCTAGGGGTATATTTAGGGTTGCTCGTAAACAGTGAACAAGGAGGGTCCAGTTGCATGAGGGGCTGCGTAAAGGCTCCCCTGGGGAGTTCACTTGTACCCAAAGCCTTCCTCTGGGGGCACTTTTGGATGGGCGAATTAGGCTTTTAACAGTTTTTCTGGGGCCCGAGTTTTCAGTCGACTGCCAGGCGGGCCAGGGCTATATTTAGGGTTGCTGTGAAAGAGCGAATACGGAGGGTCCAGTTGCATGTGGGGCTGCGTTAAGGCTCCCCTGGGAGTCCAGTTGTACCCAAAGCCTTCCTTTGGGGGCACTTTTGGATGGTCCAAGGGGAATCGCAATGCGTTTTCTGAGGCCCGCTTTTTCAGACTTCTCCCATTGCGCCGAGGGCTATATTTAGGCTTGCGGTGAAAGAGTGAACCCGGAGGGTCCAGTTGCGTATGGGCCTGCATAAAGGCTCCCCTGGGGAGTTCAGTTGTACCCAAAGCCTTCCTCTGGGGGCACTTTTGGATGGGCGAATGGGGCTTGTAGCACGTTTTCTGTGGCCCATGTTTTCAGTCGACTGCCATGCGGGCCAGGGTTATATTTAGGCTTGCGGTGAAAGAGTGAACCCGGAGGGTCCAGTTGCATGTGGGGCTGCATAAAGGCTCCCCTGGGGAGTTCACTTGTACCCAAAGCCTTCCTTTGAGGGCACTTCTGGATGGGCGAAAGGGGCTTGAAACGCTTTTTCTGTGGCCCGAGTTTTCAGTCTTCTGCCATGCTGGCTAGGGTTATATTTAGGGTTGCTGTAAAGAGCGAACACGGAGGGTCCAGTTGCATGTGGGGCTGCGTAAAGGCTCCCCTGGGGAGTTCAGATGTACCCAAAGCCTTCCTTTGGGGGCACTTCTGGATGGGTGAATGGGGCTTTTAAAGCATTTTCTGGGGCCCGAGTTTTCAGTCGACTGCCAGGCGGGCCAGAGCTATATTTAGGGTTGCTGTGAAAGAGCGAATACGGAGGGTCCAGTTGCACGTGTGGCTGCGTTAAGGCTCCCCTGGGGAGTCCAGTTGTACCCAAAGCCTACCTCTGGGGGCACTTTTGGATGAGCGAATTAGGCTTTTAACGCATTTTCTGGGGCCCGAGTTTTCAGTCGACTGCTAGGCGGTCCAGGGCTATATTTAGGGTTGCTGTGAAAGAGCGAATACGGAGGGTCCAGTTGCATGTGGGGCTGCGTTAAGGCTCCCCTGGGGAGTCCAGTTGTACCCAAAGCCTTCCTTTGGGGGCACTTCTGGATGGGTGAATGGGGCTTTTAACGCATTTTCTGGGGCCCGAGTTTTCAGTCGACTGCCAGGCGGGCCAGGACTATATTTAGGGTTGCTGTGAAAGAGCGAATACGGAGGGTCCAGTTGCATGTGGGGCTGCGTTAAGGCTCCCCTGGGGAGTCCAGTTGTACCCAAAGCCTTACTTTGGGGGCACTTTTGTATGGTCCAAGGGGAATCGCAATGCGTTTTCTGAGGCCCGCTTTTCAGTCTTCTCCCATTGCGCCGAGGGCTACATTCAGGCTTGCGGTGAAAGAGCGAATAGGGAGGGTCCAGTTGCATGTGGGGCTGCGTTAAGGCTCCCCTGGGGAGTTCAGTTGTACCCAAAGCATTCCTCTGGGGGCACTTTTGGATGGGCGAATTAGGCTTTTAATGCATTTTCTGTGGCCCGAGTTTTCAGTCTTCTGCCATGCTGGCTAGGGTTTTATTTAGGGTTGCTGTAAAGAGCGAACACGGAGGGTCCAGTTGCATGTGGGGCTGTGTAAAGGCTCCCCTGGGGAGTTCAGATGTACCCAAAGCCTTCCTTTGGAGGCACTTTTGGATGGGCGAATGGGGCTCGTAACACATTTTCTGTGGCCCGAGCTTTCAGTCGACTGCCAGGCCTGCTAGGGCTATATTTAGGCTTGCGGTGAAAGAGTGAACCCGGAGGGTCCAGTTGCATGTGGGGCTGCATAAAGGCTCCCCTGGGGAGTTCAGTTGTACGCAAAGCCTTCCTTTGGGGGCACTTCTGGATGGGTGAATGGGGCTTGAAACGCTTTTTCTGTGGCCCGAGTTTTCAGTCTTCTGCCATGCTGGCTAGGGTTATATTTAGGGTTGCTGTAAAGAGCGAACACGGAGGGTCCAGTTGCATGTGGGGCTGCGTAAAGGCTCCCCTGGGGAGTTCAGTTGTACCCAAAGCCTTCCTCTGGGGGCACTTTTGGATGGGCGAATTAGGCTTTTAATGCATTTTCTGGGGCACGAGTTTTCAGTCGACTGCCAGGCGGGCCAGGGCTATATTTAGGGTTGCTGTGAAAGAGCGAATACGGAGGGTCCAGTTGCATGTGGGGCTGCGTTAAGGCTCCCCTAGGGAGTCCAGTTGTACCCAAAGCCTTACTTTGGGGGAGCTTTTGGATGGTCCAAGGGGAATCGCAATGCGTTTTCTGAGGCCCGCTTTTTCAGTCTTCTCCCATTGCGCCGAGGGCTATATTTAGGCTTGCGGTGAAAGAGCGAATAGGGAGGGTCCAGTTGCATGTGGGGCTGCATAAAGGCTCCCCTGGGGAGATCAGTTGTACCCAAAGCCTTCATTTGGGGGCACTTCTGGATGGGCGAATTAGGCTTTTAACGCATTTTCTGGGGCCCGAGTTTTCAGTCGACTGCCAAGCGGGCCAGGGCTATATTTAGGCTTGCGGTGAAAGAGCGAACCCAGAGGGTCCAGTTGCATGTGGGGCTGCATAAAGCCTCCCCTGGGGAGATCAGTTGTACCCAAAGACTTCCTTTGGTGTCACTTCTGGATGGGTGAATGGATCTTGAAACGCATTTTATAGAGCCCGAGTTTTCAGTCTTCTGCCATGCTGACTAGGGATATATTTACGGTTGCTCGTAAACAGTGAACAAGGAGGGTCCAGTTGCATGTGGGGCTGCGTAAAGGCTCCCCTGGGGAGTTCAGTTGTACCCAAAGCCTTCCTCTGGGGGCACTTTTGGATGGGCGAATTAGGCTTTTAACAGTTTTTCTGGGGCCCGAGTTTTCAGTCGACTGCCAGGCGGGCCAGGGCTATATTTAGGGTTGCTGTGAAAGAGCGAATCAGGAGGGTCCAGTTGCATGTGGGGCTGCGTTAAGGCTCCCCTGGGGAGTTCAGTTGTACCCAAAGCCTTACTTTGGGGGCACTTTTGGATGGTCCAAGGGGAATCGCAATGCGTTTTCTGAGGCCCGCTTTTTCAGTCTTCTCCCATTGCGCCGAGGGCTATATTTAGGCTTGCGGTGAAAGAGTGAACCCGGAGGGTCCAGTTGCGTATGGGCCTGCATAAAGGCTCCCCTGGGGAGTTCAGTTTTACCCAAAGCCTTCCTCTGGGGGCACTTTTGGATGGTCGAATGGGGCTTGTAGCACGTTTTCTGTGGCCCGAGTTTTCAGTCGTCTGCCATGCGGGCCAGGGTTATATTTAGGCTTGCGGTGAAAGAGTGAACCCGGAGGGTCCAGTTGCATGTGGGGCTGCATAAAGGCTCCCCTGGGGAGTTCACTTGTACCCAAAGCCTTCCTTTGGGGGCACTTCTGGATGGGCGAAAGGGGCTTGAAACGCTTTTTCTGGAGCCCGAGTTTTCAGTCTTCTGCCATGGTGGCTAGGGTTATATTTAGGGTTGCTGTAAAGAGCGAACACGGAGGGTCCAGTTGCATGTGGGGCTGCATAAAGGCTCCCCTGGGGAGTTCACTTGTACCCAAAGCCTTCCTTTGGGGGCACTTTTGGATGGGCGAATGGGGCTCGTAACACATTTTCTGTGGCCCGAGCTTTCAGTCGACTGCTAGGGGTGCTAGGGATATATTTAGGCTTGCGGTGAAAGAGTGAACCCGGAGGGTCCAGTTGCATGTGGGGCTGCATAAAGGCTCCCCTGGGGAGTTCACTTGTACCCAAAGCCTTCCTTTGGGGGCACTTCTGGATGGGTGAATGGGGCTGGAAACGCATTTTCTGGGGCCCGAGTTTTCAGTCTTCTGCCATGGTGGCTAGGGGTATATTTAGGGTTGCTCGTAAACAGTGAACAAGGAGGGTCCAGTTGCATGTGGGGCTGCGTTAAGGCTCCCCTGGGGAGTTCAGTTGTACCCAAAGAATTCCTCTGGGGGCACTTTTGGATGGGCGAATTAGGCTTTTAACAGTTTTTCTGGGGCCCGAGTTTTCAGTCGACTGCCAGGCGGGCCAAGGCTATATTTAGGGTTGCTGTGAAAGAGCGAATCAGGAGGGTCCAGTTGCATGTGGGGCTGCGTTAAGGCTCCCCTGGGGAGTCCAGTTGTACCCAAAGACTTCCTTTGGGGGCACTTTTGGATGGTCCAAGGGGAAAAGCAATGCGTTTTCTGAGGCCCGCTTTTTCAGTCTTCTCCCATTGCGCCGAGGGCCATATTTAGGCTTGCGGTGAAAGAGTGAACCCGGAGGGTCCAGTTGCGTATGGGCCTGCATAAAGGCTCCCCTGGGGAGTTCAGTTGTACCCAAAGCCTTCCTCTGGGGGCACTTTTGGATGGGCGAATGGGGCTTGTAGCACGTTTTCTGTGGCCCATGTTTTCAGTCGTCTGCCATGCGGGCCAGGGTTATATTTAGGCTTGCGGTGAAAGAGTGAACCCGGAGGGTCCAGTTGCATGTGGGGCTGCGTAAAGGCTCCCCTGGGGAGTTCACTTGTACCCAAAGCCTTCCTTTGGGGGCACTACTGGATGGGCGAAAGGGGCTTGAAACGCTTTTTCTGGAGCCCGAGTTTTCAGTCTTCTGCCATGCTGGCTAGGGTTATATTTAGGGTTGCTGTAAAGAGCGAACCCGGAGGGTCCAGTTGCATGTGGGGCTGCGTAAAGGCTCCCCTGGGGAGTTCAGATGTACCCAAATCCTTCCTTTGGGGGCACTTTTGGATGGGCGAATGGGGCTCGTAACACATTTTCTGTGGCCCGAGCTTTCAGTCGACTGCCAGGGGTGCTAGGGCTATATTTAGGCTTGCGGTGAAAGAGTGAACCCGGAGGGTCCAGTTGCATGTGGGGCTGCATAAAGGCTCCCCTGGGGAGTTCAGTTGTACCCAAAGCCTTCCTTTGGGGGCACTTCTGGATGGGTGAATGGGGCTTTTAACGCATTTTCTGGGGCCCGAGTTTTCAGTCGACTGCCAGGCGGGCCAGGGCTATATTTAGGGTTGCTGTGAAAGAGCGAATACGGAGGGTCCAGTTGCATGTGGGGCTGCGTTAAGGCTCCCCTGGGGAGTCCAGTTGTACCCAAAGCCTTCCTCTGGGGGCACTTTTGGATGGGCCAATTAGGCTTTTAACGCATTTTCTGGGGCCCGAGTTTTCAGTCGACTGCCAGGCGGGCCAGGGCTATATTTAGGGTTGCTGTGAAAGAGCGAATACGGAGGGTCCAGTTGCATGTGGGGCTGCGTTAAGGCTCCCCTGGGGAGTCCAGTTGTACCCAAAGCCTTCCTTTGGGGGCACTTCTGGATGGGTGAATGGGGCTTTTAACGCATTTTCTGGGGCCCGAGTTTTCAGTCGACTGCCAGGCGGGCCAGGGCTATATTTAGGGTTGCTGTGAAAGAGCGAATACGGAGGGTCCAGTTGCATGTGGGGCTGCGTTAAGGCTCCCCTGGGGAGTCCAGTTGTACCCAAAGCCTTACTTTGGGGGCACTTTTGGATGGTCCAAGGGGAATCGCAATGCGTTTTCTGAGGCCCGCTTTTCAGTCTTCTCCCATTGCGCCGAGGGCTACATTCAGTCTTGCGGTGAAAGAGCGAATAGGGAGGGTCCAGTTGCATGTGGGGCTGCATAAAGGCTCCCCTGGGGAGATCAGTTGTACCCAAAGCCTTCCTTTGGGGGCACTTTTGGATGGGCGAATTAGGCTTTTAACGCATTTTCTGGGGCCCGAGTTTTCAGTCGACTGCCATGCGGGCCAGGGCTATATTTAGGGTTGCTGTGAAAGAGCGAATACGGAGGGTCCAGTTGCATGTGGGGCTGCATAAAGGCTCCCCTGGGGAGTTCACTTGTACCCAAAGCCTTCCTCTGGGGGCACTTCTGGATGGGTGAATGGGGCTTGAAACGCATTTTCTGTGGCCCGAATATTCAGTCGTCTGCCTTGCGGGCCAGGGTTATATTTAGGGTTGCTTGTAAACAGCGAACACGGGGGATCCAGTTGCGTATGGGCCTGCATAAAGGCTCCCCTGGGGAGTTCACTTGTACCCAAAGCCTTCCTTTGGGGGCACTTTTGGATGGTCGAATGGGTCTTGTAGCACGTTTTCTGTGGCCCGAGTTTTCAGTCTTCTGCCATGCTGGCTAGGGTTATATTTAGGGTTGCTGTAAAGAGCGAACATGGATGGTCCAGTTGCATGTGGGGCTGCGTAAAGGCTCCCCTGGGGAGTTCAGATGTACCCAAAGCCTTCCTTTGGGGGCACTTTTGAATGGGCGAATGGGGCTCGTAACACATTTTCTGTGGCCCGAGCTTTCAGTCGACTGCCAGGCGTGCTAGGGCTATATTTAGGCTTGCGGTGAAAGAGTGAACCCGGAGGGTCCAGTTGCATGTGGGGCTGCATAAAGGCTCCCCTGGGGAGTTCACTTGTACCCAAAGCCTTCCTTTGAGGGCACTTCTGGATGGGTGAATGGGGCTTGAAACGCATTTTCTGGAGCCCGAGTTTTCAGTCTTCTGCTATGGTGGCTAGTGGTATATTTAGGGTTGCTCGTAAACAGTGAACAAGGAGGGTCCAGTTGCATGTGGGGCTGTGTAAAGGCTCCCCTGGGGAGTTCACTTGTACCCAAAGCCTTCCTCTGGGGGCACTTTTGGATGGGCGAATTAGGCTTTTAACAGTTTTTCTGTGGCCCGAGTTTTCAGTCGACTGCCAGGCGGGCCAGGGATATATTTAGGGTTGCTGTGAAAGTGCGAATGCGGAGCGTCCAGTTGCATGTGGGGCTGCGTTAAGGCTCCCCTGGGGAGTTCAGTTGTACCCAAAGCATTCCTCTGGGGGCACTTTTGGATGGGCGAATTAGGCTTTTAACGCATTTTCTGGGGCCCGAGTTTTCAGTCGACTGCCAGGCGGGTCAGGGCTATATTTAGGGTTGCTGTGAAAGAGCGAATACGGAGGGTCCAGTTGCATGTGGGGCTGCTTTAAGGCTCCCCTGGGGAGTTCAGATGTACCCAAAGCCTTCCTTTGGAGGCACTTTTGGATGGGCGAATGGGGCTCGTAACACATTTTCTGTGGCCCGAGCTTTCAGTCGACTGCCAGGCCTGCTAGGGCTATATTTAGGCTTGCGGTGAAAGAGTGAACCCGGAGGGTCCAGTTGCATATGGGCCTGCATAAAGGCTCCCCTGGGGAGTTCAGTTGTACCCAAAGCCTTCCTCTGGGGGCACTTTTGGATGGGCGAATTAGGCTTTTAATGCATTTTCTGGGGCACGAGTTTTCAGTCGACTGCCAGGCGGGCCAGGGCTATATTTAGGGTTGCTGTGAAAGAGCGAATACGGAGGGTCCAGTTGCATGTGGGGCTGCGTTAAGGCTCCCCTAGGGAGTCCAGTTGTACCCAAAGCCTTACTTTGGGGGAACTTTTGGATGGTCCAAGGGGAATCTCAATGCGTTTTCTGAGGCCCGCTTTTTCAGTCTTCTCCCATTGCGCCGAGGGCTATATTTAGGCTTGCGGTGAAAGAGCGAATAGGGAGGGTCCAGTTGCATGTGGGGCTGCATAAAGGCTCCCCTGGGGAGATCAGTTGTACCCAAAGCCTTCCTTTGGGGGCACTTCTGGATGGGCGAATTAGGCTTTTAACGCATTTTCTGGGGCCCGAGTTTTCAGTCGACTGCCAAGCGGGCCAGGGCTATATTTAGGCTTGCGGTGAAAGAGCGAACCCAGAGGGTCCAGTTGCATGTGGGGCTGCATAAAGCCTCCCCTGGGGAGTTCAGTTGTACCCAAAGCCTTCCTTTGGGGTCACTTCTGGATGGGTGAATGGATCTTGAAACGCATTTTATAGAGCCCGAGTTTTCAGTCTTCTGCCATGCTGACTAGGGATATATTTACGGATGCTCGTAAACAGTGAACAAGGAGGGTCCAGTTGCATGTGGGGCTGCGTTAAGGCTCCCCTGGGGAGTTCAGTTGTACCCAAAGCCTTCCTCTGGGGGCACTTTTGGATGGGCAAATTAGGCTTTTAACGCATTTTCTGGGGCCCGAGTTTTCAGTCGACTGCCAGGCGGGCCAGGACTATATTTAGGGTTGCTGTGAAAGTGCGAATACGGAGGGTCCAGTTGAATGTGGGGCTGCGTTAAGGCTCCCCTGGGGAGTTCAGTTGTACCCGTAGCCTTCCTCTGGGGGCACTTTTGGATGGGCGAATTAGGCTTTTAACGCATTTTCTGGGGCCCGAGTTTTCAGTCTACTGCCAGGTGGGTCAGGGCTATATTTAGGGTTGCTGTGAAAGAGAGAATACGGAGGGTCCAGTTGCATGTGGGGCTGCATAAAGGCTTCCCTGGGGAGTTCAGTTGTATCCAAAGCCTTCCTCTGGGGGCACTTCTGGATGGGTGAATGGGGCTTGAAACGCTTTTTCTGTGGCCCGAGTTTTCAGTCTTCTGCCATGCTGGCTAGGGTTATATTTAGGGTTGCTGTAAAGAGCGAACACGGAGGGTCCAGTTGCATGTGGGGCTGCGTAAAGGCTCCCCTGGGGAGTTCAGATGTACCCAAAGCCTTCCTTTGGAGGCACTTTTGGATGGGCGAATGGGGCTCGTAACACATTTTCTGTGGCCCGAGCTTTCAGTCGACTGCCAGGCGTGCTAGGGCTATATTTAGGCTTGCGGTGAAAGAGTGAACCCGGAGGGTCCAGTTGCATGTGGGGCTGCATAAAGGCTCCCCTGGGGAGTTCACTTGTACCCAAAGCCTTCCTTTGGGGGCACTTCTGGATGGGTGAATGGGGCTTGAAACGCATTTTCTGGAGCCCGAGTTTTCAGTCTTCTGCCATGGTGGCTAGGGGTATATTTAGGGTTGCTCGTAAACAGTGAACAAGGAGGGTCCAGTTGCATGTGGGGCTGCGTTAAGGCTCCCCTGGGGAGTTCAATTGTACCCAAAGCCTTCCTCTGGGGGCACTTTTGGATGGGCGAATTAGGCTTTTAACGCATTTTCTGGGGCCCGAGTTTTCAGTCGACTGCCAGGCGGGCCAGGGCTATATTTAGGGTTGCTGTGAAAGAGCGAATACGGAGGGTCCAGTTGCATGTGGGGCTGCATAAAGGCTCCCCTGTGGAGATCAGTTCTACCCAAAGCCTTCCTCTGGGGGCACTTTTGGATGGGCGAATTAGGCTTTTAACGCATTTTCTGGGGCCCGAGTTTTCAGTCGACTGCCAGGCGGGCCAGGGCTATATTTAGGGTTGCGGTGAAAGATTGAACCCGGAGGGTCCAGTTGCATGTGGGGCTGCATAAAGGCTCCCCTGGGGAGTTCACTTGTACCCAAAGCCTTCCTTTGGGGGCACTTCTGTATGGGTGAATGGGGCTTGAAACGCTTTTTCTGTGGCCCGAGTTTTCAGTTTTCTGCCATGCTGGCTAGTGTTATATATAGGGTCGCTTGTAAACAGCGAACACGGGGGGTCCAGTTGCGTATGGGCCTACATAAAGGCTCCCCTGGGGAGTTCAGTTGTACCCCAAGCCTTCCTCTGGGGGCACTTTTGGATGGACGAATGGGGCTTGTAGCACGTTTTCTGTGGCCCGAGTTTTCAGTCTTCTGCCATGCTGGCTAGGGTTATATTTAGGGTTGCTGTAAAGAGCGAACATGGAGGGTCCAGTTGCATGTGGGGCTGCGTAAAGGCTCCCCTGGGGAGTTCAGATGTACCCAAAGCCTTCCTTTGGGGGCACTTTTGAATGGGCGAATGGGGCTCGTAACACATTTTCTGTGGCCTGAGCTTTCAGTCGACTGCCAGGCGTGCTAGGGCTATATTTAGGCTTGCGGTGAAAGAGTGAACCCGGAGGGTCCAGTTGCATGTGGGGCTGCATAAAGGCTCCCCTGGGGAGTTCACTTGTACCCAAAGCCTTCCTTTGGGGGCACTTCTGGATGGGTGAATGGGGCTTGAAACGCATTTTCTGGAGCCCGAGTTTTCAGTCTTCTGCTATGGTGGCTAGGGGTATATTTAGGGTTGCTCGTAAACAGTGAACAAGGAGGGTCCAGTTGCATGTGGGGCTGTGTAAAGGCTCCCCTGGGGAGTTCACTTGTACCCAAAGCCTTCCTCTGGGGGCACTTTTGGATGGGCGAATTAGGCTTTTAACAGTTTTTCTGTGGCCCGAGTTTTCAGTCGACTGCCAGGCGGGCCAGGGATATATTTAGGGTTGCTGTGAAAGTGCGAATACGGAGGGTCCAGTTGCATGTGGGGCTGCGTTAAGGCTCCTCTGGGGAGTTCAGTTGTACCCAAAGCCTTCCTCTGGGGGCACTTTTGGATGGGCGAATTAGGCTTTTAACGCATTTTCTGGGGCCCGAGTTTTCAGTCGACTGCCAGGCGGGTCAGGGCTATATTTAGGGTTGCTGTGAAAGAGCGAATACGGAGGGTCCAGTTGCATGTGGGGCTGCATAAAGGATTCCCTGGGGAGTTCAGTTGTACCCAAAGCCTTCCTTTGGGGGCACTTCTGGATGGGTGAATGGATCTTGAAACGCATTTTATAGAGCCCGAGTTTTCAGTCTTCTGCCATGCTGACTAGGGATATATTTACGGATGCTCGTAAACAGTGAACAAGGAGGGTCCAGTTGCATGTGGGGCTGCGTTAAGGCTCCCCTGGGGAGTTCAGTTGTACCCAAAGCCTTCCTCTGGGGGCACTTTTGGATGGGCAAATTAGGCTTTTAACGCATTTTCTGGGGCCCGAGTTTTCAGTCGACTGCCAGGCGGGCCAGGACTATATTTAGGGTTGCTGTGAAAGTGCGAATACGGAGGGTCCAGTTGAATGTGGGGCTGCGTTAAGGCTCCCCTGGGGAGTTCAGTTGTACCCGTAGCCTTCCTCTGGGGGCACTTTTGGATGGGCGAATTAGGCTTTTAACGCATTTTCTGGGGCCCGACTTTTCAGTCTACTGCCAGGCGGGTCAGGGCTATATTTAGGGTTGCTGTGAAAGAGAGAATACGGAGGGTCCAGTTGCATGTGGGGCTGCATAAAGGCTTCCCTGGGGAGTTCAGTTGTATCCAAAGCCTTCCTCTGGGGGCACTTCTGGATGGGTGAATGGGGCTTGAAACGCTTTTTCTGTGGCCCGAGTTTTCAGTCTTCTGCCATGCTGGCTAGGGTTATATTTAGGGTTGCTGTAAAGAGCGAACACGGAGGGTCCAGTTGCATGTGGGGCTGCGTAAAGGCTCCCCTGGGGAGTTCAGATGTACCCAAAGCCTTCCTTTGGAGGCACTTTTGGATGGGCGAATGGGGCTCGTAACACATTTTCTGTGGCCCGAGCTTTCAGTCGACTGCCAGGCGTGCTAGGGCTATATTTAGGCTTGCGGTGAAAGAGTGAACCCGGAGGGTCCAGTTGCATGTGGGGCTGCATAAAGGCTCCCCTGGGGAGTTCACTTGTACCCAAAGCCTTCCTTTGGGGGCACTTCTGGATGGGTGAATGGGGCTTGAAACGCTTTTTCTAAGGCCCGAGTTTTCAGTCTTCTGCCATGGTGGCTAGGGGTATATTTAGGGTTGCTCGTAAACAGTGAACAAGGAGGGTCCAGTTGCATGTGGGGCTGCGTTAAGGCTCCCCTGGGGAGTTCAGTTGTACCCAAAGCCTTCCTCTGGGGGCACTTTTGGATGGGCGAATTAGGCTTTTAACGCATTTTCTGGGGCCCGAGTTTTCAGTCGACTGCCAGGCGGGCCAGGAATATATTTAGGGTTGCTGTGAAAGAGCGAATAGGGAGGGTCCAGTTGCATGTGGGGCTGCATAAAGGCTCCCCTGTGGATATCAGTTCTACCCAAAGCCTTCCTCTGGGGGCACTTTTGGATGGGCGAATTAGGCTTTTAACGCATTTTCTGGGGCCCGAGTTTTCAGTCGACTGCCAGGCGGGCCAGGGCTATATTTAGGGTTGCTGTGAAAGATTGAACCCGGAGGGTCCAGTTGCATGTGGGGCTGCATAAAGGCTCCCCTGGGGAGTTCACTTGTACCCAAAGCCTTCCTTTGGGGGCACTTCTGTATGGGTGAATGGGGCTTGAAACGCTTTTTCTGTGGCCCGAGTTTTCAGTTTTCTGCCATGCTGGCTAGTGTTATATATAGGGTTGCTTGTAAACAGCGAACACGGGGGGTCCAGTTGCGTATGGGCCTACATAAAGGCTCCCCTGGGGAGTTCAGTTGTACCCCAAGCCTTCCTCTGGGGGCACTTTTGGATGGACGAATGGGGCTTGTAGCACGTTTTCTGTGGCCCGAGTTTTCAGTCTTCTGCCATGCTGGCTAGGGTTATATTTAGGGTTGCTGTAAAGAGCGAACATGGAGGGTCCAGTTGCATGTGGGGCTGCGTAAAGGCTCCCCTGGGGAGTTCAGATGTACCCAAAGCCTTCCTTTGGGGGCACTTTTGGATGGGCGAATGGGGCTCGTAACACATTTTCTGTGGCCTGAGCTTTCAGTCGACTGCCAGGCGTGCTAGGGCTATATTTAGGCTTGCGGTGAAAGAGTGAACCCGGAGGGTCCAGTTGCATGTGGGGCTGCATAAAGGCTCCCCTGGGGAGTTCAGTTGTACCCAAAGCCTTCCTTTGGGGGCACTTCTGGATGGGTGAATGGGGCTTGAAACGCATTTTCTGGAGCCCGAGTTTTCAGTCTTCTGCTATGGTGGCTAGGGGTATATTTAGGGTTGCTCGTAAACAGTGAACAAGGAGGGTCCAGTTGCATGTGGGGCTGTGTAAAGGCTCCCCTGGGGAGTTCACTTGTACCCAAAGCCTTCCTCTGGGGGCACTTTTGGATGGGCGAATTAGGCTTTTAACGCATTTTCTGGGGCCCGAGTTTTCAGTCGACTGCCAGGCGGGTCAGGGCTATATTTAGGGTTGCTGTGAAAGAGCGAATACGGAGGGTCCAGTTGCATGTGGGGCTGCATAAAGGATTCCCTGGGGAGTTCACTTGTACCCAAAGCCTTCCTTTGGGGGCACTTCTGGATGGGCGAAAGGGGCTTGAAACGCTTTTTCTGTGGCCCGAGTTTTCAGTCTTCTGCCATGCTGGCTAGGGTTATATTTAGGGTTGCTGTAAAGAGCGAACATGGAGGGTCCAGTTGCATGTGGGGCTGTGTAAATGCTCCCCTGGGGAGTTCAGATGTACCCAAAGCCTTCCTTTGGGGGCACTTTTGGATGGGCGAATGGGGCTCGTAACACATTTTCTGTGGCCCGAGCTTTCAGTCGACTGCCAGGCGGGCCAGGGCTATATTTAGGGTTGCTGTGAAAGATCGAATACGGAGGGTCCAGTTGCATGTGGGGCTGCATAAAGGCTCCCCTGGGGAGTTCACTTGTACCCAAAGCCTTCCCTTGGGGGCACCTTTGGATTGGAGAATTAGGCTTTTAACGCATTTTCTGGGGCCCGAGTTTTCAGTCGACTGCCAGGCGGGCCAGGGCTATATTTAGGGTTGCTGTGAAAGAGCGAATACGGAGGGTCCAGTTGCATGTGGGGCTGCATAAAGGCTCCCCTGGGGAGTTCAGTTGTACCCAAAGCCTTCCTTTGGGGGCACTTCTGGATGGGTGAATGGGGCTTGAAACGCTTTTTCTGTGGCCCGAGTTTTCTGTTTTCTGCCATGGTGGCTAGTGTTATATTTAGGGTTGCTTGTAAACAGCGAACACGGTGGGTCCAGTTGCGTATGGGCCTGCATAAAGGCTCCCCTGGGGAGTTCAGTTGTACCCCAAGCCTTCCTCTGGGGGCACTACTGGATGGTCGAATGGGGCTTGTAGCACGTTTTCTGGGGCCTGATTTTTCAGTCGTCTGCCATGCGGGCCAGGTTTATATTTAGGGTTGCTGTGAAAGAGCGAATACGGAGGGTCCAGTTGCATGTGGGGCTGAATAAAGGCTCCCCTGGGGAGTTCACTTGTACCCAAAGCCTTCCTCTGGGGGCACTTCTGGATGGGCGAAAGGGGCTTGAAACGCTTTTTCTGTGGCCCGAGTTTTCAGTCGACTGCCAGGCGTGCTAGGGAAATATTTAGGCTTGCGGTGAAAGAGTGAACCCGGAGGGTCCAGTTGCATGTGGGGCTGCATAAAGGCTCCCCTGGGGAGTTCACTTGTACCCAAAGCCTTCCTTTGGGGGCACTTAAGCATGGGTGAATGGGGCTTGAAACGCATTTTCTGGAGCCCGAGTTTTCAGTCTTCTGCCATGGTGGCTAGGTTTATATTTAGGGTTGCTCGTAAACAAAGAACAAGGAGGGTCCAGTTGCATGTGGGGCTGCGTAAAGGCTCCCCTGGGGAGTTCACTTGTACCCAAAGCCTTCCTTTGGGGGCACTTTTGGATGGGCGAATTAGGCTTTTAACTCGTTTTCTGGGGCCCGAGTTTTCAGTCGACTGCCAGGCGTGCTAGGGCAATATTTAGCCTTGAGGTGAAAGAGTGAACGCGGAGGGTCCAGTTGCATGTGGGGCTGCATAAAGGCTCCCCTGGGGAGTTCACTTGTATCCAAAGCCTTCCTCTGGGGGCACATTTGGATGGGCGATTTAGGCTTTTAACGCATTTTCTGGGGCCCGAGTTTTCATTTTTCTGCCATGCTGGCTAGTGTTATATATAGGGTTGCTTGTAAACAGCGAACACGGGGGGTCCAGTTGCGTATGGGCCTGCATAAAGGCTCCCCTGGGGAGTTCACTTGTACCCAAATCCTTCCTTTGGGGGCACTTTTGGATGGACGAATGGGGCTTGTAGCACCTTTTCTGTGACCCGAGTTTTCAGTCTTCTGCCATGCTGGTTAGGGTTATATTTAGGGTTGCTGTAAAGAGCGAACCCGGAGGGTCCAGTTGCATGTGGGGCTGCATAAAGGCTCCCCTGGGGAGTTCAGATGTACCCAAAGCCTTCCTTTGGAGGCACTTTTTGATGGGCGAATGGGGCTCGTAACACATTTTCTGTGGCCCGAGCTTTCAGTCGACTGCCAGGCGTGCTAGGGCTATATTTAGGCTTGCGGTGAAAAAGTGAACCCGGAGGGTCCAGTTGCATGTGGGGCTGCATAAAGGCTCCCCTGGGGAGTTCACTTGTACCCAAAGCCTTCCTTTGGGGGCACTTCTGGATGGGTGAATGGGGCTTGAAACGCATTTTCTGGAGCCCGAGTTTTCAGTCTTCTGCCATGGTGGCTAGGGGTATATTTAGGGTTGCTCGTAAACAGTGAACAAGGAGGGTCCAGTTGCATGTGGGGCTGTGTAAAGGCTCCCCTGGGGAGTTCACTTGTACCCAAAGCCTTCCTCTGGGGGCACTTTTGGATGGGCGAATTAGGCTTTTAACGCATTTTCTGGGGCCCGAGTTTTCAGTCGACTGCCAGGCGGGCCAGGGCTATATTTAGGGTTGCTGTGAAAGAGTGAACCCGGAGGGTCCAGTTGCACGTGGGGCTGCATAAAGGCTCACCTGGGGAGTTCAGTTGTACCCAAAGCCTTCCTCTGGGGGCACTTTTGGATGGGCGAATGGGGCTTGTAGCACGTTTTCTGGGGCCCGAATATTCAGTCGTCTGCCTTGCGGGCCAGGGTTATATTTAGGGTTGCTTGTAAACAGCGAACACGGGGGATCCAGTTGCGTATGGGCCTGCATAAAGGCTCCCCTGGGGAGTTCACTTGTACCCAAAGCCTTCCTTTGGGGGCACTTTTGGATGGTCGAATGGGGCTTGTAGCACGTTTTCTGTGGCCCAAGTTTTCAGTCTTCTGCCATGCTGGTTAGGGTTATATTTAGGGTTGCTGTAAAGAGCGAACATGGATGGTCCAGTTGCATGTGGGGCTGCGTAAAGGCTCCCCTGGGGAGTTCAGATGTACCCAAAGCCTTCCTTTGGGGGCACTTTTGAATGGGCGAATGGGGCTCGTAACACATTTTCTGTGGCCCGAGCTTTCAGTCGACTGCCAGGCGTGCTAGGGCTATATTTAGGCTTGCGGTGAAAGAGTGAACCCGGAGGGTCCAGTTGCATGTGGGGCTGCATAAAGGCTCCCCTGGGGAGTTCACTTGTACCCAAAGCCTTCCTTTGAGGGCACTTCTGGATGGGTGAATGGGGCTTGAAACGCATTTTCTGGAGCCCGAGTTTTCAGTTTTCTGCTATGGTGGCTAGGGGTATATTTAGGGTTGCTCGTAAACAGTGAACAAGGAGGGTCCAGTTGCATGTGGGGCTGTGTAAAGGCTCCCCTGGGGAGTTCACTTGTACCCAAAGCCTTCCTCTGGGGGCACTTTTGGATGGGCGAATTAGGCTTTTAACAGTTTTTCTGTGGCCCGAGTTTTCAGTCGACTGCCAGGCAGGCCAGGGCTATATTTAGGGTTACTGTGAAAGTGCGAATACGGAGGGTCCAGTTGCATGTGGGGCTGCATAAAGGATTCCCTGGGGAGTTCACTTGTACCCAAAGCCTTCCTTTGGGGGCACTTCTGGATGGGTGAATGGGGCTTGAAACGCTTTTTCTGTGGCCCGAGTTTTCAGTCTTCTGCCATGCTGGCTAGGGTTATATTTAGGGTTGCTGTAAAGAGCGAACACGGAGGGTCCAGTTGCATGTGGGGCTGTGTAAAGGCTCCCCTGGGGAGTTCAGATGTACCCAAAGCCTTCCTTTGGAGGCACTTTTGGATGGGCGAATGGGGCTCGTAACACATTTTCTGTGGCCCGAGCTTTCAGTCGACTGCCAGGCGTGCTAGGGCTATATTTAGGCTTGCGGTGAAAGAGTGAACCCGGAGGGTCCAGTAGCATGTGGGGCTGCATAAAGGCTCCCCTGGGGAGTTCACTTGTACCCAAAGCCTTCCTTTGGGGGCACTTCTGGATGGGTGAATGGGGCTTGAAACGCTTTTTCTGTGGCCCGAGTTTTCAGTCTTCTGCCATGCTGGCTAGGGTTATATTTAGGGTTGCTGTAAAGAGCGAACACGGAGGGTCCAGTTGCATGTGGGGCTGCGTAAAAGCTCCCCTGGGGAGTTCAGTTGTAACCAAAGCCTTCCTCTGGGGGCACTTTTGGATGGGCGAATTAGGCTTTTAATGCATTTTCTGGGGCACGAGTTTTCAGTCGACTGCCAGGCGGGCCAGGGCTATATTTAGGGTTGCTGTGAAAGAGCGAATACGGAGGGTCCAGTTGCATGTGGGGCTGCGTTAAGGCTCCCCTAGGGAGTCCAGTTGTACCCAAAGCCTTACTTTGGGGGCACTTTTGGATGGTCCAAGGGGAATCGCAATGCGTTTTCTGAGGCCCGCTTTTTCAGTCTTCTCCCATTGCGCCGAGGGCTATATTTAGGCTTGCGGTGAAAGAGCGAATAGGGAGGGTCCAGTTGCATGTGGGGCTGCATAAAGGCTCCCCTGGGGAGATCAGTTGTACCCAAAGCCTTCCTTTGGGGGCACTTCTGGATGGGCGAATTAGGCTTTTAACGCATTTTCTGGGGCCCGAGTTTTCAGTCGACTGCCAAGCGGGCCAGGGCTATATTTAGGCTTGCGGTGAAAGAGCGAACCCAGAGGGTCCAGTTGCATGTGGGGCTGCATAAAGCCTCCCCTGGGGAGTTCAGTTGTACCCAAAGCCTTCCTTTGGGGGCACTTCTGGATGGGTGAATGGATCTTGAAACGCATTTTATAGAGCCCGAGTTTTCAGTCTTCTGCCATGCTGACTAGGGATATATTTACGGTTGCTCGTAAACAGTGAACAAGGAGGGTCCAGTTGCATGTGGGGCTGCGTTAAGGCTCCCCTGGGGAGTTCAGTTGTACCCAAAGCCTTCCTCTGGGGGCACTTTTGGATGGGCGAATTAGGCTTTTAACGCATTTTCTGGGGCCCGAGTTTTCAGTCGACTGCCAGGCGGGCCAGGACTATTATTAGGGTTGCTGTGAAAGTGCGAATACGGAGGGTCCAGTTGCATGTGGGGCTGCATAAAGGCTTCCCTGGGGAGTTCACTTGTATCCAAAGCCTTCCTCTGGGGGCACTTCTGGATGGGTGAATGGGGCTTGAAACACTTTTTCTGTGGCCCGAGTTTTCAGTCTTCAGCCATGGTGGCTAGGGTTATATTTAGGGTTGCTGTAAAGAGCGAACACGGAGGGTCCAGTTGCATGTGGGGCTGCGTAAAGGCTCCCCTGGGGAGTTCAGATGTACCCAAAGCCTTCCTTTGGGGGCACTTTTGGATGGGCGAATGGGGCTCGTAACACATTTTCTGTGGCCCGAGCTTTCAGTCGACTGCCAGGCGTGCTAGGGCTATATTTAGGCTTGCGGTGAAAGAGTGAACCCGGAGGGTCCAGTTGCATGTGGGCCTGCATAAAGGCTCCCCTGGGGAGTTCACTTGTACCCAAAGCCTTCCTTTGGGGGCACTTTTGGATGGACGAATGGGGCTTGTAGCACGTTTTCTGTGACCCGAGTTTTCAGTCTTCTGCCATGCTGGCTAGGGTTATATTTAGGGTTGCTGTAAAGAGCGAACCCGGAGGGTCCAGTTGCATGTGGGGCTGCATAAAGGCTCCCCTGGGGAGTTCAGATGTACCCAAAGCCTTCCTTTGGAGGCACTTTTTGATGGGCGAATGGGGCTCGTAACACATTTTCTGTGGCCCGAGCTTTCAGTCGACTGCCAGGCGTGCTAGGGTTATATTTAGGCTTTCGGTGAAAGAGTGAACCCGGAGGGTCCAGTTGTGTATGGGCCTGCATAAAGGCTCCCATGGGGAGTTCACTTGTACCCAAAGCCTTCCTTTGGGGGCACTTCTGGATGGGTGAATGGGGCTTGAAACGCATTTTCTGGAGCCCGAGTTTTCAGTCTTCTGCCATGGTGGCTAGGGGTATATTTAGGGTTGCTCGTAAACAGTGAACAAGGAGGGTCCAGTTGCATGTGGGGCTGCGTAAAGGCTCCCCTGGGGAGTTCACTTGTACCCAAAGCCTTCCTCTGGGGGCACTTTTGGATGGGCGAATTAGTCTTTTAACGCATTTTCTGGGGCCCGAGTTTTCAGTCGACTGCCAGGCAGGTCAGGGTTATATTTAGGGTTGCTGAGAAAGAGCGAATACGGAGGGTCCAGTTGCATGTGGGGCTGCGTTAAGGCTCCCCTGGGGAGTTCAGTTGTACCCAAAGCTTTCCTCTGGGGGCACTTTTGGATGACCGAATTAGGCTTTTAACGCATTTTCTGTGGCCCGAGTTTTCAGTCGACTGCCAGGCGGGCCAGGGCTATATTTAGGGTTGCTGTGAAAGAGTGAACCCGGAGGGTCCAGTTGCATGTGGGGCTGCATAAAGGCTCCCCTGGGGAGTTCACTTGTACCCAAAGCCTTCCTTTGGGGGCACTTCTGGATGGGTGAATGGGGCTTGAAACGCTTTTTCTGTGGCCCGAGTTCTCAGTTTTCTGCCATGCTGGCAAGTGTTATATTTAGGGTTGCTTATAAACAGCGAACACGGGGGGTCCAGTTGCGTATGGGCCTGCATAAAGGCTCCCCTGGGGAGTTCAGTTGTACCCAAAGCCTTCCTTTGGGGGCACTTTTGGATGGGCGAATTAGGCTTTTAACGCATTTTCTGGGGCACGAGTTTTCAGTCGACTGCCAGGCGGGCCAGGGCTATATTTAGGGTTGCTGTGAAAGAGCGAATACGGAGGGTCCAGTTGCATGTGGGGCTGCGTTAAGGCTCCCCTAGGGAGTCCAGTTGTACCCAAAGCCTTACTTTGGGGGCACTTTTGGATGGTCCAAGGGGAATCGCAATGCGTTTTCTGAGGCCCGCTTTTTCAGTCTTCTCCCATTGCGCCGAGGGCTATATTTAGGCTTGCGGTGAAAGAGCGAATAGGGAGGGTCCAGTTGCATGTGGGGCTGCATAAAGGCTCCCCTGGGGAGATCAGTTGTACCCAAAGCCTTCCTTTGGGGGCACTTCTGGATGGGCGAATTAGGCTTTTAACGCATTTTCTGGGGCCCGAGTTTTCAGTCGACTGCCAAGCGGGCCAGGGCTATATTTAGGCTTGCGGTGAAAGAGCGAACCCAGAGGGTCCAGTTGCATGTGGGGCTGCATAAAGCCTCCCCTGGGGAGTTCAGTTGTACCCAAAGCCTTCCTTTGGGGGCACTTCTGGATGGGTGAATGGATCTTGAAACGCATTTTATAGAGCCCGAGTTTTCAGTCTTCTGCCATGCTGACTAGGGATATATTTACGGTTGCTCGTAAACAGTGAACAAGGAGGGTCCAGTTGCATGTGGGGCTGCGTTAAGGCTCCCCTGGGGAGTTCAGTTGTACCCAAAGCCTTCCTCTGGGGGCACTTTTGGATGGGCGAATTAGGCTTTTAACGCATTTTCTGGGGCCCGAGTTTTCAGTCGACTGCCAGGCGGGCCAGGACTATTATTAGGGTTGCTGTGAAAGTGCGAATACGGAGGGTCCAGTTGCATGTGGGGCTGCGTTAAGGCTCCCCTGGGGAGTTCAGTTGTACCCAAAGCCTTCCTCTGGGGGCACTTTTGGATGGGCGAATTAGGCTTTTAACGCATTTTCTGGGGCCCGAGTTTTCAGTCGACTGCCAGGCGGGTCAGGGATATATTTAGGGTTGCTGTGAAAGAGAGAATACGGAGGGTCCAGTTGCATGTGGGGCTGCATAAAGGCTTCCCTGGGGAGTTCAGTTGTATCCAAAGCCTTCCTCTGGGGGCACTTCTGGATGGGTGAATGGGGCTTGAAACACTTTTTCTGTGGCCCGAGTTTTCAGTCTTCAGCCATGGTGGCTAGGGTTATATTTAGGGTTGCTGTAAAGAGCGAACACGGAGGGTCCAGTTGCATGTGGGGCTGCGTAAAGGCTCCCCTGGGGAGTTCAGATGTACCCAAAGCCTTCCTTTGGGGGCACTTTTGGATGGGCGAATGGGGCTCGTAACACATTTTCTGTGGCCCGAGCTTTCAGTCGACTGCCAGGCGTGCTAGGGCTATATTTAGGCTTGCGGTGAAAGAGTGAACCCGGAGGGTCCAGTTGCATGTGGGGCTGCATAAAGGCTCCCCTGGGGAGTTCACTTGTACCCAAAGCCTTCCTTTGGGGGCACTTCTGGATGGGTGAATGGGGCTTGAAACGCATTTTCTGGAGCCCGAGTTTTCAGTCTTCTGCCATGGTGGCTAGGGGTATATTTAGGGTTGCTCGTAAACAGTGAACAAGGAGGGTCCAGTTGCATGTGGGGCTGCGTTAAGGCTCCCCTGGGGAGTTCAGTTGTACCCAAAGCCTTCCTCTGGGGGCACTTTTGGATGGGCGATTTAGGCTTTTAACGCATTTTCTGGGGCCCGAGTTTTCAGTTTTCTGCCATGCTGGCTAGTGTTATATATAGGGTTGCTTGTAAACAGCGAACACGGGGGGTCCAGTTGCGTATGGGCCTGCATAAAGGCTCCCCTGGGGAGTTCACTTGTACCCAAAGCCTTCCTTTGGGGGCACTTTTGGATGGACGAATGGGGCTTGTAGCACGTTTTCTGTGACCCGAGTTTTCAGTCTTCTGCCATGCTGGCTAGGGTTATATTTAGGGTTGCTGTAAAGAGCGAACCCGGAGGGTCCAGTTGCATGTGGGGCTGCATAAAGGCTCCCCTGGGGAGTTCAGATGTACCCAAAGCCTTCCTTTGGAGGCACTTTTTGATGGGCGAATGGGGCTCGTAACACATTTTCTGTGGCCCGAGCTTTCAGTCGACTGCCAGGCGTGCTAGGGTTATATTTAGGCTTTCGGTGAAAGAGTGAACCCGGAGGGTCCAGTTGTGTATGGGCCTGCATAAAGGCTCCCATGGGGAGTTCACTTGTACCCAAAGCCTTCCTTTGGGGGCACTTCTGGATGGGTGAATGGGGCTTGAAACGCATTTTCTGGAGCCCGAGTTTTCAGTCTTCTGCCATGGTGGCTAGGGGTATATTTAGGGTTGCTCGTAAACAGTGAACAAGGAGGGTCCAGTTGCATGTGGGGCTGCGTAAAGGCTCCCCTGGGGAGTTCACTTGTACCCAAAGCCTTCCTCTGGGGGCACTTTTGGATTGGCGAATTAGGCTTTTAACGCATTTTCTGGGGCCCGAGTTTTCAGTCGACTGCCAGGCGGGCCAGGGCTATATTTAGGGTTGCTGTGAAAGAGTGAACCCGGAGGGTCCAGTTGCACGTGGGGCTGCATAAAGGCTCACCTGGGGAGTTCAGTTGTACCCAAAGCCTTCCTCTGGGGGCACTTTTGGATGGGCGAATGGGGCTTGTAGCACGTTTTCTGGGGCCCGAATATTCAGTCGTCTGCCTTGCGGGCCAGGGTTATATTTAGGGTTGCTTGTAAACAGCGAACACGGGGGATCCAGTTGCGTATGGGCCTGCATAAAGGCTCCCCTGGGGAGTTCACTTGTACCCAAAGCCTTCCTTTGGGGGCACTTTTGGATGGTCGAATGGGGCTTGTAGCACGTTTTCTGTGGCCCAAGTTTTCAGTCTTCTGCCATGCTGGTTAGGGTTATATTTAGGGTTGCTGTAAAGAGCGAACATGGATGGTCCAGTTGCATGTGGGGCTGCGTAAAGGCTCCCCTGGGGAGTTCAGATGTACCCAAAGCCTTCCTTTGGGGGCACTTTTGAATGGGCGAATGGGGCTCGTAACACATTTTCTGTGGCCCGAGCTTTCAGTCGACTGCCAGGCGTGCTAGGGCTATATTTAGGCTTGCGGTGAAAGAGTGAACCCGGAGGGTCCAGTTGCATGTGGGGCTGCATAAAGGCTCCCCTGGGGAGTTCACTTGTACCCAAAGCCTTCCTTTGAGGGCACTTCTGGATGGGTGAATGGGGCTTGAAACGCATTTTCTGGAGCCCGAGTTTTCAGTTTTCTGCTATGGTGGCTAGGGGTATATTTAGGGTTGCTCGTAAACAGTGAACAAGGAGGGTCCAGTTGCATGTGGGGCTGTGTAAAGGCTCCCCTGGGGAGTTCACTTGTACCCAAAGCCTTCCTCTGGGGGCACTTTTGGATGGGCGAATTAGGCTTTTAACAGTTTTTCTGTGGCCCGAGTTTTCAGTCGACTGCCAGGCAGGCCAGGGCTATATTTAGGGTTACTGTGAAAGTGCGAATACGGAGGGTCCAGTTGCATGTGGGGCTGCATAAAGGATTCCCTGGGGAGTTCACTTGTACCCAAAGCCTTCCTTTGGGGGCACTTCTGGATGGGTGAATGGGGCTTGAAACGCTTTTTCTGTGGCCCGAGTTTTCAGTCTTCTGCCATGCTGGCTAGGGTTATATTTAGGGTTGCTGTAAAGAGCGAACACGGAGGGTCCAGTTGCATGTGGGGCTGTGTAAAGGCTCCCCTGGGGAGTTCAGATGTACCCAAAGCCTTCCTTTGGAGGCACTTTTGGATGGGCGAATGGGGCTCGTAACACATTTTCTGTGGCCCGAGCTTTCAGTCGACTGCCAGGCGTGCTAGGGCTATATTTAGGCTTGCGGTGAAAGAGTGAACCCGGAGGGTCCAGTAGCATGTGGGGCTGCATAAAGGCTCCCCTGGGGAGTTCACTTGTACCCAAAGCCTTCCTTTGGGGGCACTTCTGGATGGGTGAATGGGGCTTGAAACGCTTTTTCTGTGGCCCGAGTTTTCAGTCTTCTGCCATGCTGGCTAGGGTTATATTTAGGGTTGCTGTAAAGAGCGAACACGGAGGGTCCAGTTGCATGTGGGGCTGCGTAAAAGCTCCCCTGGGGAGTTCAGTTGTAACCAAAGCCTTCCTCTGGGGGCACTTTTGGATGGGCGAATTAGGCTTTTAATGCATTTTCTGGGGCACGAGTTTTCAGTCGACTGCCAGGCGGGCCAGGGCTATATTTAGGGTTGCTGTGAAAGAGCGAATACGGAGGGTCCAGTTGCATGTGGGGCTGCGTTAAGGCTCCCCTAGGGAGTCCAGTTGTACCCAAAGCCTTACTTTGGGGGCACTTTTGGATGGTCCAAGGGGAATCGCAATGCGTTTTCTGAGGCCCGCTTTTTCAGTCTTCTCCCATTGCGCCGAGGGCTATATTTAGGCTTGCGGTGAAAGAGCGAATAGGGAGGGTCCAGTTGCATGTGGGGCTGCATAAAGGCTCCCCTGGGGAGATCAGTTGTACCCAAAGCCTTCCTTTGGGGGCACTTCTGGATGGGCGAATTAGGCTTTTAACGCATTTTCTGGGGCCCGAGTTTTCAGTCGACTGCCAAGCGGGCCAGGGCTATATTTAGGCTTGCGGTGAAAGAGCGAACCCAGAGGGTCCAGTTGCATGTGGGGCTGCATAAAGCCTCCCCTGGGGAGTTCAGTTGTACCCAAAGCCTTCCTTTGGGGGCACTTCTGGATGGGTGAATGGATCTTGAAACGCATTTTATAGAGCCCGAGTTTTCAGTCTTCTGCCATGCTGACTAGGGATATATTTACGGTTGCTCGTAAACAGTGAACAAGGAGGGTCCAGTTGCATGTGGGGCTGCGTTAAGGCTCCCCTGGGGAGTTCAGTTGTACCCAAAGCCTTCCTCTGGGGGCACTTTTGGATGGGCGAATTAGGCTTTTAACGCATTTTCTGGGGCCCGAGTTTTCAGTCGACTGCCAGGCGGGCCAGGACTATTATTAGGGTTGCTGTGAAAGTGCGAATACGGAGGGTCCAGTTGCATGTGGGGCTGCATAAAGGCTTCCCTGGGGAGTTCACTTGTATCCAAAGCCTTCCTCTGGGGGCACTTCTGGATGGGTGAATGGGGCTTGAAACACTTTTTCTGTGGCCCGAGTTTTCAGTCTTCAGCCATGGTGGCTAGGGTTATATTTAGGGTTGCTGTAAAGAGCGAACACGGAGGGTCCAGTTGCATGTGGGGCTGCGTAAAGGCTCCCCTGGGGAGTTCAGATGTACCCAAAGCCTTCCTTTGGGGGCACTTTTGGATGGGCGAATGGGGCTCGTAACACATTTTCTGTGGCCCGAGCTTTCAGTCGACTGCCAGGCGTGCTAGGGCTATATTTAGGCTTGCGGTGAAAGAGTGAACCCGGAGGGTCCAGTTGCATGTGGGCCTGCATAAAGGCTCCCCTGGGGAGTTCACTTGTACCCAAAGCCTTCCTTTGGGGGCACTTTTGGATGGACGAATGGGGCTTGTAGCACGTTTTCTGTGACCCGAGTTTTCAGTCTTCTGCCATGCTGGCTAGGGTTATATTTAGGGTTGCTGTAAAGAGCGAACCCGGAGGGTCCAGTTGCATGTGGGGCTGCATAAAGGCTCCCCTGGGGAGTTCAGATGTACCCAAAGCCTTCCTTTGGAGGCACTTTTTGATGGGCGAATGGGGCTCGTAACACATTTTCTGTGGCCCGAGCTTTCAGTCGACTGCCAGGCGTGCTAGGGTTATATTTAGGCTTTCGGTGAAAGAGTGAACCCGGAGGGTCCAGTTGTGTATGGGCCTGCATAAAGGCTCCCATGGGGAGTTCACTTGTACCCAAAGCCTTCCTTTGGGGGCACTTCTGGATGGGTGAATGGGGCTTGAAACGCATTTTCTGGAGCCCGAGTTTTCAGTCTTCTGCCATGGTGGCTAGGGGTATATTTAGGGTTGCTCGTAAACAGTGAACAAGGAGGGTCCAGTTGCATGTGGGGCTGCGTAAAGGCTCCCCTGGGGAGTTCACTTGTACCCAAAGCCTTCCTCTGGGGGCACTTTTGGATGGGCGAATTAGTCTTTTAACGCATTTTCTGGGGCCCGAGTTTTCAGTCGACTGCCAGGCAGGTCAGGGTTATATTTAGGGTTGCTGAGAAAGAGCGAATACGGAGGGTCCAGTTGCATGTGGGGCTGCGTTAAGGCTCCCCTGGGGAGTTCAGTTGTACCCAAAGCTTTCCTCTGGGGGCACTTTTGGATGACCGAATTAGGCTTTTAACGCATTTTCTGTGGCCCGAGTTTTCAGTCGACTGCCAGGCGGGCCAGGGCTATATTTAGGGTTGCTGTGAAAGAGTGAACCCGGAGGGTCCAGTTGCATGTGGGGCTGCATAAAGGCTCCCCTGGGGAGTTCACTTGTACCCAAAGCCTTCCTTTGGGGGCACTTCTGGATGGGTGAATGGGGCTTGAAACGCTTTTTCTGTGGCCCGAGTTCTCAGTTTTCTGCCATGCTGGCAAGTGTTATATTTAGGGTTGCTTATAAACAGCGAACACGGGGGGTCCAGTTGCGTATGGGCCTGCATAAAGGCTCCCCTGGGGAGTTCAGTTGTACCCAAAGCCTTCCTTTGGGGGCACTTTTGGATGGGCGAATTAGGCTTTTAACGCATTTTCTGGGGCACGAGTTTTCAGTCGACTGCCAGGCGGGCCAGGGCTATATTTAGGGTTGCTGTGAAAGAGCGAATACGGAGGGTCCAGTTGCATGTGGGGCTGCGTTAAGGCTCCCCTAGGGAGTCCAGTTGTACCCAAAGCCTTACTTTGGGGGCACTTTTGGATGGTCCAAGGGGAATCGCAATGCGTTTTCTGAGGCCCGCTTTTTCAGTCTTCTCCCATTGCGCCGAGGGCTATATTTAGGCTTGCGGTGAAAGAGCGAATAGGGAGGGTCCAGTTGCATGTGGGGCTGCATAAAGGCTCCCCTGGGGAGATCAGTTGTACCCAAAGCCTTCCTTTGGGGGCACTTCTGGATGGGCGAATTAGGCTTTTAACGCATTTTCTGGGGCCCGAGTTTTCAGTCGACTGCCAAGCGGGCCAGGGCTATATTTAGGCTTGCGGTGAAAGAGCGAACCCAGAGGGTCCAGTTGCATGTGGGGCTGCATAAAGCCTCCCCTGGGGAGTTCAGTTGTACCCAAAGCCTTCCTTTGGGGGCACTTCTGGATGGGTGAATGGATCTTGAAACGCATTTTATAGAGCCCGAGTTTTCAGTCTTCTGCCATGCTGACTAGGGATATATTTACGGTTGCTCGTAAACAGTGAACAAGGAGGGTCCAGTTGCATGTGGGGCTGCGTTAAGGCTCCCCTGGGGAGTTCAGTTGTACCCAAAGCCTTCCTCTGGGGGCACTTTTGGATGGGCGAATTAGGCTTTTAACGCATTTTCTGGGGCCCGAGTTTTCAGTCGACTGCCAGGCGGGCCAGGACTATTATTAGGGTTGCTGTGAAAGTGCGAATACGGAGGGTCCAGTTGCATGTGGGGCTGCGTTAAGGCTCCCCTGGGGAGTTCAGTTGTACCCAAAGCCTTCCTCTGGGGGCACTTTTGGATGGGCGAATTAGGCTTTTAACGCATTTTCTGGGGCCCGAGTTTTCAGTCGACTGCCAGGCGGGTCAGGGATATATTTAGGGTTGCTGTGAAAGAGAGAATACGGAGGGTCCAGTTGCATGTGGGGCTGCATAAAGGCTTCCCTGGGGAGTTCAGTTGTATCCAAAGCCTTCCTCTGGGGGCACTTCTGGATGGGTGAATGGGGCTTGAAACACTTTTTCTGTGGCCCGAGTTTTCAGTCTTCAGCCATGGTGGCTAGGGTTATATTTAGGGTTGCTGTAAAGAGCGAACACGGAGGGTCCAGTTGCATGTGGGGCTGCGTAAAGGCTCCCCTGGGGAGTTCAGATGTACCCAAAGCCTTCCTTTGGGGGCACTTTTGGATGGGCGAATGGGGCTCGTAACACATTTTCTGTGGCCCGAGCTTTCAGTCGACTGCCAGGCGTGCTAGGGCTATATTTAGGCTTGCGGTGAAAGAGTGAACCCGGAGGGTCCAGTTGCATGTGGGGCTGCATAAAGGCTCCCCTGGGGAGTTCACTTGTACCCAAAGCCTTCCTTTGGGGGCACTTCTGGATGGGTGAATGGGGCTTGAAACGCATTTTCTGGAGCCCGAGTTTTCAGTCTTCTGCCATGGTGGCTAGGGGTATATTTAGGGTTGCTCGTAAACAGTGAACAAGGAGGGTCCAGTTGCATGTGGGGCTGCGTTAAGGCTCCCCTGGGGAGTTCAGTTGTACCCAAAGCCTTCCTCTGGGGGCACTTTTGGATGGGCGATTTAGGCTTTTAACGCATTTTCTGGGGCCCGAGTTTTCAGTTTTCTGCCATGCTGGCTAGTGTTATATATAGGGTTGCTTGTAAACAGCGAACACGGGGGGTCCAGTTGCGTATGGGCCTGCATAAAGGCTCCCCTGGGGAGTTCACTTGTACCCAAAGCCTTCCTTTGGGGGCACTTTTGGATGGACGAATGGGGCTTGTAGCACGTTTTCTGTGACCCGAGTTTTCAGTCTTCTGCCATGCTGGCTAGGGTTATATTTAGGGTTGCTGTAAAGAGCGAACCCGGAGGGTCCAGTTGCATGTGGGGCTGCATAAAGGCTCCCCTGGGGAGTTCAGATGTACCCAAAGCCTTCCTTTGGAGGCACTTTTTGATGGGCGAATGGGGCTCGTAACACATTTTCTGTGGCCCGAGCTTTCAGTCGACTGCCAGGCGTGCTAGGGTTATATTTAGGCTTTCGGTGAAAGAGTGAACCCGGAGGGTCCAGTTGTGTATGGGCCTGCATAAAGGCTCCCATGGGGAGTTCACTTGTACCCAAAGCCTTCCTTTGGGGGCACTTCTGGATGGGTGAATGGGGCTTGAAACGCATTTTCTGGAGCCCGAGTTTTCAGTCTTCTGCCATGGTGGCTAGGGGTATATTTAGGGTTGCTCGTAAACAGTGAACAAGGAGGGTCCAGTTGCATGTGGGGCTGCGTAAAGGCTCCCCTGGGGAGTTCACTTGTACCCAAAGCCTTCCTCTGGGGGCACTTTTGGATGGGCGAATTAGTCTTTTAACGCATTTTCTGGGGCCCGAGTTTTCAGTCGACTGCCAGGCAGGTCAGGGATATATTTAGGGTTGCTGAGAAAGAGCGAATACGGAGGGTCCAGTTGCATGTGGGGCTGCGTTAAGGCTCCCCTGGGGAGTTCAGTTGTACCCAAAGCTTTCCTCTGGGGGCACTTTTGGATGACCGAATTAGGCTTTTAACGCATTTTCTGTGGCCCGAGTTTTCAGTCGACTGCCAGGCGGGCCAGGGCTATATTTAGGGTTGCTGTGAAAGAGTGAACCCGGAGGGTCCAGTTGCATGTGGGGCTGCATAAAGGCTCCCCTGGGGAGTTCACTTGTACCCAAAGCCTTCCTTTGGGGGCACTTCTGGATGGGTGAATGGGGCTTGAAACGCTTTTTCTGTGGCCCGAGTTCTCAGTTTTCTGCCATGCTGGCTAGGGTTATATTTAGGGTTGCTTATAAACAGCGAACACGGGGGGTCCAGTTGCGTATGGGCCTGCATAAAGGCTCCCCTGGGGAGTTCAGTTGTACCCAAAGCCTTCCTTTGGGGGCACTTCTGGATGGGCGAATGGGGCTTGTAGCACGTTTTCTGTGGCCCGATTTTTCAGTCGTCTGCCATGCGGGCCAGGGTTATATTTAGGGTTGCTGTGAAAGAGCGAATACGGAGGGTCCAGTTGCATGTGGGGCTGCATAAAGGCTCCCCTGGGGAGTTCACTTGTATCCAAAGCCTTCCTTTGGGGGCACTTCTGGATGGCGAAAGGGGCTTGAAACGCATTTTCTGTGGCCCGAGTTTTCAGTCTTCTGCCATGCTGGCTAGGGTTATATTTAGGGTTGCTGTAAAGAGCGAACACGGAGGGTCCAGTTGCATGTGGGGCTGCGTAAAGGCTCCCCTGGGGAGTTCAGATGTACCCAAAGCCTTCCTTTGGGGGAACTTTTGGATGGGCGAATGGGGCTCGTAACACATTTTCTGTGGCCCGAGCTTTCAGTCGACTGCCAGGCGTGCTAGGGCTATATTTAGGCTTGCGGTGAAAGAGTGAACCCGGAGGGTCCAGTTGCATGTGGGGCTGCGTAAAGGCTCCCCTGGGGAGTTCAGTTGTACCCAAAGCCTTCCTTTGGGGGCACTTCTGGATGGGTGAATGGGGCTTGAAACGCATTTTCTGGAGCCCGAGTTTTCAGTCTTCTGCCATGGTGGCTAGGGGTATATTTAGGGTTGCTTGTAAACACTGAACAAGGAGGGTCCAGTTGCATGTGGGGCTGCGTAAAGGCTCCCCTGGGGAGTCCAGTTGTACCCAAAGCCTTCCTTTGGGAGCCCTTTTGGATGGTCCAAGGGGAATCGCAATGCGTTTTCTGAGGCCCGCTTTTTCAGTCTTCTCCCATTGCGCCGAGGGCTACATTTAGGCTTGCGGTGAAAGAGTGAACCCGGAGGGTCCAGTTGCATGTGGGGCTGCATAAAGGCTCCCCTGGGGAGTTCACTTGTACCCAAAGCCTTCCTTTGGGTGCACTTCTGGATGAGCGAATTAGGCTTTTAATGCATTTTCTGTGGCCCGAGTTTTCAGTCGTCTGCCATGTGGGCCAGGGCTATATTTAGGGTTGTTGTGAAAGAGCGAATACGAAGGGTCCAGTTGCATGTGGGGCTGCATAAAGGCTCCCCTGGGGAGTTCACTTGTACCCAAAGCCTTCCTCTGGGGGCACTTTTGGATGGGCGAAAGGGGCTTGAAACGCATTTTCTGTGGCCCGAGTTTTCAGTTTTCTACCATGCTGGCTAGTGTTATATTTAGGTTTGCTCGTAAACAGTGAACAAGGAGGGTCCAGTTGCATGTGGGGCTGCGTAAAGGCTCCCCTGGGGAGCTCACTTGTACCCAAAGCCTTCCTCTGGGGGCACTTTTGGATGGGCAAATTAGGCTTTTAACAGTTTTTCTGGGGCCCGAGTTTTCAGTCTTCTGCCATGCTGGCTAGGGTTATATTTAGGGTTGCTGTAAAGAGCGAACACGGAGGGTCCAGTTGCATGTGGGGCTGCGTAAAGGCTCCCCTGGGGAGTTCAGTTGTACCCAAAGCCTTCCTCTGGGGGCACTTTTGGATGGGCGAATTAGGCTTTTAATGCATTTTCTGGGGCCCGAGTTTTCAGTCGACTGCCAGGCGGGCCAGGGCTATATTTAGGGTTGCTGTGAAAGTGTGAACCCGGAGGGTCCAGTTGCATGTGGGGCTGCATAAAGGCTCCCCTGGGGAGTTCAGTTGTACCCAAAGCCTTCCTTTGGGGGCACTTCTGGATGGGTGAATGGGGCTTGAAACGCATTTTCTGTGGCCCGAGTTTTCAGTGTTCTGCCATGCTGGCTAGTGTTATATTTAGGGTTGCTCGTAAACAGTGAACAAGGAGGGTCCAGTTGCATGTGGGGCTGCGTAAAGGCTCCCCTGGGGAGTCCAGTTGTACCCAAAGCCTTCCTTTGGGAGCCCTTTTGGATGGTCCAAGGGGAATCGCAATGCGTTTTCTGAGGCCCGCTTTTTCAGTCTTCTCCCATTGCGCCGAGGGCAACATTTAGGCTTGCGGTGAAAGAGTGAACCCGGAGGGTCCAGTTGCATGTGGGTCTGCATAAAGGCTCCCCTGGGGAGTTCACTTGTACCCAAAGCCTTCCTTTGGGGGCACTTCTGGATGGGTGAATGGGGCTTGAAACGCATTTTCTGGAGCCCGAATTTTCAGTCTTCTGCCATGGTGGCAAGGAGTATATTTAGGGTTGCTCGTAAACAGTGAACAAGGAGGGTCCAGTTGCATGTGGGGCTGCGTGAAGGCTCCCCTGGGGAGTTCACTTGTACCCAAAGCCTTCCTTTGGGGGCACTTCTGGATGGGCGAATGGGGCTTGTAGCACGTTTTCTGGGGCCCGAGTTTTCAGTCGTCTGCCATGCGGGCCAGGGTTATATTTAGGGTTGCTGTGAAAGAGCGAATACGGAGGGTCCAGTTGCATGTGGGGCTGCATAAAGGCTCCCCTGGGGAGTTCAGTTGTACCCAAAGCCTTCCTCTGGGGGAACTTTTGGATGGGCGAATGGGGCTCGTAACACATTTTCTGTGGCCCGAGTTTTCAGTTTTCTGCCATGCTGGCTAGTGTTCTATTTAGGGTTGCTCGTAAACAGTGTACAAGGAGGGTCCAGTTGCATGTGGTGCTGCGTAAAGGCTCCCCTGGGGAGTCCAGTTGTACCCAAAGCCTTCCTTTGGGAGCCCTTTTGGATGGTCCAAGGGGAATCGCAATGCGTTTTCTCAGGCCCGCTTTTTCAGTCTTCTCCCATTGCGCCGAGGGCTACATTTAGGCTTGCGGTGAAAGAGTGCACCCGGAGGGTCCAGTTGCATGTGGGTCTGCATAAAGGCTCCCCTGGGGAGTTCACTTGTACCCAAAGCCTTCCTTTGGGGGCACTTCTGGATGGGTGAATGGGGCTTGAAACGCTTTTTCTGTGGCCCGAATTTTCAGTTTTCTGCCATGCTGGCTAGGGTTTTATTTAGGGTTGAATGTAAACAGCGAATACGGGGGGTCCAGTTGCGTATGGGCCTGCATAAAGGCTCCCCTGGAGAGTTCAGTTGTACCCAAAGCCTTCCTTTGGGGGCACTTCTGGATGGGTGAATGGGGCTTGAAACGCATTTTCTGGAGCCGGAATTTTCAGTCTTCTGCCATGGTGGCAAGGGGTATATTTAGGGTTGCTCGTAAACAGTGAACAAGGAGGGTCCAGTTGCATGTGGGGCTGCGTGAAGGCTCCCCTGGGGAGTTCAGTTGTACCCAAAGCCTTCCTCTGGGGGCACTTTTGGATGGGCGAATTAGGCTTTTATCGCATCTTCTGGGGCCCGAGTTTTCAGTCGACTGCCAGGCGGGCCAGGGATATATTTAGGGTTGCTGTGAAAGAGCGAATACGGAGGGTCCAGTTGCATGTGGGGCTGCATAAAGGCTCCCCTGGGGAGTTCACTTGTACCCAAAGCCTTCCTCTGGGGGCACTTTTGGATGGGCGAATTAGGCTTTTAATGCATTTTCTGGGGCCCGAGTTTTCAGTCGACTGCCAGGTGGGCCAGGGCTATATTTAGGGTTGCTGTGAAAGAGTGAACCCGGAGGGTCCAGTTGCATGTGGGGCTGCATAAAGGCTCCCCTGGGGAGTTCAGTTGTACCCAAAGCCTTCCTCTGGGGGCACTTCTGGATGGGTGAATGGGGCTTGAAACGCTTTTTCTGTGGCCCGAGTTTTCAGTCTTCTGCCATGGTGGCTAGAGGTATATTTAGGGTTGCTTGTAAACAGCAAACACGGGGGGTCCAGTTGCGTATGGGCCTTCAGAAAGGCTCCCCTGGGGAGTTCACTCGTACCCAAAGCCTTCCTCTGGGGGCACTTTTGGATGGGCGAATGGGGCTTGTATCACGCTTTCTGGGGCCCGATTTTTCAGTCGTCTACCATGCGGGCCAGGGCTATATTAAGGATTGCTGTGAAAGAGTGAACCCTGAGGGTCCAGTTGCATGTGGGGCTGCATAAAGGCTCCCCTGGGGAGTTCAGTTGTACCCAAAGCCTTCCTTTGGGGGCACTTCTGGATGGGTGAATGGGGCTTGAAACGCTTTTTCTTTGGCCCGAATTTTCAGTTTTCTGCCATGCTGGCTAGGGTTATATTTAGGGTTGCTTGTAAACAGCGAACACAGGGGGTCCAGTTGCGTATGAGCCTGCAT
The DNA here is from genome assembly GCF_963932015.1 of Anas acuta. Lineage (NCBI taxonomy): Eukaryota > Metazoa > Chordata > Aves > Anseriformes > Anatidae > Anas > Anas acuta. The sequence continues at coordinate 376,167 of NC_088996.1, forward strand.
AAAGGCTCCCCTGGAGAGTTCAGTTGTACCCAAAGCCTTCCTTTGGGGGCACTTCTGGATGGGCGAATGGGGCTTGTAGCACGTTTTCTGGGGCCCGAGTTTTTATTCGTCTGCCATGCGGGCCAGGGTTATATTTAGGGTTGCTGTGAAAGAGCGAATACGGAGGGTCCAGTTGCATGTGGGGCTGCATAAAGGCTCCCCTGGGGAGTCCAATTGTACACAAAGCCTTCCTTTGGGAGCACTTTTGGATGGGCGAATTAGGCTTTTAACGCATTTTCTGGGGCCCGAGTTTTCAGTCGACTCCCAGGCGGGCCAGGGCTATATTTAGGGTTGCTGTGAAAGAGTGAACCCGGAGGGTCCAGTTGCATGTGGGGCTGCATAAAGGCTCCCCTGGGGAGTTCACTTGTACCCAAAGCCTTCCTTTCGGGGCACTTCTGGATGGGTGAATGGGGCTTGAAAGGCTTTTCCTTTGGCCCGAGTTTTCAGTCTTCTGCCATTCTGGCTAGGGTTATATTTAGGGTTGCTTGCAAACAGCGAACACGGGGGTCCAGTTGCGTATGGGCCTGCATAAAGGCTCCCCTGGGGAGTTCACTTGTACCCAAAGCCTTCCTTTGGGGGCACTTTTGGATGGGCGAAAGGGGCTTGAAACGCTTTTTCTGTGGCCCGAGTTTTCAGTCTTCTACCATGGTGGCTAGGGGTATATTTAGGGTTGCTGTGAAAGAGTGAACCCGGAGGGTCCAGTTGCATGTGGGGCTGCATAAAGGCTCCCCTGGGGAGTTCACTTGTACCCAAAGCCTTCCTTTGGGGGCACTTCTGGATGGGTGAATGGGGCTTGAAAGGCTTTTTCTGTGGCCCGAGTTTTCAGTCTTCTGCCATTCTGGCTAGGGTTATATTTAGGGTTGCTTGCAAACAGCGAACACGGGGGTCCAGTTGCGTATGGGCCTGCATAAAGGCTCCCCTGGGGAGTTCACTTGTACCCAAAGCCTTCCTTTGGGGGCACTTTTGGATGGGCGAAAGGGGCTTGAAACGCTTTTTCTGTGGCCCGAGTTTTCAGTCTTCTGCCATGGTGGCTAGGGGTATATTTAGGGTTGCTCGTAAACAGTGAACAAGGAGGGTCCAGTTGCATGTGGGGCTGCGTTAAGGCTCCCCTGGGGAGTTCACTTGTACCCAAAGCCTTCCTCTGGGGGCACTTTTGGATGGGCGAATTAGGCTTTTATCGCATTTTCTGTGGCCCGAGTTTACAGTCGATTGCCAGGCGGGCCAGGGCTATATTTAGGGTTGCTGTGAAAGAGTGAACCCGGAGGGTCCAGTTGCATGTGGGGCTGCCTAAAGGCTCCCCTGGGGAGTTCACTTGTACCCAAAGCCTTCCTCTGGGGGCACTTTGGGATGGTCCAAGGGGAATCGCAATGCGTTTTCTGAGGCCCGCTTTTTCAGTCTTCTCCCATTGTGCCGAGGGTTATATTTAGGATTGCGGTGAAAGATTGAAACCGGAGGGTCCAGTTGCATGTGGGGCTGCATAAAGGCTCCCCTGGGGAGTTCAGTTGTACCCAAAGCCTTCCTCTGGGGGCACTTCTGGATGGGCGAAAGGGGCTTGAAACGCTTTTTCTTTGGCCCGAGTTTTCAGTCTTCTGCCATGCTGGCTAGGGTTATATTTAGGGTTGCTGTAAAGAGCGAACACGGAGGGTCCAGTTGCATGTGGGGCTGCGTAAAGGCTCCCCTGGGGAGTTTAGATGTACCCAAAGCCTTCCTCTGGGGGCACTTTTGGATGGGTGAATTGGGCTTGAAACTCATTTTCTGGAGCCCGAGTTTTCAGTCTTCTGCCATGGTGGCTAGGGGTATATTTAGGGTTGCTGTGAAAGAGTGAACCCGGAGGGTCCAGTTGCATGTGGGGCTGCATAAAGGCTCCCCTGGGGAGTTCACTTGTACCCAAAGCCTTCCTTTGGGGGCACTTCTGGATGGGCGAATGGGGCTTGTAGCACGTTTTCTGGGGCCCGAGTTTTCAGTCGACTGCCATGCGGGCCAGGGTTATATTTAGGGTTGTTGTGAAAGAGCGAATACGGAGGGTCCAGTTGCATGTGGGGCTGCATAAAGGCTCCCCTGGGGAGTTCAGTTGTACCCAAAGCCTTCCTTTGGGGGCACTTCTGGATGGGTGAATGGGGCTTGAAACGTATTTTCTGGAGCCCGAGTTTTCAGTCTTCTGCCATGGTGGCTAGGGGTATATTTAGGGTTGCTCGTAAACAGTGAACAAGGAGGGTCCAGTTGCATGTGGGGCTGCGTAACGGCTCCCCTGGGGAGTTCACTTGTACGCAAAGCTTTCCTCTGGGGGCACTTTTGGATGGGCAAATTAGGCTTTTAACGCATTTTCTGGGGCCCGAGTTTTCAGTCGACTGCCAGGCGGACCAGGGCTATATTTAGGGTTGCTGTGAAAGAGCGAATACGGAGGGTCCAGTTGCATGTGGGGCTGCGTTAAGGCTCCCCTGGGGAGTCCAGTTGTACCCAAAGCCTTCCTCTGGGGGCACTTTAGAATGGGCGAATTAGGCTTTTAATGCATTTTCTGGGGCCCGAGTTTTCAGTCGACTGCCAGGCGGGCCAGGGCTATATTTAGGGTTGCTGTGAAAGAGCGAATACGGAGGGTCCAGTTGCATGTGGGGCTGCATAAAGGCTCCCCTGGGGAGTTCACTTGTACCCAAAGCCTTCCTTTGGAGGCACTTTTGGATGGGCGAATTAGGCTTTTAACGCATTTTCTGGGGCTCGAACTTTCAGTCGACTGCCAGGCCTGCTAGGGCTATATTTAGGCTTGCGGTGAAAGAGTGAACCCGGATGGTCCAGTTGCATGTGGGGCTGCATAAAGGCTCCCCTGGGGAGTTCAGTTGTACCCAAAGCCTTCCTCTGGGGGCACTTCTGGATGGGCGAAAGGGGCTTGAATCGCATTTTCTGGAGCTCGAGTTTTCAGTCTTCTGCCATGGTGGCTAGGGCTATATTTAGGGTTGCTCGTAAACAGTGAACAAGGAGGGTCCAGTTGCATGTGGGGCTGCGTGAAGGCTCCCCTGGGGAGTTCAGTTGTACCCAAAGCCTTCCTTTGGGGGCACTTCAGGATGGGTGAATGGGGCTTGAAACGCATTTTCTGGAGCCCGAGTTTTCAGCCTTCTACCATTCTGGCTAGGGGTATATTTAGGGTTGCTCGTAAACAGTGAACAAGGAGGGTCCAGTTTCATGTGGGGCTGCGTGAAGGCTCCCCTGGGGAGTTCAGTTGTACCCAAAGCCTTCCTCTGGGGGCACTTTTGGATGGGCGAATTAGGCTTTTAACGCATTTTCTGGGGCCCGAGTTTTCAGTCGACTGCCAGGCGGGCCAGGGCTATATTAAGAGTTGCTGTGAAAGAGCGAATACGGAGGGTCCAGTTGCATGTGGGGCTGCATAAAGGCTCCCCTGGGGAGTTCACTTGTACCCAAAGCCTTCCTCTGGGGGCACTTTTGGATGGGCGAATTAGGCTTTTAATGCATTTTCTGGGGCCCGAGTTTTCAGTCGACTGCCTGGCGGGCCAGGGCTATATTTAGGCTTGCTGTGAAAGAGCGAACACGGAGGGTCCAGTTGCATGTGGGGCTGCATAAAGGCTCCCCTGGGGAGTTCACTTGTACCCAAAGCCTTCCTTTGGGGGCACTTCTGGATGGGTGAATGGGGCTTGAAACGCTTTTTCTGTGGCCCAAGTTTTCAGTCTTCTTCCATGCTGGCTAGGGTTATATTTAGGGTTGCTTGTAAACAGCGAACACGGGGGGTCCAGTTGCTTATGGGCCTGCATAAAGGCTCCCCTGGGGAGTTCAGTTGTACCCAAAGCCTTCCTTTGGGGGCACTTCAGGATGGGCGAATGGGGCTTGTAGCACGTTTTCTGGGGCCCGAGTTTTCAGTCGTCTGCCATGCGGGCCAGGGTTATATTTAGGGTTGCTTTAAAGAGCGAACATGGAGGGTCCAGTTGCATGTGGGGCTGCGTAAAGGCTCCCCTGGGGAGTTCACTTGTACCCAAAGCCTTCCTCTGGGGGCACTTTTGGATGGGCGAATTAGGCTTTTAATGCATTTTCTGGGGCCCGAGTTTTCAGTCGACTGCCAGGTGGGTCAGGGCTATATTTAGGGTTGTTGTCAAAGAGTGAACCCGGATGGTCCAGTTGCATGTGGGGCTGCATAAAGGCTCCCCTGGGGAGTCCAGTTGTACCGAAAGCCTTCCTTTGGGGCACTTTTGGATGGGCGAAAGGGGCTTGAAACGCTTTTTCTTTGGCCCGAGTTTTCAGTTTTCTGCCATGCTGGCTAGTGTTATATTTAGGGTTGCTCGTAAACAGTGAACAAGGAGGGTCCAGTTGCATGTGGTGCTGCGTAAAGGCTCCCCTGGGGAGTCCAGTTGTACCCAAAGCCTTCCTTTGGGAGCCCTTTTGGATGGTCCAAGGGGAATCGCAATGCGTTTTCTCAGGCCCGCTTTTTCAGTCTTCTCCCATTGCGCCGAGGGCTACATTTAGGCTTGAGGTGAAAGAGTGCACCCGGAGGGTCCAGTTGCATGTGGGGCTGCATAAAGGCTCCCCTGGGGAGTTCACTTGTACCCAAAGCCTTCCTTTGGGGGCACTTCTGGATGGGTGAATGGGGCTTGAAACGCATTTTCTGGAGCCCGAATTTTCAGTCTTCTGCCATGGTGGCAAGGGGTATATTTAGGGTTGCTCGTAAACAGTGAACAAGGAGGGTCCAGTTGCATGTGGGGCTGCGTGAAGGCTCCCCTGGGGAGTTCAGTTGTACCCAAAGCCTTCCTCTGGGGGCACTTTTGGATGGGCGAATTAGGCTTTTATCGCATCTTCTGGGGCCCGAGTTTTCAGTCGACTGCCAGGCGGGCCAGGGCTATATTTAGGGTTGCTGTGAAAGAGCGAATACGGAGGGTCCAGTTGCATGTGGGGCTGCATAAAGGCTCCCCTGGGGAGTTCACATGTACCCAAAGCCTTCCTCTGGGGGCACTTTTGGATGGGCGAATTAGGCTTTTAATGCATTTTCTGGGGCCCGAGTTTTCAGTTGACTGCCAGGCGGGCCAGGGCTATATTTAGGGTTGCTGTGAAAGAGTGAACCCGGAGGGTCCAGTTGCATGTGGGGCTGCATAAAGGCTCCCCTGGGGAGTTCAGTTGTACCCAAAGCCTTCCTCTGGGGGCACTTCTGGATGGGTGAATGGGGCTTGAAACGCTTTTTCTGTGGCCCGAGTTTTCAGTCTTCTGCCATGGTGGCTAGAGGTATATTTAGGGTTGCTTGTAAACAGCAAACACGGGGGGTCCAGTTGCGTATGGGCCTTCAGAAAGGCTCCCCTGGGGAGTTCACTCGTACCCAAAGCCTTCCTCTGGGGGCACTTTTGGATGGGCGAATGGGGCTTGTATCACGCTTTCTGGGGCCCGATTTTTCAGTCATCTGCCATGCGGGCCAGGGTTATATTTAGGGTTGCTGTGAAAGAGCGAATACGGAGGGTCCAGTTGCATGTGGGGCTGCATAAAGGCTCCCCTGGGGAGTTCACTTGTACCCAAAGCCTTCCTCTGGGGGCACTTTTGGATGGGCGAATTAGGCTTTTAATGCATTTTCTGGGGCCCGAGTTTTCAGTCGACTGCCATGCGGGCCAGGGTTATATTTAGGGTTGCTGTGAAAGAGCGAATACGGAGGGTCCAGTTGCATGTGGGGCTGCATAAAGGCTCCCCTGGGGAGTTCAGTTGTACCCAAAGCCTTCCTCTGGGGGCACTTTTGGATGGGCGAATTAGGCTTTTAATGCATTTTCTGGGGCACGAGTTTTCAGTCGACTGCCAGGCGGGCCAGGGCTATATTTAGGGTTGCTGTGAAAGAGCGAATACGGAGGGTCCAGTTGCATGTGGGGCTGCGTAAAGGCTCCCCTGGGGAGTCCAATTGTACCCAAAGCCTTCCTCTGGGGGCACTTTTGGATGGGCGAATTAGGCTTTTATCGCATTTTCTGGGGCCCGAGTTTTCAGTCGACTCCCAGGCGGGCCAGGGCTATATTTAGGGTTGCTGTGAAAGAGTGAACCCGGAGGGTCCAGTTGCATGTGGGGCTGCATAAAGGCTCCCCTGGGGAGTTCACTTGTACCCAAAGCCTTCCTCTGGGGGCACTTTGGGATGGTCCAAGGGGAATCGCAATGCGTTTTCTAAGGCCCGCTTTTTCAGAGTTCTCCCATTGCGCCGAGGGCTATAATTAGGCTTGCAGTGAAAGAGTGAACCCGGAGGGTCCAGTTGCATGTGGGGCTGCCTAAAGGCTCCCCTGGGGAGTTCACTTGTACCCAAAGCCTTCCTCTGGGGGCACTTTGGGATGGTCCAAGGGGAATCGCAATGCGTTTTCTGAGGCCCGCTTTTTCAGTCTTCTCCCATTGTGCCGAGGGTTATATTTAGGATTGCGGTGAAAGATTGAAACCGGAGGGTCCAGTTGCATGTGGGGCTGCATAAAGGCTCCCCTGGGGAGTTCAGTTGTACCCAAAGCCTTTCTCTGGGGGCACTTCTGGATGGGCGAAAGGGGCTTGAAACGCTTTTTCTTTGGCCCGAGTTTTCAGTCTTCTGCCATGCTGGCTAGGGTTATATTTAGGGTTGCTGTAAAGAGCGAACACGGAGGGTCCAGTTGCATGTGGGGCTGCGTAAAGGCTCCCCTGGGGAGTTTAGATGTACCCAAAGCCTTCCTCTGGGGGCACTTTTGGATGGGTGAATTGGGCTTGAAACTCATTTTCTGGAGCCCGAGTTTTCAGTCTTCTGCCATGGTGGCTAGGGGTATATTTAGGGTTGCTGTGAAAGAGTGAACCCGGAGGGTCCAGTTGCATGTGGGGCTGCATAAAGGCTCCCCTGGGGAGTTCACTTGTACCCAAAGCCTTCCTTTGGGGGCACTTCTGGATGGGCGAATGGGGCTTGTAGCACGTTTTCTGGGGCCCGAGTTTTCAGTCGACTGCAATGCGGGCCAGGGTTATATTTAGGGTTGTTGTGAAAGAGCGAATACGGAGGGTCCAGTTGCATGTGGGGCTGCATAAAGGCTCCCCTGGGGAGTTCAGTTGTACCCAAAGCCTTCCTTTGGGGGCACTTCTGGATGGGTGAATGGGGCTTGAAACGTATTTTCTGGAGCCCGAGTTTTCAGTCTTCTGCCATGGTGGCTAGGGGTATATTTAGGGTTGCTCGTAAACAGTGAACAAGGAGGGTCCAGTTGCATGTGGGGCTGCGTTAAGGCTCCCCTGGGGAGTTCAGTTGTACCCAAAGCCTTCCTCTGGGGGCACTTTTGGATGGGCGAATTAGGCTTTTATCGCATTTTCTGTGGCCCGAGTTTACAGTCGATTGCCAGGCGGGCCAGGGCTATATTTAGGGTTGCTGTGAAAGAGTGAACCCGGAGGGTCCAGTTGCATGTGGGGCTGCATAAAGGCTCCCCTGGGGAGTTCACTTGTACCCAAAGCCTTCCTCTGGGGGCACTTTGGGATGGTCCAAGGGGAATCGCAATGCGTTTTCTAAGGCCCGCTTTTTCAGACTTCTCCCATTGCGCCGAGGGCTATAATTAGGCTTGCAGTGAAAGAGTGAACCCGGAGGGTCCAGTTGCATGTGGGGCTGCCTAAAGGCTCCCCTGGGGAGTTCACTTGTACCCAAAGCCTTCCTCTGGGGGCACTTTGGGATGGTTCAAGGGGAATCGCAATGCGTTTTCTGAGGCCCGCTTTTTCAGTCTTCTCCCATTGTGCCGAGGGTTATATTTAGGATTGCGGTGAAAGATTGAAACCGGAGGGTCCAGTTGCATGTGGGGCTGCATAAAGGCTCCCCTGGGGAGTTCAGTTGTACCCAAAGCCTTCCTCTGGGGGCACTTCTGGATGGGCGAAAGGGGCTTGAAACGCTTTTTCTTTGGCCCGAGTTTTCAGTCTTCTGCCATGCTGGCTAGGGTTATATTTAGGGTTGCTGTAAAGAGCGAACACGGAGGGTCCAGTTGCATGTGGGGCTGCGTAAAGGCTCCCCTGGGGAGTTTAGATGTACCCAAAGCCTTCCTCTGGGGGCACTTTTGGATGGGTGAATTGGGCTTGAAACTCATTTTCTGGAGCCCGAGTTTTCAGTCTTCTGCCATGGTGGCTAGGGGTATATTTAGGGTTGCTGTGAAAGAGTGAACCCGGAGGGTCCAGTTGCATGTGGGGCTGCATAAAGGCTCCCCTGGGGAGTTCAGTTGTACCCAAAGCCTTCCTCTGGGGGCACTTTTGGATGGGCGAATTAGGCTTTTAATGCATTTTCTGGGGCCCGAGTTTTCAGTCGACTGCCAGGCGGGCCAGGGCTATATTTAGGGTTGCTGTGAAAGTGTGAACCCGGAGGGTCCAGTTGCATGTGGGGCTGCATAAAGGCTCCCCTGGGGAGTTCAGTTGTACCCAAAGCCTTCCTTTGGGGGCACTTCTGGATGGGTGAATGGGGCTTGAAACGCATTTTCTGTGGCCCGAGTTTTCAGTGTTCTGCCATGCTGGCTAGTGTTATATTTAGGGTTGCTCGTAAACAGTGAACAAGGAGGGTCCAGTTGCATGTGGGGCTGCGTAAAGGCTCCCCTGGGGAGTCCAGTTGTACCCAAAGCCTTCCTTTGGGAGCCCTTTTGGATGGTCCAAGGGGAATCGCAATGCGTTTTCTGAGGCCCGCTTTTTCAGTCTTCTCCCATTGCGCCGAGGGCAACATTTAGGCTTGCGGTGAAAGAGTGAACCCGGAGGGTCCAGTTGCATGTGGGTCTGCATAAAGGCTCCCCTGGGGAGTTCACTTGTACCCAAAGCCTTCCTTTGGGGGCACTTCTGGATGGGTGAATGGGGCTTGAAACGCATTTTCTGGAGCCCGAATTTTCAGTCTTCTGCCATGGTGGCAAGGAGTATATTTAGGGTTGCTCGTAAACAGTGAACAAGGAGGGTCCAGTTGCATGTGGGGCTGCGTGAAGGCTCCCCTGGGGAGTTCACTTGTACCCAAAGCCTTCCTTTGGGGGCACTTCTGGATGGGCGAATGGGGCTTGTAGCACGTTTTCTGGGGCCCGAGTTTTCAGTCGTCTGCCATGCGGGCCAGGGTTATATTTAGGGTTGCTGTGAAAGAGCGAATACGGAGGGTCCAGTTGCATGTGGGGCTGCATAAAGGCTCCCCTGGGGAGTTCAGTTGTACCCAAAGCCTTCCTCTGGGGGAACTTTTGGATGGGCGAATGGGGCTCGTAACACATTTTCTGTGGCCCGAGTTTTCAGTTTTCTGCCATGCTGGCTAGTGTTCTATTTAGGGTTGCTCGTAAACAGTGTACAAGGAGGGTCCAGTTGCATGTGGTGCTGCGTAAAGGCTCCCCTGGGGAGTCCAGTTGTACCCAAAGCCTTCCTTTGGGAGCCCTTTTGGATGGTCCAAGGGGAATCGCAATGCGTTTTCTCAGGCCCGCTTTTTCAGTCTTCTCCCATTGCGCCGAGGGCTACATTTAGGCTTGCGGTGAAAGAGTGCACCCGGAGGGTCCAGTTGCATGTGGGGCTGCATAAAGGCTCCCCTGGGGAGTTCACTTGTACCCAAAGCCTTCCTTTGGGGGCACTTCTGGATGGGTGAATGGGGCTTGAAACGCTTTTTCTGTGGCCCGAATTTTCAGTTTTCTGCCATGCTGGCTAGGGTTTTATTTAGGGTTGAATGTAAACAGCGAATACGGGGGGTCCAGTTGCGTATGGGCCTGCATAAAGGCTCCCCTGGGGAGTTCACTTGTACCCAAAGCCTTCCTTTGGGGGCACTTCTGGATGGGTGAATGGGGCTTGAAACGCATTTTCTGGAGCCGGAATTTTCAGTCTTCTGCCATGGTGGCAAGGGGTATATTTAGGGTTGCTCGTAAACAGTGAACAAGGAGGGTCCAGTTGCATGTGGGGCTGCATAAAGGCTCCCCTGGGGAGTTCAGTTGTACCCAAAGCCTTCCTCTGGGGGCACTTTTGGATGGGCGAATTAGGCTTTTATCGCATCTTCTGGGGCCCGAGTTTTCAGTCGACTGCCAGGCGGGCCAGGGATATATTTAGGGTTGCTGTGAAAGAGCGAATACGGAGGGTCCAGTTGCATGTGGGGCTGCATAAAGGCTCCCCTGGGGAGTTCACTTGTACCCAAAGCCTTCCTCTGGGGGCACTTTTGGATGGGCGAATTAGGCTTTTAATGCATTTTCTGGGGCCCGAGTTTTCAGTCGACTGCCAGGTGGGCCAGGGCTATATTTAGGGTTGCTGTGAAAGAGTGAACCCGGAGGGTCCAGTTGCATGTGGGGCTGCATAAAGGCTCCCCTGGGGAGTTCACTTGTACCCAAAGCCTTCCTCTGGGGGCACTTCTGGATGGGTGAATGGGGCTTGAAACGCTTTTTCTGTGGCCCGAGTTTTCAGTCTTCTGCCATGGTGGCTAGAGGTATATTTAGGGTTGCTTGTAAACAGCAAACACGGGGGGTCCAGTTGCGTATGGGCCTTCAGAAAGGCTCCCCTGGGGAGTTCACTCGTACCCAAAGCCTTCCTCTGGGGGCACTTTTGGATGGGCGAATGGGGCTTGTATCACGCTTTCTGGGGCCCGATTTTTCAGTCGTCTGCCATGCGGGCCAGGGCTATATTAAGGATTGCTGTGAAAGAGTGAATACGGAGGGTCCAGTTGCATGTGGGGCTGCATAAAGGCTCCCCTGGGGAGTTCAGTTGTACCCAAAGCCTTCCTTTGGGGGCACTTCTGGATGGGTGAATGGGGCTTGAAACGCTTTTTCTTTGGCCCGAATTTTCAGTTTTCTGCCATGCTGGCTAGGGTTATATTTAGGGTTGCTTGTAAACAGCGAACACAGGGGGTCCAGTTGCGTATGAGCCTGCATAAAGGCTCCCCTGGAGAGTTCAGTTGTACCCAAAGCCTTCCTTTGGGGGCACTTCTGGATGGGCGAATGGGGCTTGTAGCACGTTTTCTGGGGCCCGAGTTTTTATTCGTCTGCCATGCGGGCCAGGGTTATATTTAGGGTTGCTGTGAAAGAGCGAATACGGAGGGTCCAGTTGCATGTGGGGCTGCATAAAGGCACCCCTGGGGAGTTCAGTTGTACCCAAAGCCTTCCTCTGGGGGCACTTTTGGATGGGCGAATTAGGCTTTTAATGCATTTTCTGGGGCCCGAGTTTTCAGTCGACTGCCAGGCGGGCCAGGGCTATATTTAGGGTTGCTGTGAAAGAGCGAATACGGAGGGTCCAGTTGCATGTGGGGCTGCGTAAAGGCTCCCCTGGGGAGTCCAATTGTACCCAAAGCCTTCCTTTGGGAGCACTTTTGGATGGGCGAATTAGGCTTTTAACGCATTTTCTGGGGCCCGAGTTTTCAGTCGACTCCCAGGCGGGCCAGGGCTATATTTAGGGTTGCTGTGAAAGAGTGAACCCGGAGGGTCCAGTTGCATGTGGGGCTGCATAAAGGCTCCCCTGGGGAGTTCACTTGTACCCAAAGCCTTCCTTTCGGGGCACTTCTGGATGGGTGAATGGGGCTTGAAAGGCTTTTCCTTTGGCCCGAGTTTTCAGTCTTCTGCCATTCTGGCTAGGGTTATATTTAGGGTTGCTTGCAAACAGCGAACACGGGGGTCCAGTTGCGTATGGGCCTGCATAAAGGCTCCCCTGAGGAGTTCACTTGTACCCAAAGCCTTCCTTTGGGGGCACTTTTGGATGGGCGAAAGGGGCTTGAAACGCTTTTTCTGTGGCCCGAGTTTTCAGTCTTCTACCATGGTGGCTAGGGGTATATTTAGGGTTGCTGTGAAAGAGTGAACCCGGAGGGTCCAGTTGCATGTGGGGCTGCATAAAGGCTCCCCTGGGGAGTTCACTTGTACCCAAAGCCTTCCTTTGGGGGCACTTCTGGATGGGTGAATGGGGCTTGAAAGGCTTTTTCTGTGGCCCGAGTTTTCAGTCTTCTGCCATTCTGGCTAGGGTTATATTTAGGGTTGCTTGCAAACAGCGAGCACGGGGGTCCAGTTGCGTATGGGCCTGCATAAAGGCTCCCCTGGGGAGTTCACTTGTACCCAAAGCCTTCCTTTGGGGGCACTTTTGGATGGGCGAAAGGGGCTTGAAACGCTTTTTCTGTGGCCCGAGTTTTCAGTCTTCTGCCATGGTGGCTAGGGGTATATTTAGGGTTGCTCGTAAACAGTGAACAAGGAGGGTCCAGTTGCATGTGGGGCTGCGTTAAGGCTCCCCTGGGGAGTTCACTTGTACCCAAAGCCTTCCTCTGGGGGCACTTTTGGATGGGCGAATTAGGCTTTTATCGCATTTTCTGTGGCCCGAGTTTACAGTCGATTGCCAGGCGGGCCAGGGCTATATTTAGGGTTGCTGTGAAAGAGTGAACCCGGAGGGTCCAGTTGCATGTGGGGCTGCATAAAGGCTCCCCTGGGGAGTTCACTTGTACCCAAAGCCTTCCTCTGGGGGCACTTTTGGATGGTCCAAGGGGAATCGCAATGCGTTTTCTAAGGCCCGCTTTTTCAGACTTCTCCCATTGCGCCGAGGGCTATAATTAGGCTTGCAGTGAAAGAGTGAACCCGGAGGGTCCAGTTGCATGTGGGGCTGCCTAAAGGCTCCCCTGGGGAGTTCACTTGTACCCAAAGCCTTCCTCTGGGGGCACTTTGGGATGGTCCAAGGGGAATCGCAATGCGTTTTCTGAGGCCCGCTTTTTCAGTCTTCTCCCATTGTGCCGAGGGTTATATTTAGGATTGCGGTGAAAGATTGAAACCGGAGGGTCCAGTTGCATGTGGGGCTGCATAAAGGCTCCCCTGGGGAGTTCAGTTGTACCCAAAGCCTTCCTCTGGGGGCACTTCTGGATGGGCGAAAGGGGCTTGAAACGCTTTTTCTTTGGCCCGAGTTTTCAGTCTTCTGCCATGCTGGCTAGGGTTATATTTAGGGTTGCTGTAAAGAGCGAACACGGAGGGTCCAGTTGCATGTGGGGCTGCGTAAAGGCTCCCCTGGGGAGTTTAGATGTACCCAAAGCCTTCCTCTGGGGGCACTTTTGGATGGGTGAATGGGGCTTGAAACTCATTTTCTGGAGCCCGAGTTTTCAGTCTTCTGCCATGGTGGCTAGGGGTATATTTAGGGTTGCTGTGAAAGAGTGAACCCGGAGGGTCCAGTTGCATGTGGGGCTGCATAAAGGCTCCCCTGGGGAGTTCACTTGTACCCAAAGCCTTCCTTTGGGGGCACTTCTGGATGGGCGAATGGGGCTTGTAGCACGTTTTCTGGGGCCCGAGTTTTCAGTCGACTGCCATGCGGGCCAGGGTTATATTTAGGGTTGTTGTGAAAGAGCGAATACGGAGGGTCCAGTTGCATGTGGGGCTGCATAAAGGCTCCCCTGGGGAGTTCAGTTGTACCCAAAGCCTTCCTTTGGGGGCACTTCTGGATGGGTGAATGGGGCTTGAAACGTATTTTCTGGAGCCCGAGTTTTCAGTCTTCTGCCATGGTGGCTAGGGGTATATTTAGGGTTGCTCGTAAACAGTGAACAAGGAGGGTCCAGTTGCATGTGGGGCTACGTAAAGGCTCCCCTGGGGAGTTCAGTTGTACCCAAAGCCTTCCTCTGGGGGCACTTTTGGATGGGCAAATTAGGCTTTTAACGCATTTTCTGGGGCCCGAGTTTTCAGTCGACTGCCAGGCGGACCAGGGCTATATTTAGGGTTGCTGTGAAAGAGCGAATACGGAGGGTCCAGTTGCATGTGGGGCTGCGTTAAGGCTCCCCTGGGGAGTCCAGTTGTACCCAAAGCCTTCCTCTGGGGGCACTTTAGAATGGGCGAATTAGGCTTTTAATGCATTTTCTGGGGCCCGAGTTTTCAGTCGACTGCCAGGCGGGCCAGGGCTATATTTAGGGTTGCTGTGAAAGAGCGAATACGGAGGGTCCAGTTGCATGTGGGGCTGCATAAAGGCTCCCCTGGGGAGTTCACTTGTACCCAAAGCCTTCCTTTGGAGGCACTTTTGGATGGGCGAATTAGGCTTTTAACGCATTTTCTGGGGCTCGAACTTTCAGTCGACTGCCAGGCCTGCTAGGGCTATATTTAGGCTTGCGGTGAAAGAGTGAACCCGGATGGTCCAGTTGCATGTGGGGCTGCATAAAGGCTCCCCTGGGGAGTTCAGTTGTACCCAAAGCCTTCCTTTGGGGGCACTTCTGGATGGGCGAAAGGGGCTTGAATCGCATTTTCTGGAGCTCGAGTTTTCAGTCTTCTGCCATGGTGGCTAGGGATATATTTAGGGTTGCTCGTAAACAGTGAACAAGGAGGGTCCAGTTGCATGTGGGGCTGCGTGAAGGCTCCCCTGGGGAGTTCAGTTGTACCCAAAGCCTTCCTTTGGGGGCACTTCAGGATGGGTGAATGGGGCTTGAAACGCATTTTCTGGAGCCCGAGTTTTCAGCCTTCTACCATTCTGGCTAGGGGTATATTTAGGGTTGCTCGTAAACAGTGAACAAGGAGGGTCCAGTTTCATGTGGGGCTGCGTGAAGGCTCCCCTGGGGAGTTCAGTTGTACCCAAAGCCTTCCTCTGGGGGCACTTTTGGATGGGCGAATTAGGCTTTTAACGCATTTTCTGGGGCCCGAGTTTTCAGTCGACTGCCAGGCGGGCCAGGGCTATATTAAGAGTTGCTGTGAAAGAGCGAATACGGAGGGTCCAGTTGCATGTGGGGCTGCATAAAGGCTCCCCTGGGGAGTTCACTTGTACCCAAAGCCTTCCTCTGGGGGCACTTTTGGATGGGCGAATTAGGCTTTTAACGCATTTTCTGTGGCCCGAGTTTTCAGTCGACTGCCTGGCGGGCCAGGGCTATATTTAGGGTTGCTGTGAAAGAGCGAACACGGAGGGTCCAGTTGCATGTGGGGCTGCATAAAGGCTCCCCTGGGGAGTTCACTTGTACCCAAAGCCTTCCTTTGGGGGCACTTCTGGATGGGTGAATGGGGCTTGAAACGCTTTTTCTGTGGCCCAAGTTTTCAGTCTTCTTCCATGCTGGCTAGGGTTATATTTAGGGTTGCTTGTAAACAGCGAACACGGGGGGTCCAGTTGCTTATGGGCCTGCATAAAGGCTCCCCTGGGGAGTTCAGTTGTACCCAAAGCCTTCCTTTGGGGGCACTTCAGGATGGGCGAATGGGGCTTGTAGCACGTTTTCTGGGGCCCGAGTTTTCAGTCGTCTGCCATGCGGGCCAGGGTTATATTTAGGGTTGCTTTAAAGAGCGAACATGGAGGGTCCAGTTGCATGTGGGGCTGCGTAAAGGCTCCCCTGGGGAGTTCACTTGTACCCAAAGCCTTCCTCTGGGGGCACTTTTGGATGGGCGAATTAGGCTTTTAATGCATTTTCTGGGGCCCGAGTTTTCAGTCGACTGCCAGGTGGGTCAGGGCTATATTTAGGGTTGCTCGTAAACAGTGAACAAGGAGGGTCCAGTTGCATGTGGTGCTGCGTAAAGGCTCCCCTGGGGAGTCCAGTTGTACCCAAAGCCTTCCTTTGGGAGCCCTTTTGGATGGTCCAAGGGGAATCGCAATGCGTTTTCTCAGGCCCGCTTTTTCAGTCTTCTCCCATTGCGCCGAGGGCTACATTTAGGCTTGAGGTGAAAGAGTGCACCCGGAGGGTCCAGTTGCATGTGGGGCTGCATAAAGGCTCCCCTGGGGAGTTCACTTGTACCCAAAGCCTTCCTTTGGGGGCACTTCTGGATGGGTGAATGGGGCT
Source organism: Anas acuta (assembly GCF_963932015.1). NCBI lineage: Eukaryota > Metazoa > Chordata > Aves > Anseriformes > Anatidae > Anas > Anas acuta. The sequence goes on from NC_088996.1 coordinate 391,810, forward strand.
TGAAACGCATTTTCTGGAGCCCGAATTTTCAGTCTTCTGCCATGGTGGCAAGGGGTATATTTAGGGTTGCTCGTAAACAGTGAACAAGGAGGGTCCAGTTGCATGTGGGGCTGCGTGAAGGCTCCCCTGGGGAGTTCAGTTGTACCCAAAGCCTTCCTCTGGGGGCACTTTTGGATGGGCGAATTAGGCTTTTATCGCATCTTCTGGGGCCCGAGTTTTCAGTCGACTGCCAGGCGGGCCAGGGCTATATTTAGGGTTGCTGTGAAAGAGCGAATACGGAGGGTCCAGTTGCATGTGGGGCTGCATAAAGGCTCCCCTGGGGAGTTCACATGTACCCAAAGCCTTCCTCTGGGGGCACTTTTGGATGGGCGAATTAGGCTTTTAATGCATTTTCTGGGGCCCGAGTTTTCAGTTGACTGCCAGGCGGGCCAGGGCTATATTTAGGGTTGCTGTGAAAGAGTGAACCCGGAGGGTCCAGTTGCATGTGGGGCTGCATAAAGGCTCCCCTGGGGAGTTCAGTTGTACCCAAAGCCTTCCTCTGGGGGCACTTCTGGATGGGTGAATGGGGCTTGAAACGCTTTTTCTGTGGCCCGAGTTTTCAGTCTTCTGCCATGGTGGCTAGAGGTATATTTAGGGTTGCTTGTAAACAGCAAACACGGGGGGTCCAGTTGCGTATGGGCCTTCAGAAAGGCTCCCCTGGGGAGTTCACTCGTACCCAAAGCCTTCCTCTGGGGGCACTTTTGGATGGGCGAATGGGGCTTGTATCACGCTTTCTGGGGCCCGATTTTTCAGTCATCTGCCATGCGGGCCAGGGTTATATTTAGGGTTGCTGTGAAAGAGCGAATACGGAGGGTCCAGTTGCATGTGGGGCTGCATAAAGGCTCCCCTGGGGAGTTCACTTGTACCCAAAGCCTTCCTCTGGGGGCACTTTTGGATGGGCGAATTAGGCTTTTAATGCATTTTCTGGGGCCCGAGTTTTCAGTCGACTGCCATGCGGGCCAGGGTTATATTTAGGGTTGCTGTGAAAGAGCGAATACGGAGGGTCCAGTTGCATGTGGGGCTGCATAAAGGCTCCCCTGGGGAGTTCACTTGTACCCAAAGCCTTCCTCTGGGGGCACTTTTGGATGGGCGAATTAGGCTTTTAATGCATTTTCTGGGGCACGAGTTTTCAGTCGACTGCCAGGCGGGCCAGGGCTATATTTAGGGTTGCTGTGAAAGAGCGAATACGGAGGGTCCAGTTGCATGTGGGGCTGCGTAAAGGCTCCCCTGGGGAGTCCAATTGTACCCAAAGCCTTCCTCTGGGGGCACTTTTGGATGGGCGAATTAGGCTTTTATCGCATTTTCTGGGGCCCGAGTTTTCAGTCGACTCCCAGGCGGGCCAGGGCTATATTTAGGGTTGCTGTGAAAGAGTGAACCCGGAGGGTCCAGTTGCATGTGGGGCTGCATAAAGGCTCCCCTGGGGAGTTCACTTGTACCCAAAGCCTTCCTCTGGGGGCACTTTGGGATGGTCCAAGGGGAATCGCAATGCGTTTTCTAAGGCCCGCTTTTTCAGAGTTCTCCCATTGCGCCGAGGGCTATAATTAGGCTTGCAGTGAAAGAGTGAACCCGGAGGGTCCAGTTGCATGTGGGGCTGCCTAAAGGCTCCCCTGGGGAGTTCACTTGTACCCAAAGCCTTCCTCTGGGGGCACTTTGGGATGGTCCAAGGGGAATCGCAATGCGTTTTCTGAGGCCCGCTTTTTCAGTCTTCTCCCATTGTGCCGAGGGTTATATTTAGGATTGCGGTGAAAGATTGAAACCGGAGGGTCCAGTTGCATGTGGGGCTGCATAAAGGCTCCCCTGGGGAGTTCAGTTGTACCCAAAGCCTTTCTCTGGGGGCACTTCTGGATGGGCGAAAGGGGCTTGAAACGCTTTTTCTTTGGCCCGAGTTTTCAGTCTTCTGCCATGCTGGCTAGGGTTATATTTAGGGTTGCTGTAAAGAGCGAACACGGAGGGTCCAGTTGCATGTGGGGCTGCGTAAAGGCTCCCCTGGGGAGTTTAGATGTACCCAAAGCCTTCCTCTGGGGGCACTTTTGGATGGGTGAATTGGGCTTGAAACTCATTTTCTGGAGCCCGAGTTTTCAGTCTTCTGCCATGGTGGCTAGGGGTATATTTAGGGTTGCTGTGAAAGAGTGAACCCGGAGGGTCCAGTTGCATGTGGGGCTGCATAAAGGCTCCCCTGGGGAGTTCACTTGTACCCAAAGCCTTCCTTTGGGGGCACTTCTGGATGGGCGAATGGGGCTTGTAGCACGTTTTCTGGGGCCCGAGTTTTCAGTCGACTGCAATGCGGGCCAGGGTTATATTTAGGGTTGTTGTGAAAGAGCGAATACGGAGGGTCCAGTTGCATGTGGGGCTGCATAAAGGCTCCCCTGGGGAGTTCAGTTGTACCCAAAGCCTTCCTTTGGGGGCACTTCTGGATGGGTGAATGGGGCTTGAAACGTATTTTCTGGAGCCCGAGTTTTCAGTCTTCTGCCATGGTGGCTAGGGGTATATTTAGGGTTGCTCGTAAACAGTGAACAAGGAGGGTCCAGTTGCATGTGGGGCTGCGTTAAGGCTCCCCTGGGGAGTTCAGTTGTACCCAAAGCCTTCCTCTGGGGGCACTTTTGGATGGGCGAATTAGGCTTTTATCGCATTTTCTGTGGCCCGAGTTTACAGTCGATTGCCAGGCGGGCCAGGGCTATATTTAGGGTTGCTGTGAAAGAGTGAACCCGGAGGGTCCAGTTGCATGTGGGGCTGCATAAAGGCTCCCCTGGGGAGTTCACTTGTACCCAAAGCCTTCCTCTGGGGGCACTTTGGGATGGTCCAAGGGGAATCGCAATGCGTTTTCTAAGGCCCGCTTTTTCAGACTTCTCCCATTGCGCCGAGGGCTATAATTAGGCTTGCAGTGAAAGAGTGAACCCGGAGGGTCCAGTTGCATGTGGGGCTGCCTAAAGGCTCCCCTGGGGAGTTCACTTGTACCCAAAGCCTTCCTCTGGGGGCACTTTGGGATGGTTCAAGGGGAATCGCAATGCGTTTTCTGAGGCCCGCTTTTTCAGTCTTCTCCCATTGTGCCGAGGGTTATATTTAGGATTGCGGTGAAAGATTGAAACCGGAGGGTCCAGTTGCATGTGGGGCTGCATAAAGGCTCCCCTGGGGAGTTCAGTTGTACCCAAAGCCTTCCTCTGGGGGCACTTCTGGATGGGCGAAAGGGGCTTGAAACGCTTTTTCTTTGGCCCGAGTTTTCAGTCTTCTGCCATGCTGGCTAGGGTTATATTTAGGGTTGCTGTAAAGAGCGAACACGGAGGGTCCAGTTGCATGTGGGGCTGCGTAAAGGCTCCCCTGGGGAGTTTAGATGTACCCAAAGCCTTCCTCTGGGGGCACTTTTGGATGGGTGAATTGGGCTTGAAACTCATTTTCTGGAGCCCGAGTTTTCAGTCTTCTGCCATGGTGGCTAGGGGTATATTTAGGGTTGCTGTGAAAGAGTGAACCCGGAGGGTCCAGTTGCATGTGGGGCTGCATAAAGGCTCCCCTGGGGAGTTCACTTGTACTCAAAGCCTTCCTTTGGGGGCACTTCTGGATGGGCGAATGGGGCTTGTAGCACGTTTTCTGGGGCCCGAGTTTTCAGTCGACTGCCATGCGGGCCAGGGTTATATTTAGGGTTGTTGTGAAAGAGCGAATACGGAGGGTCCAGTTGCATGTGGGGCTGCATAAAGGCTCCCCTGGGGAGTTCAGTTGTACCCAAAGCCTTCCTTTGGGGGCACTTCTGGATGGGTGAATGGGGCTTGAAACGTATTTTCTGGAGCCCGAGTTTTCAGTCTTCTGCCATGGTGGCTAGGGGTATATTTAGGGTTGCTCGTAAACAGTGAACAAGGAGGGTCCAGTTGCATGTGGGGCTACGTAAAGGCTCCCCTGGGGAGTTCACTTGTATTCAAAGCCTTCCTCTGGGGGCACTTTTGGATGGGCGAATTAGGCTTTTAACGCATTTTCTGGGGCCCGAGTTTTCAGTCGACTGCCAGGCGCACCAGGGCTATATTTAGGGTTGCTGTGAAAGAGCGAATACGGAGGGTCCAGTTGCATGTGGGGCTGCGTTAAGGCTCCCCTGGGGAGTCCAGTTGTACCCAAAGCCTTCCTCTGGGGGCACTTTAGAATGGGCGAATTAGGCTTTTAATGCATTTTCTGGGGCCCGAGTTTTCAGTCGACTGCCAGGCGGGCCAGGGCTATATTTAGGGTTGCTGTGAAAGAGTGAACCCGGAGGGTCCAGTTGCATGTGGGGCTGCATAAAGGCTCCCCTGGGGAGTTCAGTTGTACCCAAAGCCTTCCTTTGGAGGCACTTTTGGATGGGCGAATTAGGCTTTTAACGCATTTTCTGGGGCTCGAACTTTCAGTCGACTGCCAGGCGTGCTAGGGCTATATTTAGGCTTGCGGTGAAAGAGTGAACCCGGAGGGTCCAGTTGCATGTGGGGCTGCATAAAGGCTCCCCTGGGGAGTTCAGTTGTACCCAAAGCCTTCCTCTGGGGGCACTTCTGGATGGGCGAATGGGGCTTGAATCGCATTTTCTGGAGCTCGAGTTTTCAGTCTTCTGCCATGGTGGCTAGGGCTATATTTAGGGTTGCTCGTAAACAGTGAACAAGGAGGGTCCAGTTGCATGTGGGGCTGCGTGAAGGCTCCCCTGGGGAGTTCAGTTGTACCCAAAGCCTTCCTTTGGGGGCACTTCAGGATGGGTGAATGGGGCTTGAAACGCATTTTCTGGAGCCCGAGTTTTCAGCCTTCTACCATTCTGGCTAGGGGTATATTTAGGGTTGCTCGTAAACAGTGAACAAGGAGGGTCCAGTTTCATGTGGGGCTGCATAAAGGCTCCCCTGGGGAGTTCACTTGTACCCAAAGCCTTCCTCTGGGGGCACTTTTGGATGGGCGAATTAGGCTTTTAATGCATTTTCTGGGGCCCGAGTTTTCAGTCTTCTGCCATGCTGGCTAGCGTTATATTTAGGGTTGCTGTAAAGAGTGAATACGGAGGGTCCAGTTGCATGTGGGGCTGCGTAAAGGCTCCCCTGGGGAGTCCAGTTGTACCCAAAGCCTTCCTTTGGGAGCACTTTTGGATGGTCCAAGGGGAATCGCAATGCGTTTTCTGAGGCCCGCTTTTTCAGTATTTTCCCATTGCGCCGAGGGCTATATTTAGGCTTGCGGTGAAAGAATGAACCCGGAGGGTCCAGTTGCATGTGGGGCTGCATAAAGGCTCCCCTGGGGAGTTCAGTTGTACCCAAAGCCTTCCTTTGGGGGCACTTCTGGATGGGTGAATGGGGCTTGAAACGCTTTTTCTGTGGCCCGAGTTTTCAGTTTTCTTCCATGCTGGCTAGTGTTATATTTAGGGTTGCTTGTAAACAGCGAACACGGTGGGTCCAGTTGTGTATGGGCCTGCATAAAGGCTCCCCTGGGGAGTTCACTTGTACCCAAAGCCTTCCTCTGGGGGCACTTGTGGAAGGTCGAATGGGGCTTGTAGAACGTTTTCTGGGGCCCGATTTTTCAGTCGACTGCCAGGCGGGCCAGGGCTATATTTAGGGTTGCTGTGAAAGAGTGAATACGGAGGGTCCAGTTGCATGTGGGGCTGCATAAAGGCTCCCCTGGGGAGTTCACTTGTACCCAAAGCCTTCCTTTGGAGGCACTTTTGGATGGGCGAAAGGGGCTTGAAACGTATTTTCTGAAGCCCGAGTTTTCAGTCTTCTGCCATGCTGGCTAGGGTTATATTTAGGGTGGCTGTAAAGAGCGAACCCGGAGGGTCCAGTTGCATGTGGGGCTGCGTAAAGGCTCCCCTGGGGAGTTCAGTTGTACCCAAAGCCTTCCTCTGGGGGCACTTTTGGATGGGCGAATTAGGCTTTTAACGCATTTTCTGGGGCTCGAACTTTCAGTCGACTGCCAGGCGTGCTACGGCTATATTTAGGCTTGCGGTGAAAGAGTGAACCCGGAGGGTCCAGTTGCATGTGGGGCTGCATAAAGGCTCCCCTGGGGAGTTCACTTGTACCCAAAGCCTTCCTTTGGGGGCACTTTTGGATGGGCGAAAGGGGCTTGAAACGCTTTTTCTGTGGCCCGAGTTTTCAGTCTTCTGCCATGGTGGCTAGGGGTATATTTAGGGTTGCTCGTAAACAGTGAACAAGGAGGGTCCAGTTGCATGTGGGGCTGCGTTAAGGCTCCCCTGGGGAGTTCAGTTGTACCCAAAGCCTTCCTCTGGGGGCACTTTTGGATGGGCGAATTAGGCTTTTATCGCATTTTCTGTGGCCCGAGTTTACAGTCGATTGCCAGGCGGGCCAGGGCTATATTTAGGGTTGCTGTGAAAGAGTGAACCCGGAGGGTCCAGTTGCATGTGGGGCTGCATAAAGGCTCCCCTGGGGAGTTCACTTGTACCCAAAGCCTTCCTCTGGGGGCACTTTGGGATGGTCCAAGGGGAATCGCAATGCGTTTTCTAAGGCCCGCTTTTTCAGACTTCTCCCATTGCGCCGAGGGCTATAATTAGGCTTGCAGTGAAAGAGTGAACCCGGAGGGTCCAGTTGCATGTGGGGCTGCCTAAAGGCTCCCCTGGGGAGTTCACTTGTACCCAAAGCCTTCCTTTTGGGGCACTTTGGGATGGTCCAAGGGGAATCGCAATGCGTTTTCTGAGGCCCGCTTTTTCAGTCTTCTCCCATTGTGCCGAGGGTTATATTTAGGATTGCGGTGAAAGATTGAAACCGGAGGGTCCAGTTGCATGTGGGGCTGCATAAAGGCTCCCCTGGGGAGTTCAGTTGTACCCAAAGCCTTCCTCTGGGGGCACTTCTGGATGGGCGAAAGGGGCTTGAAACGCTTTTTCTGTGGCCCGAGTTTTCAGTCTTCTGCCATGCTGGCTAGGGTTATATTTAGGGTTGCTGTAAAGAGCGAACACGGAGGGTCCAGTTGCATGTGGGGCTGCGTAAAGGCTCCCCTGGGGAGTTTAGATGTACCCAAAGCCTTCCTCTGGGGGCACTTTTGGATGGGTGAATTGGGCTTGAAACTCATTTTCTGGAGCCCGAGTTTTCAGTCTTCTGCCATGGTGGCTAGGGGTATATTTAGGGTTGCTGTGAAAGAGTGAACCCGGAGGGTCCAGTTGCATGTGGGGCTGCATAAAGGCTCCCCTGGGGAGTTCACTTGTACCCAAAGCCTTCCTTTGGGGGCACTTCTGGATGGGCGAATGGGGCTTGTAGCACGTTTTCTGGGGCCCGAGTTTTCAGTCGACTGCCATGCGGGCAAGGGGTTATATTTAGGGTTGTTGTGAAAGAGCGAATACGGAGGGTCCAGCTGCATGTGGGGCTGCATAAAGGCTCCCCTGGGGAGTTCAGTTGTACCCAAAGCCTTCCTTTGGGGGCACTTCTGGATGGGTGAATGGGGCTTGAAACGTATTTTCTGGAGCCCGAGTTTTCAGTCTTCTGCCATGGTGGCTAGGGGTATATTTAGGGTTGCTCGTAAACAGTGAACAAGGAGGGTCCAGTTGCATGTGGGGCTACGTAAAGGCTCCCCTGGGGAGTTCACTTGTACCCAAAGCCTTCCTCTGGGGGCACTTTTGGATGGGCGAATTAGGCTTTTAACGCATTTTCTGGGGCCCGAGTTTTCAGTCGACTGCCAGGCGGACCAGGGCTATATTTAGGGTTGCTGTGAAACAGCGAATACAGAGGGTCCAGTTGCATGTGGGGCTGCGTTAAGGCTCCCCTGGGGAGTCCAGTTGTACCCAAAGCCTTCCTCTGGGGGCACTTTAGAATGGGCGAATTAGGCTTTTAATGCATTTTCTGGGGCCCGAGTTTTCAGTCGACTGCCAGGCGGGCCAGGGCTATATTTAGGGTTGCTGTGAAAGAGTGAACCCGGAGGGTCCAGTTGCATGTGGGGCTGCATAAAGGCTCCCCTGGGGAGTTCACTTGTACCCAAAGCCTTCCTTTGGAGGCACTTTTGGATGGGCGAATTAGGCTTTTAACGCATTTTCTGGGGCTCGAACTTTCAGTCGACTGCCAGGCGTGCTAGGGCTATATTTAGGCTTGCGGTGAAAGAGTGAACCCGGAGGGTCCAGTTGCATGTGGGGCTGCATAAAGGCTCCCCTGGGGAGTTCAGTTGTACCCAAAGCCTTCCTCTGGGGGCACTTCTGGATGGGCGAAAGGGGCTTGAATCGCATTTTCTGGAGCTCGAGTTTTCAGTCTTCTGCCATGGTGGCTAGGGCTATATTTAGGGTTGCTCGTAAACAGTGAACAAGGAGGGTCCAGTTGCATGTGGGGCTGCGTGAAGGCTCCCCTGGGGAGTTCAGTTGTACCCAAAGCCTTCCTTTGGGGGCACTTCAGGATGGGTGAATGGGGCTTGAAACGCATTTTCTGGAGCCCGAGTTTTCAGCCTTCTACCATTCTGGCTAGGGGTATATTTAGGGTTGCTCGTAAACAGTGAACAAGGAGGGTCCAGTTTCATGTGGGGCTGCATAAAGGCTCCCCTGGGGAGTTCAGTTGTACCCAAAGCCTTCCTCTGGGGGCACTTTTGGATGGGCGAATTAGGCTTTTAATGCATTTTCTGGGGCCCGAGTTTTCAGTCTTCTGCCATGCTGGCTAGCGTTATATTTAGGGTTGCTGTAAAGAGTGAATATGGAGGGTCCAGTTGCATGTGGGGCTGCGTAAAGGCTCCCCTGGGGAGTCCAGTTGTACCCAAAGCCTTCCTTTGGGAGCACTTTTGGATGGTCCAAGGGGAATCGCAATGCGTTTTCTGAGGCCCGCTTTTTCAGTATTATCCCATTGCGCCGAGGGCTATATTTAGGCTTGCGGTGAAAGAATGAACCCGGAGGGTCCAGTTGCATGTGGGGCTGCATAAAGGCTCCCCTGGGGAGTTCAGTTGTACCCAAAGCCTTCCTTTGGGGGCACTTCTGGATGGGTGAATGGGGCTTGAAACGCTTTTTCTGTGGCCCGAGTTTTCAGTTTTCTTCCATGCTGGCTAGTGTTATATTTAGGGTTGCTTGTAAACAGCGAACACGGTGGGTCCAGTTGTGTATGGGCCTGCATAAAGGCTCCCCTGGGGAGTTCACTTGTACCCAAAGCCTTCCTCTGGGGGCACTTGTGGAAGGTCGAATGGGGCTTGTAGAACGTTTTCTGGGGCCCGATTTTTCAGTCGACTGCCAGGCGGGCCAGGGCTATATTTAGGGTTGCTGTGAAAGAGCGAATACGGAGGGTCCAGTTGCATGTGGGGCTGCATAAAGGCTCCCCTGGGGAGTTCACTTGTACCCAAAGCCTTCCTTTGGGGGCACTTTTGGATGGGCGAAAGGGGCTTGAAACGTATTTTCTGAAGCCCGAGTTTTCAGTCTTCTGCCATGCTGGCTAGGGTTATATTTAGGGTGGCTGTAAAGAGCGAACACGGAGGGTCCAGTTGCATGTGGGGCTGCGTAAAGGCTCCCCTGGGGAGTTCAGTTGTACCCAAAGCCTTCCTCTGGGGGCACTTTTGGACGGGCGAATTAGGCTTTAAACGCATTTTCTGGGGCTCGAACTTTCAGTCGACTGCCAGGCGTGCTACGGCTATATTTAGGCTTGCGGTGAAAGAGTGAACCCGGAGGGTCCAGTTGCATGTGGGGCTGCATAAAGGCTCCCCTGGGGAGTTCACTTGTACCCAAAGCCTTCCTCTGGGGGCACTTCTGGATGGGCGAATTACGCTTTTAACGCTTTTTCTGTGGCCCGAGTTTTCAGTCGACTGCCAGACGGGTCAGGGCTATATTTAGGGTTGCTGTGAAAGAGCGAATACGGAGGGTCCAGTTGCATGTGGGGCTGCATAAAGGCTCCCCTGGGGAGTTCAGTTGTACCCAAAGCCTTCCTCTGGGGGCACTTCTGGATGGGCGAATGGGGCTTGAAACGCTTTTTCTGTGGCCCGAGTTTTCAGTCTTCTGCCATGCTGGCTAGGGTTATATTTAGGGTTGCTGTAAAGAGCGAACACGGAGGGTCCAGTTGCATGTGGGGCTGCGTAAAGGCTCCCCTGGGGAGTTTAGATGTACCCAAAGCCTTCCTCTGGGGGCACTTTTGGATGGGTGAATTGGGCTTGAAACTCATTTTCTGGAGCCCGAGTTTTCAGTCTTCTGCCATGGTGGCTAGGGGTATATTTAGGGTTGCTGTGAAAGAGTGAACCCGGAGGGTCCAGTTGCATGTGGGGCTGCATAAAGGCTCCCCTGGGGAGTTCACTTGTACCCAAAGCCTTCCTTTGGGGGCACTTCTGGATGGGCGAATGGGGCTTGTAGCACGTTTTCTGGGGCCCGAGTTTTCAGTCGACTGCCATGCGGGCCAGGGTTATATTTAGGGTTGTTGTGAAAGAGCGAATACGGAGGGTCCAGTTGCATGTGGGGCTGCATAAAGGCTCCCCTGGGGAGTTCAGTTGTACCCAAAGCCTTCCTTTGGGGGCACTTCTGGATGGGTGAATGGGGCTTGAAACGTAGTTTCTGGAGCCCGAGTTTTCAGTCTTCTGCCATGGTGGCTAGGGGTATATTTAGGGTTGCTCGTAAACAGTGAACAAGGAGGGTCCAGTTGCATGTGGGGCTGCATAAAGGCTCCCCTGGGGAGTTCAGTTGTACCCAAAGCCTTCCTCTGGGGGCACTTTTGGATGGGCGAATTAGGCTTTTAACGCATTTTCTGGGGCCCGAATTTTCAGTCGACTGCCAGGCGGACCAGGGCTATATTTAGGGTTGCTGTGAAAGAGCGAATACGGAGGGTCCAGTTGCATGTGGGGCTGCGTTAAGGCTCCCCTGGGGAGTCCAGTTGTACCCAAAGCCTTCCTCTGGGGGCACTTTAGAATGGGCGAATTAGGCTTTTAATGCATTTTCTGGGGCCCGAGTTTTCAGTCGACTGCCAGGCGGGCCAGGGCTATATTTAGGGTTGCTGTGAAAGAGTGAACCCGGAGGGTCCAGTTGCATGTGGGGCTGCATAAAGGCTCCCCTGGGGAGTTCAGTTGTTCCCAAAGCCTTCCTTTTGGGGCACTTTTGGATGAGCGAAAGGGGCTTGAAACGCATTTTCTGGAGCCCGAGTTTTCAGTCTTCTGCCATGGTGGCTAGGGGTATATTTAGGGTTGCTCGTAAACAGTGAACAAGGAGGGTCCAGTTGCATGTGGGGCTGCGTAAAGGCTCCCCTGGGGAGTTCACTTGTACCCAAAGCCTTCCTTTGGAGGCACTATTGGATGGGCGAATTAGGCTTTTAACGCATTTTCTGGGGCTCGAACTTTCAGTCGACTGCCAGGCGTGCTAGGGCTATATTTAGGCTTGCGGTGAAAGAGTGAACCCGGAGGGTCCAGTTGCATGTGGGGCTGCATAAAGGCTCCCCTGGGGAGTTCAGTTGTACCCAAAGCCTTCCTCTGGGGGCACTTCTGGATGGGCGAAAGGGGCTTGAATCGCATTTTCTGGAGCTCGAGTTTTCAGTCTTCTGCCATGGTGGCTAGGGCTATATTTAGGGTTGCTCGTAAACAGTGAACAAGGAGGGTCCAGTTGCATGTGGGGCTGCATAAAGGCTCCCCTGGGGAGTTCAGTTGTACCCAAAGCCTTCCTCTGGGGGCACTTTTGGATGGGCGAATTAGGCTTTTAACGCATTTTCTGGGGCCCGAGTTTTCAGTCGACTGCCAGGCGGACCAGGGCTATATTTAGGGTTGCTGTGAAACAGCGAATACAGAGGGTCCAGTTGCATGTGGGGCTGCGTTAAGGCTCCCCTGGGGAGTCCAGTTGTACCCAAAGCCTTCCTCTGGGGGCACTTTAGAATGGGCGAATTAGGCTTTTAATGCGTTTTCTGGGGCCCGAGTTTTCAGTCGACTGCCAGGCGGGCCAGGGCTATATTTAGGGTTGCTGTGAAAGAGTGAACCCGGAGGGTCCAGTTGCATGTGGGGCTGCATAAAGGCTCCCCTGGGGAGTTCACTTGTACCCAAAGCCTTCCTTTGGAGGCACTTTTGGATGGGCGAATTAGGCTTTTAACGCATTTTCTGGGGCTCGAACTTTCAGTCGACTGCCAGGCGTGCTAGGGCTATATTTAGGCTTGCGGTGAAAGAGTGAACCCGGAGGGTCCAGTTGCATGTGGGGCTGCATAAAGGCTCCCCTGGGGAGTTCAGTTGTACCCAAAGCCTTCCTCTGGGGGCACTTCTGGATGGGCGAAAGGGGCTTGAATCGCATTTTCTGGAGCTCGAGTTTTCAGTCTTCTGCCATGGTGGCTAGGGCTATATTTAGGGTTGCTCGTAAACAGTGAACAAGGAGGGTCCAGTTGCATGTGGGGCTGCGTGAAGGCTCCCCTGGGGAGTTCAGTTGTACCCAAAGCCTTCCTTTGGGGGCACTTCAGGATGGGTGAATGGGGCTTGAAACGCATTTTCTGGAGCCCGAGTTTTCAGCCTTCTACCATTCTGGCTAGGGGTATATTTAGGGTTGCTCGTAAACAGTGAACAAGGAGGGTCCAGTTTCATGTGGGGCTGCATAAAGGCTCCCCTGGGGAGTTCACTTGTACCCAAAGCCTTCCTCTGGGGGCACTTTTGGATGGGCGAATTAGGCTTTTAATGCATTTTCTGGGGCCCGAGTTTTCAGTCTTCTGCCATGCTGGCTAGCGTTATATTTAGGGTTGCTGTAAAGAGTGAATATGGAGGGTCCAGTTTCATGTGGGGCTGCGTAAAGGCTCCCCTGGGGAGTCCAGTTGTACCCAAAGCCTTCCTTTGGGAGCACTTTTGGATGGTCCAAGGGGAATCGCAATGCGTTTTCTGAGGCCCGCTTTTTCAGTATTATCCCATTGCGCCGAGGGCTATATTTAGGCTTGCGGTGAAAGAATGAACCCGGAGGGTCCAGTTACATGTGGGGCTGCATAAAGGCTCCCCTGGGGAGTTCAGTTGTACCCAAAGCCTTCCTTTGGGGGCACTTCTGGATGGGTGAATGGGGCTTGAAACGCTTTTTCTGTGGCCCGAGTTTTCAGTTTTCTGCCATGCTGGCTAGTGTTATATTTAGGGTTGCTTGTAAACAGCGAACACGGGGGGTCCAGTTGTGTATGGGCCTGCATAAAGGCTCCCCTGGGGAGTTCACTTGTACCCAAAGCCTTCCTCTGGGGGCACTTGTGGAAGGTCGAATGGGGCTTGTAGAACGTTTTCTGGGGCCCGATTTTTCAGTCGACTGCCAGGCGGACCAGGGCTATATTTAGGGTTGCTGTGAAAGAGCGAATACGGAGGGTCCAGTTGCATGTGGGGCTGCATAAAGGCTCCCCTGGGGAGTTCACTTGTACCCAAAGCCTTCCTTTGGAGGCACTTTTGGATGGGCGAAAGGGGCTTGAAACGTATTTTCTGAAGCCCGAGTTTTCAGTCTTCTGCCATGCTGGCTAGGGTTATATTTAGGGTGGCTGTAAAGAGCGAACACGGAGGGTCCAGTTGCATGTGGGGCTGCGTAAAGGCTCCCCTGGGGAGTTCAGTTGTACCCAAAGCCTTCCTCTGGGGGCACTTTTGGATGGGCGAATTAGGCTTTTAACGCATTTTCTGGGGCTCGAACTTTCAGTCGACTGCCAGGCGTGCTACGGCTATATTTAGGCTTGCGGTGAAAGAGTGAACCCGGAGGGTCCAGTTGCATGTGGGGCTGCATAAAGGCTCCCCTGGGGAGTTCACTTGTACCCAAAGCCTTCCTCTGGGGGCACTTCTGGATGGGCGAATTAGGCTTTTAACGCTTTTTCTGTGGCCCGAGTTTTCAGTCGACTGCCAGACGGGTCAGGGCTATATTTAGGGTTGCTGTGAAAGAGCGAATACGGAGGGTCCAGTTGCATGTGGGGCTGCATAAAGGCTCCCCTGGGGAGTTCAGTTGTACCCAAAGCCTTCCTCTGGGGGCACTTCTGGATGGGCGAATGGGGCTTGAAACGCTTTTTCTGTGGCCCGAGTTTTCAGTCTTCTGCCATGCTGGCTAGGGTTATATTTAGGGTTGCTGTAAAGAGCGAACACGGAGGGTCCAGTTGCATGTGGGGCTGCGTAAAGGCTCCCCTGGGGAGTTTAGATGTACCCAAAGCCTTCCTCTGGGGGCACTTTTGGATGGGTGAATTGGGCTTGAAACTCATTTTCTGGAGCCCGAGTTTTCAGTCTTCTGCCATGGTGGCTAGGGGTATATTTAGGGTTGCTGTGAAAGAGTGAACCCGGAGGGTCCAGTTGCATGTGGGGCTGCATAAAGGCTCCCCTGGGGAGTTCACTTGTACCCAAAGCCTTCCTTTGGGGGCACTTCTGGATGGGCGAATGGTGCTTGTAGCACGTTTTCTGGGGCCCGAGTTTTCAGTCGACTGCCATGCGGGCCAGGGTTATATTTAGGGTTGTTGTGAAAGAGCGAATACTGAGGGTCCAGTTGCATGTGGGGCTGCATAAAGGCTCCCCTGGGGAGTTCAGTTGTACCCAAAGCCTTCCTTTGGGGGCACTTCTGGATGGGTGAATGGGGCTTGAAACGTAGTTTCTGGAGCCCGAGTTTTCAGTCTTCTGCCATGGTGGCTAGGGGTATATTTAGGGTTGCTCGTAAACAGTGAACAAGGAGGGTCCAGTTGCATGTGGGGCTACGTAAAGGCTCCCCTGGGGAGTTCAGTTGTACCCAAAGCCTTCCTCTGGGGGCACTTTTGGATGGGCGAATTAGGCTTTTAACGCATTTTCTGGGGCCCGAATTTTCAGTCGACTGCCAGGCGGACCAGGGCTATATTTAGGGTTGCTGTGAAAGAGCGAATACGGAGGGTCCAGTTGCATGTGGGGCTGCGTTAAGGCTCCCCTGGGGAGTCCAGTTGTACCCAAAGCCTTCCTCTGGGGGCACTTTAGAATGGGCGAATTAGGCTTTTAATGCATTTTCTGGGGCCCGAGTTTTCAGTCGACTGCCAGGCGGGCCAGGGCTATATTTAGGGTTGCTGTGAAAGAGTGAACCCGGAGGGTCCAGTTGCATGTGGGGCTGCATAAAGGCTCCCCTGGGGAGTTCAGTTGTACCCAAAGCCTTCCTTTTGGGGCACTTTTGGATGAGCGAAAGGGGCTTGAAACGCATTTTCTGGAGCCCGAGTTTTCAGTCGACTGCCATGGTGGCTAGGGGTATATTTAGGGTTGCTCGTAAACAGTGAACAAGGAGGGTCCAGTTGCATGTGGGGCTGCGTAAAGGCTCCCCTGGGGAGTTCACTTGTACCCAAAGCCTTCCTTTGGAGGCACTTTTGGATGGGCGAATTAGGCTTTTAACGCATTTTCTGGGGCTCGAACTTTCAGTCGACTGCCAGGCGTGCTACGGCTATATTTAGGCTTGCGGTGAAAGAGTGAACCCGGAGGGTCCAGTTGCATGTGGGGCTGCATAAAGGCTCCCCTGGGGAGTTCACTTGTACCCAAAGCCTTCCTCTGGGGGCACTTCTGGATGGGCGAAAGGGGCTTGAATCGCATTTTCTGGAGCTCGAGTTTTCAGTCTTCTGCCATGGTGGCTAGGGCTATATTTAGGGTTGCTCGTAAACAGTGAACAAGGAGGGTCCAGTTGCATGTGGGGCTGCGTGAAGGCTCCCCTGGGGAGTTCAGTTGTACCCAAAGCCTTCCTTTGGGGGCACTTCAGGATGGGTGAATGGGGCTTGAAACGCATTTTCTGGAGCCCGAGTTTTCAGCCTTCTACCATTCTGGCTAGGGGTATATTTAGGGTTGCTCGTAAACAGTGAACAAGGAGGGTCCAGTTTCATGTGGGGCTGCATAAAGGCTCCCCTGGGGAGTTCACTTGTACCCAAAGCCTTCCTCTGGGGGCACTTTTGGATGGGCGAATTAGGCTTTTAATGCATTTTCTGGGGCCCGAGTTTTCAGTCTTCTGCCATGCTGGCTACCGTTATATTTAGGGTTGCTGTAAAGAGTGAATACGGAGGGTCCAGTTGCATGTGGGGCTGCGTAAAGGCTCCCCTGGGGAGTCCAGTTGTACCCAAAGCCTTCCTTTGGGAGCACTTTTGGATGGTCCAAGGGGAATCGCAATGCGTTTTCTGAGGCCCGCTTTTTCAGTATTATCCCATTGCGCCGAGGGCTATATTTAGGCTTGCGGTGAAAGAATGAACCCGGAGGGTCCAGTTGCATGTGGGGCTGCATAAAGGCTCCCCTGGGGAGTTCAGTTGTACCCAAAGCCTTCCTTTGGGGGCACTTCTGGATGGGTGAATGGGGCTTGAAACGCTTTTTCTGTGGCCCGAGTTTTCAGTTTTCTGCCATGCTGGCTAGTGTTATATTTAGGGTTGCTTGTAAACAGCGAACACGGGGGGTCCAGTTGTGTATGGGCCTGCATAAAGGCTCCCCTGGGGAGTTCACTTGTACCCAAAGCCTTCCTCTGGGGGCACTTGTGGAAGGTCGAATGGGGCTTGTAGAACGTTTTCTGGGGCCCGATTTTTCAGTCGACTGCCAGGCGGGCCAGGGCTATATTTAGGGTTGCTGTGAAAGAGCGAATACGGAGGGTCCAGTTGCATGTGGGGCTGCATAAAGGCTCCCCTGGGGAGTTCACTTGTACCCAAAGCCTTCCTTTGGAGGCACTTTTGGATGGGCGAAAGGGGCTTGAAACGTATTTTCTGAAGCCCGAGTTTTCAGTCTTCTGCCATGCTGGCTAGGGTTATATTTAGGGTGGCTGTAAAGAGCGAACACGGAGGGTCCAGTTGCATGTGGGGCTGCGTAAAGGCTCCCCTGGGGAGTTCAGTTGTACCCAAAGCCTTCCTCTGGGGGCACTTTTGGATGGGCGAATTAGGCTTTTAACGCATTTTCTGGGGCTCGAACTTTCAGTCGACTGCCAGGCGTGCTACGGCTATATTTAGGCTTGCGGTGAAAGAGTGAACCCGGAGGGTCCAGTTGCATGTGGGGCTGCATAAAGGCTCCCCTGGGGAGTTCACTTGTACCCAAAGCCTTCCTCTGGGGGCACTTCTGGAGGGGCGAATTAGGCTTTTAACGCATTTTCTGGGGCCCGAGTTTTCAGTCGACTGCCAGGCGGGTCAGGGCTATATTTAGGGTTGCTGTGAAAGAGCGAATACGGAGGGTCCAGTTGCATGTGGGGCTGCATAAAGGCTCCCCTGGGGAGTTCAGTTGTACCCAAAGCCTTCCTCTGGGGGCACTTCTGGATGGGCGAAAGGGGCTTGAAACGCTTTTTCTGTGGCCCGAGTTTTCAGTCTTCTGCCATGCTGGCTAGGGTTATATTTAGGGTTGCTGTGAAAGAGCGAACACGGAGGGTCCAGTTGCATGTGGGGCTGCGTAAAGGCTCCCCTGGGGAGTTCACTTGTACCCAAAGCCTTCCTCTGGGGTCACTTTTGGATGGGTGAATTGGGCTTGAAACGCATTTTCTGGAGCCCGAGTTTTCAGTCTTCTGCCATGGTGGCTAGGGGTATATTTAGGGTTGCTGTGAAAGAGTGAACCCGGAGGGTCCAGTTGCATGTGGGGCTGCATAAAGGCTCCCCTGGGGAGTTCACTTGTACCCAAAGCCTTCCTTTGGGGGCACTTCTGGATGGGCGAATGGTGCTTGTAGCACGTTTTCTGGGGCCCGAGTTTTCAGTCGACTGCCATGCGGGCCAGGGTTATATTTAGGGTTGTTGTGAAAGAGCGACTACGGAGGGTCCAGTTGCATGTGGGGCTGCATAAAGGCTCCCCTGGGGAGTTCAGTTGTACCCAAAGCCTTCCTTTGGGGGCACTTCTGGATTGGTGAATGGGGCTTGAAACGCATTTTCTGGAGCCCGAGTTTTCAGTCTTCTGCCATGGTGGCTAGGGGTATATTTAGGGTTGCTCGTAAACAGTGAACAAGGAGGGTCCAGTTGCATGTGGGGCTGCATAAAGGCTCCCCTGGGGAGTTCAGTTGTACCCAAAGCCTTCCTCTGGGGGCACTTTTGGATGGGCGAATTAGGCTTTTAACGCATTTTCTGGGGCCCGAATTTTCAGTCGACTGCCAGGCGGACCAGGGCTATATTTAGGGTTGCTGTGAAAGAGCGAATACGGAGGGTCCAGATGCATGTGGGGCTGCATAAAGGCTCCCCTGGGGAGTTCACTTGTACCCAAAGCCTTCCTCTGGGGGCACTTTGGGATGGTCCAAGGGGAATCGCAATGCGTTTTCTGAGGCCCGCTTTTTCAGTATTATCCCATTGCGCCGAGGGCTATATTTAGGCTTGCGGTGAAAGAATGAACCCGGACGGTCCAGTTGCATGTGGGGGCTGCATAAAGGCTCCCCTGGGGAGTTCAGTTGTACCCAAAGCCTTCCTTTGGGGGCACTTCTGGATGGGTGAATGGGGCTTGAAACGTATTTTCTGGAGCCCGAGTTTTCAGTCTTCTGCCATGGTGGCTAGGGGTATATTTAGGGTTGCTCGTAAACAGTGAACAAGGAGGGTCCAGTTGCATGTGGGGCTACGTAAAGGCTCCCCTGGGGAGTTCAGATGTACCCAAAGCCTTCCTCTGGGGGCACTTTTGGATGGGCGAATTAGGCTTTTAACGCATTTTCAGGGGCCCGAGTTTTCAGTCGACTGCCAGGCCTACCAGGGCTATATTTAGGGTTGCTGTGAAAGAGCGAATACGGAGGGTCCAGTTGCATGTGGGGCTGCGTTTAGGCTCCCCTGGGGAGTCCAGTTGTACCCAAAGCCTTCCTCTGGGGGCATTTTTGGATGGGCGAATGGGGCTCGTAACACATTTTCTGTGGCTCGAACTTTCAGTCGACTGCCAGGCGTGCTACGGCTATATTTAGGCTTGCGGTGAAAGAGTGAACCCGGAGGGTCCAGTTGCATGTGGGGCTTCATAAAGGCTCCCCTGTGGAGTTCAGTTGTACCCAAAGCCTTCCTTTGGGGGCATTTTTGGATGGGCGAATTAGGCTTTTAACGCATTTTCTGGGGCCCGAGTTTTCAGTGGACTGCCAGGCGGGCCAGGGCTATATTTAGGCTTGCGGTGAAAGAGTGAACCCGGAGGGTCCAGTTGCATGTGGGGCTTCATAAAGGCTCCCCTGTGGAGTTCAGTTGTACCCAAAGCCTTCCTTTGGGGGCACTTTGGGATGGGCGAATTAGGCTTTTAATGCATTTTTTGGGGCCCGAGTTTTCAGTCTTCTGCCATGCTGGCTACCGTTATATTTAGGGTTGCTGTAAAGAGTGAATACGGAGGGTCCAGTTGCATGTGGGGCTGCGTAAAGGCTCCCCTGGGGAGTCCAGTTGTACCCAAAGCCTTCCTTTGGGAGCACTTTTGGATGGTCCAAGGGGAATCGCAATGCGTTTTCTGAGGCCCGCTTTTTCAGTATTATCCCATTGCGCCGAGGGCTATATTTAGGCTTGCGGTGAAAGAATGAACCCGGAGGGTCCAGTTGCATGTGGGGCTGCATAAAGGCTCCCCTGGGGAGTTCAGTTGTACCCAAAGCCTTCCTTTGGGGGCACTTCTGGATGGGTGAATGGGGCTTGAAACGCTTTTTCTGTGGCCCGAGTTTTCAGTTTTCTGCCATGCTGGCTAGGGGTATATTTAGGGTTGCTTGTAAACAGCGAACACGGGGGGTCCAGTTGTGTATGGGCCTGCATAAAGGCTCCCCTGGGGAGTTCACTTGTACCCAAAGCCTTCCTCTGGAGGCACTTGTGGAAGGTCGAATGGGGCTTGTAGAACGTTTTCTGGGGCCCGATTTTTCAGTCGACTGCCAGGCGGGCCAGGGCTATATTTAGGGTTGCTGTGAAAGAGCGAATACGGAGGGTCCAGTTGCATGTGGGGCTGCATAAAGGCTCCCCTGGGGAGTTCACTTGTACCCAAAGCCTTCCTTTGGAGGCACTTTTGGATGGGCGAAAGGGGCTTGAAACGTATTTTCTGAAGCCCGAGTTTTCAGTCTTCTGCCATGCTGGCTAGGGTTATATTTAGGGTGGCTGTAAAGAGCGAACACGGAGGGTCCAGTTGCATGTGGGGCTGCGTAAAGGCTCCCCTGGGGAGTTCAGTTGTACCCAAAGCCTTCCTCTGGGGGCACTTTTGGATGGGCGAATTAGGCTTTTAACGCATTTTCTGGGGCTCGAACTTTCAGTCGACTGCCAGGCGTGCTACGGCTATATTTAGGCTTGCGGTGAAAGAGTGAACCCGGAGGGTCCAGTTGCATGTGGGGCTTCATAAAGGCTCCCCTGTGGAGTTCAGTTGTACCCAAAGCCTTCCTTTGGGGGCATTTTTGGATGGGCGAATTAGGCTTTTAACGCATTTTCTGGGGCCCGAGTTTTCAGTGGACTGCCAGGCGGGCCAGGGCTATATTTAGGGTTGCTGTAAAGAGCGATCACGGAGGGTCCAGTTGCATGTGGGGCTGCGTAAAGGCTCCCCTGGGGAGTTCAGATGTACCCAAAGCCTTCCTTTGGGGGCACTTGGATTCTGTCTTGGGCGAATCGGGGAAGGAGGTCCCACGACACAGTGGTCCAGCCACGAGCTGCATGCGTAGCAGCCGTGTCGTGAAACAAGAGGCTGTCATCCTCTGGCTCGGGGGCTGGCTGTCCCCGAGAAGAAAGCTTCTGTCCTGTCCGGAGCGGCGGCCGTCCTTCCCGAAGAGCCACGCTCCGGTCCTGGGCGAAGTGTGCGCTAGTTGCACTAGGACCCGGTCGAACCTCTGTCGGCTCCGCTATTTCGATAGCAGGAAACGTGTGTCCCTCCACGGGCTGCGTGGGTCCGGCTTCCCGAGCCCCTAGGCTCCGGTCCTGCGCGACGTGTGTGCTAGCCGCGCCGGGGTCCGGGTCCCGCCTTGGGCGGCTCGACGAAAGTGATCGCAAGACACGGTTGTCCGGCCACAAGCGGTGTGGGTGCCAGCCTTGCCGCGAAGAAGGAGGCTGTGTTCCGTTCTCTCGGCAACTATTCGTCCCGGAGTGGCCGCCGGCTTTCCCGAACGCCAAGACTCCGGTCCTGGGAGACGTGTATGCTAGCCGCGCAAGGGTAAGAATCCCGTTTCGGGCGGACTGGGGACAACGATCCCATGACACGGTTGTCCGGCCACGAGCGGCATGGGAGCCAGACTTGCCGCGAAGCGTGCGGCTGTCCACTGCCGGCTCTTGGGCTGGCAGTCGGGGGGCCAAGGGGTTCTGTCCTCTACGGAGCGGCAGCCGTCCGTCCCGAACAACCACGCTCCTATCCTGGGCGACGTGTGTGCTAGCCGCACTGGGGTCCGGGTGGGACCTCGGTCGGCTCCGCTCTTTCGATCGCAGGACACGAGTGACCCTCCACGGGCAGCGTGGGTCCGGCTTCCCGAGCCCTTTGACTCCATCCTGGGTGTCGTGTTTGCTCGCCGCACCGGGGTCCGGATCCCATTTCGGGCGCCTCGGGGAAGGAGATCCTACGACACGGTTGTCCGGCCACAAGCGCTGTGGCTGCCAGCCGTGTCGAGAAGTGGAGGCTGTCGTTCAGCGGCTCGGAGTTACGCAGTGCCGGGGACCGGGGATTCAGACAGTCCAGAACGGAAGGCGTCCGGATATGGACCCTGGGCTTCGGTCCTGGGCGACGTGTGTGCTAGCCGCACCGGGGTCCGGGTCCCGCCTTGGGCGGCTCGACTAAAATGATCGCAAGATACGGGTGACCCGCCACAAGCGGTGTGGCTGCCAGCCTTGCCGCGAAGCGTGTGGCTGTCCTCCGCCGGCTCGTGGGCTGGCAGTCGCGGGGACATGGGGTTCTGTCCTGTACGGAGCGGCAGCCGTCCGTCCCGAACAACCACGCTCCTATCCTGGGCGACGTGTGTGCTAGCCGCACTGGGTTCCGGGTTCTGTCTTGGGCGGCTCGGGGAAGGAGATCCCACGACACAGTGGTCCGGCCACGAGCTGCATGCGTAGCAGCCGTGTCGTGAAACAAGAGGCTGTCATCCTCTGGCTCGGGGGCTGGCTGTCCCCGAGACGAAAGCTTCTGTCCTGTCCGCAGCGGCGGCCGTCCTTCCCGAACAGCCACGCTCCGGTCCCGGGCGATGCATGTGATGGCCGCACTAGGACCCGGTCGAACCTCTGTCGGCTCCGCTATTTCGATCGCAGGAAACGTGTGTCCCTCCACGGGCTGCGTGGGTCCGGCTTCCCGAGCCCCTAGGCTCCGGTCCTGCGCGACGTGTGTGCTAGCCGCACCGGGGTCCGGGTCCCGCCTTGGGCGGCTCGACGAAAGTGATCGCAAGACACGGGTAACCGGCCACAAGCGGTGTGGGTGCCAGCCTTGCCGCGAAGAAGGAGGCTGTGTTCCGTTCTCTCGGCAACTATTCGTCCCGGAGCGGCCGCCGTCTTTCCCGAACGCCAAGACTCCGGTCCTGGGAGACGTGTATGCAAGCCGCGCAAGGGTAAGAATCCCGTTTCGGGCGGACTGGGGACAACGATCCCAAGACACGGTTGTCCGGCCACGAGCGGCATGAAAGCCAGACTTGCCGCGAAGCGTCAGGCTTTCGTTCACCGGCTAGGAGTTACGCCGTCCCTGGGACCGGGGATTCAGACAGTCCAGAGCGGCAGGCGTCCGGATGTGGACCCTGGGCTTCGGTCCTGGGCGACGTGTATGCTAGCCGCGCCGGGGTCCGGGTCCCGCCTTGGGCGGCTGGACTAAAGTGATCGCAAGACACGGTTGTCCGGCCACAAGCGCTGTGGCTGCCAGCCGTGTCGAGAAGTGGAGGCTGTCGTTCAGCGGCTCGGAGTTACGCAGTGCCGGGGACCGGGGATTCAGACAATCCAGAGCGGAGGCGTCCGGATGTGGACCCTGGGCTTCGGTCCTGGGCGACGTGTGTGCTAGCCGCACTGGGGTCCGGGTTCTGTCTTGGGCGGCTCGGGGAAGGAGATCCCACGACACCGTGGTCCGGCCACGAGCTGCATGCGTAGAAGCCGTGTCGTGAAACAAGAGGCTGTCATCCTCTGGCTCGGGGGCTGCTTGTCCCCGAGAAGAAAGCTTCTGTCCTGTCCGGAGCGGCGGCCGTCCTTCCCGAACAGCCACGCTCCGGTCCCGGGCGATGTGTGTGCTAGCCGCACTAGGACCCGGTCGAACCTCTGTCGGCTCCGCTATTTCGATCGCAGGAAACGTGTGTCCCTCCACGGGCTGCGTGGGTCCGGCTTCCCGAGCCCCTAGGCTCCGGTCCTGCGCGACGTGTGTGCTAGCCGCGCCGGGGTCCGGGTCCCGCCTTGGGCGGCTCGACGAAAGTGATCGCAAGAAACGGGTAACCGGCCACAAGCGGTGTGGGTGCCAGCCTTGCCGCGAAGAAGGAGGCTGTGTTCCGTTCTCTCGGCAACTATTCGTCCCGGAGTGGCCGCCGGCTTTCCCGAACGCCAAGACTCCGGTCCTGGGAGATGTGTATGCTAGCCGCGCAAGGGTAAGAATCCCGTTTCGGGCGGACTGGGGACAACGATCCCAAGACACGGTTGTCCGGCCACGAGCGGCATGGGAGCCAGACTTGCCGCGAAGCGTGCGGCTGTCCACTGCCGGCTCATGGGCTGGCAGTCGGGGGGCCAAGGGGTTCTGTCCTCTACGGAGCGGCAGCCGTCCGTCCCGAACAACCACGCTCCTATCCTGGGCGACGTGTGTGCTAGCCGCACTGGGGTCCGGGTGGGACCTCGGTCGGCTCCGCTCTTTCGATCGCAGGACACAAGTGTCCCTCCACGGGCAGCGTGGGTCCGGCTTCCCGAGCCCTTTGACTCCATCCTGGGTGTCGTGTTTGCTCGCCGCACCGGGGTCCGGATCCCATTTCGGGCGCCTCGGGGAAGGAGATCCTACGACACGGTTGTCCGGCCACAAGCGCTGTGGCTGCCAGCCGTGTCGAGAAGTGGAGGCTGTCGTTCAGCGGCTCGGAGTTACGCAGTGCCGGGGACCGGGGATTCAGACAATCCAGAACGGAAGGCGTCCGGATGTGGACCCTGGGCTTCGGTCCTGGGCGACGTGTGTGCTAGCCGCACCGGGGTCCGGGTCCCGCCTTGGGCGGCTCGACTAAAATGATCGCAAGATACGGGTGACCCGCCACAAGCGGTGTGGCTGCCAGCCTTGCCGCGAAGCGTGTGGCTGTCCTCCGCCGGCTCGTGGGCTGGCAGTCGCGGGGACATGGGGTTCTGTCCTGTACGGAGCGGCAGCCGTCCGTCCCGAACAACCACGCTCCTATCCTGGGCGACGTGTGTGCTAGCCGCACTGGGGTCCGGGTTCTGTCTTGAGCGGCTCGGGGAAGGAGATCCCACGACACCGTGGTCCGGCCACGAGCTGCATGCGTAGCAGCCGTGTCGTGAAACAAGAGGCTGTCATCCTCTGGCTCGGGGGCTGGCTGTCCCCGAGACGAAAGCTTCTGTCCTGTCCGGAGCGGCGGCCGTCCTTCCCGAACAGCCACGCTCCGGTCCCGGGCGATGTGTGTGCTAGCCGCACTAGGACCCGGTCGAACCTCTGTCGGCTCCGCTATTTCGATCGCAGGAAACGTGTGTCCCTCCACGGGCTGCGTGGGTCCGGCTTCCCGAGCCCCTAGGCTCCGGTCCTGCGCGACGTGTGTGCTAGCCGCGCCGGGGTCCGGGTCCCGCCTTGGGCGGCTCGACGAAAGTGATCGCAAGAAACGGGTAACCGGCCACAAGCGGTGTGGGTGCCAGCCTTGCCGCGAAGAAGGAGGCTGTGTTCCGTTCTCTCGGCAACTATTCGTCCCGGAGTGGCTGCCGGCTTTCCCGAACGCCAAGACTCCGGTCCTGGGAGACGTGTATGCTAGCCGCGCAAGGGTAAGAATCCCGTTTCGGGCGGACTGGGGACAACGATCCCAAGACACGGTTGTCCGGCCACGAGCGGCATGGGAGCCAGACTTGCCGCGAAGCGTGCGGCTGTCCACTGCCGGCTCATGGGCTGGCAGTCGGGGGGCCAAGGGGTTCTGTCCTCTACGGAGCGGCAGCCGTCCGTCCCGAACAACCACGCTCCTATCCTGTGCGACGTGTGTGCTAGCCGCACTGGGGTCCGGGTGGGACCTCGGTCGGCTCCGCTCTTTCGATCGCAGGACACGAGTGACCCTCCACGGGCAGCGTGGGTCCGGCTTCCCGAGCCCCTAGGCTCCGGTCCTGCGCGACGTGTGTGCTAGCCGCACCGGGGTCCGGGTCCCGTCTCGGGCGGACTGGGGACAACGATCCCAAGACACGGTTGTCCGGCCACGAGCGGCATGAAAGCCAGACTTGCCGCGAAGCGTCAGGCTTTCGTTCACCGGCTAGGAGTTACGCCGTCCCTGGGACCGGGGATTCAGAGAGTCCAGAGCGGCAGGCGTCCGGATGTGGACCCTGGGCTTCGGTCCTAGGTGACGTGTATGCTAGCCGCGCCGGGGTCCGGGTCCCGCCTTGGGCGGCTGGACTAAAGTGATCGCAAGACACGGTTGTCCGGCCACAAGCGCTGTGGCTGCCAGCCGTGTCGAGAAGTGGAGGCTGTCGTTCAGCGGCTCGGAGTTACGCAGTGCCGGGGACCGGGGATTCAGACAGTCCAGAGCGACAGGCGTCCGGATATGGACCCTGGGCTTCGGTCCTGGGCGACGTGTGTGCTAGCCGCACTGGGTTCCGGGTTCTGTCTTGGGCGAATCGGGGAAGGAGATCCCACGACACAGTGGTCCGGCCACGAGCTGCATGCGTAGCAGCCGTGTCGTGAAACAAGAGGCTGTCATCCTCTGGCTCGGGGGCTGGCTGTCCCCGAGACGAAAGCTTCTGTCCTGTCCGCAGCGGCGGCCGTCCTTCCCGAACAGCCACGCTCCGGTCCCGGGCGATGCATGTGATGGCCGCACTAGGACCCGGTCGAACCTCTGTCGGCTCCGCTATTTCGATCGCAGGAAACGTGTGTCCCTCCACGGGCTGCGTGGGTCCGGCTTCCCGAGCCCCTAGGCTCCGGTCCTGCGCGACGTGTGTGCTAGCCGCACCGGGGTCCGGGTCCCGCCTTGGGCGGCTCGACGAAAGTGATCGCAAGACACGGGTAACCGGCCACAAGCGGTGTGGGTGCCAGCCTTGCCGCGAAGAAGGAGGCTGTGTTCCGTTCTCTCGGCAACTATTCGTCCCGGAGCGGCCGCCGTCTTTCCCGAACGCCAAGACTCCGGTCCTGGGAGACGTGTATGCAAGCCGCGCAAGGGTAAGAATCCCGTTTCGGGCGGACTGGGGACAACGATCCCAAGACACGGTTGTCCGGCCACGAGCGGCATGAAAGCCAGACTTGCCGCGAAGCGTCAGGCTTTCGTTCACCGGCTAGGAGTTACGCCGTCCCTGGGACCGGGGATTCAGACAGTCCAGAGCGGCAGGCGTCCGGATGTGGACCCTGGGCTTCGGTCCTGGGCGACGTGTATGCTAGCCGCGCCGGGGTCCGGGTCCCGCCTTGGGCGGCTGGACTAAAGTGATCGCAAGACACGGTTGTCCGGCCACAAGCGCTGTGGCTGCCAGCCGTGTCGAGAAGTGGAGGCTGTCGTTCAGCGGCTCGGAGTTACGCAGTGCCGGGGACCGGGGATTCAGACAATCCAGAGCGGAGGCGTCCGGATGTGGACCCTGGGCTTCGGTCCTGGGCGACGTGTGTGCTAGCCGCACTGGGGTCCAGGTTCTGTCTTGGGCGGCTCGGGGAAGGAGATCCCACGACACCGTGGTCCGGCCACGAGCTGCATGCGTAGAAGCCGTGTCGTGAAACAAGAGGCTGTCATCCTCTGGCTCGGGGGCTGCTTGTCCCCGAGAAGAAAGCTTCTGTCCTGTCCGGAGCGGCGGCCGTCCTTCCCGAACAGCCACGCTCCGGTCCCGGGCGATGTGTGTGCTAGCCGCACTAGGACCCGGTCGAACCTCTGTCGGCTCCGCTGTTTCGATCGCAGGAAACGTGTGTCCCTCTACGGGCTGCGTGGTTCCGGCTTCCCGAGCCCCTAGGCTCCGGTCCTGCGCGACGTGTGTGCTAGCCGCGCCGGGGTCCGGGTCCCGCCTTGGGCGGCTCGACGAAAGTGATCGCAAGAAACGGGTAACCGGCCACAAGCGGTGTGGGTGCCAGCCTTGCCGCGAAGAAGGAGGCTGTGTTCCGTTCTCTCGGCAACTATTCGTCCCGGAGTGGCCGCCGGCTTTCCCGAACGCCAAGACTCCGGTCCTGGGAGACGTGTATGCTAGCCGCGCAAGGGTAAGAATCCCGTTTCGGGCGTTTTGGGGACAACGATCCCATGACACGGTTGTCCGGCCACGAGCGGCATGGGAGCCAGACTTGCCGCGAAGCGTGCGGCTGTCCACTGCCGGCTCATGGGCTGGCAGTCGGGGGGCCAAGGGGTTCTGTCCTCTACGGAGCGGCAGCCGTCCGTCCCGAACAACCACGCTCCTATCCTGGGCGACGTGTGTGCTAGCCGCACTGGGGTCCGGGTGGGACCTCGGTCGGCTCCGCTCTTTCGATCGCAGGACACAAGTGTCCCTCCACGGGCAGCGTGGGTCCGGCTTCCCGAGCCCTTTGACTCCATCCTGGGTGTCGTGTTTGCTCGCCGCACCGGGGTCCGGATCCCATTTCGGGCGCCTCGGGGAAGGAGATCCTACGACACGGTTGTCCGGCCACAAGCGCTGTGGCTGCCAGCCGTGTCGAGAAGTGGAGGCTGTCGTTCAGCGGCTCGGAGTTACGCAGTGCCGGGGACCGGGGATTCAGACAATCCAGAACGGAAGGCGTCCGGATGTGGACCCTGGGCTTCGGTCCTGGGCGACGTGTGTGCTAGCCGCACCGGGGTCCGGGTCCCGCCTTGGGCGGCTCGACTAAAATGATCGCAAGATACGGGTGACCCGCCACAAGCGGTGTGGCTGCCAGCCTTGCCGCGAAGCGTGTGGCTGTCCTCCGCCGGCTCGTGGGCTGGCAGTCGCGGGGACATGGGGTTCTGTCCTGTACGGAGCGGCAGCCGTCCGTCCCGAACAACCACGCTCCTATCCTGGGCGACGTGTGTGCTAGCCGCACTGGGGTCCGGGTTCTGTCTTGAGCGGCTCGGGGAAGGAGATCCCACGACACCGTGGTCCGGCCACGAGCTGCATGCGTAGCAGCCGTGTCGTGAAACAAGAGGCTGTCATCCTCTGGCTCGGGGGCTGGCTGTCCCCGAGACGAAAGCTTCTGTCCTGTCCGGAGCGGCGGCCGTCCTTCCCGAACAGCCACGCTCCGGTCCCGGGCGATGTGTGTGCTAGCCGCACTAGGACCCGGTCGAACCTCTGTCGGCTCCGCTATTTCGATCGCAGGAAACGTGTGTCCCTCCACGGGCTGCGTGGGTCCGGCTTCCCGAGCCCCTAGGCTCCGGTCCTGCGCGACGTGTGTGCTAGCCGCGCCGGGGTCCGGGTCCCGCCTTGGGCGGCTCGACGAAAGTGATCGCAAGAAACGGGTAACCGGCCACAAGCGGTGTGGGTGCCAGCCTTGCCGCGAAGAAGGAGGCTGTGTTCCGTTCTCTCGGCAACTATTCGTCCCGGAGTGGCCGCCGGCTTTCCCGAACGCCAAGACTCCGGTCCTGGGAGACGTGTATGCTAGCCGCGCAAGGGTAAGAATCCCGTTTCGGGCGGACTGGGGACAACGATCCCAAGACACGGTTGTCCGGCCACGAGCGGCATGGGAGCCAGACTTGCCGCGAAGCGTGCGGCTGTCCACTGCCGGCTCATGGGCTGGCAGTCGGGGGGCCAAGGGGTTCTGTCCTCTACGGAGCGGCAGCCGTCCGTCCCGAACAACCACGCTCCTATCCTGGGCGACGTGTGTGCTAGCCGCACTGGGGTCCGGGTGGGACCTCGGTCGGCTCCGCTCTTTCGATCGCAGGACACAAGTGTCCCTCCACGGGCAGCGTGGGTCCGGCTTCCCGAGCCCTTTGACTCCATCCTGGGTGTCGTGTTTGCTCGCCGCACCGGGGTCCGGATCCCATTTCGGGCGCCTCGGGGAAGGAGATCCTACGACACGGTTGTCCGGCCACAAGCGCTGTGGCTGCCAGCCGTGTCGAGAAGTGGAGGCTGTCGTTCAGCGGCTCGGAGTTACGCAGTGCCGGGGACCGGGGATTCAGACAATCCAGAACGGAAGGCGTCCGGATGTGGACCCTGGGCTTCGGTCCTGGGCGACGTGTGTGCTAGCCGCACCGGGGTCCGGGTCCCGCCTTGGGCGGCTCGACTAAAATGATCGCAAGATACGGGTGACCCGCCACAAGCGGTGTGGCTGCCAGCCTTGCCGCGAAGCGTGTGGCTGTCCTCCGCCGGCTCGTGGGCTGGCAGTCGCGGGGACATGGGGTTCTGTCCTGTACGGAGCGGCAGCCGTCCGTCCCGAACAACCACGCTCCTATCCTGGGCGACGTGTGTGCTAGCCGCACTGGGGTCCGGGTTCTGTCTTGAGCGGCTCGGGGAAGGAGATCCCACGACACAGTGGTCCGGCCACGAGCTGCATGCGTAGAAGCCGTGTCGTGAAACAAGAGGCTGTCATCCTCTGGCTCGGGGGCTGGCTGTCCCCGAGACGAAAGCTTCTGTCCTGTCCGGAGCGGCGGCCGTCCTTCCCGAACAGCCACGCTCCGGTCCCGGGCGATGTGTGTGCTAGCCGCACTAGGACCCGGTCGAACCTCTGTCGGCTCCGCTATTTCGATCGCAGGAAACGTGTGTCCCTCCACGGGCTGCGTGGGTCCGGCTTCCCGAGCCCCTAGGCTCCGGTCCTGCGCGACGTGTGTGCTAGCCGCGCCGGGGTCCGGGTCCCGCCTTGGGCGGCTCGACGAAAGTGATCGCAAGAAACGGGTAACCGGCCACAAGCGGTGTGGGTGCCAGCCTTGCCGCGAAGAAGGAGGCTGTGTTCCGTTCTCTCGGCAACTATTCGTCCCGGAGTGGCTGCCGGCTTTCCCGAACGCCAAGACTCCGGTCCTGGGAGACGTGTATGCAAGCCGCGCAAGGGTAAGAATCCCGTTTCGGGCGGACTGGGGACAACGATCCCAAGACACGGTTGTCCGGCCACGAGCGGCATGGGAGCCAGACTTGCCGCGAAGCGTGCGGCTGTCCACTGCCGGCTCATGGGCTGGCAGTCGGGGGGCCAAGGGGTTCTGTCCTCTACGGAGCGGCAGCCGTCCGTCCCGAACAACCACGCTCCTATCCTGTGCGACGTGTGTGCTAGCCGCACTGGGGTCCGGGTGGGACCTCGGTCGGCTCCGCTCTTTCGATCGCAGGACACGAGTGACCCTCCACGGGCAGCGTGGGTCCGGCTTCCCGAGCCCCTAGGCTCCGGTCCTGCGCGACGTGTGTGCTAGCCGCACCGGGGTCCGGGTCCCGTCTCGGGCGGACTGGGGACAACGATCCCAAGACACGGTTGTCCGGCCACGAGCGGCATGAAAGCCAGACTTGCCGCGAAGCGTCAGGCTTTCGTTCACCGGCTAGGAGTTACGCCGTCCCTGGGACCGGGGATTCAGAGAGTCCAGAGCGGCAGGCGTCCGGATGTGGACCCTGGGCTTCGGTCCTAGGTGACGTGTATGCTAG
This sequence comes from Anas acuta, assembly GCF_963932015.1. NCBI lineage: Eukaryota > Metazoa > Chordata > Aves > Anseriformes > Anatidae > Anas > Anas acuta. The sequence goes on from NC_088996.1 coordinate 422,121, forward strand.
CCGCGCCGGGGTCCGGGTCCCGCCTTGGGCGGCTGGACTAAAGTGATCGCAAGACACGGTTGTCCGGCCACAAGCGCTGTGGCTGCCAGCCGTGTCGAGAAGTGGAGGCTGTCGTTCAGCGGCTCGGAGTTACGCAGTGCCGGGGACCGGGGATTCAGACAGTCCAGAGCGACAGGCGTCCGGATATGGACCCTGGGCTTCGGTCCTGGGCGACGTGTGTGCTAGCCGCACTGGGTTCCGGGTTCTGTCTTGGGCGAATCGGGGAAGGAGATCCCACGACACAGTGGTCCGGCCACGAGCTGCATGCGTAGCAGCCGTGTCGTGAAACAAGAGGCTGTCATCCTCTGGCTCGGGGGCTGGCTGTCCCCGAGACGAAAGCTTCTGTCCTGTCCGCAGCGGCGGCCGTCCTTCCCGAACAGCCACGCTCCGGTCCCGGGCGATGTGTGTGCTAGCCGCACTAGGACCCGGTCGAACCTCTGTCGGCTCCGCTATTTCGATCGCAGGAAACGTGTGTCCCTCCACGGGCTGCGTGGGTCCGGCTTCCCGAGCCCCTAGGCTCCGGTCCTGCGCGACGTGTGTGCTAGCCGCACCGGGGTCCGGGTCCCGCCTTGGGCGGCTCGACGAAAGTGATCGCAAGACACGGGTAACCGGCCACAAGCGGTGTGGGTGCCAGCCTTGCCGCGAAGAAGGAGGCTGTGTTCCGTTCTCTCGGCAACTATTCGTCCCGGAGCGGCCGCCGTCTTTCCCGAACGCCAAGACTCCGGTCCTGGGAGACGTGTATGCAAGCCGCGCAAGGGTAAGAATCCCGTTTCGGGCGGACTGGGGACAACGATCCCAAGACACGGTTGTCCGGCCACGAGCGGCATGAAAGCCAGACTTGCCGCGAAGCGTCAGGCTTTCGTTCACCGGCTAGGAGTTACGCCGTCCCTGGGACCGGGGATTCAGACAGTCCAGAGCGGCAGGCGTCCGGATGTGGACCCTGGGCTTCGGTCCTGGGCGACGTGTATGCTAGCCGCGCCGGGGTCCGGGTCCCGCCTTGGGCGGCTGGACTAAAGTGATCGCAAGACACGGTTGTCCGGCCACAAGCGCTGTGGCTGCCAGCCGTGTCGAGAAGTGGAGGCTGTCGTTCAGCGGCTCGGAGTTACGCAGTGCCGGGGACCGGGGATTCAGACAATCCAGAGCGGAGGCGTCCGGATGTGGACCCTGGGCTTCGGTCCTGGGCGACGTGTGTGCTAGCCGCACTGGGGTCCGGGTTCTGTCTTGGGCGGCTCGGGGAAGGAGATCCCACGACACCGTGGTCCGGCCACGAGCTGCATGCGTAGAAGCCGTGTCGTGAAACAAGAGGCTGTCATCCTCTGGCTCGGGGGCTGCTTGTCCCCGAGAAGAAAGCTTCTGTCCTGTCCGGAGCGGCGGCCGTCCTTCCCGAACAGCCACGCTCCGGTCCCGGGCGATGTGTGTGCTAGCCGCACTAGGACCCGGTCGAACCTCTGTCGGCTCCGCTGTTTCGATCGCAGGAAACGTGTGTCCCTCTACGGGCTGCGTGGTTCCGGCTTCCCGAGCCCCTAGGCTCCGGTCCTGCGCGACGTGTGTGCTAGCCGCGCCGGGGTCCGGGTCCCGCCTTGGGCGGCTCGACGAAAGTGATCGCAAGAAACGGGTAACCGGCCACAAGCGGTGTGGGTGCCAGCCTTGCCGCGAAGAAGGAGGCTGTGTTCCGTTCTCTCGGCAACTATTCGTCCCGGAGTGGCCGCCGGCTTTCCCGAACGCCAAGACTCCGGTCCTGGGAGACGTGTATGCTAGCCGCGCAAGGGTAAGAATCCCGTTTCGGGCGGACTGGGGACAACGATCCCATGACACGGTTGTCCGGCCACGAGCGGCATGGGAGCCAGACTTGCCGCGAAGCGTGCGGCTGTCCACTGCCGGCTCTTGGGCTGGCAGTCGGGGGGCCAAGGGGTTCTGTCCTCTACGGAGCGGCAGCCGTCCGTCCCGAACAACCACGCTCCTATCCTGGGCGACGTGTGTGCTAGCCGCACTGGGGTCCGGGTGGGACCTCGGTCGGCTCCGCTCTTTCGATCGCAGGACACAAGTGTCCCTCCACGGGCAGCGTGGGTCCGGCTTCCCGAGCCCTTTGACTCCATCCTGGGTGTCGTGTTTGCTCGCCGCACCGGGGTCCGGATCCCATTTCGGGCGCCTCGGGGAAGGAGATCCTACGACACGGTTGTCCGGCCACAAGCGCTGTGGCTGCCAGCCGTGTCGAGAAGTGGAGGCTGTCGTTCAGCGGCTCGGAGTTACGCAGTGCCGGGGACCGGGGATTCAGACAATCCAGAACGGAAGGCGTCCGGATGTGGACCCTGGGCTTCGGTCCTGGGCGACGTGTGTGCTAGCCGCACCGGGGTCCGGGTCCCGCCTTGGGCGGCTCGACTAAAATGATCGCAAGATACGGGTGACCCGCCACAAGCGGTGTGGCTGCCAGCCTTGCCGCGAAGCGTGTGGCTGTCCTCCGCCGGCTCGTGGGCTGGCAGTCGCGGGGACATGGGGTTCTGTCCTGTACGGAGCGGCAGCCGTCCGTCCCGAACAACCACGCTCCTATCCTGGGCGACGTGTGTGCTAGCCGCACTGGGGTCCGGGTTCTGTCTTGAGCGGCTCGGGGAAGGAGATCCCACGACACAGTGGTCCGGCCACGAGCTGCATGCGTAGCAGCCGTGTCGTGAAACAAGAGGCTGTCATCCTCTGGCTCGGGGGCTGGCTGTCCCCGAGACGAAAGCTTCTGTCCTGTCCGGAGCGGCGGCCGTCCTTCCCGAACAGCCACGCTCCGGTCCCGGGCGATGTGTGTGCTAGCCGCACTAGGACCCGGTCGAACCTCTGTCGGCTCCGCTATTTCGATCGCAGGAAACGTGTGTCCCTCCACGGGCTGCGTGGGTCCGGCTTCCCGAGCCCCTAGGCTCCGGTCCTGCGCGACGTGTGTGCTAGCCGCGCCGGGGTCCGGGTCCCGCCTTGGGCGGCTCGACGAAAGTGATCGCAAGAAACGGGTAACCGGCCACAAGCGGTGTGGGTGCCAGCCTTGCCGCGAAGAAGGAGGCTGTGTTCCGTTCTCTCGGCAACTATTCGTCCCGGAGTGGCCGCCGGCTTTCCCGAACGCCAAGACTCCGGTCCTGGGAGACGTGTATGCTAGCCGCGCAAGGGTAAGAATCCCGTTTCGGGCGGACTGGGGACAACGATCCCATGACACGGTTGTCCGGCCACGAGCGGCATGGGAGCCAGACTTGCCGCGAAGCGTGCGGCTGTCCACTGCCGGCTCATGGGCTGGCAGTCGGGGGGCCAAGGGGTTCTGTCCTCTACGGAGCGGCAGCCGTCCGTCCCGAACAACCACGCTCCTATCCTGGGCGACGTGTGTGCTAGCCGCACTGGGGTCCGGGTGGGACCTCGGTCGGCTCCGCTCTTTCGATCGCAGGACACGAGTGACCCTCCACGGGCAGCGTGGGTCCGGCTTCCCGAGCCCCTAGGCTCCGGTCCTGCGCGACGTGTGTGCTAGCCGCACCGGGGTCCGGGTCCCGTCTCGGGCGGACTGGGGACAACGATCCCAAGACACGGTTGTCCGGCCACGAGCGGCATGAAAGCCAGACTTGCCGCGAAGCGTCAGGCTTTCGTTCACCGGCTAGGAGTTACGCCGTCCCTGGGACCGGGGATTCAGAGAGTCCAGAGCGGCAGGCGTCCGGATGTGGACCCTGGGCTTCGGTCCTGGGCGACGTGTATGCTAGCCGCGCCGGGGTCCGGGTCCCGCCTTGGGCGGCTGGACTAAAGTGATCGCAAGACACGGTTGTCCGGCCACAAGCGCTGTGGCTGCCAGCCGTGTCGAGAAGTGGAGGCTGTCGTTCAGCGGCTCGGAGTTACGCAGTGCCGGGGACCGGGGATTCAGACAGTCCAGAGCGACAGGCGTCCGGATATGGACCCTGGGCTTCGGTCCTGGGCGACGTGTGTGCTAGCCGCACTGGGTTCCGGGTTCTGTCTTGGGCGAATCGGGGAAGGAGATCCCACGACACAGTGGTCCGGCCACGAGCTGCATGCGTAGCAGCCGTGTCGTGAAACAAGAGGCTGTCATCCTCTGGCTCGGGGGCTGCTTGTCCCCGAGAAGAAAGCTTCTGTCCTGTCCGGAGCGGCGGCCGTCCTTCCCGAAGAGCCACGCTCCGGTCCTGGGCGAAGTGTGCGCTAGTTGCACTAGGACCCGGTCGAACCTCTGTCGGCTCCGCTGTTTCGATAGCAGGAAACGTGTGTCCCTCCACGGGCTGCGTGGGTCCGGCTTCCCGAGCCCCTAGGCTCCGGTCCTGCGCGACGTGTGTGCTAGCCGCACCGGGGTCCGGGTCCCGCCTTGGGCGGCTCGACGAAAGTGATCGCAAGACACGGTTGTCCGGCCACAAGCGGTGTGGGTGCCAGCCTTGCCGCGAAGAAGGAGGCTGTGTTCCGTTCTCTCGGCAACTATTCGTCCCGGAGTGGCCGCCGGCTTTCCCGAACGCCAAGACTCCGGTCCTGGGAGACGTGTATGCTAGCCGCGCAAGGGTAAGAATCCCGTTTCGGGCGGACTGGGGACAACGATCCCATGACACGGTTGTCCGGCCACGAGCGGCATGGGAGCCAGACTTGCCGCGAAGCGTGCGGCTGTCCACTGCCGGCTCTTGGGCTGGCAGTCGGGGGGCCAAGGGGTTCTGTCCTCTACGGAGCGGCAGCCGTCCGTCCCGAACAACCACGCTCCTATCCTGGGCGACGTGTGTGCTAGCCGCACTGGGGTCCGGGTGGGACCTCGGTCGGCTCCGCTCTTTCGATCGCAGGACACGAGTGTCCCTCCACGGGCAGCGTGGGTCCGGCTTCCCGAGCCCTTTGACTCCATCCTGGGTGTCGTGTTTGCTCGCCGCACCGGGGTCCGGATCCCATTTCGGGCGCCTCGGGGAAGGAGATCCTACGACACGGTTGTCCGGCCACAAGCGCTGTGGCTGCCAGCCGTGTCGAGAAGTGGAGGCTGTCGTTCAGCGGCTCGGAGTTACGCAGTGCCGGGGACCGGGGATTCAGACAATCCAGAGCGGAGGCGTCCGGATGTGGACCCTGGGCTTCGGTCCTGGGCGACGTGTGTGCTAGCCGCACTGGGGTCCGGGTTCTGTCTTGGGCGGCTCGGGGAAGGAGATCCCACGACACCGTGGTCCGGCCACGAGCTGCATGCGTAGAAGCCGTGTCGTGAAACAAGAGGCTGTCATCCTCTGGCTCGGGGGCTGGTTGTCCCCGAGAAGAAAGCTTCTGTCCTGTCCGGAGCGGCGGCCGTCCTTCCCGAACAGCCACGCTCCGGTCCCGGGCGATGTGTGTGCTAGCCGCACTAGGACCCGGTCGAACCTCTGTCGGCTCCGCTGTTTCGATCGCAGGAAACGTGTGTCCCTCTACGGGCTGCGTGGTTCCGGCTTCCCGAGCCCCTAGGCTCCGGTCCTGCGCGACGTGTGTGCTAGCCGCGCCGGGGTCCGGGTCCCGCCTTGGGCGGCTCGACGAAAGTGATCGCAAGAAACGGGTAACCGGCCACAAGCGGTGTGGGTGCCAGCCTTGCCGCGAAGAAGGAGGCTGTGTTCCGTTCTCTCGGCAACTATTCGTCCCGGAGTGGCCGCCGGCTTTCCCGAACGCCAAGACTCCGGTCCTGGGAGACGTGTATGCTAGCCGCGCAAGGGTAAGAATCCCGTTTCGGGCGGACTGGGGACAACGATCCCATGACACGGTTGTCCGGCCACGAGCGGCATGGGAGCCAGACTTGCCGCGAAGCGTGCGGCTGTCCACTGCCGGCTCATGGGCTGGCAGTCGGGGGGCCAAGGGGTTCTGTCCTCTACGGAGCGGCAGCCGTCCGTCCCGAACAACCACGCTCCTATCCTGGGCGACGTGTGTGCTAGCCGCACTGGGGTCCGGGTGGGACCTCGGTCGGCTCCGCTCTTTCGATCGCAGGACACAAGTGTCCCTCCACGGGCAGCGTGGGTCCGGCTTCCCGAGCCCTTTGACTCCATCCTGGGTGTCGTGTTTGCTCGCCGCACCGGGGTCCGGATCCCATTTCGGGCGCCTCGGGGAAGGAGATCCTACGACACGGTTGTCCGGCCACAAGCGCTGTGGCTGCCAGCCGTGTCGAGAAGTGGAGGCTGTCGTTCAGCGGCTCGGAGTTACGCAGTGCCGGGGACCGGGGATTCAGACAATCCAGAACGGCAGGCGTCCGGATGTGGACCCTGGGCTTCGGTCCTGGGCGACGTGTGTGCTAGCCGCACCGGGGTCCGGGTCCCGCCTTGGGCGGCTCGACTAAAATGATCGCAAGATACGGGTGACCCGCCACAAGCGGTGTGGCTGCCAGCCTTGCCGCGAAGCGTGTGGCTGTCCTCCGCCGGCTCGTGGGCTGGCAGTCGCGGGGACATGGGGTTCTGTCCTGTACGGAGCGGCAGCCGTCCGTCCCGAACAACCACGCTCCTATCCTGGGCGACGTGTGTGCTAGCCGCACTGGGGTCCGGGTTCTGTCTTGAGCGGCTCGGGGAAGGAGATCCCACGACACAGTGGTCCGGCCACGAGCTGCATGCGTAGCAGCCGTGTCGTGAAACAAGAGGCTGTCATCCTCTGGCTCGGGGGCTGGCTGTCCCCGAGACGAAAGCTTCTGTCCTGTCCGGAGCGGCGGCCGTCCTTCCCGAACAGCCACGCTCCGGTCCCGGGCGATGTGTGTGCTAGCCGCACTAGGACCCGGTCGAACCTCTGTCGGCTCCGCTATTTCGATCGCAGGAAACGTGTGTCCCTCCACGGGCTGCGTGGGTCCGGCTTCCCGAGCCCCTAGGCTCCGGTCCTGCGCGACGTGTGTGCTAGCCGCGCCGGGGTCCGGGTCCCGCCTTGGGCGGCTCGACGAAAGTGATCGCAAGAAACGGGTAACCGGCCACAAGCGGTGTGGGTGCCAGCCTTGCCGCGAAGAAGGAGGCTGTGTTCCGTTCTCTCGGCAACTATTCGTCCCGGAGTGGCCGCCGGCTTTCCCGAACGCCAAGACTCCGGTCCTGGGAGACGTGTATGCTAGCCGCGCAAGGGTAAGAATCCCGTTTCGGGCGTTTTGGGGACAACGATCCCATGACACGGTTGTCCGGCCACGAGCGGCATGGGAGCCAGACTTGCCGCGAAGCGTGCGGCTGTCCACTGCCGGCTCATGGGCTGGCAGTCGGGGGGCCAAGGGGTTCTGTCCTCTACGGAGCGGCAGCCGTCCGTCCCGAACAACCACGCTCCTATCCTGGGCGACGTGTGTGCTAGCCGCACTGGGGTCCGGGTGGGACCTCGGTCGGCTCCGCTCTTTCGATCGCAGGACACGAGTGACCCTCCACGGGCAGCGTGGGTCCGGCTTCCCGAGCCCCTAGGCTCCGGTCCTGCGCGACGTGTGTGCTAGCCGCACCGGGGTCCGGGTCCCGTCTCGGGCGGACTGGGGACAACGATCCCAAGACACGGTTGTCCGGCCACGAGCGGCATGAAAGCCAGACTTGCCGCGAAGCGTCAGGCTTTCGTTCACCGGCTAGGAGTTACGCCGTCCCTGGGACCGGGGATTCAGACAGTCCAGAGCGGCAGGCGTCCGGATGTGGACCCTGGGCTTCGGTCCTGGGCGACGTGTATGCTAGCCGCGCCGGGGTCCGGGTCCCGCCTTGGGCGGCTGGACTAAAGTGATCGCAAGACACGGTTGTCCGGCCACAAGCGCTGTGGCTGCCAGCCGTGTCGAGAAGTGGAGGCTGTCGTTCAGCGGCTCGGAGTTACGCAGTGCCGGGGACCGGGGATTCAGACAATCCAGAGCGGAGGCGTCCGGATGTGGACCCTGGGCTTCGGTCCTGGGCGACGTGTGTGCTAGCCGCACTGGGGTCCGGGTTCTGTCTTGGGCGGCTCGGGGAAGGAGATCCCACGACACCGTGGTCCGGCCACGAGCTGCATGCGTAGAAGCCGTGTCGTGAAACAAGAGGCTGTCATCCTCTGGCTCGGGGGCTGGTTGTCCCCGAGACGAAAGCTTCTGTCCTGTCCGGAGCGGCGGCCGTCCTTCCCGAACAGCCACGCTCCGGTCCCGGGCGATGTGTGTGCTAGCCGCACTAGGACCCGGTCGAACCTCTGTCGGCTCCGCTATTTCGATCGCAGGAAACGTGTGTCCCTCTACGGGCTGCGTGGGTCCGGCTTGCCGAGCCCCTAGGCTCCGGTCCTGCGCGACGTGTGTGCTAGCCGCACCGGGGTCCGGGTCCCGCCTTGGGCGGCTCGACGAAAGTGATCGCAAGACAGGGATGAACGGCAACAAATGGTGTGGCTGCCAGCGTTGGGGCTTGAAACGCTTTTTCTGTGGCCCGAGTTTTCAGTTTTCTGCCATGCTGGCTAGTGTTATATTTAGGGTTGCTTGTAAACAGCGAACACGGGGGGTCCAGTTGCGTATGGGCCTGCATAAAGGCTCCCCTGGGGAGTTCACTTGTACCCAAAGCCTTCCTTTGGGGGCACTTCTGGTTGGGTGAATGGGGCTTGAAACGCATTTTCTGGAGCCCGAGTTTTCAGTCTTCTGCCATGGTGGCTAGGGGTATATTTAGGGTTGCTCGTAAACAGTGAACAAGGAGGGTCCAGTTGCATGTGGGGCTGCGTAAAGGCTCCCCTGGGGAGTTCAGATGTACCCAAAGCCTTCCTTTGGGGGCACTTTTGGATGGGCGAATGGGGCTCATAACACATTTTCTGTGGCCCGAGCTTTCAGTCGACTGCCAGGCGTGCTAGGGCTATATTTAGGCTTGCGGTGAAAGAGTAAACCGGAGGGTCCAGTTGCATGTGGGGCTGCATAAAGGCTCCCCTGGGGAGTTCAGTTGTACGCAAAGCCTTCCTTTGGGGGCACTTTTGTATGGGTGAATGGGGCTTGAAACGCATTTTCTGGAGCCCGAGTTTTCAGTTTTCTGCCATGCTGGTTAGGGTTATATTTAGGGTTGCTGTAAAGAGCGAACACGGAGGGTCCAGTTGCATGTAGGGCTGCGTAAAGGCTCCCCTGGGGAGTTCAGATGTACCCAAAGCCTTCCTCTGGGGGCACTTTTGGATGGGCGAATTAGGCTTTTAACAGTTTTTCTGTGGCCTGATTTTTCAGTCGTCTGCCATGCGGGCCAGGGTTATATTTAGGGTTGCTTTGAAAGAGGGAACCCGGAGGGTCCAGGTGCATGTGGGGCTGCATAAAGGCTCCCCTGGGGAGTTCACTTGTACCCAAAGCCCTTTGGGGGCACTTCTGGATGGGCGAAAGGGGCTTGAAACGCTTTTTCTGTGGCCCGAGTTTTCAGTCTTCAGCCATGCTGGTTAGGGTTATATTTAGGGTTGCTGTAAAGAGCGAACACGGAGGGTCCAGTTGCATGTAGGGCTGCATAAAGGCTCCCCTGGGGAGTTCAGATGTACCCAAAGCCTTCCTTTGGGGGCACTTTTGGATGGGCGAATGGGGCTCGTAACACATTTTCTGTGGCCCGAGCTTTCAGTCGACTGCCAGGCGTGCTAGGGATATATTTAGGCTTGCGGTGAAAGAGTGAACCCGGAGGGTCCAGTTGCATGTGGGGCTGCATAAAGGCTCCCCTGGGGAGTTCAGTTGTACCCAAAGCCTTCCTCTGGGGGCACTTCTGGATGGGCGAATTAGGCTTTTAACAGTTTTTCTGGGGCCCGAGTTTTCAGTCGACTGCCAGGCGGGCCAGGGCTATATTTAGGGTTGCTGTGAAAGAGCGAATACGGAGGGTCCAGTTGCATGTGGGGCTGCATAAAGGCTCCCCTGGGGAGTTCACTTGTACCCAAAGCCTTCCTTTGGGGGCACTTCTGGGTGGGCGAAAAGGGCTTGAAATGCTTTTTCTGTGGCCCGAGTTTTCAGTCTTCTGCCATGCTGGCTAGGGTTATATTTAGGGTTGCTGTAAAGAGTGAACACGGAGGGTCCAGTTGCATGTAGGGCTGCGTAAAGGCTCCCCTGGGGAGTTCAGATGTACCCAAAGCCTTCCTTTGGGGGCACTTCTGGATGGGCGAATGGGGCTCATAACACATTTTCTGGAGCCCGAGCTTTCAGTCGACTGCCAGGCGTGCTAGGGCTATATTTAGGCTTGCGGTGAAAGAGTGAACCCGGAGGGTCCAGTTGCATGTGGGGCTGCATAAAGGCTCCCCTGGGGTGTTCAGTTGTACGCAAAGCCTTCCTTTGGGGGCACTTTTGTATGGGTGAATGGGGCTTGAAACGCATTTTCTGGAGCCCGAGTTTTCAGTTTTCGGCCATGCTGGTTAGGGTTATATTTAGGGTTGCTGTAAAGAGCGAAAACGGAGGGTCCAGTTGCATGTAGGGCTGCGTTAAGGCTCCCCTGGGGAGTTCAGATGTACCCAAAGCCTTCCTCTGGGGGCACTTTTGGATGGGCGAATTAGGCTTTTAACAGTTTTTCTGTGGCCCGATTTTTCAGTCGTCTGCCATGCGGGCCAGGGTTATATTTAGGGTTGCTTTGAAAGAGGGAACCCGGAGGGTCCAGTTGCATGTGGGGCTGCATAAAGGCTCCCCTGGGGAGTTCACTTGTACCCAAAGCCCTTTGGGGGCACTTCTGGATGGGCGAAAGGGGCTTGAAACGCTTTTTCTGTGGCCCGAGTTTTCAGTCTTCAGCCATGCTGGTTAGGGTTATATTTAGGGTTGCTGTAAAGAGCGAACACGGAGGGTCCAGTTGCATGTAGGGCTGCGAAAAGGCTCCCCTGGGGAGTTCAGATGTACCCAAAGCCTTCCTTTGGGGGCACTTTTGGATGGGCGAATGGGGCTCGTAACACATTTTCTGTGGCCCGAGCTTTCAGTCGGCTGCCAGGCGTGCTAGGGCTATATTTAGGCTTGCGGTGAAAGAGTGAACCCGGAGGGTCCAGTTGCATGTGGGGCTGCATAAAGGCTCCCCTGGGAAGTTCAGTTGTACCCAAAGCCTTCCTTTGGGGGCACTTCTGGATGGGTGAATGGGGCTTGAAACGCATTTTCTGGAGCCCGAGTTTTCAGTCTTCTGCCATGGTGGCTAGGGGTATATTTAGGGTTGCTCGTAAACAGTGAACCCGGAGGGTCCAGTTGCATGTGGGGCTGCATAAAGGCTCCCCTGGGGAGTTCACTTGTACCCAAAGCCTTCCTTTGGGGGCACTTCTGGATGGGGGAATGGGGCTTGAAACGCATTTTCTGGAGCCCGAGTTTTCAGTCTTCTGCCATGGTGGCTAGGGGTATATTTAGGGTTGCTCGTAAACAGTGAACACGGAGGGTCCAGTTGCATGTGGGGCTGCGTTAAGGCTCCCCTGGGGAGTTCAGTTGTACCCAAAGCCTTCCTTTGGGGGCACTTCTGGATGGGTGAATGGGGCTTGAAACGCTTTTTCTGTGGACCGAGTTTTAAGTTTTCTGCCATGCTGGCTAGGGTTATATTTAGGGTTGCTTGTAAACAGCGAACACGGGGGGTCCAGTTGCGTATGGGCCTGCATAAAGGCTCCCCTGGGGAGTTCACTTGTACCCAAAGCCTTCCTTTGGGGGCACTTTTGGATGGTCGAATGGTGCTTGTAGCACGTTTTCTGTGGCCCGATTTTTCAGTCGTCTACCATGCGGGCCAGGGTTATATTTAGGGTTGCTGTGAAAGAACGAATACGGAGGGTCCAGTTGCATGTGGGGCTGCATAAAGGCTCCCCTGGGGAGTTCACTTGTACCCAAAGCCTTCCTTTGGAGGCACTTTTGGGTGGGTGAATGGGGCTCCTAACACATTTTCTGTGGCCCGAGTTTTCAGTCGACTGCCAGGCGTGCTAGGGATATATTTAGGACTGCGGTGAAAGAGTGAACCCGGAGGGTCCAGTTGCATGTGGGGCTGCATAAAGGATCCCCTGGGGAGTTCACTTGTACCCAAAGCCTTCCTTTGGGGGCACTTCTGGATGGGGGAATGGGGCTTGAAACGCTTTTTCTTTGGCCCGAGTTTTCAGTTTTCTGCCATGCTGGCTAGTGTTATATTTAGGGTTGCTTGTAAACATCGAACACGGGGGGTCCAGTTGCGCATGGGCCTGCATAAAGGCTCCCCTGGGGAGTTCACTTGTACCCAAAGCTTTCCTTTGGGGGCACTTCTGGATGGGCGAATTAGGCTTTTAATGCATTTTCTGGGGCACGAGTTTTCAGTCGACTGCCAGGCGGGCCAGGGCTATATTTAGGGTTGCTGTGAAAGAGCGAATACGGAGGGTCCAGTTGCATGTGGGTCTGCGTTAAGGCTCCCCTGGGGAGTTCAGTTGTACCCAAAGCCTTCCTTTGGAGGCACTTTTGGATGGTCCAAGGGGATTCGCAATGCGATTTCTGAGGCCCGCTTTTTCAGTCTTCTCCCATTGCGCCGAGGGCTATATTTAGGCTTGCGGTGAAAGAGTGAACCCGGAGGGTCCAGTTGCATGTGGGGCTGCATAAAGGCTCCCCTGGGGAGTTCAGTTGGACCCAAAGCCTTCCTTTGGGGGCACTTCTGGATGGGTGAATGGGGCTTGAAACGCATTTTCTGGAGCCCGAGTTTTCAGTCTTCTGCCATGGTGGCTAGGGGTATATTTAGGGTTGCTCGTAAACAGTGAACAAGGAGGGTCCAGTTGCATGTGGGGCTGCATAAAGGCTCCCCTGGGGAGTTCTCTTGTACGCAAAGCCTTCCTCTGGGGGCACTTTTGGATGGTCGAATGGGGCTTGTAGCACGTTTTCTGGGGCCCGATTTTTCAGTCGTCCGCCATGCAGGCCAGGGTTATTTTTAGGGTTGCTGTGAAAGAGCAAACACGGAGGGTCCAGTTGCATGTAGGGCTGCGTAAAGGCTCCCCTGGGGAGTTCACTTGTACCCAAAGCCTTCCTCTGGGGGCACTTCTGGATGGGTGAATGGGGCTTGAAACGCTTTTTCTGTGGCCCGAGTTTTCAGTTTTCTGCCATGCTGGCTAGTTTTATATTTAGGATTGCTTGTAAACAGCGAACACGAGGGGTCCAGTTGCGTATGGGCCTGCATAAAGGCTCCCCTGGGGAGTTCAGTTGTACCCAAAGCCTTCCTTTGGGGGCACTTTTGGATGGTGTAATGGGGCTTGTAGCACGTTTTCTGGGGCCTGAGTTTTCAGTCGTCTGCCGTGCGGGCCAGGGTTATATTTAGGGTTGCTGTGAAAGAGCGAATACGGAGGGTCCAGTTGCATGTGGGGCGGAATAAAGGCTCCCCTGGGGAGTTCACTTGTACCCAAAGCCTTCCTTTGGGGGCACTTTTGGATGGGCGAATGGGGCTCGTAACACATTTTCTGTGGCCCGAGCTTTCAGTCGACTGCCAGGCGTGCTAGGGCTATATTTAGGCTTGCGGTGAAAGAGTGAACCCGGAGGGTCCAGTTGCATGTAGGGCTGCATAAAGGCTCCCTTGGGGAGTTCAGTTGTACCCAAAGCCTTCCTTTGGGGGCACTTCTGGATGGGTGAATGGGGCTTGAAACGCATTTTCTGGAGCCCGAGTTTTCAGTCTTCTGCCATGCTGGCTAGGGTTATATTTAGGGTTGTTGTAAAGAGCGAACACGGAGGGTCCAGTTGCATGTGGGGCTGCGTAAAGGATCCCCTGGGGAGTTCAGTTGTACCCAAAGCCTTCCTCTGGGGGCACTTTTGGATGGGCGAATTAGGCTTTTAATGCATTTTCTGGGGCCCGAGTTTTCAGTCGACTGCCAGGCGGGCCAGGGTTATATTTAGGGTTGCTGTGAAAGAGCGAATACGGAGGGTCCAGTTGCATGTGGGGCTGCATAAAGGCTCCCCTGGGGAGTTCACTTGTACCCAAAGCCTTCCTTTGGGGGCACTTTTGGATGGTCCAAGGGGAATCGCAGTGCGTTTTCTGAGGCCCGCTTTTTCAGTCTTCTCCCATTGCGCCGAGGGCTATATTTAGGCTTGCGGTGAAAGAGTGAACCCGGAGGGTCCAGTTGCATGTGGGGCTGCATAAAGGCTCCCCTGGGGAGTTCACTTGTACCCAAAGCCTTCCTTTGGGGGCACTTCTGGATGGGTGAATGGGGCTTGAAACGCATTTTCTGGAGCCCGAGTTTTCAGTCTTCTGCCATGGTGGCTAGGGGTATATTTAGGGTTGCTCGTAAACAGTGAACACGGAGGGTCCAGTTGCATGTGGGGCTGCATAAAGGCTCCCCTGGGGAGTTCACTTGTACCCAAAGCCTTCCTCTGGGGGCACTTTTGGATGGGCGAATTAGGCTTTTAACGCATTTTCTGGGACCCGAGTTTTCAGTCGACTGCCAGGCGGGCCAGGGCTATATTTAGGGTTGCTGTGAAAGAGTGAACCCGGAGGGTCCAGTTGCATGTGGGGCTGCGTTAAGGCTCCCCTGGGGAGTTCACTTGTACCCAAAGCCTTCCTTTGGGGGCACTTCTGGATGGGTGAATGGGGCTTGAAACGCTTTTTCTGTGGCCCGAGTTTTCAGTTTTCTGCCATGCTGGCTAGTGTTATATTTAGGGTTGCTTGTAAACAGCGAACACGGGAGGTCCAGTTGCGTATGGGCCTGCATAAAGGCTCCCCTGGGGAGTTCACTTGTACCCAAAGCCTTCCTTTGGGGGCACTTTTGGATGGTCGAATGGTGCTTGTAGCACGTTTTCTGTGGCCCGATTTTTCAGTCGTCTACCATGCGGGCCAGGGTTATATTTAGGGTTGCTGTGAAAGAACGAATACGGAGGGTCCAGTTGCATGTGGGGCTGCATAAAGGCTCCCCTGGGGAGTTCAGATGTACCCAAAGCCTTCCTTTGGAGGCACTTTTGGGTGGGCGAATGGGGCTCCTAACACATTTTCTGTGGCCCGAGTTTTCAGTCGACTGCCAGGCGTGCTAGGGATATATTTAGGATTGCGGTGAAAGAGTGAACCCGGAGGGTCCAGTTGCATGTGGGGCTGCATAAAGGCTCCCCTGGGGAGTTCACTTGTACCCAAAGCCTTCCTTTGGGGGCACTTCTGGATGGGGGAATGGGGCTTGAAACGCTTTTTCTTTGGCCCGAGTTTTCAGTTTTCTGCCATGCTGGCTAGTGTTATATTTAGGGTTGCTTGTAAACATCGAACACGGGGGGTCCAGTTGCGCATGGGCCTGCATAAAGGCTCCCCTGGGGAGTTCACTTGTACCCAAAGCCTTCCTTTGGGGGCACTTCTGGATTGGCGAATTAGGCTTTTAATGCATTTTCTGGGGCACGAGTTTTCAGTCGACTGCCAGGCGGGCCAGGGCTATATTTAGGGTTGCTGTGAAAGAGCGAATACGGAGGGTCCAGTTGCATGTGGGGCTGCGTTAAGGCTCCCCTGGGGTGTTCAGTTGTACCCAAAGCCTTCCTTTGGAGGCACTTTTGGATGGTCCAAGGGGATTCGCAATGCGATTTCTGAGGCCCGCTTTTTCAGTCTTCTCCCATTGCGCCGAGGGCTATATTTAGGCTTGCGGTGAAAGAGTGAACCCGGAGGGTCCAGTTGCATGTGGGGCTGCATAAAGGCTCCCCTGGGGAGTTCAGTTGGACCCAAAGCCTTCCTTTGGGGGCACTTCTGGATGGGTGAATTGGGGCTTGAAACGCATTTTCTGGAGCCCGAGTTTTCAGTCTTCTGCCATGGTGGCTAGGGGTATATTTAGGGTTGCTCGTAAACAGTGAACAAGGAGGGTCCAGTTGCATGTGGGGCTGCATAAAGGCTCCCCTGGGGAGTTCTCTTGTACGCAAAGCCTTCCTCTGGGGGCACTTTTGGATGGTCGAATGGGGCTTGTAGCACGTTTTCTGGGGCCCGATTTTTCAGTCGTCCGCCATGCAGGCCAGGGTTATTTTTAGGGTTGCTGTGAAAGAGCAAACACGGAGGGTCCAGTTGCATGTAGGGCTGCGTAAAGGCTCCCCTGGGGAGTTCACTTGTACCCAAAGCCTTCCTCTGGGGGCACTTCTGGATGGGTGAATGGGGCTTGAAACGCTTTTTCTGTGGCCCGAGTTTTCAGTTTTCTGCCATGCTGGCTAGTTTTATATTTAGGATTGCTTGTAAACAGCGAACACGGGGGGTCCAGTTGCGTATGGGCCTGCATAAAGGCTCCCCTGGGGAGTTCAGTTGTACCCAAAGCCTTCCTCTGGGGGCACTTTTGGATGGTGTAATGGGGCTTGTAGCACGTTTTCTGGGGCCTGAGTTTTCAGTCGTCTGCCGTGCGGGCCGGGGTTATATTTAGGGTTGCTGTGAAAGAGCGAATACGGAGGGTCCAGTTGCATGTGGGGCGGAATAAAGGCTCCCCTGGGGAGTTCACTTGTACCCAAAGCCTTCCTTTGGGGGCACTTTTGGATGGGCGAATGGGGCTCGTAACACATTTTCTGTGGCCCGAGCTTTCAGTCGACTGCCAGGCGTGCTAGGGCTATATTTAGGCTTGCGGTGAAAGAGTGAACCCGGAGGATCCAGTTGCATGTAGGGCTGCATAAAGGCTCCCCTGGGGAGTTCACTTGTACCCAAAGCCTTCCTTTGGGGGCACTTCTGAATGGGGGAATGGGGCTTGAAACGCTTTTTCTTTGGCCCGAGTTTTCAGTTTTCTGCCATGCTGGCTAGTGTTATATTTAGGGTTGCTTGTAAACATCGAACACGGGGGGTCCAGTTGCGCATGGGCCTGCGTAAAGGCTCCCCTGGGGAGTTCACTTGTACCCAAAGCCTTCCTTTGGGGGCACTTCTGGATGGGCGAATTAGGCTTTTAATGCATTTTCTGGGGCACGAGTTTTCAGTCGACTGCCAGGCGGGCCAGGGCTATATTTAGGGTTGCTGTGAAAGAGCGAATACGGAGGGTCCAGTTGCATGTGGGTCTGCGTTAAGGCTCCCCTGGGGAGTTCAGTTGTACCCAAAGCCTTCCTTTGGAGGCACTTTTGGATGGTCCAAGGGGATTCGCAATGCGATTTCTGAGGCCCGCTTTTTCAGTCTTCTCCCATTGCGCCGAGGGCTATATTTAGGCTTGCGGTGAAAGAGTGAACCCGGAGGGTCCAGTTGCATGTGGGGCTGCATAAAGGCTCCCCTGGGGAGTTCAGTTGGACCCAAAGCCTTCCTTTGGGGGCACTTCTGGATGGGTGAATGGGGCTTGAAACGCATTTTCTGGAGCCCGAGTTTTCAGTCTTCTGCCATGGTGGCTAGGGGTATATTTAGGGTTGCTCGTAAACAGTGAACAAGGAGGGTCCAGTTGCATGTGGGGCTGCATAAAGGCTCCCCTGGGGAGTTCTCTTGTACGCAAAGCCTTCCTCTGGGGGCACTTTTGGATGGTCGAATGGGGCTTGTAGCACGTTTTCTGGGGCCCGATTTTTCAGTCGTCCGCCATGCAGGCCAGGGTTATTTTTAGGGTTGCTGTGAAAGAGCAAACACGGAGGGTCCAGTTGCATGTAGGGCTGCGTAAAGGCTCCCCTGGGGAGTTCACTTGTACCCAAAGCCTTCCTCTGGGGGCACTTCTGGATGGGTGAATGGGGCTTGAAACGCTTTTTCTGTGGCCCGAGTTTTCAGTTTTCTGCCATGCTGGCTAGTTTTATATTTAGGATTGCTTGTAAACAGCGAACACGGGGGGTCCAGTTGCGTATGGGCCTGCATAAAGGCTCCCCTGGGGAGTTCAGTTGTACCCAAAGCCTTCCTCTGGGGGCACTTTTGGATGGTGTAATGGGGCTTGTAGCACGTTTTCTGGGGCCTGAGTTTTCAGTCGTCTGCCGTGCGGGCCGGGGTTATATTTAGGGTTGCTGTGAAAGAGCGAATACGGAGGGTCCAGTTGCATGTGGGGCTGCATAAAGGCTCCCCTGGGGAGTTCACTTGTACCCAAAGCCTTCCTTTGGGGGCACTTTTGGATGGGCGAATGGGGCTCGTAACACATTTTCTGTGGCCCGAGCTTTCAGTCGACTGCCAGGCGTGCTAGGGCTATATTTAGGCTTGCGGTGAAAGAGTGAACCCGGAGGATCCAGTTGCATGTAGGGCTGCGTAAAGGATCCCCTGGGGAGTTCAGTTGTACCCAAAGCCTTCCTCTGGGGGCACTTTTGGATGGGCGAATTAGGCTTTTAATGCATTTTCTTTGGCCCGAGTTTTCAGTCGACTGCCAGGCGGGCCAGGGTTATATTTAGGGTTGCTTTGAAAGAGTGAACCCGGAGGGTCCAGTTGCATGTGGGGCTGCATAAAGGCTCCCCTGGGGAGTTCACTTGTACCCAAAGCCTTCCTTTGGGGGCACTTTTGGATGGTCCAAGGGGAATCGCAATGCGTTTTCTGAGGCCCGCTTTTTCAGTCTTCTCCCAAAGCGCCGAGGGATATATTTAGGCTTGCGGTGAAAGAGTGAACGCGGAGGGTCCAGTTGCATGTGGGGCTGCATAAAGGCTCCCCTGGGGAGTTCAGTTGTACCCAAAGCCTTCCTTTGGAGGCACTTTTGGATGGTCCAAGGGGATTCGCAATGCGATTTCTGAGGCCCGCTTTTTCAGTCTTCTCCCATTGCGCCGAGGGATATATTTAGGCTTGCGGTGAAAGAGTGAACCCGGAGGGTCCAGTTGCATGTGGGGCTGCGTTAAGGCTCCCCTGGGGAGTTCAGTTGGACCCAAAGCCTTCCTTTGGGGGCACTTCTGGATGGGTGAATGGGGCTTGAAACGCATTTTCTGGAGCCCGAGTTTTCAGTCTTCTGCCATGGTGGCTAGGGGTATATTTAGGGTTGCTCGTAAACAGTGAACAAGGAGGGTCCAGTTGCATGTGGGGCTGCATAAAGGCTCCCCTGGGGAGTTCTCTTGTACGCAAAGCCTTCCTCTGGGGGCACTTTTGGATGGTCGAATGGGGCTTGTAGCACGTTTTCTGGGGCCCGATTTTTCAGTCGTCCGCCATGCAGGCCAGGGTTATTTTTAGGGTTGCTGTGAAAGAGCAAACACGGAGGGTCCAGTTGCATGTGGGGCTGCGTAAAGGCTCCCCTGGGGAGTTCACTTGTACCCAAAGCCTTCCTCTGGGGGCACTTCTGGATGGGTGAATGGGGCTTGAAACGCTTTTTCTGTGGCCCGAGTTTTCAGTTTTCTGCCATGCTGGCTAGTTTTATATTTAGGATTGCTTGTAAACAGCGAACACGGGGGGTCCAGTTGCGTATGGGCCTGCATAAAGGCTCCCCTGGGGAGTTCAGTTGTACCCAAAGCCTTCCTCTGGGGGCACTTTTGGATGGTGTAATGGGGCTTGTAGCACGTTTTCTGGGGCCTGAGTTTTCAGTCGTCTGCCGTGCGGGCCAGGGTTATATTTAGGGTTGCTGTGAAAGAGCGAATACGGAGGGTCCAGTTGCATGTGGGGCGGAATAAAGGCTCCCCTGGGGAGTTCACTTGTACCCAAAGCCTTCCTTTGGGGGCACTTTTGGATGGGCGAATGGGGCTCGTAACACATTTTCTGTGGCCCGAGCTTTCAGTCGACTGCCAGGCGTGCTAGGGCTATATTTAGGCTTGCGGTGAAAGAGTGAACGCGGAGGGTCCAGTTGCATGTGGGGCTGCATAAAGGCTCCCCTGGGGAGTTCAGTTGTACCCAAAGCCTTCCTTTGGAGGCACTTTTGGATGGTCCAAGGGGATTCGCAATGCGATTTCTGAGGCCCGCTTTTTCAGTCTTCTCCCATTGCGCCGAGGGCTATATTTAGGCTTGCGGTGAAAGAGTGAACCCGGAGGGTCCAGTTGCATGTGGGGCTGCATAAAGGCTCCCCTGGGGAGTTCAGTTGGACCCAAAGCCTTCCTTTGGGGGCACTTCTGGATGGGTGAATGGGGCTTGAAACGCATTTTCTGGAGCCCGAGTTTTCAGTCTTCTGCCATGGTGGCTAGGGGTATATTTAGGGTTGCTCGTAAACAGTGAACAAGGAGGGTCCAGTTGCATGTGGGGCTGCATAAAGGCTCCCCTGGGGAGTTCTCTTGTACGCAAAGCCTTCCTCTGGGGGCACTTTTGGATGGTCGAATGGGGCTTGTAGCACGTTTTCTGGGGCCCGATTTTTCAGTCGTCCGCCATGCAGGCCAGGGTTATTTTTAGGGTTGCTGTGAAAGAGCAAACACGGAGGGTCCAGTTGCATGTAGGGCTGCGTAAAGGCTCCCCTGGGGAGTTCACTTGTACCCAAAGCCTTCCTCTGGGGGCACTTCTGGATGGGTGAATGGGGCTTGAAACGCTTTTTCTGTGGCCCGAGTTTTCAGTTTTCTGCCATGCTGGCTAGTTTTATATTTAGGATTGCTTGTAAACAGCGAACACGGGGGGTCCAGCTGCGTGTGGGCCTGCATAAAGGCTCCCCTGGGGAGTTCAGTTGTACCCAAAGCCTTCCTCTGGGGGCACTTTTGGATGGTGTAATGGGGCTTGTAGCACGTTTTCTGGGGCCTGAGTTTTCAGTCGTCTGCCGTGCGGGCCGGGGTTATATTTAGGGTTGCTGTGAAAGAGCGAATACGGAGGGTCCAGTTGCATGTGGGGCGGAATAAAGGCTCCCCTGGGGAGTTCACTTGTACCCAAAGCCTTCCTTTGGGGGCACTTTTGGATGGGCGAATGGGGCTCGTAACACATTTTCTGTGGCCCGAGCTTTCAGTCGACTGCCAGGCGTGCTAGGGCTATATTTAGGCTTGCGGTGAAAGAGTGAACCCGGAGGATCCAGTTGCATGTAGGGCTGCATAAAGGCTCCCCTGGGGAGTTCAGTTGTACCCAAAGCCTTCCTTTGGGGGCACTTTTGGATGGGCGAATTAGGCTTTTAATGCATTTTCTGGGGCCCGAGTTTTCAGTCGACTGCCAGGCGGGCCAGGGTTATATTTAGGGTTGCTGTGAAAGAGCGAATACGGAGGGTCCAGTTGCATGTGGGGCTGCATAAAGGCTCCCCTGGGGAGTTCACTTGTACCCAAAGCCTTCCTTTGGGGGCACTTTTGGATGGTCCAAGGGGAATCGCAATGCGTTTTCTGAGGCCCGCTTTTTCAGTCTTCTCCCAAAGCGCCGAGGGATATATTTAGGCTTGCGGTGAAAGAGTGAACGCGGAGGGTCCAGTTGCATGTGGGGCTGCATAAAGGCTCCCCTGGGGAGTTCAGTTGTACCCAAAGCCTTCCTTTGGAGGCACTTTTGGATGGTCCAAGGGGATTCGCAATGCGATTTCTGAGGCCCGCTTTTTCAGTCTTCTCCCATTGCGCCGAGGGATATATTTAGGCTTGCGGTGAAAGAGTGAACCCGGAGGGTCCAGTTGCATGTGGGGCTGCATAAAGGCTCCCCTGGGGAGTTCAGTTGGACCCAAAGCCTTCCTTTGGGGGCACTTCTGGATGGGTGAATGGGGCTTGAAACGCATTTTCTGGAGCCCGAGTTTTCAGTCTTCTGCCATGGTGGCTAGGGGTATATTTAGGGTTGCTCGTAAACAGTGAACAAGGAGGGTCCAGTTGCATGTGGGGCTGCATAAAGGCTCCCCTGGGGAGTTCTCTTGTACGCAAAGCCTTCCTCTGGGGGCACTTTTGGATGGTCGAATGGGGCTTGTAGCACGTTTTCTGGGGCCCGATTTTTCAGTCGTCCGCCATGCAGGCCAGGGTTATTTTTAGGGTTGCTGTGAAAGAGCAAACACGGAGGGTCCAGTTGCATGTAGGGCTGCGTAAATGCTCCCCTGGGGAGTTCACTTGTACCCAAAGCCTTCCTCTGGGGGCACTTCTGGATGGGTGAATGGGGCTTGAAACGCTTTTTCTGTGGCCCGAGTTTTCAGTTTTCTGCCATGCTGGCTAGTTTTATATTTAGGATTGCTTGTAAACAGCGAACACGGGGGGTCCAGTTGCGTATGGGCCTGCATAAAGGCTCCCCTGGGGAGTTCAGTTGTACCCAAAGCCTTCCTCTGGGGGCACTTTTGGATGGTGTAATGGGGCTTGTAGCACGTTTTCTGGGGCCTGAGTTTTCAGTCGTCTGCCGTGCGGGCCAGGGTTATATTTAGGGTTGCTGTGAAAGAGCGAATACGGAGGGTCCAGTTGCATGTGGGGCGGAATAAAGGCTCCCCTGGGGAGTTCACTTGTACCCAAAGCCTTCCTTTGGGGGCACTTTTGGATGGGCGAATGGGGCTCGTAACACATTTTCTGTGGCCCGAGCTTTCAGTCGACTGCCAGGCGTGCTAGGGCTATATTTAGGCTTGCGGTGAAAGAGTGAACCCGGAGGGTCCAGTTGCATGTAGGGCTGCATAAAGGCTCCCCTGGGGAGTTCAGTTGTACCCAAAGCCTTCCTTTGGGGGCACTTCTGGATGGGTGAATGGGGCTTGAAACGCATTTTCTGGAGCCCGAGTTTTCAGTCTTCTGCCATGCTGGCTAGGGTTATATTTAGGGTTGCTTGTAAACATCGAACACGGGGGGTCCAGTTGCGCATGGGCCTGCGTAAAGGCTCCCCTGGGGAGTTCAGTTGTACCCAAAGCCTTCCTTTGGGGGCACTTCTGGATGGGCGAATTAGGCTTTTAATGCATTTTCTGGGGCACGAGTTTTCAGTCGACTGCCAGGCGGGCCAGGGTTATATTTAGGGTTGCTGTGAAAGAGCGAATACGGAGGGTCCAGTTGCATGTGGGGCTGCATAAAGGCTCCCCTGGGGAGTTCACTTGTACCCAAAGCCTTCCTTTGGGGGCACTTTTGGATGGTCCAAGGGGAATCGCAATGCGTTTTCTGAGGCCCGCTTTTTCAGTCTTCTCCCAAAGCGCCGAGGGATATATTTAGGCTTGCGGTGAAAGAGTGAACGCGGAGGGTCCAGTTGCATGTGGGGCTGCATAAAGGCTCCCCTGGGGAGTTCAGTTGTACCCAAAGCCTTCCTTTGGAGGCACTTTTGGATGGTCCAAGGGGATTCGCAATGCGATTTCTGAGGCCCGCTTTTTCAGTCTTCTGCCATTGCGCCGAGGGATATATTTAGGCTTGCGGTGAAAGAGTGAACCCGGAGGGTCCAGTTGCATGTGGGGCTGCATAAAGGCTCCCCTGGGGAGTTCAGTTGGACCCAAAGCCTTCCTTTGGGGGCACTTCTGGATGGGTGAATGGGGCTTGAAACGCATTTTCTGGAGCCCGAGTTTTCAGTCTTCTGCCATGGTGGCTAGGGGTATATTTAGGGTTGCTCGTAAACAGTGAACAAGGAGGGTCCAGTTGCATGTGGGGCTGCATAAAGGCTCCCCTGGGGAGTTCTCTTGTATGCAAAGCCTTCCTCTGGGGGCACTTTTGGATGGTCGAATGGGGCTTGTAGCACGTTTTCTGGGGCCCGATTTTTCAGTCGTCCGCCATGCAGGCCAGGGTTATTTTTAGGGTTGCTGTGAAAGAGCAAACACGGAGGGTCCAGTTGCATGTAGGGCTGCGTAAAGGCTCCCCTGGGGAGTTCACTTGTACCCAAAGCCTTCCTCTGGGGGCACTTCTGGATGGGTGAATGGGGCTTGAAACGCTTTTTCTGTGGCCCGAGTTTTCAGTTTTCTGCCATGCTGGCTAGTTTTATATTTAGGATTGCTTGTAAACAGCGAACACGGGGGGTCCAGTTGCGTATGGGCCTGCATAAAGGCTCCCCTGGGGAGTTCAGTTGTACCCAAAGCCTTCCTCTGGGGGCACTTTTGGATGGTGTAATGGGGCTTGTAGCACGTTTTCTGGGGCCTGAGTTTTCAGTCGTCTGCCGTGCGGGCCGGGGTTATATTTAGGGTTGCTGTGAAAGAGCGAATACGGAGGGTCCAGTTGCATGTGGGGCGGAATAAAGGCTCCCCTGGGGAGTTCACTTGTACCCAAAGCCTTCCTCTGGGGGCACTTTTGGATGGGCGAATTAGGCTTTTAATGCATTTTCTGGGGCCCGAGTTTTCAGTCGACTGCCAGGCGGGCCAGGGCTATATTTAGGGTTGCTGTGAAAGAGCGAATACGGAGGGTCCATTTGCATGTGGGGTTGCATAAAGGCTCCCCTGGGGAGTTCAGTTGTACCCAAAGCCTTCCTTTGGGGGCACTTTTGGATGGGCGAATGGGGCTCGTAACACTTTTTCTGTGGCCCGAGCTTTCAGTCGACTGCCAGGCGTGCTAGGGCTCTATTTAGGCTTGCGGTGAAAGAGTGAACCCGGAGGGTCCAGTTGCATGTGGGGCTGCGTTAAGGCTCCCCTGGGGAGTTCACTTGTACCCAAAGCCTTCCTTTGGGGGCACTTTTGGATGGTCCAAGGGGAATCGCAATGCGTTTTCTGAGGCCCGCTTTTTCAGTCTTCTCCCATTGCGCCGAGGGCTATATTTAGGCTTGCGGTGAAAGAGTGAACCCGGAGGGTCCAGTTGCATGTGGGGCTGCATAAAGGCTCCCCTGGGGAGTTCACTTGTACCCAAAGCCTTCCTTTGGGGGCACTTCTGGATGGGTGAATGGGGCTTGAAACGCATTTTCTGGAGCCTGAGTTTTCAGTCTTCTGCCATGGTGGCTAGGGGTATATTTAGGGTTGCTCGTAAACAGTGAACAAGGAGGGTCCAGTTGCATGTGGGGCTGCATAAAGGCTCCCCTGGGGAGTTCAGTTGTACCCAAAGCCTTCCTTTGGGGGCACTTCTGGATGGGCGAAAGGGGCTTGAAACGCTTTTTCTGGGGCCCGAGTTTTCAGTCGACTGCCAGGCGGGCCAGGGCTATGTTTAGGGTTGCTGTGAAAGAGTGAACCCGGAGGGTCCAGTTGCATGTGGGGCTGCATAAAGGCTCCCCTGGGGAGTTCAGTTGTACCCAAAGCCTTCCTCTGGGGGCACTTTTGGATGGGCGAATTAGGCTTTTAATGCATTTTCTGGGGCCCGAGTTTTCAGTCGACTGCCAGGCGGGCCAGGGCTATATTTAGGGTTGCTGTGAAAGAGTGAATAGGGAGGCTCCAGTTGCATGTGGGGCTGCGTTAAGGCTCCCCTGGGGAGTCCAGTTGTACCCAAAGCCTTCCTTTGGGGGCACTTTTGGATGGTCCAAGGGGAATCGCAATGCGTTTTCTGAGGCCCGCTTTTTCAGTCTTCTCCCATTGCGCCGAGGGCTATATTTAGGCTTGCGGTGAAAGAGTGAACCCGGAGGGTCCAGTTGCATGTGGGGCTGCATAAAAGCTCCCCTGGGGAGTTCTGTTGTACCCAAAGCCTTCCTTTGGGGGCACTTCTGGATGGGTGAATGGGGCTTGAAACGCATTTTCTGGAGCCCGAGTTTTCAGTCTTCTGCCATGGTGGCTAGGGGTATATTTAGGGTTGCTCGTAAACAGTGAACAAGGAGGGTCCAGTTGCATGTGGGGCTGCGTAAAGGCTCCCCTGGGGAGTTCAGATGTTCCCAAAGCCTTCCTTTGGGGGCACTTCTGGATGGGCGAATGGGGCTCGTAACACATTTTCTGTGGCCCGAGCTTTCAGTCGACTGCCAGGCGTGCTAGGGCTATATTTAGGCTTGCTGTGAAAGAGCGAATACGGAGGGTCCAGTTGCATGTGGGGATGCGTTAAGGCTCCCCTGGGGAGTTCAGTTGTACCCAAAGCCTTCCTCTGGGGGCACTTTTGGATGGGCGAATTAGGCTTTTAACGCATTTTCTGGGGCCCGAGTTTTCAGTCGACTGCCAGGCGGGCCAGGGCTATATTTAGGGTTGCTGTGAAAGAGTGAACCCGGAGGGTCCAGTTGCATGTGGGGCTGCATAAAGGCTCCCCTGGGGAGTTCTCTTGTACCCAAAGCCTTCCTTTGGAGGCACTTCTGGATGGGTGAATGGGGCTTGAAACGCATTTTCTGTGGCCCGAGTTTTCAGTTTTCTGCCATGCTGGCTAGTGTTATATTTAGGGTTGCTCGTAAACAGTGAACAAGGAGGGTCCAGTTGCATGTGGGGCTGCATAAAGGCTCCCCTGGGGAGTTCACTTGTACCCAAAGCCTTCCTTTGGGGGCACTTTTGGATGGGCGAATTAGGATTTTAATGCATTTTCTGGGGCCCGAGTTTTCAGTCGACTGCCAGGCGGGCCACGGCTATATATAGGGTTGCTTTGAAAGAGCGAATACGGAGGGTCCAGTTGCATGTGGGGCTGCGTTAAGGCTCCCCTGGGGAGTCCAGTTGTACCCAAAGCCTTCCTTTGGGGGCACTTTGGGATGGTCCAAGGGGAATCGCAATGCGTTTTCTGAGGCCCGCTTTTTCAGTCTTCTCCCATTGCGCCGAGGGCTATATTTAGGGTTGCTGTAAATGAGTGAATACGGAGGGTGCAGTTGCATGTGGGGCTGCATAAAGGCTCCCCTGGGGAGTTCACTTGTACCCAAAGCCTTCCTTTGGGGGCACTTCTGGATGGGTGAATGGGGCTTGAAACGCATTTTCTGGAGCCCGAGTTTTCAGTCTTCTGCCATGGTGGCTAGGGGTATATTTAGGGTAGCTCGTAAAAACTGAACAAGGAGGGTCCAGTTGCATGTGGGGCTGCATAAAGGCTCCCCTGGGGAGTTCACTTGTACCCAAAGCCTTCCTTTGGGGGCACTTTTGGATGGGCGAATTAGGCTTTTAACAGTTTTTCTGTGGCCCGAGGTTTCAGTCTTCTGCCATGCTGGCTAGGGGTATATTTAGGGTTGCTGTAAAGAGCGAACCCGGAGGGTCCAGTTGCATGTGGGGCTGCGTAAAGGCTCCCCTGGGGAGTTCAGATGTACCCAAAGCCTTCCTTCGTGGGCACTTTTGGATGATCGAATGGGGCTCGTAACACATTTTCTGTGGCCCAAGCTTTCAGTCGACTGCCAGGAGTGCTAGGGCTATATTTAGGCTTGCGGTGAAAGAGTGAACCCGGAGAGTCCAGTTGCATGTGGGGCTGCATAAAGGCTCCCCTGGGGAGTTCACTTGTACCCAAAGCCTTCCTTTGGGGACACTTCTGGATGGGTGAATGGGGCTTGAAACGCATTTTCTGGAGCCCGAATTTTCAGTCTTCTGCCATGGTGGCTAGGGGTATATTTAGGGTTGCTCGTAAACCGTGAACAAGGAGGGTCCAGTTGCATGTGGGGCTGCGTAAAGGCTCCCCTGGGGAGTTCAGTTGTACCCAAAGCCTTCCTCTGGGGGCACTTTTGGATGGGCGAATTAGGCTTTTAACTGTTTATCTGGGGCCCGAGTTTTCAGTCGACTGCCAGGCGGGCCAGGGCTATATTTAGGGTTGCTGTGAAAGAGCGAATACGGAGGGTCCAGTTGCATGTGGGGCTGCGTAAAGGCTCCCCTGGGGAGTTCAGTTGTACCCAAAGCCTTCCTCTGGGGGCACTTTTGGATGGGCGAATTAGGCTTTTAACGCATTTTCTGGGGCCCGAGTTTTCAGTCGACTGCCAGGCGGGCCAGGGCTATATTTAGGGTTGCTGTGAAAGAGCGAATACGGAGGGTCCAGTTGCATGTGGGGCTGCGTTAAGGCTCCCCTGGGGAGTCCAGTTGTACCCAAAGCCTTCCTTTGGGGGCACTTTTGGATGGTCCAAGGGGAATCGCAATGCGTTTTCTGAGGCCCGCTTTTTCAGTCTTCTCCCATTGCGCCGAGGGCTATATTTAGGGTTGCTGTGAAAGAGTGAACCCGGAGGGTCCAGTTGCATGTGGGGCTGCATAAAGGCTCCCCTGGGGAGTTCACTTGTACCCAAAGCCTTCCTTTGGGGGCACTTCTGGATGGGTGAATGGGGCTTGAAACGCATTTTCTGGAGCCCGAATTTTCAGTCTTCTGCCATGGTGGCTAGGGGTATATTTAGGGTTGCTCGTAAACGGTGAACAAGGAGGGTCCAGTTGCATGTGGGGCTGCGTAAAGGCTCCCCTGGGGAGTTCAGTTGTACCCAAAGCCTTCCTTTGGGGGCACTTTTGGATGGTCCAAGAGGAATCGCAATGCGTTTTCTGAGGCTCGAGCTTTCAGTCTTCTCCCATTGCGCCGAGGGCTATATTTAGGCTTGCGGTGAAAGAGTGAACCCGGAGGGTCCAGTTGCATGTGGGGCTGCATAAAGGCTCCCCTGGGGAGTTCACTTGTACCCAAAGCCTTCCTTTGGGGGCACTTCTGGATGGGTGAATGGGGCTTGAAACGCATTTTCTGGGGACCGAATTTTCAGTCTTCTGCCATGGTGGCTAGGGTATATTTAGGGTTGCTCGTAAACAGTGAACAAGGAGGGTCCAGTTGCATGTGGGGCTGCGTAAAGGCTCCCCTGGGGAGTTCAGATGTACCCAAAGCTTTCCTTTGGGGGCACTTTTGGATGGGCGAATGGGGCTCGTAACACATTTTCTGTGGCCCGAGCTTTCAGTTGACTGCCAGGCGTGCTAGGGATATATTTAGGCTTGCGGTGAAAGAGTGAACCCGGAGGGTCCAGTTGCATGTGGGGCTGCATAAAGGCTCCCCTGGGGAGTTCAGTTGTACCCAAAGCCTTCCTTTGGGGGCACTTCTGGATGGGTGAATGGGGCTTGAAACGCATTTTCTGGAGCCCAAGTTTTCAGTCTTCTGCCATGGTGGCTAGGGGTATATTTAGGGTTGCTCGTAAACAGTGAACAAGGAGGGTCCAGTTGCATGTGGGGCTGCGTAAAGGCTCCCCTGGGGAGTTCAGTTGTACCCAAAGCCTTCCTCTGGGGGCACTTTTGGATGGGCGAATTAGGCTTTTAACTGTTTATCTGGGGCCCGAGTTTTCAGTCGACTGCCAGGCGGGCCAGGGCTATATTTAGGGTTGCTGTGAAAGAGCGAATACGGAGGGTCCAGTTGCATGTGGGGCTGCGTAAAGGCTCCCCTGGGGAGTTCAGTTGTACCCAAAGCCTTCCTTTGGGGGCACTTTTGGATGGGCGAATTAGGCTTTTAACAGTTTTTCTGGGGCCCGAGTTTTCAGTCGACTGCCAGGCGGGCCAGGGCTATATTTAGGGTTGCTGTGAAAGAGCGAATACGGAGGGTCCAGTTGCATGTGGGGCTGCGTTAAGGCTCCCCTGGGGAGTCCAGTTGTACCCAAAGCCTTCCTTTGGGGGCACTTTGGGATGGTCCAAGCGGAATCGCAATGCGTTTTCTGAGGCCCGCTTTTTCAGTCTTCTCCCATTGCGCCGAGGGCTATATTTAGGGTTGCTGTAAATGAGCGAATACGGAGGGTGCAGTTGCATGTGGGGCTGCATAAAGGCTCCCCTGGGGAGTTCACTTGTACCCAAAGCCTTCCTTTGGGGGCACTTCTGGATGGGTGAATGGGGCTTGAAACGCATTTTCTGGAGCCCGAGTTTTCAGTCTTCTGCCATGGTGGCTAGGGGTATATTTAGGGTAGCTCGTAAAAACTGAACAAGGAGGGTCCAGTTGCATGTGGGGCTGCATAAAGGCTCCCCTGGGGAGTTCACTTGTACCCAAAGCCTTCCTTTGGGGGCACTTTTGGATGGGCGAATTAGGCTTTTAACAGTTTTTCTGTGGCCCGAGGTTTCAGTCTTCTGCCATGCTGGCTAGGGGTATATTTAGGGTTGCTGTAAAGAGCGAACCCGGAGGGTCCAGTTGCATGTGGGGCTGCGTAAAGGCTCCCCTGGGGAGTTCAGATGTACCCAAAGCCTTCCTTCGTGGGCACTTTTGGATGATCGAATGGGGCTCGTAACACATTTTCTGTGGCCCAAGCTTTCAGTCGACTGCCAGGAGTGCTAGGGCTATATTTAGGCTTGCGGTGAAAGAGTGAACCCGGAGAGTCCAGTTGCATGTGGGGCTGCATAAAGGCTCCCCTGGGGAGTTCACTTGTACCCAAAGCCTTCCTTTGGGGACACTTCTGGATGGGTGAATGGGGCTTGAAACGCATTTTCTGGAGCCCGAATTTTCAGTCTTCTGCCATGGTGGCTAGGGGTATATTTAGGGTTGCTCGTAAACCGTGAACAAGGAGGGTCCAGTTGCATGTGGGGCTGCGTAAAGGCTCCCCTGGGGAGTTCAGTTGTACCCAAAGCCTTCCTCTGGGGGCACTTTTGGATGGGCGAATTAGGCTTTTAACTGTTTATCTGGGGCCCGAGTTTTCAGTCGACTGCCAGGCGGGCCAGGGCTATATTTAGGGTTGCTGTGAAAGAGCGAATACGGAGGGTCCAGTTGCATGTGGGGCTGCGTAAAGGCTCCCCTGGGGAGTTCAGTTGTACCCAAAGCCTTCCTCTGGGGGCACTTTTGGATGGGCGAATTAGGCTTTTAACAGTTTTTCTGGGGCCCGAGTTTTCAGTCGACTGCCAGGCGGGCCAGGGCTATATTTAGGGTTGCTGTGAAAGAGCGAATACGGAGGGTCCAGTTGTATGTGGGGCTGCGTTAAGGCTCCCCTGGGGAGTCCAGTTGTACCCAAAGCCTTCCTTTGGGGGCACTTTTGGATGGTCCAAGGGGAATCGCAATGCGTTTTCTGAGGCCCGCTTTTTCAGTCTTCTCCCATTGCGCCGAGGGCTATATTTAGGGTTGCTGTGAAAGAGTGAACCCGGAGGGTCCAGTTGCATGTGGGGCTGCATAAAGGCTCCCCTGGGGAGTTCAGTTGTACCCAAAGCCTTCCTTTGGGGGCACTTCTGGATGGGTGAATGTGGCTTGAAACGCATTTTCTGGAGCCCGAATTTTCAGTCTTCTGCCATGGTGGCTAGGGGTATATTTAGGGTTGCTCGTAAACGGTGAACAAGGAGGGTCCAGTTGCATGTGGGGCTGCGTAAAGGCTCCCCTGGGGAGTTCAGTTGTACCCAAAGCCTTCCTTTGGGGGCACTTTTGGATGGTCCAAGAGGAATCGCAATGCGTTTTCTGAGGCTCGAGCTTTCAGTCTTCTCCCATTGCGCCGAGGGCTATATTTAGGCTTGCGGTGAAAGAGTGAACCCGGAGGGTCCAGTTGCATGTGGGGCTGCATAAAGGCTCCCCTGGGGAGTTCACTTGTACCCAAAGCCTTCCTTTGGGGGCACTTCTGGATGGGTGAATGGGGCTTGAAACGCATTTTCTGGAGCCCGAGTTTTCAGTCTTCTGCCACGGTGGCTAGGGGTATATTTAGGGTTGCTCGTAAACAGTGAACAAGGAGGGTTCAGTTGCATGTGGGGCTGCATAAAGGCTCCCCTGGGGAGTTCACTTGTACCCAAAGCCTTCCTTTGGGGGCACTTCTGGATGGGCGAAAGGGGCTTGAAACGCTTTTTCTGTGGCCCGAGTTTTCAGTCTTCTGCCATGCTGGCTAGGGGTATATTTAGGGTTGCTGTAAAGAGCAAACATGGAGGGTCCAGTTGCATGTGGGGCTGTGTAAAGGCTCCCCTGGGGAGTTCAGATGTACCCAAAGCCTTCCTTTGGGGGCACTTTGGGATGGGCGAATGGGGCTCGTAACACATTTTCTGTGGCCCGAGCTTTCAGTCGACTGCCAGGCGTGCTAGGGCTATATTTAGGGTTGCTGTGAAAGAGTGAACCCGGAGGGTCCAGTTGCATGTGGGGCTGCATAAAGGCTCCCCTGGGGAGTTCACTTGTACCCAAAGCCTTCCTTTGGGGGCACTTCTGGATGGGTGAATGGGGCTTGAAACGCATTTTCTGGGGACCGAATTTTCAGTCTTCTGCCATGGTGGCTAGGGTATATTTAGGGTTGCTCGTAAACAGTGAACAAGGAGGGTCCAGTTGCATGTGGGGCTGCGTAAAGGCTCCCCTGGGGAGTTCAGATGTACCCAAAGCTTTCCTTTGGGGGCACTTTTGGATGGGCGAATGGGGCTCGTAACACATTTTCTGTGGCCCGAGCTTTCAGTTGACTGCCAGGCGTGCTAGGGATATATTTAGGCTTGCGGTGAAAGAGTGAACCCGGAGGGTCCAGTTGCATGTGGGGCTGCATAAAGGCTCCCCTGGGGAGTTCAGTTGGACCCAAAGCCTTCCTTTGGGGGCACTTCTGGATGGGTGAATGGGGCTTGAAACGCATTTTCTGGAGCCCGAGTTTTCAGTCTTCTGCCATGGTGGCTAGGGGTATATTTAGGGTTGCTCGTAAACAGTGAACAAGGAGGGTCCAGTTGCATGTGGGGCTGCGTAAAGGCTCCCCTGGGGAGTTCAGTTGTACCCAAAGCCTTCCTCTGGGGGCACTTTTGGATGGGCGAATTAGGCTTTTAACTGTTTATCTGGGGCCCGAGTTTTCAGTCGACTGCCAGGCGGGCCAGGGCTATATTTAGGGTTGCTGTGAAAGAGCGAATACGGAGGGTCCAGTTGCATGTGGGGCTGCGTAAAGGCTCCCCTGGGGAGTTCAGTTGTACCCAAAGCCTTCCTTTGGGGGCACTTTTGGATGGGCGAATTAGGCTTTTAACAGTTTTTCTGGGGCCCGAGTTTTCAGTCGACTGCCAGGCGGGCCAGGGCTATATTTAGGGTTGCTGTGAAAGAGCGAATACGGAGGGTCCAGTTGCATGTGGGGCTGCGTTAAGGCTCCCCTGGGGAGTTCAGTTGTACCCAAAGCCTTCCTTTGGGGGCACTTTTGGATGGGCGAATTAGGCTTTTAACAGTTTTTCTGGGGCCCGAGTTTTCAGTCGACTGCCAGGCGGGCCAGGGCTATATTTAGGGTTGCTGTGAAAGAGCGAATACGGAGGGTCCAGTTGCATGTGGGGCTGCGTTAAGGCTCCCCTGGGGAGTCCAGTTGTACCCAAAGCCTTCCTTTGGGGGCACTTTTGGATGGTCCAAGGGGAATCGCAATGCGTTTTCTGAGGCCCGCTTTTTCAGTCTTCTCCCATTGCGCCGAGGGCTATATTTAGGCTTGCGGTGAAAGAGTGAACCCGGAGGGTCCAGTTGCATGTGGGGCTGCATAAAGGCTCCCCTGGGGAGTTCACTTGTACCCAAAGCCTTCCTTTGGGGGCACTTCTGGATGGGTGAATGTGGCTTGAAACGCATTTTCTGGAGCCCGAATTTTCAGTCTTCTGCCATGGTGGCTAGGGGTATATTTAGGGTTGCTCGTAAACGGTGAACAAGGAGGGTCCAGTTGCATGTGGGGCTGCGTAAAGGCTCCCCTGGGGAGTTCAGTTGTACGCAAAGCCTTCCTTTGGGGGCACTTTTGGATGGTCCAAGAGGAATCGCAATGCGTTTTCTGAGGCTCGAGCTTTCAGTCTTCTCCCATTGCGCCGAGGGCTATATTTAGGCTTGCGGTGAAAGAGTGAACCCGGAGGGTCCAGTTGCATGTGGGGCTGTAAAAGGCTCCCCTGGGGAGTTCACTTGTACCCAAAGCCTTCCTTTGGGGGCACTTCTGGATGGGTGAATGGGGCTTGAAACGCATTTTCTGGAGCCCGAGTTTTCAGTCTTCTGCCATGGTGGCTAGGGGTATATTTAGGGTTGCTCGTAAACAGTGAACAAGGAGGGTTCAGTTGCATGTGGGGCTGCATAAAGGCTCCCCTGGGGAGTTCACTTGTACCCAAAGCCTTCCTTTGGGGGCACTTCTGGATGGGCGAAAGGGGCTTGAAACGCTTTTTCTGGGGCCCGAGTTTTCAGTCTTCTGCCATGCTGGCTAGGGGTATATTTAGGGTTGCTGTAAAGAGCAAACACGGAGGGTCCAGTTGCATGTGGGGCTGTGTAAAGACTCCCCTGGGGAGTTCAGATGTACCCAAAGCCTTCCTTTGGGGGCACTTTGGGATGGGCGAATGGGGCTCGTAACACATTTTCTGTGGCCCGAGCTTTCAGTCGACTGCCAGGCGTGCTAGGGCTATATTTAGGGTTGCTGTGAAAGAGTGAACCCGGAGGGTCCAGTTGCATGTGGGGCTGCATAAAGGCTCCCCTGGGGAGTTCAGTTGTACCCAAAGCCTTCCTTTGGGGGCACTTCTGGATGGGTGAATGGGGCTTGAAACGCATTTTCTGGAGCCCGAATTTTCAGTCTTCTGCCATGGTGGCTAGGGTATATTTAGGGTTGCTCGTAAACCGTGAACAAGGAGGGTCCAGTTGCATGTGGGGCTGCGTAAAGGCTCCCCTGGGGAGTTCAGATGTACCCAAAGCCTTCCTTTGGGGGCACTTTTGGATGGTCCAAGAGGAATCGCAATGCATTTTCTGAGGCCCGCTTTTTCTTTCTTCTCCCATTGCGCCGAGGGCTATATTTAGGCTTGCGGTGAAAGAGTGAACCCGGAGGGTCCAGTTGCATGTGGGGCTGCATAAAGGCTCCCCTGGGGAGTTCAGTTGTACCCAAAGCCTTCCTTTGGGGGCACTTCTGGATGGGTGAATGGGGCTTGAAACGCATTTTCTGGAGCCCGAGTTTTCAGTCTTCTGCCATGGTGGCTAGGGGTATATTTAGGGTTGCTCGTAAACAGTGAACAAGGAGGGTCCAGTTGCATGTGGGGCTGCATAAAGGCTCCCCTGGGGAGTTCACTTGTACCCAAAGCCTTCCTTTGGGGGCACTTTTGGATGGGCGAATTAGGCTTTTAACAGTTTTTCTGGGGCCCAAGTTTTCAGGCGACTGACAGGCGGGCCAGGGCTATATTTAGGGTTGCTGTGAAAGAGCAAATACGGAAGGTCCAGTTGCATGTGTGGCTGCATAAATGCTCCCCTGGGGAGTTCAGTTGTACCCAAAGCCTTCCTCTGGGGGCACTTTTGGATGGGCGAATTAGGCTTTTAACGCATTTTCTGGGGCCCGAGTTTTCAG
The DNA here is from genome assembly GCF_963932015.1 of Anas acuta. Lineage (NCBI taxonomy): Eukaryota > Metazoa > Chordata > Aves > Anseriformes > Anatidae > Anas > Anas acuta. The sequence continues at coordinate 456,488 of NC_088996.1, forward strand.
TCGACTGCCAGGCGGGCCAGGGCTATATTTAGGGTTGCTGTGAAAGAGTGAACCCGGAGGGTCCAGTTGCATGTGGGGCTGCATAAAGGCTCCCCTGGGGAGTTCACTTGTACCCAAAGCCTTCCTCTGGGGGCACTTCTGGATGGGTGAATGGGGCTTGAAACGCTTTTTCTGTGGTCCGAGTTTTCAGTTTTCTGCCTTGCGGGCCAGGGTTATATTTAGGGTTGCTGTGAAAGAGCGAATGCGGAGGGTCCAGTTGCATGTGGGGCTGCATAAAGGCTCCCCTGGGGAGTTCAGTTGTACCCAAAGCCTTCCTTTGGGGGCACTTCTGGATGGGCGAAAGGGGCTTGAAACGCTTTTTCTGGAGCCCGAGTTTTCAGTCTTCTGCCATGCTGGCTAGTGTTATATTTAGGGATGCTGTAAAGAGCGAACACGGAGGGTCCAGTTGCATGTGGGGCTGCATAAAGGCTCCCCTGGGGAGTTCACTTGTACCCAAAGCCTTCCTTTGGGGGCACTTCTGGATGGGTGAATGGGGCTTGAAACGCATTTTCTGGAGCTCGAGTTTTCAGTCTTCTGCCATGGTGGCTAGGGGTATATTTAGGGTTGCTCGTAAACAGTGAACAAGGAGGGTCCAGTTGCATGTGGGGCTGCATAAAGGCTCCCCTGGGGAGTTCAGTTGTACCCAAAGCCTTCCTCTGGGGGCACTTTTAGATGGGCGAATTAGGCTTTTAACGCATTTTCTGTGGCCCGAGTTTTCAGTCGACTGCCAGGCGGGCCAGGGCTATATTTAGGGTTGCTGTGAAAGAGTGAATCCGGAGGGTCCAGTTGCATGTGGGGCTGCGTTAAGGCTCCCCTGGGGAGTCCAGTTATACCCAAAGCCTTCCTCTGGGGGCACTTTTGGATGGGCGAATTAGGCTTTTAACGCATTTTCTGGGGCCCGAGTTTTCATTCGACTGCCAGGCGGGCCAGGGCTATATTTAGGGTTGCTGTGAAAGAGTGAACCCGGAGGGTCCAGTTGCATGTGGTGCTGCATAAAGGCTCCCCTGGGGAGTTCAGTTGTACCCAAAGCCTTCCTTTGGGGGCACTTTTGTATGTTCGAATTGGGCTTGTAGCACGTTTTCTGGGGCCCGAGCTTTCAGTCGTCTGCCATGCGGGCCAGAGTTATATTTAGCGTTGCTGTAAAAGAGCGAATACGGAGGGTGCAGTTGCATGTGGGGCTGCATAAAGGCTCCCCTGGGGAGTTCAGTTGTACCCAAAGCCTTCCTTTGGGGGCACTTCTGGATGGGCGAAAGTGGCTTAAAACGCATTTTCTGGAGCCCGAGTTTTCAGTCTTCTGCCATGGTGGCTAGGGGTATATTTAGGGTTGCTGTAAAGAGCGAAAACGGAGGGTCCAGTTGCATGTGGGGCTGCGTAAAGGCTCCCCTGGGGAGTTCAGTTGTACCCAAAGCCTTCCTCTGGGGGCACTTTTGGATTGGCGAATTAGGCTTTTAATGCATTTTCTGGGGCCCGAGTTTTCAGTCGACTGCCAGGCGGGCCAGGGCTATATTTAGGGTTGCTGTGAAAGAGCGAATACGGAGGGTCCAGTTGCATGTGGGGCTGCGTTAAGGCTCCCCTGGGGAGTCCAGTTGTACCCAAAGCCTTCCTTTGGGGGCACTTTTGCATGGTCCAAGGGGAATCGCAATGCGTTTTCTGAGGCCCGCTTTTTCAGTCTTCTCACATTGCGCCGAGGGCTATATTTAGGGTTGCTGTGAAAGAGTGAACCCGGAGGGTCCAGTTACATGTGGGGCTGCATAAAGGCTCCCCTGGGGAGTTCACTTGTACCCAAAGCCTTCCTTTGGGGGCACTTCTGGATGGGTGAATGGGGCTTGAAACGCATTTTCTGGAGCTCGAGTTTTCAGTCTTCTGCCATGGTGGCTAGGGGTATATTTAGGGTTGCTCGTAAACCGTGAACAAGGAGGGTCCAGTTGCATGTCGGGCTGCATAAAGGCTCCCCTGGGGAGTTCAGTTGTACCCAAAGCCTTCCTCTGGGGGCACTTTTAGATGGGCGAATTAGGCTTTTAACGCATTTTCTGTGGGCCGAGTTTTCAGTCGACTGCCAGGCGGGCCAGGGCTATATTTAGGGTTGCTGTGAAAGAGCGAATACGGAGGGTCCAGTTGCATGTGGGGCTGCGTTAAGGCTCCCCTGGGGAGTCCAGTTGTACCCAAAGCCTTCCTCTGGGGGCACTTTTGGATGGGCGAATTAGGCTTTTAACGCATTTTCTGGGGCCCGAGTTTTCAGTCGACTGCCAGGCGGGCCAGGGCTATATTTAGGGTTGCTGTGAAAGAGTGAACCCAGAGGGTCCAGTTGCATGTGGTGCTGCATAAAGGCTCCCCTGGGGAGTTCACTTGTACCCAAAGCCTTCCTTTGGGGGCACTTTTGGATGGTCGAATTGGGCTTGTAGCACGTTTTCTGGGGCCCGAGCTTTCAGTCGTCTGCCATGCGGGCCAGAGTTATATTTAGGGTTGCTGTAAATGAGCGAATACGGAGGGTGCAGTTGCATGTGGGGCTGCATAAAGGCTCCCCTGGGGAGTTCAGTTGTACCCAAAGCCTTCCTTTGGGGGCACTTCTGGATGGGCGAAAGTGGCTTAAAACGCATTTTCTGGAGCCCGAGTTTTCAGTCGACTGCCAGGCGGGCCAGGGCTATATTTAGGGTTGCTGTGAAAGAGCGAATACGGAGGGTCCAGTTGCATGTGGGGCTGCGTTAAGGCTCCCCTGGGGAGTCCAGTTGTACCCAAAGCCTTCCTCTGGGGGCACTTTTGGATGGGCGAATTAGGCTTTTAACGCATTTTCTGGGGCCCGAGTTTTCAGTCGACTGCCAGGCGGGCCAGGGCTATATTTAGGGTTGCTGTGAAAGAGTGAACCCGGAGGGTCCAGTTGCATGTGGTGCTGCATAAAGGCTCCCCTGGGGAGTTCACTTGTACCCAAAGCCTTCCTTTGGGGGCACTTTTGTATGTTCGAATTGGGCTTGTAGCACGTTTTCTGGGGCCCGAGCTTTCAGTCGTCTGCCATGCGGGCCAGAGTTATATTTAGGGTTGCTGTAAAAGAGCGAATACGGAGGGTGCAGTTGCATGTGGGGCTGCATAAAGGCTCCCCTGGGGAGTTCAGTTGTACCCAAAGCCTTCCTTTGGGGGCACTTCTGGATGGGCGAAAGTGGCTTAAAACGCATTTTCTGGAGCCCGAGTTTTCAGTCTTCTGCCATGGTGGCTAGGGGTATATTTAGGGTTGCTGTAAAGAGCGAAAACGGAGGGTCCAGTTGCATGTGTGGCTGCATAAATGCTCCCCTGGGGAGTTCAGTTGTACCCAAAGCCTTCCTCTGGGGGCACTTTTGGATTGGCGAATTAGGCTTTTAATGCATTTTCTGGGGCCCGAGTTTTCAGTCGACTGCCAGGCGGGCCAGGGCTATATTTAGGGTTGCTGTGAAAGAGCGAATACGGAGGGTCCAGTTGCATGTGGGGCTGCGTTAAGGCTCCCCTGGGGAGTCCAGTTGTACCCAAAGCCTTCCTTTGGGGGCACTTTTGCATGGTCCAAGGGGAATCGCAATGCGTTTTCTGAGGCCCGCTTTTTCAGTCTTCTCCCATTGCGCCGAGGGCTATATTTAGGCTTGCGGTGAAAGAGTGAAGCCGGAGGGTCCAGTTGCATGTGGGGCTGCATAAAGGCTCCCCTGGGGAGTTCAGATGTACCCAAAGCCTTCCTTTGGGGGCACTTTTGGATGGTCCAAGAGGAATCGCAATTCATTTTCTGAGGCCCGATTTTTCAGTCTTCTCCCATTGCGCCGAGGGCTATATTTAGGCTTGCGGTGAAAGAGTGAACCCGGAGGGTCCAGTTGCATGTGGGGCTGCATAAAGGCTCCCCTGGGGAGTTCAGTTGTACCCAAAGCCTTCCTTTGGGGGCACTTCTGGATGGGTGAATGGGGCTTGAAACGCATTTTCTGGAGCCCGAATTTTCAGTCTTCTGCCATGGTGGCTAGTGGTATATTTAGGGTTGCTCGTAAACAGTGAACAAGGAGGGTCCAGTTGCATGTGGGGCTGCGTAAAGGCTCCCCTGGGGAGTTCACTTGTACCCAAAGCCTTCCTTTGGGGGCACTTTTGGATGGGCGAATTAGGCTTTTAACAGTTTTTCTGGGGCCCAAGTTTTCAGGCGACTGACAGGCGGGCCAGGGCTATATTTAGGGTTGCTGTGAAAGAGCAAATACGGAAGGTCCAGTTGCATGTGTGGCTGCATAAAGGCTCCCCTGGGGAGTTCAGTTGTACCCAAAGCCTTCCTCTGGGGGCACTTTTGGATGGGCGAATTAGGCTTTTAACGCATTTTCTGGGGCCCGAGTTTTCAGTCGACTGCCAGGCGGGCCAGGGCTATATTTAGGGTTGCTGTGAAAGAGTGAACCCGGAGGGTCCAGTTGCATGTGGGGCTGCATAAAGGCTCCCCTGGGGAGTTCAGTTGTACCCAAAGCCTTCTTCTGGGGGCACTTCTGGATGGGTGAATGGGGCTTGAAACACTTTTTCTGTGGCCCGAGTTTTCAGTTTTCTGCTATGGTGGCTAGTGTTATATTTAGGGTTGCTTGTAAACAGCGAACACGGGGGGTCCAGTTGCGTATGGGCCTGCATAACGGCTCCCCTGGGGAGTTCACTTGTACCCAAAGCCTTCCTTTGGGGGCACTTTTGGATGGGCGAATGGGCTTGTAGCACGTTTTCTGGGGCCTGATTTTTCAGTCGTCTGCCTTGCGGGCCAAGGTTATATTTAGGGTTGCTGTGAAAGTGTGAACTCGGAGGGTCCAGTTGCATGTGGGGCTGCATAAAGGCTCCCCTGGGGAGTTCAGTTGTACCCAAAGCCTTCCTTTGGGGGCACTTCTGGATGGGCGAAAGGGGCTTGAAACGCTTTTTCTGTGGCCCGAGTTTTCAGTCTTCTGCCATGCTGGCTAGTGTTATATTTAGGGATGCTGTAAAGAGCGAACACGGAGGGTCCAGTTGCATGTGGGGCTGCATAAAGGCTCCCCTGGGGAGTTCAGTTGTACCCAAAGCCTTCCTTTGGGGCACTTTTGGATGGGCGAATGGGGCTTGTAGCACGTTTTCTGGGGCCCGAGTTTTCAGTCTTCTGCCATGCTGGCTAGGGTTATATTTAGGGTTGCTGTAAAGAGCGAACACGGAGGGTCCAGTTGCATGTGGGGCTGCGTAAAGGCTCCCCTGGGGAGTTCACTTGTACCCAAAGCCTTCCTTTGGGGGCACTTTTAGATGGGCGAATGGGGCTTGTAGCACGTTTTCTGTGGCCCGAGTTTTCAGTCGTCTGCCATGCTTTCTAGGGTTATATTTAGGGTTGCTGTAAAGAGCGAACACGGAGGGTCCAGTTGCATGTGGGGCTGCGTAAAGGCTCCCCTGGGGAGTTCACTTGTACCCAAAGCCTTCCTTTGGAGGCCCTTTTGGATGGGCGAATGGGGCTCGTAACACATTTTCTGTGGCCCGAGCTTTCAGTCGACTGCCAGGCGTGCTAGGGCTATATTTAGGGTTGTTGTGAAAGAGTGAACCCGGAGGGTCCAGTTGCATGTGGGGCTGCATAAAGGCTCCCATGGGGAGTTCACTTGTACCCAAAGCCTTCCTTTGGGGGCACTTCTGGATGGGTGAATGGGGCTTGAAACGCATTTTCTGGAGCTCGAGTTTTCAGTCTTCTGCAATGGTGGCTAGGGGTATATTTAGAGTTGCTCGTAAACAGTGAACAAGGAGGGTCCAGTTGCATGTGGGGCTGCATAAAGGCTCCCCTGGGGAGTTCAGTTGTACCCAAAGCCTTCCTCTGGGGGCACTTTTAGATGGGCGAATTAGGCTTTTAACGCATTTTCTGTGGCCCGAGTTTTCAGTCGACTGCCAGGCGGACCAGGGTTATATTTAGGGTTGCTGTGAAAGAGTGAACCCGGAGGGTCCAGTTGCATGTGGGGCTGCGTTAAGGCTCCCCTGGGGAGTCCAGTTGTACCCAAAGCCTTCCTCTGGGGGCACTTTTGGATTGGCGAATTAGGCTTTTAACGCATTTTCTGGGGCCCGAGTTTTCAATCGACTGCCAGGCGGGCCAGGGATATATTTAGGGTTGCTGTGAAAGAGTGAACCCGGAGGGTCCAGTTGCATGTGGTGCTGCATAAAGGCTCCCCTGGGGAGTTCACTTGTACCCAAAGCCTTCCTTTGGGGGCACTTTTGTATGTTCGAATTGGGATTGTAGCACGTTTTCTGGGGCCCGAGCTTTCAGTCATCTGCCATGCGGGCCAGAGTTATATTTAGGGTTGCTGTAAAAGAGCGAATACGGAGGGTGCAGTTGCATGTGGGGCTGCATAAAGGCTCCCCTGGGGAGTTCAGTTGTACCCAAAGCCTTCCTTTGGGGGCACTTCTGGATGGGCGAAAGTGGCTTAAAACGCATTTTCTGGATCCCGAGTTTTCAGTCTTCTGCCATGGTGGCTAGGGGTATATTTAGGGTTGCTGTAAAGAGCGAAAACGGAGGGTCCAGTTGCATGTGGGGCTGCGTAAAGGCTCCCCTGGGGAGGTCAGTTGTACCCAAAGCCTTCCTCTGGGGGCACTTTTGGATTGGCGAATTAGGCTTTTAATGCATTTTCTGGGGCCCGAGTTTTCAGTCGACTGCCAGGCGGGCCAGGGCTATATTTAGGGTTGCTGTGAAAGAGCGAATACGGAGGGTCCAGTTGCATGTGGGGCTGCGTAAAGGCTCCCCTGGGGAGTCCAGTTGTACCCAAAGCCTTCCTTTGGGGGCACTTCTGGATGGGTGAATGGGGCTTGAAACGCATTTTCTGGAGCCCGAGTTTTCAGTCTTCTGCCATGGTGGCTAGGGGTATATTTAGGGTTGCTCGTAAACAGTGAACAAGGAGGGTCCAGTTGCATGTGGGGCTGCATAAAGGCTCCCCTGGGGAGTTCAGTTGTACCCAAAGCCTTCCTCTGGGGGCACTTTTGGATGGGCGAATTAGGCTTTTAACGCATTTTCTGGGGCCCGAATTTTCAGTCGACTGCCAGGCGGGCCAGGGCTATATTTAGGGTTGCTGTGAAAGAGTGAACCCGGAGGGTCCAGTTGCATGTGGGGCTGCATAAAGGCTCCCCTGGGGAGTTCACTTGTACCCAAAGCCTTCCTCTGGGGGCACTTTTGGTTGGGTGAATTAGGCTTTTAACAGTTTTTCTGGGGCCCGAGTTTTCAGTCGACTGCCAGGCGGGCCAGGGCTATATTTAGGGTTGCTGTGAAAGAGCGAATACGGAGGGTCCAGTTGCATGTGGGGCTGCGTTAAGGCTCCCCTGGGGAGTCCAGTTGTACCCAAAGCCTTCCTTTGGGGGCACTTTTGCATGGTCCAAGGGGAATCGCAATGCGTTTTCTGAGGCCCGCTTTTTCAGTCTTCTCCCATTGCGCCGAGGGCTGTATTTAGGCTTGCGGTGAAAGAGTGAACCCGGAGGGTCCAGTTGCATGTGGGGCTGCATAAAGGCTCCCCTGGGGAGTTCAGTTGGACCCAAAGCCTTCCTTTGGGGGCACTTCTGGATGGGTGAATGGGGCTTGAAACGCATTTTCTGGAGCCCGAGTTTTCAGTCTTCTGCCATGGTGGCTAGGGGTATATTTAGGGTTGCTCGTAAACAGTGAACAAGGAGGGTCCAGTTGCATGTGGGGCTGCATAAAGGCTCCCCTGGGGAGTTCACTTGTACCCAAAGCCTTCCTCTGGGGGCACTTTTGGATGGGCGAATTAGGCTTTTAACGCATTTTCTGGGGCCCCAGTTTTCAGTCGACTGCCAGGCGGGCCAGGGCTATATTTAGGGTTGCTGTGAAAGAGTGAACCCGGAGGGTCCAGTTGCATGTGGGGCTGCATAAAGGCTCCCCTGGGGAGTTCAGTTGTACCCAAAGCCTTCCTTTGGGGGCACTTCTGGATGGGTGAATGGGGCTTGAAACGCATTTTCTAGAGCCCTAGTTTTCAGTCTTCTGCCATGGTGGATAGGGGTATATTTAGGGTTGCTCGTCAACAGTGAACAAGGAGGGTCCAGTTGCATGTGGGGCTGCATAAAGGCTCCCCTGGGGAGTTCACTTGTACCCAAAGCCTTCCTTTGGGGGCACTTCTGGATGGGCGAAAGGGGCTTGAAACGCTTTTTCTGTGGCCCGAGTTTTCAGTCTTCTGCCATGCTGGCTAGGGTTATATTTAGGGTTGCTGTAAAGAGCGAACACGGAGGGTCCAGTTGCATGTGGGGCTGCGTAAAGGCTCCCCTGGGGAGTTCACTTGTACCCAAAGCCTTCCTTTGGGGGCACTTTTGGATGGGCGAATGGGGCTTGTAGCACGTTTTCTGTGGCCCGAGTTTTCAGTCGTCTGCCATGCTTTCTAGGGTTATATTTAGGGTTGCTGTAAAGAGCGAACACGGAGGGTCCAGTTGCATGTGGGGCTGCGTAAAGGCTCCCCTGGGGAGTTCACTTGTACCCAAAGCCTTCCTTTGGAGGCCCTTTTGGATGGGCGAATGGGGCTCGTAACACATTTTCTGTGGCCCGAGCTTTCAGTCGACTGCCAGGCGTGCTACGGCTATATTTAGGCTTGCGGTGAAAGAGTGAACCCGGAGGGTCCAGTTGCATGTGGGGCTGCATAAAGGCTCCCCTGGGGAGTTCACTTGTACCCAAAGCCTTCCTCTGGGGGCACTTTTGGTTGGGTGAATTAGGCTTTTAACAGTTTTTCTGGGGCCCGAGTTTTCAGTCGACTGCCAGGCGGGCCAGGGCTATATTTAGGGTTGCTGTGAAAGAGCGAATACGGAGGGTCCAGTTGCATGTGGGGCTGCGTTAAGGCTCCCCTGGGGAGTCCAGTTGTACCCAAAGCCTTCCTTTGGGGGCACTCTTGCATGGTCCAAGGGGAATCGCAATGCGTTTTCTGAGGCCCGCTTTTTCAGTCTTCTCCCATTGCGCCGAGGGCTGTATTTAGGCTTGCGGTGAAAGAGTGAACCCGGAGGGTCCAGTTGCATGTGGGGCTGCATAAAGGCTCCCCTGGGGAGTTCAGTTGGACCCAAAGCCTTCCTTTGGGGGCACTTCTGGATGGGTGAATGGGGCTTGAAACGCATTTTCTGGAGCCCGAGTTTTCAGTCTTCTGCCATGGTGGCTAGGGGTATATTTAGGGTTGCTCGTAAACAGTGAACAAGGAGGGTCCAGTTGCATGTGGGGCTGTGTAAAGGCTCCCCTGGGGAGTTCACTTGTACCCAAAGCCTTCCTCTGGGGGCACTTTTGGATGGGCGAATTAGGCTTTTAACGCATTTTCTGTGGCCCGAATTTTCAGTCGACTGCCAGGCGGGCCAGGGCTATATTTAGGGTTGCTGTGAAAGAGTGAACCCGGAGGGTCCAGTTGCATGTGGGGCTGCATAAAGGCTCCCCTGGGGAGTTCACTTGTACCCAAAGCCTTCCTCTGGGGGCACTTTTGGATGGGCGAATTAGGCTTTTAACGCATTTTCTGGGGCCCCAGTTTTCAGTCGACTGCCAGGCGGGCCAGGGCTATATTTAGGGTTGCTGTGAAAGAGTGAACCCGGAGGGTCCAGTTGCATGTGGGGCTGCGTTAAGGCTCCCCTGGGGAGTTCAGTTGTACCCAAAGCCTTCCTTTGGGGGCACTTCTGGATGGGTGAATGGGGCTTGAAACGCATTTTCTAGAGCCCTAGTTTTCAGTCTTCTGCCATGGTGGATAGGGGTATATTTAGGGTTGCTCGTCAACAGTGAACAAGGAGGGTCCAGTTGCATGTGGGGCTGCATAAAGGCTCCCCTGGGGAGTTCACTTGTACCCAAAGCCTTCCTTTGGGGGCACTTCTGGATGGGCGAAAGGGGCTTGAAACGCTTTTTCTGTGGCCCGAGTTTTCAGTCTTCTGCCATGCTGGCTAGGGTTATATTTAGGGTTGCTGTAAAGAGCGAACACGGAGGGTCCAGTTGCATGTGGGGCTGCGTAAAGGCTCCCCTGGGGAGTTCACTTGTACCCAAAGCCTTCCTTTGGGGGCACTTTTGGATGGGCGAATGGGGCTTGTAGCACGTTTTCTGTGGCCCGAGTTTTCAGTCGTCTGCCATGCTTTCTAGGGTTATATTTAGGGTTGCTGTAAAGAGCGAACACGGAGGGTCCAGTTGCATGTGGGGCTGCGTAAAGGCTCCCCTGGGGAGTTCACTTGTACCCAAAGCCTTCCTTTGGAGGCCCTTTTGGATGGACGAATGGGGCTCGTAACACATTTTCTGTGGCCCGAGCTTTCAGTCGACTGCCAGGCGTGCTACGGCTATATTTAGGCTTGCGGTGAAAGAGTGAACCCGGAGGGTCCAGTTGCATGTGGGGCTGCATAAAGGCTCCCCTGGGGAGTTCACTTGTACCCAAAGCCTTCCTTTGGGGGCACTTCTGGATGGGTGAATGGGGCTTCAAACGCTTTTTCTGTGGCTCGAGTTTTCAGTCTTCTGCCATGCTGGCTAGGGTTATATTTAGGGTTGCTGTAAAGACCGAACACGGAGGGTCCAGTTGCATGTCGGGCTGCGTAAAGGCTCCCCTGGGGAGTTCACTTGTACCCAAAGCCTTCCTCTGGGGGCACTTTTGGATGGGCGAATTAGGCTTTTAATGCATTTTCTGGGGCCCGAGTTTTCAGTCGACTGCCTGGCGGGCCAGGGCTATATTTAGGGTTGCTGTGAAAGAGCGAATACGGAGGGTCCAGTTGCATGTGGGGCTGCGTTAAGGCTCCCCTGGGGAGTCCAGTTGTACCCAAAGCCTTCCTTTGGGGGCACTTTTGGATGGTCCAAGGGGAATCGCAATGCGTTTTCTGAGGCCCGATTTTTCAGTCTTCTCCCATTGCGCTGAGGGTTATTTTTAGGCTTGCGGTGAAAGAGTGATCGCGGAGGGTCCAGTTGCATGTGGGGCTGCATAAAGGCTCCCCTGGGGAGTTCACTTGTACCCAAAGCCTTCCTTTGGGGGCACTTCTGGATGGGTGAATGGGGCTTGAAACGCATTTTCTGGAGCCCGAGTTTTCAGTCTTCTGCCATGGTGGCTAGGGGTATATTTAGGGTTGCTCGTAAACAGTGAACAAGAAGGGTCCTGTTGCCTGTGGGGCTGCGTAAAGGCTCCCCTGGGGAGTTCACTTGTACCCAAAGCCTTCCTCTGGGGGCACTTTTAGATGGGCGAATTAGGCTTTTAATGCGTTTTCTGGTGCACAAGTTTTCAGTCGACTGCCAGGCGGGCCAGGACTATATTTAGGGTTGCTGTGAAAGAGCGAATACGGAGGGTCCAGTTGCATGTGGGGATGCGTTAAGGCTCCCCTGGGGAGTCCAGTTGTACCCAAAGCCTTCCTTTGGGGGCACTTTTGGATGGTCCAAGGGGAATCGCAATGCGTTTTCTGAGGCCCGATTTTTCAGTCTTCTCCCATTGCGCCGAGGGCTATATTTAGGCTTGCGGTGAAAGAGTGAAGCCGGAGGGTCCAGTTGCATGTGGGGCTGCATAAAGGCTCCCCTGGGGAGTTCAGTTGTACCCAAAGCCTTCCTTTGGGGGCACTTCTGGATGGGTGAATGGGGCTTGAAACGCATTTTCTGGAGCCCGAATTTTCAGTCTTCTGCCATGGTGGCTAGGGGTATATTTAGGGTTGCTCGTAAACAGTGAACAAGGAGGGTCCAGTTGCATGTGGGGCTGCATAAAGGCTCCCCTGGGGAGTTCAGTTGTACCCAAAGCCTTCCTCTGGGGGCACTTTTGGATGGGCGAATTAGGCTTTTAACGCATTTTCTGGGGCCTGAGTTTTCAGTCGACTGCCAGGCGGGCCAGGGCTATATTTAGGGTTGCTGTGAAAGAGTGAACCCGGAGGGTCCAGTTGCATGTGGGGCTGCATAAAGGCTCCCCTGGGGAGTTCACTTGTACCCAAAGCCTTCCTCTGGGGGCACTTTTGGATGGGCGAATTAGGCTTTTAACGCATTTTCTGGGGCCCCAGTTTTCAGTCGACTGCCAGGCGGGCCATGGCTATATTTAGGGTTGCTGTGAAAGAGCGAATACGGAGGGTCCAGTTGCATGTGGGGCTGCGTTAAGGCTCCCCTGGGGAGTCCAGTTGTACCCAAAGCCTTCCTTTGGGAGCTCTTTTGGATGGTCCAAGGGGAATCGCAATGCGTTTTCTGAGGCCCGCTTTTTCAGTCTTCTCCCATTGCGCTGAGGGCTATATTTAGGCTTGCGGTGAAAGAGTGAACCCGGAGGGTCCAGTTGCATGTGGGGCTGCATAAAGGCTCCCCTGGGGAGTTCACTTGTACCCAAAGCCTTCCTTTGGGGGCACTTCTGGATGGGTGAATGGGGCTTGAAACGCATTTTCTGGAGCCCGAATTTTCAGTCTTCTGCCATGGTGGCTAGGGGTATATTTAGGGTTGCTCGTAAACAGTGAACAAGGAGGGTCCAGTTGCATGTGGGGCTGCATAAAGGCTCCCCTGGGGAGTTCAGTTGTACCCAAAGCCTTCCTCTGGGGGCACTTTTGGATGGGCGAATTAGGCTTTTAACGCATTTTCTGGGGCCTGAGTTTTCAGTCGACTGCCAGGCGGGCCAGGGCTATATTTAGGGTTGCTGTGAAAGAGTGAACCCGGAGGGTCCAGTTGCATGTGGGGCTGCATAAAGGCTCCCCTGGGGAGTTCACTTGTACCCAAAGCCTTCCTCTGGGGGCACTTTTGGATGGGCGAATTAGGCTTTTAACGCATTTTCTGGGGCCCCAGTTTTCAGTCGACTGCCAGGCGGGCCAGGGCTATATTTAGGGTTGCTGTGAAAGAGTGAACCCGGAGGGTCCAGTTGCATGTGGGGTTGCATAAAGGCTCCCCTGGGGAGTTCAGTTGTACCCAAAGCCTTCCTTTGGGGGCACTTCTGGATGGGTGAATGGGGCTTGAATCGCTTTTTCTGTGGCCCGAGTTTTCAGTTTTCTGCCATGCTGGCTAGTGTTATATATAGGGTTGATTGTAAACAGCGAACACGGGGGGTCCAGTTGCGTATGGGCCTGCATAAAGGCTCCCCTGGGGAGTTCACTTGTACCCAAAGCCTTCCTTTGGGGGCACGTCTGGATTGGCGAATGGGGCTTGTAGCACGTTTTCTGGGGCCCGAGTTTTCAGTCTTCTGCCATGCTGGCTAGGGTTATATTTAGGGTTGCTGTAAAGAGCGAACACGGAGGGTCCAGTTGCATGTGGGGCTGCATAAAGGCTCCCCTGGGGAGTTCACTTGTACCCAAAGCCTTCCTCTGGAGGCCCTTTTGGATGGTCGAATGGGGCTCGTAACACATTTTCTGTGGCCCGAGCTTTCAGTCGACTGCCAGGCGTGCTAGGGCTATATTTAGGCTTGCGGTGAAAGAGTGAACCCGGAGGGTCCAGTTGCATGTGGGGCTGCATAAAGGCTCCCCTGGGGAGTTCAGTTGTACCCAAAGCCTTCCTTTGGGGGCACTTTTGGATGGTCCAAGGGGAATCGCAATGCGTTTTCTGAGGCCCGATTTTTCAGTCTTCTCCCATTGTGCCGAGGGCTATATTTAGGCTTGCGGTGAAAGAGTGAACCCGGAGGGTCCAGTTGCATGTGGGGCTGCATAAAGGCTCCCCTGGGGAGTTCAGTTGTACCCAAAGCCTTCCTTTGGGGGCACTTTTGGATGGGCGAATTAGGCTTTTAACGCATTTTCTGGGGCCTGAGTTTTCAGTCGACTGCCAGGCGGGCCAGGGCTATATTTAGGGTTGCTGTGAAAGAGTGAACCCGGAGGGTCCAGTTGCATGTGGGGCTGCATAAAGGCTCCCCTGGGGAGTTCACTTGTACCCAAAGCCTTCCTCTGGGGGCACTTTTGGATGGGCGAATTAGGCTTTTAACGCATTTTCTGGGGCCCCAGTTTTCAGTCGACTGCCAGGCGGGCCAGGGCTATATTTAGGGTTGCTGTGAAAGAGTGAACCGGGAGGGTCCAGTTGCATGTGGGGTTGCATAAAGGCTCCCCTGGGGAGTTCAGTTGTACCCAAAGCCTTCCTTTGGGGGCACTTCTGGATGGGTGAATGGGGCTTGAATCGCTTTTTCTGTGGCCCGAGTTTTCAGTTTTCTGCCATGCTGGCTAGTGTTATATATAGGGTTGATTGTAAACAGCGAACACGGGGGGTCCAGTTGCGTATGGGCCTGCATAAAGGCTCCCCTCGGGAGTTCACTTGTACCCAAAGCCTTCCTTTGGGGGCACTTCTGGATTGGCGAATGGGGCTTGTAGCACGTTTTCTGGGGCCCGAGTTTTCAGTCTTCTGCCATGCTGGCTAGGGTTATATTTAGGGTTGCTGTAAAGAGCGAACACGGAGGGTCCAGTTGCATGTGGGGCTGCGTAAAGGCTCCCCTGGGGAGTTCAGTTGTACCCAAAGCCTTCCTCTGGAGGCCCTTTTGGATGGGCGAATGGGGCTCGTAACACATTTTCTGTGGCCCGAGCTTTCAGTCGACTGCCAGGCGTGCTAGGGCTCTATTTAGGCTTGCGGTGAAAGAGTGAACCCGGAGGGTCCAGTTGCATGTGGGGCTGCATAAAGGCTCCCCTGGGGAGTTCAGTTGTACCCAAAGCCTTCCTTTGGGGGCACTTTTGGATGGTCCAAGGGGAATCGCAATGCGTTTTCTGAGGCCCGATTTTTCAGTCTTCTCCCATTGTGCCGAGGGCTATATTTAGGCTTGCGGTGAAAGAGTGAACCCGGAGGGTCCAGTTGCATGTGGGGCTGCATAAAGGCTCCCCTGGGGAGTTCAGTTGTACCCAAAGCCTTCCTTTGGGGGCACTTTTGGATGGGCGAATTAGGCTTTTAACGCATTTTCTGGGGCCTGAGTTTTCAGTCGACTGCCAGGCGGGCCAGGGCTATATTTAGGGTTGCTGTGAAAGAGTGAACCCGGAGGGTCCAGTTGCATGTGGGGCTGCATAAAGGCTCCCCTGGGGAGTTCACTTGTACCCAAAGCCTTCCTCTGGGGGCACTTTTGGATGGGCGAATTAGGCTTTTAACGCATTTTCTGGGGCCCCAGTTTTCAGTCGACTGCCAGGCGGGCCAGGGCTATATTTAGGGTTGCTGTGAAAGAGTGAACCCGGAGGGTCCAGTTGCATGTGGGGTTGCATAAAGGCTCCCCTGGGGAGTTCAGTTGTACCCAAAGCCTTCCTTTGGGGGCACTTCTGGATGGGTGAATGGGGCTTGAATCGCTTTTTCTGTGGCCCGAGTTTTCAGTTTTCTGCCATGCTGGCTAGTGTTATATATAGGGTTGATTGTAAACAGCGAACACGGGGGGTCCAGTTGCGTATGGGCCTGCATAAAGGCTCCCCTCGGGAGTTCACTTGTACCCAAAGCCTTCCTTTGGGGGCACTTCTGGATTGGCGAATGGGGCTTGTAGCACGTTTTCTGGGGCCCGAGTTTTCAGTCTTCTGCCATGCTGGCTAGGGTTATATTTAGGGTTGCTGTAAAGAGCGAACACGGAGGGTCCAGTTGCATGTGGGGCTGCATAAAGGCTCCCCTGGGGAGTTCAGTTGTACCCAAAGCCTTCCTCTGGAGGCCCTTTTGGATGGGCGAATGGGGCTCGTAACACATTTTCTGTGGCCCGAGCTTTCAGTCGACTGCCAGGCGTGCTAGGGCTATATTTAGGCTTGCGGTGAAAGAGTGAACCCGGAGGGTCCAGTTGCATGTGGGGCTGCATAAAGTCTCCCCTGGGGAGTTCAGTTGTACCCAAAGCCTTCCTTTGGGGGCACTTTTGGATGGTCGAATGGGGCTTGTAGCACGTTTTCTGGGGCCCGATTTTTCAGTCGTCTGCCATGCGGGCCAGGGTTATATTTAGGGTTGCTGTGAAAGAGAGAATACGGAGGGTCCAGTTGCATGTGGGGCTGCATAAAGGCTCCCCTGGGGAGTTCACTTGTACCCAAAGCCTTTCTTTGGGGGCACTTCTGGATGGGCGAAAGGGGCTTGAAACACTTTTTCTGTGGCCCGAGTTTTCAGTCTTCTGCCATGCTGGCTAGGGTTTTATTTAGGGTTGCTGTAAAGAGCGAACACGGAGGGTCCAGTTGCATGTAGCGCTGCGTAAAGGCTCCCCTGGGGAGTTCACTTGTACCCAAAGCCTTCCTTTGGGGGCACTTCTGGATGTGCGAATGGGGCTCGTAACACATTTTCTGTTGCCCGAGCTTTCAGTTGACTGCCAGGCGTGCTAGGGCTATATTTAGGCTTGCGGTGAAAGAGTGAACCCGGAGGGTCCAGTTGCATGTGGGGCTCCGTAAAGGCTCCCCTGGGGAGTTCACTTGTACCCAAAGCCTTCCTCTGGGGGCACTTTTGGATGGACGAATTAGGCTTTTAACAGTTTTTCTCGGGCCCGAGTTTTCAGTCGACTGCCAGGCGGGCCAGGGCTATATTTAGGGTTGCTGTGAAAGAGCGAATACGGAGGGTCCAGTTGCATGTGGGGCTGCGTTAAGGCTCCCCTGGGGAGTCCAGTTGTACCCAAAGCCTTCCTTTGGGGGCACTTTTGGATGGTCCAAGGGGAATCGCAATGCGTTTTCTGAGGCCCGCTTTTTCAGTCTTCTCCCATTGCGCCGAGGGCTATATTTAGGCTTGCGGTGAAAGAGTGAACGCGGAGGGTCCAGTTGCATGTGGGGCTGCATAAAGGCTCTCCTGGGGAGTTCAGTTGTACCCAAAGCCTTCCTCTGGGGGCACTTCTGGATGGGTGAATGGGTCTTGAAACGCTTTTTCTGTGGCCCGAGTTTTCATTCTTCTGCCATGCTGGCTAGGGTTGTATTTAGGGTTGCTGTAAAGACCGAACACGGAGGGTCCAGTTGCATGTGGGGCTGCATGAAGGCTCCCCTGGGGAGTTCACTTGTACCCAAAGCCTTCCTTTGGGGGCACTTCTGGATGGGCGAAAGGGGCTTGAAACGCTTTTTCTGTGGCCCGAGTTTTCAGTCTTCTCCCATTGTGCCGAGGGCTATATTTAGGGTTGCTCGTAAACAGTGAACAAGGAGGGTCCAGTTGCATGTGGGGCTGCGTAAAGCCTCCCCTGGGGAGTTCAGTTGTACCCAAAGCCTTCCTTTGGGGGCACTTCTGGATGGGTGAATGGGGCTTGAAACGCATTTTCTGGAGCCCGAGTTTTCAGTCGTCTCCCATTGCGCCGAGGGCTATATTTAGGGTTGCTCGTAAACAGTGAACAAGGAGGGTCCAGTTGCATGTGGGGCTGCATAAAGGCTCCCCTGGGGAGTTCAGTTGTACCCAAAGCCTTCCTTTGGGGGCACTTTTGGATGGGCGAATTAGGCTTTTAACGCATTTTCTGGGGCCCGAGTTTTCAGTCGACTGCCAGGCGGGCCAGGGCTATATTTAGGGTTGCTGTGAAAGAGCGAATACGGAGGGTCCAGTTGCATGTGGGGCTGCGTTAAGGCTCCCCTGGGGAGTCCAGTTGTACCCAAAGCCTTCCTTTGGGGGCACTTTTGGATGGTGAATGGGGCTTGAAACGCTTTTTCTGTGGCCCTATTTTTCAGTTTTCTGAAATGCTGGCTAGGGTTATATTTAGGGTTGCTTGTAAACAGCGAACACGGGGGGTCCAGTTGCGTATGGGCCTGCATAAAGGCTCCCCTGGGGAGTTCACTTGTACCCAAAGCCTTCCTTTGGGGGCACTTTTGGATGGGCGAATGGGGCTTGTAGCACGTTTTCTGGGGCCCGAGTTTTCAGTAGTCTGCCATGCGGGCCAGGGTTATATTTAGGCTTGCGGTGAAAGAGTGAACCCGGAGGGTCCAGTTGCATGTGGGGCTGCATAAAGGCTCCCCTGGGGAGTTCTGTTGTACCCAAAGCCTTCCTTTGGGGGCACTTCTGGATGGGCGAAAGGGGCTTGAAACGCTTTTTCTGTGGCCCGAGTTTTCAGTCTTCTGCCATGCTGGCTAGGGTTATATTTAGGGTTGCTGTAAAGAGCGAACACGGAGGGTCCAGTTGCATGTGGGGCTGCGTAAAGGCTCCCCTGGGGAGTTCAGATGTACCCAAAGCCTTCCTTTGGGGGCACTTTTGGATGGGTGAATGGGGCTCGTAACACATTTTCTGTGGCCCGAGCTTTCAGTCGACTATCAGGCGTGCTACGGCTATATTTAGGCTTGCGGTGAAAGAGTGAACCCGGAGGGTCCAGTTGCATGTGGGGCTGCGTAAAGGCTCCCCTGGGGAGTTCACTTGTACCCAAAGCCTTCCTTTGGGGGCACTTCTGGATGGGTGAATGGGGCTTGAAACGCATTTTCTTTGGCCCGAGTTTTCAGTCTTCTGCCATGGTGGCTAGGGGTATATTTAGGGTTGCTCGTAAACAGTGAACACGGAGGGTCCAGTTGCATGTGGGGCTGCGTAAAGGCTCCCCTGGGGAGTTCAGATGTACCCAAAGCCTTCCTTTGGGGGCACTTTTGGATGGGCGAATGGGGCTCGTAACACATTTTCTGTGGCCCGAGCTGTCAGTCGACTGCCAGGCGTGCTAGGGCTCTATTTAGGCTTGCGGTGAAAGAGTGAACCCGGAGGGTCCAGTTGCATGTGGGGCTGCATAAAGGCTCCCCTGGGGAGTTCAGTTGTACCCAAAGCCTTCCTCTGGGGGCACTTTTGGATGGGCGAATTAGGCTTTTAACGCATTTTCAGGGGCCCGAGTTTTCAGTCGACTGCCAGGCGGGCCAGGTCTATATTTAGGGTTGCTGTGAAAGAGCGAATACGGAGGGTCCAGTTGCATGTGGGGCTGCGTTAAGGCTCCCTTGGGGAGTCCAGTTGTACCCAAAGCCTTCCTCTGGGGGCACTTTGGGATGGTCCAAGGGGAATCGCAATGCGTTTTCTCTGGCCCGCTTTTTCAGTCTTCTCCCATTTCGCCGAGGGCTATATTTAGGCTTGCGGTGAAAGAGTGAACCCGGAGGGTCCAGTTGCATGTGGGGCTGCGTAAAGGCACCCCTGGGGAGTTCACTTGTACCCAAAGCCTTCCTTTGGGGGCACTTCTGGATGGGCGAAAGGGGCTTGAAACGCTTTTTCTGCGGCCCGAATTTTCAGTCGTCTGCCATGCTGGCTAGGGTTATATTTAGGGTTGCTGTAAAGAGCGAACCCGGAGGGTCGAGTTGCATGTGGGGCTGCGTAAAGGCTCCCCTGGGGAGTTCACTTGTACCCAAAGCCTTCCTCTGGGGGCACTTTTGGATGGGCGAATTAGGCTTTTAACGCATTTTCTGGGGCCCGAGTTTTCAGTCGACTGCCAGGCGGGCCAGGGCTATATTTAGGGTTGCTGTGAAAGAGTGAACCCGGAGGGTCCAGTTGCATGTGGGGCTGCATAAAGGCTCCCCTGGGGAGTTCACTTGTACCCAAAGCCTTCCTTTGGGGGCACTTCTGGATGGGTGAATGGGGCTTGAAACGCTTTTTCTGTGGCCCGATTTTTCAGTTTTCTGCCATGCTGGCTAGGGTTATATTTAGGGTTGCTTGTAAACAGCGAACACGGGGGGTCCAGTTGCGTATGGGCCTGCATAAAGGCTCCCCTGGGGAGTTCACTTGTACCCAAAGCCTTCCTTTGGGGGCACTTTTGGATGGGCGAATGGGGCTTGTAGCACGTTTTCTGGGGCCTGATTTTTCAGTCGTCTGCCATGCGGGCCACGGTTATATTTAGGGTTGCTGTGAAAGAGCGAATACGGAGGGTCCAGTTGCATGTGGGGCTGCATAAAGGCTCCCCTGGGGAGTTCACTTGTACCCAAAGCCTTCCTTTGGGGGCACTTTTGGATGGGCGAAAGGGGCTTGAAACGCTTTTTCTGTGGCCCGAGTTTTCAGTCTTCTGCCATGCTGGCTAGGGTTATATTTAGGGTTGCTGTAAAGAGCGAACACGGAGGGTCCAGTTGCATGTGGGGCTGCGTTAAGGCTCCCCGGGGAGTTCAGATATACCCAAAGCCTTCCTCTGGGGGCACTTTTGGATGGGCGAATGGGGCTTGTAACACATTTTCTGTGGCTCGAACTTTCAGTCGACTGCCAGGCGTGCTAGGGCTATATTTAGGCTTGCGGTGAAAGAGTGAACCCGGAGGGTCCAGTTGCATGTGGGGCTTGCATAAAGGCTCCCCTGGGGAGTCCAGTTGTACCCAAAGCCTTCCTTTGGGGGCACTTCTGGATGGGTGAATGGGGCTTGAAACGCATTTTCTGGAGCCCGAGTTTTCAGTCTTCTGCCATGGTGGCTAGGGGTATATTTAGTGTTGCTCGTAAACAGTGAACAAGGCGTGTTGCAGGAAGCACGGCCGAAAGCACGACAGACACACAGTAGAGTCAGATCATGCTCCATTTTATTGCCCGAATAGCCTAACTTTTATAGAGAACTTAACAGGGGTGGACAGTGTTTCACACAAGATTATTGGTCAAAAGCACTCAGATAAACAACTATAAGAAAACAACCCCACCTGCAAGAAAACAACCCCTTGTGATTAGCAGTCACATAGACCTTGTCCTTGAAGCCAGCTACTGGTAACAATATTTTTCTGTATTCCTCAATTGGGCAATGTGGGAACACTGTCATGGGAACTTCTCATAGTTGCCCTGGTAGCTTGGTTTGCTCAGCTACAGCAAGCCATAGGATTTTTGCTGTTTCAAGAAATCCCTCAACAATTCCCCCTTCTTCTTTTGAGGAAACCAAGCCCGACACAGCAGTTTTACAAGTGACCCTTTAGCTATAGTTACAACACACAACGATGATTACCACCACCATAAACCAAATCCTTAATCCCCTTGTGACTAAACCCAGCAACCATCTACACCTTGTTTCAAACAAGTCAGTGAACCATTGATTGAAAGGATTGATACCATATTGAATCTTTCTCACGTGCTCTTTCAGGAAAGTAATGGATTTGTGAATTGACTCATTATGATCAGAAAGGTTTAAACAGTACATTCCCTTAAAGTCCTCACACCCATTCCTTTGAGCCAAAAGCAAGATGTCAATAGCAGCTTGATCCTGTAAAAGCAGATGTCGCAGACTATTTTGATCTAGTAACATCTCCTCAAGTATCTCTGTCGTGGCATAGGCTTGCCTCTTGGCCCAGCATACCAAATTTTCTAAGTTGTTACGTGCGGCCGCAGATGCCACTCCAGACACTGAAATTGCTAATGCCGCTCTAGCTGCAACCCCACACAATTCAACATTATCATTGCAATCTGATGCAAGCAATGCCCATTTATGTCTGGTGATCTCACGCAACTGTAGCAAGCTAGGAGCAAATACAATGAGTTTATCTAAGTAACATGGACATCTGACAGCATTTGTAGGGATACCATGCCAGGCCCCATCCCCACAAATCAGAAGCACATCAGGAGGTAAGGCCAAAGCTGCACAATTGTTCCAAACACTGCAGTTGTTACCCCTTGTCTCCATGCTACAAACCCCTAAACCCTGCTTAGCAGCGTCATTGTAATCACAGGTGTTATTTGTGTTTTTGTACCAGTATGGCCCTTTCCCGGTTCCTGTAGCAGGATTCACCTGATACCCACGGCTACGTTCACATTTGTAGCCACCTTTCAGGTTGATACAGATTTGACTACAGATACCAGGGTTTTGACATTCATCAATTCCACAGTTTCTCTTTTCTACAAAGTCAAACCCAGCTGGACAGTCACATTCATTTATGTTGCATTCCTTCAGGGGCTCATCACCCCAGTCCTTGCAGTCTCTCTGCTGGTTACACACTTTATTGGTATCTATGCATTCTCCACTTCTGCACTTGAATTTGCCAGGTCCAGAGCACTGAATAACATTGTTACAGTTTGCTTCATCAGTGCCATCCAGACAGTCTCTCACACCATTGCACTGCCTACTCCCATGGACACAGTTCCCATCTTCACATCTGAACTGGTCTGACCTGCAGGTCTGAGAAGGGCAGTTAATTTCATCACTTCCATCCTTGCAATCAGGATCTCTGTTACAGTCTTTTTCACCATCACATTTCCAGGACACCAGGATACACAGGGTTGACTGAGGACCACAGCTGATTTCATTTACCTGGCATGTTCTCATATAACACAGATCAGCAATCTCATCAGACCCATTTTCACAGTCCGGATCCCCCTCACACTGCCATCTGTTTGGCACACACTGACCACTGTTGCACACAAAGTCAGATTCAGCACACGTCTTCTTCACACAAGCACTCTCATCACTGCCGTCTGAGCAGACTTCACATTTTGCTCTAGCACTGTCGGCAGCAGTGCACAGGCAGGTGAGGGCGAGCAGCAGGCAGAATGCCCCACAGCGCGGCAGTGCCTGCCGCCGCCCTGCACCTATGTCACTTATACTACTCCTATTACCCGTGCTGTTAGTGTCAGTGGCATCCTCCTGGTACCGTTTGTGTCTTTGCCGCCCCTTACTCTCCCCCTTTTCTTTTTGCCACTGACCATTCACCACAAATGGATGAGACACATGATTACTAGTTAGGAAAGAGAGTGTAACGTCTGCTATATGGCTGCAGGCAGTGCCAGCTGCAATCCTAGAAGCTGTTTGTGAACGAGCCTGCCGGTGGTCATTTGGCAGTGTAATCTGCGTCTCTGCACTCCTGCCCTGCAATAGAGCTAAATCGTCATTAATAGTCCGTAGAATGAGGTAACCCCACGGAATGTTATCCAGAAACATAGTTATAACACCGATCTGGGGACGAATAGTCTTTTTTGCATTGCAAGATAAACCTGTTATAAAAAGAATGCCAAAGAGAAGCAGCACAGCCGCCGCTGCCTCCATGGTTACGTCAGACAGGCTGCAGGGTCCTGATGTCCGCCCCTCTGCTCTGTGCCGACTCGCCACACGGTGAGAGTCGGCTGCCGTTGTCCACTGATGCCTCTGGTCTCCCGTAGCAGCTCGATCTCGGATGTCCCGCATCACACCGTGATCACGTCAATTTCCCGCGGCCCTCCGCAATTCCACGTCTCGCCGCAACTCTTTTTCCCGCGGCCCTCCGCAATTCCACGTCTCGCCGCAACTCTATTTCCCGCGGCCCTCCGCAATTCCACGTCCCGCCGCAACTCCGTTTCCCGCGGCCCTCCGCAATTCCACGTCCCGCCGCAACTCCGTTTCCCGCGGCCCTCCGCAAGTCCACGTCTCGCCGCAACTCTTTTTCCCGCGGCCCTCCGCAATTCCACGTCTCGCCGCAACTCTATTTCCCGCGGCCCTCCGCAATTCCACGTCTCGCCGCAACTCTATTTCCCGCGGCCCTCCGCAATTCCACGTCCCGCCGCGACTCCGTTTACCCGCGGCCCTCCGCAATTCCACGTCCCGCTGCAAAACCCCATTTCCCACCGTTTTCCGCGTCTCTCAGCGGGAGTACCGCGTCTCACCGTGAGGCCTGTGTACCGTGTTTCCGGGCCGGTGTCCGGTCTGCTCAAGCGCCGGTCGGATGGGCGCTCGGAAGTCCCGACGGCGCGGCGAGATCGCGGCGCCGCTGGTCCCGGCGCCGCTGGTCCCGGCGCCGCTGGTCTCCTGGTCTACCTGCGTTCAGATGTGCCGGCGCCGCTGGTGTCCCGCTGCGCTGCGATGTTTGCCCCGGCGCCGCTGCGATGTCCGTGCTCGGCTGCGATGTCTGCTCCGGTGCTGCGATGTCCTGCTCCGGTGCGATGTCTGTTCAGGTCCTGTTCAGGTCTCCTGCTGCGATGTCCTGTTCAGGCCCTGTTCAGGTCTCAGCCTGTTCGGGCGCCATATGTTGCAGGAAGCACGGCCGAAAGCACGACAGACACACAGTAGAGTCAGATCATGCTCCATTTTATTGCCCGAATAGCCTAACTTTTATAGAGAACTTAACAGGGGTGGACAGTGTTTCACACAAGATTATTGGTCAAAAGCACTCAGATAAACAACTATAAGAAAACAACCCCACCTGCAAGAAAACAACCCCTTGTGATTAGCAGTCACATAGACCTTGTCCTTGAAGCCAGCTACTGGTAACAATATTTTTCTGTATTCCTCAATTGGGCAATGTGGGAACACTGTCATGGGAACTTCTCATAGTTGCCCTGGTAGCTTGGTTTGCTCAGCTACAGCAAGCCATAGGATTTTTGCTGTTTCAAGAAATCCCTCAACAAAGGAGGGTCCAATTGCATGTGGGGCTGCGTAAAGGCTCCCCTGGGGAGTTCACTTGTACCCAAAGCCTTCCTTTGGGGGCACTTTTGCATGGTCCAAGGGGAATCGCAATGCGTTTTCTGAGGCCCGCTTTTTCAGTCTTCTCCCATTGCGCCGAGGGCTATATTTAGGCTTGCGGTGAAAGAGTGAACCCGGAGGGTCCAGTTGCATGTGGGGCGGCATAAAGGCTCCCCTGGGGAGTTCACTTGTACCCAAAGCCTTCCTTTGGGGGCACTTCTGGATGGGCGAAAGGGGCTTGAAACGCTTTTTCTGTGGCCCGAGTTTTCAGTCTTCTGCCATGCTGGCTAGGGTTATATTTAGGGTTGCTGTAAAGAGCGAACACGGAGGGTCCAGTTGCATGTGGGGCTGCGTAAAGGCTCCCCTGGGGAGTTCAGATGTACCCAAAGCCTTCCTTTGGGGGCACTTTTGGATGGGCGAATGGGGCTCGTAACACATTTTCTGGGGCTCGAACTTTCAGTCGACTGCCAGGCGTGCTACGGCTATATTTAGGCTTGCGGTGAAAGAGTGAACCCGGAGGGTCCAGTTGCATGTGGGGCTGCATAAAGGCTCCCCTGGGGAGTTCACTTGTACCAAAGCCTTCCTTTGGGGGCACTTCTGGATGGGTGAATGGGGCGTGAAACGCATTTTCTGGAGCCCGAGTTTTCAGTCTTCTGCCATGGTGGCTAGGGGTATATTTAGGGTTGCTTGTAAACAGTGAACAAGGAGGGTCCAGTTGCATGTGGGGCTGCGTAAAGGCTCCCCTGGGGAGTTCAGTTGTACCCAAAGCCTTCCTTTGGGGGCACTTCTGGATGGGCGAAAGGGGCTTGAAACGCTTTTTCTGTGGCCCGAATTTTCAGTCTTCTGCCATGCTGGCTAGGGCTATATTTAGGGTTGCTGTAAAGAGCGAACCCGGAGGGTCCAGTTGCATGTGGGGCTGCGTAAAGCCTCCCCTGGGGAGTTCAGTTGTACCCAAAGCCTTCCTCTGTGGGCACTTTTGGATGGGCGAATTAGGCTTTTAACGCATTTTCTGGGGCCCGAGTTTTGAGTCGACTGCCAGGCGGGCCAGGGCTATATTTAGGGTTGCTGTGAAAGAGTGAACCCGGAGGGTCCAGTTGCATGTGGGGCTGCATAAAGGCTCCCCTGGGGAGTTCAGTTGTACCCAAAGCCTTCCTCTGGGGGCACTTTTGGATGGGCGAATTAGGCTTTTAATGCATTTTCTGGGGCCCGAGTTTTCAGTCGACTGCCAGGCGGGCCAGGGCTATATTTAGGGTTGCTGTGAAAGAGTGAACCCGGAGGGTCCAGTTGCATGTGGGGCTGCATAAAGACTCCCCTGGGGAGTTCACTTGTACCCAAAGCCTTCCTCTGGGGGCACTTCTGGATGGGTGAATGGGGCTTGAAACCCTTTTTCTGTGCTCGGAGTTTTCAGTCTTCTGCCATGCTGGCTAGGGTTATATTTAGGGTTGCTGTAAAGAGCGAACACGGGGGGTCCAGTTGCGTATGGGCCTGCATAAAGGCTCCCCTGGGGAGTTCACTTGTACCCAAAGCCTTCCTCTGGGGGCACTTTTGGATGGGCGAATGGGGTTCGTAACACATTTTCTGTGGCCCGAGCTTTCAGTCGACTGCCAGGCGTGCTAGGGATATATTTAGGGTTGCTGTGAAAGAGTGAACCCGGAGGGTCCAGTTGCATGTGGGGCTGCATAAAGGCTCCCCTGGGGAGTTCAGTTGTACCCAAAGCCTTCCTTTGGGGGCACTTCTGGATGGGTGAATGGGGCTTGAAACGCATTTTCTGGAGCCCGAGTTTTCAGTCTTCTGCCATGGTGGCTAGGGGTATATTTAGGGTTGCTCGTAAACAGTGAACAAGGAGGGTCCAGTTGCATGTGGGGCTTCATAAAGGCTCCCCTGGGGAGTTCAGTTGTACCCAAAGCCTTCCTCTGGGGGCACTTTTGGATTGGCGAATTAGGCTTTTAGCAGTTTTTCTGTGGCCCGAGTTTTCAGTTTTCTGCTATGCTGGCTAGTGTTATAATTAGGGTTGCTTGTAAACAGCGAACACGGGGGGTCCAGTTGCGTATGGGCCTGCATAAAGGCTCCCCTGGGGAGTTCAGTTGTACCCAAAGCCTTCCTTTGGGGGCACTTTTGGATGGTCGAATGGGGCTTGTAGCACGTTTTCTGGGGCCCGATTTTTCAGTCGTCTGCCATGCGGGCCAGGGTTATATTTAGGGTTGCTGTGAAAGAGCGAATACGGAGGGTCCAGTTGCATGTGGGGCTGCATAAAGGCTCCCCTGGGGAGTTCACTTGTACCCAAAGCCTTCCTTTGGGGGCACTTCTGGATGGGCGAAAGGGGCTTGAAACGCATTTTCTGTGGCCCGAGTTTTCAGTCTTCTGCCATGCTGGCTAGGGTTATATTTAGGGTTGCTGTAAAGAGCGAACACGGAGGGTCCAGTTGCATGTGGGGCTGCGTAAAGGCTCCCCTGGGGAGTTCAGATGTACCCAAAGCCTTCCTCTGGGGGCACTTTTGGATGTTCGAAAGAGACTCGCAATGCGTTTTCTGAGGCCCGCTTTTTCAGTCTTCACCGTTTGCGGATTGGGCTATATTTAGGCTTGCGTAGAAAGAGTGAACGCGGAGGGTCCAGTTGTACGTGGGGCTGCCTAAAGGCTCCCCTGGGGAGTTCACTTGTACCCAAAGCCTTCCTCTGGGGGCACTTTTGGATGGGTGGAACGGGCTCGCAATGCGTTTTCTGGGGCCCGAGTTTTCAGTCGTCTCCCATGCCGGCTAGGGATATGTTTAGTGTTGCTCGGAAACAGCGAACCCGGAGGGTCCAGTTGCATGTGGGGCTGCCTAAAGGCTCCCCTGGGGAGTTCACTTGTACCCAAAGCCTTCCTTTGGGGGCACTTTTGGATGGGCGAAAGGGGCTTGTAACGCGTTTTCTGGGGCCCGATTTTTCAGTCGTCTGCCACGCGGGCCAGAGCTATATTCAGGGTTGCTGTGAAAGAGCGAATACGGAGGGTCCAGTTGCATGTGGGGCTGTGTAAAGGCTCCCCTGAGGAGTTCAGATGTTCCCAAAGCCTTCCTTTGGGGGCACATTTGGATGGGCGAAAGGGGCTCAAAACGCCTTTTCTGGGGCCCGAGTTTTCAGTCATCTCCCATGCCGGCCAGGGATGTATTTAGTTTTGTTGGGATAGAGCGAACACGGAGGGTCCGCTTTCATGTAGGACTACAAAAAGGCTGCCCTGGGGAGTTCACTTATACCTAAAGCCTTCCTTTGGGGCCCTTTTGGATGGGCAAAAGGGGCACAGAACGCGTTTTCTGGGGCATGAGTTTTCAGTCGTCTGCCATGCGGGCCAGGGATATATTTAGGGATGTTGGGAATGAGCGAATACGGAGGGTCCAGTTGCATGTGGGGCCGCGTAAAGGCTCTCCTGGGGAGTTCACTTCTACCCAAAGACTTCATTTGCCGGCACTTATGGATGGTCCAAATGGACTCAGAACGAGATATCTGGGGCATGAGTTTTCAGTCGTCTGCCATGTGGGCCAGGGATATATTTAGGGTTGCTGTGAAAGAGCGAATACGGACCATCAAGTTGCATGTGGGGCTGCGTAAAGGCTCCCCTGGGGAGTTCACTTGTACCCAAAGCCTTCCTTTGGGGGCACTTCTGGATGGGCGAAAGGGGCTTGAAACGCTTTTTCTGGAGCCCGAGTTTTCAGTCGTTTCCAATGCCGGCTAGGGATATGTTTAGGTTTGCTCGGAAAGATGGAACACGAAGGATCCAGTTGCATGTGGGGCTGCATAAAGGCTCCCCTGAGGAGTTCAGATGTACCCAAAGCCTTTCTTTGGGGGCGCTTTTGGATGGGCGAAAGTGCTCGGAACGTGTTTTCTGAGGCATGAGTTTTCAGTCGTCTCTGATGCTGGCCAGAGATATGTTTAGGCTTGCTGTGACAGAGCGAACGCCGAGGGTCCAGTTGCATGTGGGGCTGCGTAAAGGCTCCCCTGGGGAGTTTAGGTTCATCCAAAGCCTTCCTTTTGGAGCTCTTTTTGATGGGCGAAAGGGGCTCGCAACGCGTTTTCTGGGGCCCGATTTTTTAGTCGTCTCCGATGCTGACTAGGGTTATTTTTAGGGTTGCAAGGAAAGAGCGAACACGGAGGGTCCAGTTGCATGTGGGGCTGCGTAAAGGAACCCCTGGGGAGTTCACTTGTACCCAAAGCCTTCCTTTGGGGGCACTTTTGGATGGTCCAAAGGGGCTCGGAAACGTTTTCTGCGGCCCGAGTTTTCAGTCGTCTCCATGCCGGCTAGGGATATGTTTAGGTTTGCTCGGAAACAGCGAACCCGGAGGGTCCAGTTGCATGTGGGGCTGCATAAAGGCTCCCCTGGGAAGTTCAGATGTACCCAAAGCCTTCCTTTGGGGGCACTTTTGGATGGGCGAAAGGGTCTTGTAAGGTGTTTCCTTTGGCCCGATTTTTCAGTCATCCCTTATGCCGGGTAGGGCTATATTTAGGCTTGCTGTGAAAGAGTGAATAAGGAGGGTCCAGTTGCATGTGGGGCCGTGTAAAGGCTCTCCTGGGGAGTTCACTTCTACCCAAAGACTTCATTTGCCGGCACTTATGGATGGTCCAAATGGACTCAGAACGAGATATCTGGGGCATGAGTTTTCAGTCGTCTGCCATGTGGGCCAGGGATATATTTAGGGTTGCTGTGAAAGAGCGAATACGGAGCATCAAGTTGCATGTGGGGCTGTGTAAAGGCTCCCCTGGGGAGTTCAGTTGTACCCAAAGCCTTCCTTTGGGGGCACTTTTGGATGGGCGAAAGGCGCTCGGAACGTGTTTTCTGGGGTTTGAGTTTTCAGTCGTCTCTGATGCTGGCCAGAGATATGTTTAGGCTTGCTGTGACAGAGCGAACGCCGAGGGTCCAGTTGCATGTGGGGCTGCGTAAAGGCTCCTTTAGAGAGTTCAGCTGTACCCAAAGCCTTCCTTTGGGGGCGCTTTTGGATGGGCGAAAGGGGCTCGGAACGTGTTTTCTGAGGCATGAGTTTTCAGTCGTCTCTGATGCTGGCCAGAGATATGTTTAGGCTTGCTGTGACAGAGCGAACGCCGAGGGTCCAGTTGCATGTGGGGCTGCGTAAAGGCTCCTCTGTGGAGTTCTGTTGTACCCAAAGCCTTCCTTTGGGGGCACTTCTGGATGGGCGAAAGCGGCTCGGAATGCATTGTCCGTGGCCTGATTTTTCAGTCATCTCTTATGCCGGCTAAGGATATATTTAGGTTTGCTGTGAAAGAGCGAACACGGAGGGTCCAGTTGCATGTGGGACTGCGTAAAGGCTCCCTTGGGGAGTTTAGGTTCATCCAAAGCCTTCCTTTTGGAGCTCTTTTTGATGGGCGAAAGGGGCTCGCAACACGTTTTCTGGGGCCCGATTTTTTAGTCATCTCCGATGCTGACTAGGGTTATGTTTAGGGTTGCTAGGAAAGAGCGAACACGGAGGGTCCAGTTGCATGTGGGGCTGCGTAAAGGCACCCCTGGGGAGTTCACTTGTACCCAAAGCCTTGCTTTGGGGGCACTTTTGGATGGTCCAAAGGGGCTCGGAAACGTTTTCTGGGGCCTGAGTTTTCAGTCGTCTCCATGCTAGCTAGGGATATGTTTAGGTTTGCTCGGAAACAGCGAACCCGGAGGGTCCAGTTGCATGTGGGGCTGCGTAAAGGCTCCCCTGGGGAGTTATGCTGTACCCAAAGCCTTCCTTTGGGGTCTCTTTTGGATGGGCGAAAGGGGCTCGCAACACTTTTTCTGGGGCCCAAGTTTTCAGTCGTCTCCGATGCCGGCTACGGCTATGTTTAGGCTTTCTTAGAAAGAGCGAACACGGACGGTCCAGTTGCAATTGGGGCTGCATAAAGGCTCCCCAGGGGAGTTAAGCTGCACCCAAAGCCTTTCTTTGGGGGCACTTTCAAATGGGCGAAAAGGGCTCGGAACGCGTTTTCTGGGGCCCGATTTTTCAGTCTTATCCGATGCCCAATAGGGCTATGTTTAGGGTTGCACGGAATGAGTAAACCCGGAGGGTCCAGTTGATTGTGGGGCTATGTAAAGGCTCCCCTGGGGAGTTCAGTTGTACCCAAAGCCTTCCTCTGGGGGCACTTTAGGATGGGCGAAAGGGTCCTGTAACGCATTTTCTGGGCTCGATTTTTCAGTCCTCTCCGATTCCGGCTAGGGTTATATGAAGGCCTGCTGTGAAAGAGAGAACACGGAGAGTCCAGTTGCGTGTGGGACTGAGTAACAACTCCCCTGGGGAGTTAAGCTGTACCTAAAGCCTTCCTTTGGGGGCTGTTTTATTTGGACGAAAAGGGGCTCGGAACGCGTTTTCTGGGGCCTGAGTTTTCAGTTGTCTCCGAAGCCTGCCGGGGCTATGTTTAGGGTTGCTCGGAAAGAGCGAACATGGACCATCCAGTTGCATGTGAGGCTGCGTAAAGGCTCCCTTGGGGAGTTTAGCTTCACCGAAAGCCTTCCTTTGGGGGCACTTTTGGATTGGTGAAAGGGGATCGGAACACCTTTTCTGGGCTCGATTTTTCAGTCATCTCAGATGCCGGCTAGGGCTATATTTAGGCTTGCTGTGAAAGAGAGAACATGAAGGGTCCAGTTGCATGTGGGGCTGCGTAAAGGCTCCCCTGGGGAGTTCAGTTGTACCCAAAGCTTTCCTTTGGGGGCACTTTTGGATGGGCGAAAGTGGCTCGGAATGCGTTTTATGGGGCCTGA
This sequence comes from Anas acuta, assembly GCF_963932015.1. Taxonomy (NCBI): domain Eukaryota; kingdom Metazoa; phylum Chordata; class Aves; order Anseriformes; family Anatidae; genus Anas; species Anas acuta. The sequence continues at coordinate 487,264 of NC_088996.1, forward strand.
TTTTTCAGTCGTCTCCGATGCCGGCCAGGGCTATGTTTAGGGTTGCTCGGAAAGAGCGAACATTCAGGGTCCAGATTAATGTGGGGCTGCATAAAGGCTCCCCTGGGGAGTTCAGCTGTACCCAAAGCCTTCCTCTGGGGGCTCCGTTGGATGGGCGAAAGGGGCTCGGAACGTGTTTTCTGAGGCCCGATTTTTCAGTCGACTCCCATGCCGGCTAGAGTTATGTTTAGACTTGCACGAAAACAGCGAACACGCAGGGTCCAGTTGCATGTGGGGCTGCGTAAAGGCTCACCTGGGGGGTTCAGTTGTACCCATAGTCTTCCTTTGGGGGCACTCTTGGATGGACGAAAGGGGTTCCAAACGCGTTTTCTGGGGCCCGAGTTTTCAGTCGACTCCGATGACGGCCAGGGCTAAGTTTAGTCTTGCTCGGAAAGAGCGAACACGGAGGCTCCAGTTGCATGTGGGGCTGCGTAAAGGCTCCCCTGGGGAGTTCAGATGTTCCCAAAGCCTTCCTTTGGGGGCCCTTTTGGGTGGTCCAAAGGGGCTTGCAACGCCTTTTCTCGGGCCCCATTTTTCAGTCATCTCCAATGCCGGCTAGTGCTCTATTTGTGGTTGCTCGAAAAGAGCGAACCCGGAGGGAACAGTTGCATGTGGGGCTGCGTAAAGGCTCCTTTGGGGAGTTTAGCTTCACCCACTGCTTTCCTTTATGGGCTCTTTTGAATGGTCCAAAAGGGCTCGGAACGCGTTTTCTGGGGCTTGACTTTTCAGTCTCCTCGGATTCAGGCTAGGGCTATGTTTAGGCTTTCTCAGAGAGAGTGAACACGGAGGGTCCACTTGCATGTGGGGCTGCGTAAAGGCTCCCCTGGGGAGTCTAGCTGTACCCAAAGCCTTCCTTTGGGGGCACTTTTGGATGGGCGAAAGGGGCTCGCAATGCGTTTTCTGGGGCCCGATTTTTCAGTTGTCTCCGATGCCGGCTAGGGCCATGTTTAGGCTTGCTTCGAAAGAGTGAACATGGAGGGTCCAGCTGCATGTGAGGCTGCGTTAAGGCTCCCCTGGGGAGTTCAGTTGTACCCAAAGCCTTCCTTTGGATACACTTTTGGACGGGCGAAAGGGGCTCGGAACGCGTTTTATGGGGCTTGATTTTTCAGACGACTCCAATGCTGGCCAGGGCTATATTTAGGCTTGCTCGGAAAGAGCAAACCCTGAGAATTCAGTTGCATGTAGGGCTGCGTAAAGGCTCCCCTGGTTATTTCAGTTGTAACCAAAGCCTTCCTTTGAATGCACTTTTGGATGAGTGATACGGGCTCGGAATGCGTTTTCTGGGGCCCGATTTTTCAGTCGTCTACGATGCCGACCAGGGCTATTTTTCGGTTTGCTAGGAAAGAGTGAACCCGGAAGGTTCATTTGCATGTGGGGCTGCATAAATGCTCCCCTGGGGAGTTGAGCTTCACCCAAGATGGTCTTTGGTACTACTGAACTCCCCAGGGGAGCCTTTACGGAGTCCCACATGCAGCTGGACCATCCGTGTTCGCTCTTTCTGAGCAACCCTAAACATAGCCTGAACCGGCATCAGAGACTACTGAAAACTCGGGCCCCAGAAAACTCGTTCCGAGCCTCTCTCGCCCATCCAAAAATGCCCCCAAAAGAAGGCTTTTGGTAAAGCTGTACTCCCCCCGGGAGCCTTTACACAGCCCCACATGCAACTGGACGCACTGGGTTCGCTCTTTCCGAGCAACCCTGGTCATAGCCCTAGCCGGCATCAGAGACGACCGAAAAATCGGGCCCCAGAAAATGTGTTCCGAGCACCTTTCGCCCATCCAAGCGTGCCCCCAAAGGAAGGCTTTGGGTACAGCTGAACTCCCCAGGGGAGCCTTTACGCAGCCCCACATGCAACTGGACGGTCCATGTTCGCTCTTTCACGGCAACCCTAGACATAGCCCTAGCCGGCATTGGAGACGACTTAAAACTCGGGCCCCAGAAAACGCGTTCCGAGCCCTTTTCGCCAATCCAAATGTGCCCCCAAAGGAAGGCTTTGGGTACAAGTGAACTCCCCAGGGGAGCCTTTACGCAGCCCTACATGCAACTGTACCCTGTGTGTTATCTCTTTCCGAGCATGCTTAAACATATCCCTCGCTGGCATCTGAGACGACTGAAAAATCGGGCCCCAGAAAACGCGTTACAAGCCCCTTTCGCCCATCCAAAAGTGCCCCCAAAGGAAGGCTTTGGGTACAACTGAACTCCGCGGGGTAGCCTTTACGCAGCCCCACATGCAACTGGACCCTCCGTGTTCGCTCTTTCCGAGCAACCCTGGACATATCCCTAGCTGGCATCGGAGACGACTGAAAAATTTAGCCCCAGAAAATGCTTTCCGAGCCCTTTTCGCCAATCTAATAGTACCCCCAAATGATACAAAAGACAATAAACAGTTAGTACTCATTTTGTTCATTGAATCTCTGCAATGCTTGGCTTCCAAGAACTAATGTTTCCTCGATTTCTTCGTTAGTACTTACTGGTTCATATTTGGCACGTATGAGCATTAGATGTGCTGCTTCTAAACGACCTTTTACAATCGCAATCAGTTTATTAAAAATTCATGGCCCGAAAGTTAGCGCTGCTATTAATAACAATAAAGGTCCTGCTATAGTTGATAGTAAGGTAGTAAGCCAAGGTGAATAATTAAACCAAGATTCCTACCAATTCTGTCGGTCTTCATATTCCCATTTTCTCTTCTCCAATCCTTCGCTGAGCTTGGACTCTTTCCAAGTCTTCATTAAAACCTTGTCCCTGGGTTGTATCTTGTGAATTGCTATGTGTAACGGAGGGCGTTGTGCTACCAAACCTTTCACTCGGAGCTCCCTCTGTCGGTTCGTGAGTTGTATTAAATAAGGTCTTAACTGGGCATCCTGTAACTGAGGGTGATCAAGTGGCAATTCCAAGTCATAGGGCATACCATATAACATTTCAAAAGGAGAAATTCCTACATCAGTCCTGGGCTGTGTCTGTATGTTTAACAGTGCAAGAGGTAAACATTTTACCCAAGAGGCTTTTGTTTCCAGCATTAGTTTAGTTAGTTGTTTTTTAATTTCACCATTCATTCGCTCTACCTTTCCAGAACTTTGGGGATGCCACGGAGTGTGGTATTCCCAGCTTGTTCCTAGAGCTTTCATGGTCTCTCGAGACACTTTGGAGACAAAATGAGGGCCTCGGTCAGAGTCAGTTGTTTCTACAATTCCATATCTAGGAATAATATTCTCAAGTAGTATTTTTACCACGGTTTGAGCCGTGGCCCTTGCTGTCGGAAAAGCTTCCACAAAATGTGTAAGATGATCTACAATCACTAATAGATATTTGTACCTCCCTGTTTTTGGGAGGTCTGTAAAGTCCAATTGAATTTTAGTAAAAGGTCGGTGAGCCAATTCCCGACCTCCCGATACTTTTTTTCTCAAGTGTTGGGCATTTACCTTTCTGCAAGTTAAACAATCATTTACAATTCATTTTGCTATATTATAAATTCCAATACACATATACTTTATTGCAACTTGATCCACCAATGCTTGAGTTCCCCAGTGGGTGTTTTCGTGAAACCTTTGTAATACCCTCAGAGCTGCGGATTTTGAAAGCATTCCCCGTCCATCAGGCAGCACCCATTTGCCTTTATCTGTTTCTTTTATCCCCATTTGAATCATTTTGCTTTTTTCTTGTAATGTGAAGCTAAGCAGAGTATAAATTGGCCTATGATGGTAACAATGTGTATATTTCTTCCTGTCCCCCCATTCATAATCATAGAATGGAAATTTCATTGAATCATTCCTGCAGTCTGAGCAGTCTTCCCTTGTTTTTATAATTTGCACAGTCATTAGTGCCGCTCTTTTAGCCTCCTGGTCTGCCAAATTATTCCCTCTGATCTGAGGGGTGAGGCCTCGCTGGTGTCCTTTAACATGTACTACAGCAATTTCTTTAGGTCCTCTGATAGCCTGTAAGACTTGGGTAATCAGTTCTTGGTGTACTAATCCCTTTCCCTGTGAATTAATGAGCCCTCGCTCTTCCCATATTTTACCAAATGTATGTAATACCCCGTATGCATATTTTGAATCTGTATATATTGTGCCACTTTTGCCCTTTAACAGTCTTAAGGCCCGTAGTACAGCATATAATTCACAAGCCTGGGCAGACCAACTTGGACTTAAAGGTCCGGATTCAATTATTTCAAAAGTTTTCCCATTCACTAATGCGTACCCCGATTTCCGTTTCCCTTCCACTATTTGTGAAGAACCATCTACATATATCTGTTCCCCTATGTTATAAATGGCTCAGGGTGATCCAGCTCCTGGAAAACGAATCACAATTTTATATAAGTTAAAAAAAAAAGGTTCTTATGTTATTTTCTCAGGACAACCTGACCTTAGTGTGGGAGAAGTCCAGTCGAGGCCCTCTCACTCGGCAGTCAATACCCATAGGGGTTGCCTCCCTCAGCAGACCATACACACCACAGTGGAGAGTCCTTCCCCGGTCTTGCCTTCTCCCTTTCCTCCCTTCAGGCTTGTCCCCTTTATTTGGCATCCTTAATTCATGCAGAGCCTCGTTGCCAGAATATTGGTTCTTCCTTAGCTTGAGTTTCAGTTTCCCAGGAGCGGACTCAACCCTCCAAGTTTCAGTAGTTACTGGTCCTTTTATTCTGGATGCATGGGTCCCTTTCTGCAGTTCTCACAGCTGTTTCAGTAGTCAGTAAAACAAGGTACAGTCCCTCACATCGAGGGTTCAGTGATTCTTCCCTCCCGTGGCTGCTTGTTGAAACACTTTCTTTTTTATCTTCTGACAAGTTAAATAACAGTTATCTAATTTACTTTGCCGTATGGCCCTTTCCAGGTTCCTGTAGCAGGATTCATCTGATAGCCTTTCAGGTTAATACAGATTTGATTACAGATACCAGGGTTTTGGCTTTCATCACTATCTCCACAGTTTCCCAGCTGGACAGTCACATTCATTTATGTTGCATTCCTTCAGGGGCTCATCACCCCAGTCCTTGCAGTCTCTCTGCTGGTTACACACTTTATTGATATCTATGCATTCTCCACTTCTGCACTTGAATTTGCCAGGTCCAGAGCACTGAATAACATTGTTACAGTTTGCTTCATCAGTGCCATCCAGACAGTCTCTCACACCACTGCACTGCCTTACTCCCATGGACACTGTTCACATCTTCACATCTGAAATGGTCCAGGAAGGGCAGTTAATTTCATCACTTCCATCCTTGCAATAAGGATCTCTGTCACATCACCACTTCTTGTAGATACATTCACCTGAGCCGCACTGCACCTCACTCACAGAATACTTCACCGGAGGTGCAGGCTGGCAGCCACACTGCTCCAAAGATTCATCCGAGTGGTCGGAGCAGTCACCTTGACCATTGCAGACAAAGCTTTTGGAAATACATTGTCCACTACTGCATGTGAACTCTGCTGCACTACGAGTCACATTGCCACAATTCTCTTCATCTTCTCCACTGTCACAGTCTCTTTCACCATCACATTTCCACGACACTGGGATACACTGGGTCGACTGAGGACCACAGCTGATTTCATTTACCTGGCATGCTCTCATATGACACAGCTCAGCACTTTCGTCAGACCCATCTTCACATTCCGGATCCCCATCACACTGCCATCTGTTTGGCACACACTGACCACTGTTGCACACAAAGTCAGATTCAGCACACATCTTCTTCACACATCTTCTTCACACAAGCACTCTCATCACTGCCATCTGAGCAGTCTTCACATTTTGCTCTAGCACCATTGGCAGCAGTGCACAGTCAGGCGAAGGCGAGCAGCAGGCAGAGCACCCCGCACCGTCACCTGTGTCACTTATACTACTCCTATTACCCATGCTGTTAGTGTCAGTGGCATCCTCCTTTTCTTTTTGCCACTGACCATTCACCACAAATGGATGAGACACATGATTACTAGTTAGGAAAGACAGTGTAACGTCTGCTATACGGCTGCAGGCAGTGCCAGCTGCAACCTTAGGTTTGTGAAAGAGCCTGCCGGTGGTCATTTGGCAGTGTAATCTGCGTCTCTGCACTCCTGCCCTGCAATAGAGCTAAGTCGTCATTAGTAATAGTTATAACACCGATCTGGGGACTAATAGTCTTTTTTGCATTGCAAGATAAACCTTTTATAAAAAGAATGCTAGAGTGAAGCAGCACGGCCGCTGCTGCCGCTGCCTCCATGGTTATGTCAGACAGGCTGCAGGGTCCTGATGTCCGCCCCTCTGCTCTGTGCCGACTCGCCACACGGTGAGGGTCGGTTTCCGGTGTCCACTGACGCCTCTGGTCTCCCGTAGCAACTCGATCTCGGATGTCCCGCAATTACTTCAATTTCCCTGCGTTTTGCAGCTTCTGTCAGGTCTATTCTGTGTCTCTCAGAGCCGTCCGTGGCTCTGCAGCATCTCTCAGGGCTCTCTGCCTTCCAGCGGTAGTCCCTCCGTAGTGTCTCAGGTCTCTCGGCGCCGCTCCGGTCTCTCGGCCTGTTCAGGTCTCAGCAAGTCCAGGTCTCGGCCTGTGCAGGCCTCATAGGTTGCAGGAAGCATGTCATATCATGCTCCTGCCTTTTTCTTGTCACAGTCAAAACATTTAAGAGCAAAAATAGGATACACAAGATACACAAGATACACCAGGCCCATATATTAGGCACCACCACTCAAAACTTGGATAAAACAGCACTTCTTTTCAGTCTGTCAAGCACTTCGTTCGTCTCTGCCCACTCCCCTTGCGGAGAGTACGGAACAACGGATCGGAACTCTGCACTCGCTTTGCAGCAACGCTGCGTCTCACTCACACAGCACCATCGCACACAGAGGCCTCCAGCACATCTCATTCATACCACAGGAATATAATTTAGAATGATAACCAACCAAACAAGTATTGTCTCTGACTGTGTTCTTCGTGAAGTGACTTGTAACACTTTGTTTCAAACCCTTACATTTACACAAATACTTTCAACACAAAATACATACATAAAAGCACATACAATTATTAACACTCCAGTTAGTATCCCTCCAGCAGCCGAAAACATACCGTTTGTCTGCAGTTTTAGGAGATCTTTGCTCCTGCAGTGAGCAGCTGAGAGTGGAGTCCCCTCCGAGCAAAACACTCAGGGTGCGCCTAGGGGCGTCTGCGCTGCAGCCGATCCTGCAGCCGAGCAGAGTGTCTCCTGCCTGGCTCACCAAAATGACTCACAGAAAGCTGACTACACAATCAGTAAGATTGTAAAGTAGGTATGTTTACTCAGTTCTGGGCGGCATGGGGCGGGTAGTCCCACCAAAGTCATGCACGCCTAATGTGGCAAATTGCTTTAGTAAAAAGTTACATATACATGAACATTCCTATACATATGCATAACCTGTCCCTTTGTGAACACTCCTCCTTATTTTAGACCCCTTGGTTAAAGTCTGAATCATGAGGTTGTTTTTGATCTGGTTCTCGGGGCCCGAGAGGCTCCTGTTATCTGGAGGTATAAGCACAGCACAGCACAGTAGCACATATTCATTCTTAATCAATTGCTCTCTAATTTCTAATTCAAATATTTCAGCTTGCTCTTTTCTAGATCCACGGGTATTCTACTATTAATGTTCAAAGCCTTACAGACCCCGTCCTCCGTGGATCAAAATACAGGGGGTCTTAAGGGTTCTTTTGGTCATTCTATCATATAATACTGGATCATTTTTAATTTACTCTTTAATTTTCTGGGGCCCCTATTGTTCCAATTTCTAATCATTATTCATAATGGACTTTTTGGTCATATATCTGGTAATTTGCTCCCTTTCTGGTCCTTGGTCTTCGATTTTATCTGACCCATCCGGGAATTTTACTAGTGGCAATTCCCACAGCCCTTGGTTGCCCCTAGTGAGAGTGTCTTGCAGGGGATTTAGGACCTATCACCCACCCACGTATCCCTCTCTTCACCAGCCCAGCCCCCCCAACAGGAGATTAGAACCAGTGAGAAAACAAAAAGACCTCCACGCTGACTTTAGAAGTCTCAGTTACACTCTCACACACAAAAACTGGCAACCGCACCTTTACCCAACCGGACGGTATCTTACGAATCAGTCGTCTTTGTCCAGAATCCAATCGGACGGTATCCACAAGCGTCTCTGCTGTCTTCGTCTGGGATCAAACCAGACGGTATCCAAACGACTGTCGTCTTCGTCCGGATCTTCGCGCGCAGAATTACGGGCAAAAAACAGCCGGCAAGGGAGCTCAAAAAAAAATCAAATTCTTTGCTTACCTTTATTCAGGTTCAGGATGGCATTAGTCCCGATCTGACTCAAACAGGAGCCACCAAATGGTGAGGCGCCTCTCCTAGATTAAATCAGAATTCAGGAACTATAGCCATCCCCGATGAGCCCCCAAATTGTTATAAATGGCTCAGGATTCTAATTAGGATTAAATAAAAAAATAGGATTTATTAAAAGAATATAAAGGAATAGAGGTAAGCAAACAGCGCTGGGTGCACCGGGAGTCTCCACTCCACCAGGACGCACACCAGTTACATCAAGCAGCTGATTTTTATGCTCCTAGACTAATACATATTCATTACTACTTCTAAAAAAAATAGATTATTATAATTAGCTTCCGGGGTCCAGTCCCTCCTACTGGAGCATGCGCATCAGTCTCCTCTGGGGGTCTCTAGGGGTCTTTCATGCTGAAGGCTCGTAGTCTTCCTCTCACCTTTGTACTCACTCGGCACAATTCCAAGTTTATAGAACACTTTCTGCAGGTCTTGTCTCCCAACCGTCCTTCAGCTTCTTTTTCCTTCCTCTTAATCTCTTGGCCCCCTGGCCAGATACCAAAGATCCACAGAGTATCCCATAACAGTCACGAGTTGTTATCAGTTGTTCTGAAACTCCCAGACATCAAACACAAACAGCTTTCTTATTTGACGCTTCACGAGTAATTAAAACATTCTTCCTCAGCCATTCACAAACACATCTATAGCAGTGTTAAGTTAATCTCGGAGAAGACAGGAAAAAAGGCTGTAACTGTTAGAAATAGAAGTCCAGAATAACAAAAGCAAACAGGTTCATAAATTTAAGGAGTGTTTTCTGAAGACGTGATAAATTGACTAGAATGAGGGGGAGACTGGGACACACTGCATCTGTGGTTCAAGAATTAAATTGCCAGTGCAGGACCCAGAGGCAGACAGGATTCAAACAGAATTGTTCTTTATGGACACAAATTGTTAAAACATTCCTCACACCTATAAGTAACTCTTCTTCCTCCAAATCAGGTCTCAATTTTGTTTGCTCTTCTATATTTTGGAGGCAATCATGTTCTAAGGGCTAGTTCGGTTCCTCATAAAGAAACTGAGCAGGATTTTGCAGGGAAGTTGTTGTTAATGTTAGTTTTGGGGAGGAAATTAAAATTCCTTCATATTTTAGTAACCTAGCATCTGTGATCCATTTTTCTGCTTTTTGCTGTAGTACTCCCCGGATATTGTGTGGGGATATCACCTTGATTTCTCCTCCGAAGGTAATTTTCTGTGCTTCTTCTACTAATAAAGCAGCTGCTACTACTACCTGTAAACAACTTGGCCAGCCCCGACTAACTGGGTCCAGCAATTTGGATAGGTAAGCCACAGGTTTTTAACTCCCTGCCCATTCTTGGGCTAATATTCCATATGCAGTGCCCTCATTGCTGTTAACAAATAAGAAAAACGGCCTCCTCAAATCCGGAAGACTCAACACCGGAGGGCGTGCTAATTCTTCTTTTAATTTTTCTAATTGTTTTTCATCTTCTTTGGTCCATTTTAGCAACCCATCCTTAGTCAATTTTTTATAAATAAATTTAACTTTGCCGCTGTAATCTTCAATCCATTGTCTACAATAGCCAGTCAACCCTAATAATTGTTGTACCTTCCTCTTAGTTCGTGGGGTCATTAAAGCCAATATCCCACTGATTCTGTCTGGGTCTAATTTCTTAGTTCCCTCACTTAGTCGGTGGCCCAAGTATTTTACCTCTTGTTCTACAAACTGCAGCTTCGATTTCGAGACTTTCAGTCCCTGCAAGCTAAGAAAATTCAACAGCTGTATGCTGGCCTGCCTAACAGTATCTTCGTCTCTCCCTGCTAATAACAAATCATCTACATACTGTACTAATGTTACTCCTGGTGGCTTATTGTAGTTTTGTAAAATTTGCTCCAGGGCTTGTCCAAATAAATTAGGTGATTCAGTGAATCCTTGAGGAAGGACAGTCCACCGTAACTGCTGCTTTCGGTGGGTATCTGGGTCTTCCCATTCAAAGGCAAAATAATCCCTACTACCTTCCTCCAGAGGACATGCCCAAAATGCATCCTTTAAATCCACTACGCTATACCACTGATCATCTGGGTGCAATTGACCTAATAGGATATGGGGATTTGCCACAACAGGAAATCTGGTCACGGTTCTCTTATTAATTTCTCTTAGATCGTGTACCAATCTATATTTGCCATCTTTCTTTTTCACTGGTAATATTGGAGTATTAAACGGGGACATACAAGGTTCTAGCAACCCTTGTTGTAATAACCTTTGAATTTCAGGTTTTAACCCTTGTCTGCCTTCCTCAGACAGGGGGTATTGTTTAATTCTCGTTGGTACGCCCAGGTTGGTTATAGTTACCTTAAAAGGTTTAATATCTAATCTTCCTACACTTTCTGGAGTGTACCAGACTTCAGGATTTATACTTTGCTCGTCCTCCGCTCTCAGAGGACACAACATAATTTTTAGCTTTTTATCTACTACCTCTAAAGTTATGCCTAATTCTACTATTAAGTCTCTCCCTAACAAGTTATATTCTGCCTCAGGCACTAAGAGTAAGGATCCCACCCCTAATTTAGAATCCGATTCAATTAACAGCTCTTTGATAACAGGGACCCCAAAGGGTTCCCCTTTTGCTCCAATTACTTGAACCTTTTCTGTCGAGATTTTACATCCTAAAGGCAGATTTTGGACTGTAGATCTTTCAGCCCCTGTATCTATGAGGAACTCAATTTCCTCACGCTGGGGACCTATTTTTAACTTTATCAAGGGCTCAGTTTTCTTTCGGGTCCCCAGCAGATAGAGCCCCTGACACCCCTAGTCTTCCTTAAACATCTTCTCATCCTCCATTCTCAGTCGACACTGCTTCTTCTTATGACCTTTCTTATTGCAGTAAAAACAAGTCACATCCCTCAATCCTCCCATCACTTTCCCTTCTCCCTCTAGTTTTTGGCGAACCACCTTTGAATCTTTTCTGTATTCGCCTCTTCTCTGCCCCTCCCACATCACAGCCATCATTATTCGTGCTTGCTTCTTCTCCTTTTCATCCTCCCTCCTTACATACACTTTCTGTGCCTCCCTTAACAATTCGTCTAGACCCCGGTCTTGCCAATTCTCTATTTTCTCTAATTTTTTCCTAATGTCTATCCAAGACTTTGCTACAAACTGAGTTTTTAGCAAAGCCTCTCCAACAGGGGTTCCTGGATCTAATCCCGAGTATAGTTGCAAACTTTTGCGTAATCTCTCCAACCATTCTGTCGGTGTTTCATCTTTCTTTTGTTGCTCATTAAAGGCCTTATTAATGTTTTGCCCTCTCGGGACTGATTCCCTAATTCCCTGAATGATAATGGTCCTAAGGTCCTGCATATGGCCACGATGTATAGGGTCCTGATTATCCCAATTGGGCCTCTGTAATGGCCATTTAACGTCTGCTGCAGGACCTTGCTGGTGTTGCTGATCCCAAATTCGCATTCCAGCTTTTCTAATCATTCATCTCTCTTCCGATGTAAATAATATCCCTAAAATAGATTGCATCTCTTCCCAGGTGTAGATATTGGGCCCTAAGGACTGATCTACCTGTTCTGCCACCCCTAAGGGGTCCTCCAATAGGTTTCCCATTTCTTTCTTAAAGTCTCGGGCATCTCCGGAGTTCATGGGGATGGCCACATATCCCATACCAGATTGTGGTCTTCTAATCCTAATTCTAATACTAATTCTAATTCTAAAACTAATTCTAATTCTAATTCTTCTTCTTTAATTCTTCTTCTTCTTCTACAAATTCTTCTTCTTCTTCTTCTAATTCTTCTTCTTCTTCTTCTTCTTCTTCTTCTTCTTCTTCTTCTTCTAATTCTAATTCTAATTCATCTTCTTCTTCTAATTCTTCTTTTACTTCTAATTCTTCTTATTTTTCTTCTTCTTCTAATTCTATTTCTAATTCTAATTCTAATTCTAATTCTAATCCTAATCCTAATTCTAATTTTAATTCTAATTCTTCTTCTTCTAATTCTTCTTCTTCTTCTTCTAATTCTTCTTCTTCTTCTTCTTCTTCTTCTTCTTCTTCTTCTTCTTCTTCTTCTTCTTCTACTACTACTAATTCTTCTTCTTCTTCTTCTTCTTCTTCTTCTTCTTCTTCTTCTTCCTCTAATTCTTCTTTTAATTCTTCTTCTAATACTTCTTCTTCTTCTTCTAATTCTTCTTTTTCTTCTTCTTCTTCTACTACTACTAATTCTTCTAATTCTCCTTCTAGTTCTTCTTCTTCTTCTTCTTCTTGTTATTCGTTTGAGGAAAGAATTGCTATTTTTAGCCTAGCATGTTAATTCAAAGCTACCCTGAATTAACTCAGTTTCCCAAAATTTATATTGTCAAGTAAGTTAGGTAAGTTTGTATCATTTTATACTGTAGGTATGTATTTATACTGAAGGTACAAAATTGAATATGCATTACTGAAATACAGCATTGAATACAAAAGAAATTGATTTCCATCCTGTCGGCATCCTGAAAATTAATCACAAAAAAGAAGTAGTGTTTTTTTTTTTTTTTTTTTTTTCTTTTATCTGTAATTGTGCACCAACTGATTTGATTGCTTCTTAGTCAAAACCTGGTCATAGTAACATCAGTATCCTATCTGCTTGATCATTACCCTTTCCTATTATCATTGCAGGTAAATTTTGTTGCAGCTATTGATGTATATGAAGATGGTGAAGCTGGCCTACTGTTATGTTATAACTGTAAGTAGTTAGGGAAGACTGGAAATGATAATATCTCAACATGTAATTCTTTGTTCATTGGAGTTTAGATCTGTATTTTAAAGTTTCAGTGTTTCATGGAAAGTATTTCAAAATACATTTTTTTTTTTCAATTTAAGTGCATATTAGAAGGACTAGAAATGGAAGTACTGTTTTATTGTGGTGTGTGTAATTGGGCAGATGTTACCATCTTACTCACAAAAGTCCTATTTCTTCAGATCTATCTTATTCTTTGCCTAGTCTCACAATGGGTATTTCTAGGACATGTACAAGTTAGTATTCCACCCCTTTTCTTCTTTGTGCTTTCCCATTCTGTCATCGTGCTTTCTTTCTTTCTGCACACTTCTTTGTGCTGGCACATTTTAAAATTGTAATTCTCTTAATCTCTTTTTATAAAACGGGCTTGGATTTAATATGCATATGCTCTTCTGTGCTGTACACATGTAGTTTTGCTTTCAGTCCTCAGGAAAATCAAAGTTATGAGTATGAAACATCCTTTATGAGGTGATGCTGAAGGACAAAGCACAGCTTTCTGTTTCAGATGGCATGTCCTATTTGCCTTTCCAAAGAGAGCATTGATGAAAACAGGATAAATACATCTACATATTCTAGTGTTGGCCTTTAGATTGGTACCACAGGGAAAAAGTCTCTAAAGTGTATCTTTGTATGCCTCATTGGTTTCGGTAGTTTAACAAATCCTACCTAGTTCTGGTTCACTCGGTACTGCTTCAGAACTAAAAGGTCTGAGACAGAGTAGTGTGAATTCCCAAACCTGTACTTCTGTGCAGAATCAGTCCTACTCTAGTAGGCTCGTCACAGAGCCAAAGCTAACAAACTTGATTGATCCTAAGGTCCTAAAGCCTGTTGCACAGGGTTGCAGCAACTTGAATCCCTATTTGTAGGGCCCTGTCACAGGGAAACCTCTTTTGGTCTTGTGACAGTTTTACAATTATGAAAGTATCATCATGGAACAAGTACGAAAACACATGATTTGACAGTGTTCTAAGTTTGGATTTCAAACAAGACCTTTTTTTACACTTGTGGATATAAAGTTAGTTTAAGTTTAAAGACACCAATTACAGAAAAAAAAAAAAAAAAAAAAAAAAAGGTTTTTACCTAAAAATAGAGAAGTAGTAGATTCACAAGTTATATGATTAATGAAATCTTGATATCTGTAGTATCCCATGTGTATTACAATCCTCAAAGAACACAGACTGTGCTAGTATGTGGCTGCTTGAAGGGTAGTTCTTACAGTCAGAGGGGTACAGCTCTGCTTACATCACTTTCAGAAATGTTCTTAACTATTCCTCTATCCATAGACAAAGTAAGGAGCTGATGATTGCTAAAACAGAACAATACTTACTTTGTGAAATCAGACAAGTTATTAAAATGTAGCTCTACTATTTGCTTCTTGTAAATGTATTCACAAAGGAAGCACATTTCCCTTATGGACTGTTTAGATATAGAGGGACTTCTACATAAGTGTTTGATATTTATCTGTGTATTATCCACACTTCTGTAAAATCTACCTATAATGTTGGTGTTTGTCATTTGTGCTGTAAGATATTGGAGGTTTCTTTTTTTCCTTTTTTTTTGTTACAGATGTTTGCCAATATAGAAAGGTGTATCCTTTTAATGGAGGTTCTCCACTCGTCCAGTCATCGGCTTTCTAACTTTCTAACTTTTAAACTAACTTTCACTTTAGCTGGAATCAAGTTCCTTATGCTGTTGGTAAGAACATACCTCTTTTACCCTTTTTTCATTACTATTTAGGCTTGCACTTGGCTGTTGGTGGAATTGCAGAATGTGTGCTAGGAATTATAAGAATAAATATAAAATTAAAAATAATTTAACATACATAAATCTATTTTTAATATAATAAAATTTAATAAATATGGGTTAATAAATTCCTATAAATAAGAATTTCTTCATAGAGAGCGTGGTTAACCATTAGAATGGACTGCCCAGGGAAGTGGTGGAATCCCTATCCCTGGAGAGGTGTTGACATAACACCAAGGTATTGAAGGATTTTTTGAAACAGCAAAAATTCCATGGCTTGCTGCAGCTGAGCAAACCAAGCTACCAGGGCAACTATGAGAAGTTCCCATGACAGTGTTCCCACATTGCCCAATTGAGGAATTTAGAAAAATATTGTTACCAGCCTCTGGTTTCAAGGACAAGGTCTACGTGACTGCTAATCACAAGAGGGGTTGTTTTCTTGCAAGTGGGGTTGTTTTCTTGTAGTTGTTTGTCTGAGTGCTTTTGACCACTAATTTTGTGTGAAACACTATCCACCCCTGTTAAGTTCACTATAAAAGTTAGGCTATTCGGGCAATAAAATGGAGCATGATCTGACTCTACTGGTGTCTGTCGTGCTTTCAGCTGTGCTTCCTGCAACACCAAGGGACATAATGATGGAACTTGGTAGGTCAGGTTGATTGTTGGACTTGAAGGTTTTTTCCAACCTAGATGATTCTGTGAGTCTCTAAGCATTCATGATGCCACTTCAGCTAAGATTCTGTATATGGTATCTTTAATAAGTGGAGCCTTGGAGCCAAGTTTTTCCTCTGATAAACTTTTTTTTTTTTCCTTTATCTTTTTTCTGTTTTTTATTTTCCATTCAGTTTATATTTTGTCAGGCATGGAGAGTGAAGTTTTCTTCAGACTTGTATCTGCATGTCCATCAGTACAGTAGACAAATTTTGTCATAGGAAAGGGAGATACCAGAGTAGGTCAGATACTCAATAATTGTTTTCAGGCAGCATCTGAGAAACATTTACATTAATCATTCTTCCTTGAAAAATAATTTTTGTTTCATTGCAGTCTGTGCTTTCCCTTCTATTCTTGCCTTCACTACTGATTCCATTGAGATCCGATTAGTGGTGAGTGGAAACTTAGTCCACACAGCAGTTGTGCCTGAGCTTCAGCTTGTAGCATCAAGGGTAAGACACGAGAAAAGAATGTTTGACTATTTGTGAGGTGTTGGGACCTAATTCACATAAAGAGTTGCTGAAGCCCAAACCAAACCAAAACTGACACATTTTCTGATTTGCATTAACTGTTAATTTGTGTGCTCTTAGCTTGTAGTGAGTACAGTGATAATCAGAATTGATCTAACTGTCCTTTACTGCTTGCAGTAATGCAGAGCTGAAGTATTTGATTATTTACAGGGCAAATGCTCTTCTGAACATCACAGAAGTTCTCCCCATTTACAGTGAGATAGCCTTTCTGTGGCCAGCTGTAGTTAACTTAGCAGCAATACACCAACAGTGGCAATAGAACATAGTGGACAAACATTTAAGCTCTTCTTCATCAAGTGTTTAAGAAAGTTTTGCTGTACTAATGATGAGTTCTTTGTGATTTCAGTCAGATATTTATTTGAAAGCTACTGCTGCAGTAAGGGGATCATCTCATAGCAGTTCTAAGGAAATGAGTTCAAGTTCTCCTCAAGCACTGACGGCTTATGAAATACCATTATGTTCTCTTTCTTCTTGAGAAGGTAACATGGTTTCCAGGCTGCTTGAAGCTTTGATTATTATCTTTAGTAAAATGAAATCAATCAGTTAAAAGATTTTGTTTTCATGGCTGAGAGTCTGGAAGATGGAAACCTTATCCAGAGATCTGAAACACCTGGCTGAGCTTTTGCCCCATAGTATCTCTTCTGAATGCACAGCAGCACTGTTTTGAAGAAATCATGTCTGTAGGAGGGGAAGAATTAAGCTTCACTACCGTAATGAGCCTTTGGCAGTATGGCCAAGACTATAAAGCAAAAAGAGGTATAAAATTGTGGGAAAACTTTCAGACTTCACATATGCCATTCCTTTCATTTATGAACAGCTAATTAATTTATGATAGCTAATTAAACTAATGAAAACTAAAGGCAAGAAGTATTTCTAGTCTCAAAAGAGTGAATAAATTTAAAGTTAATAAATGCACAGTAAATTTGGTGTAACATGATCTGTGAACAATCGATCTACAGGGATAAATAATAGAGAAACAAAGGAACACCAACTAGATAATGCAAGATGTATGTAGATCTTGTTCATTTAGATGTATTTAAATCTGCTGCTGCACTGTTGACAGAAGAGGAAAAGAGAAAGGAATCTGAATTTCAGTTTTTAAGACAGGCAATATGCTTTTTCTCAGTAAGCCAAGTTGTCAGTCTGCAAAATGTGGACGTTTTTCTTCCTCCTCCTAGCCTATTTATAGTGAAAGATACAGTACAAGGAAGATCTTTGTTACTTTGGTTAAAAAGCACCCCACATAATGTTTATAACTTTTCTGTATAACTTTTCATTGGAAGTATTTAGAACTGATACTGGTATGAAAGTGTTAACGTTCTTTTTTCCTTCTGCATTTCAGGTGAAGTTCCAGGCTGGAGTAGTGGGCCCACGTGAACCTAATGAGGTTCAACAAGTCCAAGTGCAAGGTGCTGCACCTGGGTCAGGGAAATCCCAGATATGAGGACAGGCTAGGAGAAGCACGCATTGAGAGCAAACCTGCAGAGGAGGACTTGGGAGTTCTGGTAGACAAAAGGCTTGACATGAACCAGCAGCGTGCACTTGCAGGCCAAAAGGCCAACTGCATCCTGGGCTGCATCAACAGAGGAGTGGCCAGCCAGTTAAGGGAGGGGATTATTGTCGCCCCTCTACTCCGCCCTTCTGAGGCCTCACTTGGAGTACTGCATCCAGGTCTGGACCCCCAGCACAAGAAAGATTTGGACCTGTTAGTGCGAGTACAGAGGAGGGGCTACAAAGATGATCAGAGGACTGGAGCACCTCTCCTATGAAGAAAGGCTGAGAGAGCTGCGACTGTTCAGCCTGGAGGAGAGAAGGTTACAGGGAGGACCTCACTGTGACCTTTCAATAATTAAAGGAGTCTTGTAAAAAATGGAGAAGGACTCTTTACTCGGGTAGATAATGATAGAATGTGGGAAGTGGTCTTAAACTAAAAGAAGATAGGTTTAGATTAGACTAGGAGGAAATGCTTCACTGTAAGGGTAGTGAGGTACTGGAACATGTTACCAAGAGAAGTTGATGCCCCATACCTGGAGGTGTTCAAGGCAAGGCTGGATGGGGCTTTGGCCAACCTGATCTAGTGGGTGGCATCCCTATCTATGGCAGGGGGGGTTGGAGTTAGATGATCTTTAAGATCCCTTCTAACACAAGCCATTCTATGATGATTCTATTGTAACCATATTCTAAGCCAGCTAGGAACTTTTTAGTTAGTAATGAAAACCATCAAGAGAGATCACAATGTTTTTTGTGAATGTTTTATTTCCTTTTGAGAGTATTAAGACTTTTATTCCTTTATTGAGGCCTTTTGGATGAACCTATTCCCAAGACAGAAGGTGCACAGAAGCAAAAAAAGGCTCCTCGAAGACAGTCAGATCCCAAGCAGGAAGCGCTAAGATCAACTAGTAGCGACAGGTAAATGTATGGGCTTTAGAAAATAACCTAAGTTAGACTGTAAGTATTTTGGGAATTGATTGTTTCTCAACCTTTTTACTCTAATCTTAGTTCGGTATACACTGACTGAGGCCCTTGTATACTACTGAGAATTTCATCCTAATGTGTATTACAGTATCTGAATACTATCAGTACTGAAATGGTTATACCTCTTGCTAAAGATATGTTATGAGCAAAGCAAGACTAAATGGGACTTTGTGGGGACCTGGTGCAGTTGAGATAGTCATCAGGCCTACAGCATCTGCACTGTGCAGACTCACTTGCTATTTTCTTCATATCCTTGTGTCTCATTATCTCCAAAATAAATTTTGTAAAGAAACACTATTGCATATGTCTGTTTGTATCTGCTTACCAGATCCCCTGCCATTGTGTTTTTTTCATTGTTTTTATAACCTGCATTGGTGATAAGTAGCAGCAGAATTCATCCAAGATACAGTAGACTGAAATTATTTTTTTTCAATCCACTGCAATGTAAAACTTTATTATATTTATTCCACTATTGGAAAATTATATGGAGGGAAACATTCATTAACATTACCTTCGGGCAATAATCTGATGTATGTAATCTCTGTTTTAATATGAGTTGTTATCAAGGCTCTGGTTCAGTGCTAGCCTGGTGTAGAAGCAGAGTAAAACAGAGAGAAATTCAGTTTTAATGGTTTGTCTCTGCCTTTAGGATAACTTGATTGTATGCAGAAATAGCCACTGACCTTGCTTGCCCTTACCTGTGTATTGTTTTTCAGTAACTTTTGTCTTCATCTTTGCAGAATAATCTCAGCCTCTTTTGAAAGCTTTTCTGAGAGTCATCATCTTTCCACTAGTTCAGATCCTGATACTGTAGCAAACAGAAAGGAGAGCTCACCATCTAGCTATCCATTCCATCTGACTTCTTTATATGATGAGGACATCATTGACTTGAAGTGAAGACAGACAGACTGTTCCTTACCTCACCTTTTCTTACAGATCTGTGAGCTCTGTAGGAATGTCACAAACACTGCTTCTAGTGGTAAAATGTGGCTGGAAGTATTGGTGATTAATCTTTATAGATCCCATGTTGTTCTGGCTTGCTTAGCCTGATTTGGTGATGCTTACATCTTTGACATATGTATGTTTTCTTATCTCAGTTCATGAAACATTACTTTTTGTGGCATTCTAAAGGTAGGTAATCAATGAGAGCTTCAGGCTGAAAATGAAGTAAAAAGTATTATTTATTCTGAGCTTCTTATAATTGAAGTACCTGAATGAAAGTGGCATTCAGTTAATTACTGTTACTAATATCTTGAGCTGTTTTACAGGTGTGCACCATGTAGAAAGAAGAGTTTGATGATGTAAATGACTCATTTTTTCATTCTTAAAAAAAAAAAGCTTTTACACAAGGTCTTTCCAGACAACGCAAGTGCAGTCTGTCCTTGAAATGATGGAGCTGTGTTTTATTCACTGAGGAATGATGCTTACTCTATAAAGATCAGGTAACACGAACATGCTGTTTTCTTTTCTCAGACCTGTCCTTGCACATTTATTTTTTTTAAGAGAAACTTGAAAATTGTTTTGGTATTAAGAATCTTTGAGTAGAATGGCTTTTTATAAGAAAATACAAGCTTTCAAATCTTCCATAAAATTGGAAGTCAAAAACACATTGTATTTCTCCACAAAGGGAATGCTGTTTCTGTAGTGCACCTGCAGATTTCCTCATTACAGGCAGAAGCCCATGCCCTGATTTTCTTTCTGACTACACAAAGATTCCTGTGCTGGCATCAGAATTAATTGTTGTCTGCTTTTACACCAACAATAGAATTCATTGCTCCAAGTAAACATATTTTTCTAAATGGACCGGGCTGAAGTTTTACTGCCAAGAAGCTAGTTTTCTATGGTGAAATAGTCATATTAGATCTTTTGTTTTGTTAAAGGACAGTATTTCATCATTAAAGCTTGATTTTTTTTAACCCTTTCCTCCATGCCAAAAATCAATTTTATACAATGTTGTGAAGGGGTTTGCTGTTTTTCTTGAAAAAGTGATGCTTTCAGGCTTTTTATATATGAAGATTTGGGCTTTATTAGGGTATTTCTTGCTCTTTGTGTAGAAATATTTCTGTATCCTTGATTTATTTTGCAATACCATTTATGTGTCATGATTTCCCCTGTCCAAGCATGACATCTGGTGATTTGTGCCTTTTGCTTCAGTCTGTCTGAATGTAAAACTTTTTTTTTTTTTTTCAAAGTTTCACGGTATATGATGACTTTATTTCTCCATCTAAGAAAATATGCAAGGCCTTAACTGAAAGGATTACTTCTTATTCTCAGTCAGAGTGGTTGATCAAGTAAAGAAGCAATATTTT
Organism: Anas acuta; assembly: GCF_963932015.1. Lineage (NCBI taxonomy): Eukaryota > Metazoa > Chordata > Aves > Anseriformes > Anatidae > Anas > Anas acuta. Next base: position 508,108 of record NC_088996.1, read on the forward strand.
AAACATTAATTAGTACAGGAACAGAAGCAGTATTAACCAGTGGCTACTTGTACTTTAGTATTTTTGCGTCTAAATATACATGGAGTGAACCTTAGTAAACACCTGGAAGTGCCACCTCAGAGTCTTTGCAAGAACTTGTAATTCTTTTTGAGAATGTCTCGGGGGGGAGAAGGGAGAGGGTCAGTATCCATTTTCTCTGTTCTACTTACCTGGTTAGCTATGGTTTAAAAAAAAATCACTCTCAAAGTATTGTGTAGTCCTTATTCTGCTGCAAGTTGTAACCACTTGTGTGGACTCGTCGAATCAATTTTAGGGGAAGCACTGTTTGGGCTTGGGTATTTTTCGAAAGCAGAAGCATCACCTTTTTCCATAAACAGGTTTCTCAGTGCAGGATTTTTATTTCTGTTGTGTGGGTGTTTTTGAAGACTGTACTAGTGTGCTGCAAAACTCAGGCTTTAATTTCAATTTAATAAAATTTGAACTGGAAAGTTTGATTTGAACTTCTAGATTATCAGATTTTAAATGTATTGCAGAGGTTCACTTCTGCTATTCTAGCATGATTTAACGTGATTAAATGATAGTTTGATAGTAGTTGAATTCACGTGTATACATAAGTTGATTAGAAAACTTGTTTGAAGAACCTGAACAAACACATATTTAGGTATCCTGAAAGATGTAGAAAGACCTTTTAGATGGAGCAGTAGAGAGATCAAGAAGAATGGAGAAAGCTTGACTATAACTGACCTAGGGTGATAGTCAGGATGAAAAACCACAGCAGTGGCAATAAAGTATTGCTATGAAGTTTGTGTGTGGACTTCTGCCTGTAATAGCAGCATTGATGACATCTAGCAAATACTAACAAGCAGCAAAAGTACTGTAAGGAATACAGCAAAAGTCTGACTGCCTAAGCTAAATGAAAAAGAAAAAAAAAAAAAAAAAAGATCAGACTAGCTTCATGGTATTTATTTTATCTGGAACAGGATGTTGGAAGAGTTTGAGGAGGGAGGAAGCACAGATCCCATATCAATTGGCTTGTCTCTCCCCTCCAGTCTGAATTTTATGGTATAGTTCAATGTGTCTGATGCAAACTGTTATGCGGGTCACATTGGGAACTACCAGACCTAAAATGATATTACTCGTACAGGACAGGCAGGATCTGAACACTGGAGAAAATGACCTGTCTTCATGCCTTAGGTATGCAGTAAGTGCCTTAACAGTGCTGTCACTTCCTGAGTATTTACTTCTGTGGTCAACCAGCATGTCATGCAGGCATGGAGGAATAATATTAGATGTAGCAAAAGGAGGTGAAGGAGGGATCAGGCAAAATTATTTTGTTTTATATGACTCCTAGGTATGGTAACTGAGGCTTTAGGATCATGTATGTGTAGTTTACTCTCTACTTACCATACAAGAGCAGCCTGGAGTGTAGGTAGAAGGCAGGGAACATGGTAGTTATGCTTGAATTTTGTTTGACACAAGCCACAAGAACCAGTCTGAAGTTCTTTTTCACATTTGTCTTATCTAAAAGACAAAGTACAATACAATAGTATGAAACAGTTGGGAAAACTGGACAAATAGCAAGTATACGAGTAGTCTTTGTCAGGCTGTGGCATGAATTACATGCATCTTAGTGTGATGAGACGTTGTTCTCTGCACTGGCTTCTAGACATTGGCTGTCTCAAAGTAGTGTCTTAGATCCATCTGTGGTGGTTTTACCGTGCTGGGCAGCTAAACCCCACAACCGCTCTCTCACTCCCCCTCATTTAGATGAGGAGGGGAAGAAGTAAAGCAAAGAACAACTCACGGGTTGAGATAAGGGTAATTTAATTAAAGGGAAATAATTATAATAATTAAATAAAGACTACCATGAACTAAACAATTTAACTAAGGGGAAATAAAAAGGGAAAGGGGAAAGGGAGGGGAAAAGGGAAAATAAAAAGAAGGGAGGAAAACAAACAAACAAAATAAATGAAAGCTATATGGAAGTGCAGAGGAAAGAAATTACTCTCTACTTCCCACAAATGAGCGATGATTGACCACGTCCTTGAAGCAAGGCCTCAACGCACGCAGCCGGTGTTCGAGAGGAGGACCGACGTCTTCTCAACGAGAGCCCACCCCTCCCCTCTTCTTCCTGTTTCCACCTTTTATTGCTGAGTGTGACATCACATGGTATGGAATATCCCTTTGATTGGTTTAGGTCAGCTGCCCTAGTGATGTTTCTCTCCTCGCTTTTTGCCCACCCCCTAGGAGGGTTAGAGAAAGGCCCAATACTGTGCCACTGCTGCTCAGCAGTAGACACAACACTGGTGTGATAACACTGCTGTTCCAGCTACAAGTACAGAGTACGGCCCTGTATGGGCTGCTGCCGGGAAAGTTAACATTCCAGCCAGACCCAGTACAATTGTAACCCTATTTGGGTCTCAGTCATTTGTTACAACTGGGACCTCCTGATGGGTGGAAGCTGTTGGGATAGCCCAGGATGATAAGGCATGGTCCCACAATGAGGTTGGTGGTCAGTGGTGCCCTGGGGCATGCCGAATCGGGAGGGGGAGAGGTGGCAGGTCGTTGGTGGCTTCTGTGGAAAAAGCCCTTGTGTGGGGCGAGGGCGGTGCATTCAGAGGAACCTTGTCAGGCTGCAGATAGGGTCAGGCAGGAACTTAAGTTCAGGAGAGGGAAATGCCAAGCCCTACCCCTAGGGAGGAACAACTTTATTCACCAGCACTGGATATCTGGATACTAAATAAGCATCTCTTCATGGAAGGGGTGGTTACACATTAGAACAGGCTGCCCAGGGAAGTGGTAAGAGTCCCCATCCTGAAAAGTATTTAAGAGACGTGTGGACATAGCACTTAGGGATACAATTTAGTGGTAGCATTAGGTTGATGTTTGGACTTGATGTTCTTAAGGGCCTTTTCCAACATAAGAATTCTTGTTAAGGATGGGGATTCAAATAACAAATGAATTTTCGGGAAGTGGCTCTATCCTTCATTGTAGGTGACAGCAGCTCACCTTGCAAATGGAATCCACCCAAAGATCTCGGGTCATGTCATCACAGATACTGTAGAAGGGAAGAAAGTTGGAACTTTTTTTTTCAGAGGTAAAACCTGCAGGTGAGTACAGAAGTAACATATACACTGGGAGCTGTAGAGACTCCCTGAAAGTTTAGGGTTGAAATTTGGCTAGGCCTGCCTGTTCAACAAATGGGAAACTATGCTCTGCTTGACAAACGGCTTTTGAAAGGTAATTTTCAATGATGGAATGGAACATCGTGAATCCTTTTTTTGGGTTCCTTCCAGCTGATGACTTGCTGTATCAGCCTTGCATTCAAAGAACTAAGTAGAATTTGTATTGTAGTCAGTCTTAGAGGTTATCATGTCTTATTGATGATTTCAGGGTGAAAGCATGCATATAGAATGTACTGCTGAACTAAGTGTGCAGTTTCATTTTTTATCCTAAGTTCTTTTTATGACTCAGTCTTTTGTTACTGTATGTAGCAATGTTTTCCTGCCTATGTGTTGCTGTGACAATGTAACAAGGGCCGCAGAAAGTCAGACCAAAGATCTGTGATCTTAGCAGAATAGAACAAGTATAGAGTGATACTTGTGACTTGCACTGTAAGACAAGCAAATGCCTTGGAGTATAGAAATGTTTAATGGATTTCTTGTAAAAATTGGCCATATCCTTTGAACCCATGTAAACACTTAGCATCCATGGGTCACAGCAGTCACGAGCCTTAACTAGGTATTGTGTGTAAACTCTGGAGCTAGCTTCACAATGTGAAGAAGCGCTTCCTTTATTTTGTGTGTGCTTGTGGGCAGGAGGAGTGAAATTTGCTTCCTGCTAGCTTTTGGTGCCCCCATCTTCTGTATGGAAAGAGAACATTGGTGATCAATCTCTGTTCAGCTTCTATGATATGAGACATCGTCTTTTTCCTCATCTCTCTTTCATGTGAAAAAGGTTTTTTCTTAGTCCTTTTCTACAGAAACTGTTCCAAACGTTTGGCGATCCCTGTTTCTCTTGGCTGAAACTGTTTTTATTCTACTGTGACCTTTTTAAGGTGGGCAAAAATAAAATTTTGTGTAGCATCCAAGATGCAAATGAACCTTTAGTTTATAAGATAGCAAGGCTACCTTTGAGTTTTGATTAGATTGGTGATGCTTTTTGTTGCCTTTTCCTAGGCCTTTTCCAAAAGGTTAAACAGGGAAGTTGGCTGTTCAACGCTGATGAGCACTGAAGTTATGTTTTCATAGACTTGTGTGCACTACCAAGGCCTGATTTCCCCTTTTGCCTCTGCATTACTTCATGTTTATCTGCTGTGAATTGTACTTGCTATTTGGCTGCATAGTGGCTGCAAAGGAATCACAGGTGGGTTGAGGTTGAAAGGACCTCCAAAGGTCATCTGGTCCAACACCCCTTTTGTGTTCAAAGAACATAAAAATATACTCCACGTTATAAAGTATGACCTCGCTTTAAAAAGCTGTTTTAACAGTCCTTCATTAAGTCTTATTAATCAAGTGTCCCCAGTTCTTTTCTTACGCTTCCCACTATACTTGTTATTTTACTTAACATGGGAATTCCTGCTCTGGCAATTTCTGTAGGACACTTCTTACACAGAAGTCTAGGCATATTAGTCACGTTTCAAGTCATCTGTTTTAATTCAGACAATTTCAAGAGTTAAAAGTGAAAAAATAGCTTATCCATGAGCTCCTTGAGAACTCCTTAGTGAAATGCTGCCTGAGTCTTTTGACTTGTTACTTCTGTTTCTGTGTCAAAACTTGTTCCGTATCATTTCAGTTGGAGATGGATTCTTTGACATCCGTGCCAAGAAAAATCTTTCTTCCGTAGGAGTCCTTCAATGTACACAGAGCGGAGAAAGAGCAGCTATTCTGCAAGTTGGTACTCAGGCTGGTTTTGGCTTCCCGTATTGTTTGTACATTCTCGTGTTGTTTTGCAATCTTTTCTCTTTTCAGTAGTTATGTAATATAACTTTTTCAAAGGATGCCTCCCTGTTTTCAGTAGCCTCCTTACGCCCTGAGATTTAGCCGTCCTTGTATTCTTTTGCTCTTCGTCTTTTTGATACAACTCGTATAATTGTTGGATCCCCGGGCTCCGGGACGGCCACTGTGCTGAGCTCTGGGTTGCCTACCTCCGGAGGGGTGGGAGGCAGCCGTCCTGATCCTCTGGGGTCCAGCCTCGGGCAGCGCAGGGGCCGCCATCACAGGGCCGGGGAGTCCAGCAACGAGTGGCACAGGGGCTGGCTGTCCCATGGTCTGTCCTCGGGAGGATGGGAGGGGGCGTTCCCAGGGCCTGGGTGTCCGGCTTCGTGCTGTGCGGGGGCTAGCTGACCTGTGTCTCTGGGGTCCGAACTCGGGCAGCGTGGGGGCCGGCCGTGTCATGAAGCGGGAGGCTGGCATCTGCCGGCTCGGGGATTGGCCGTCCCAGACAGGGAGTTCTGTCCCGTGAGGAGCGGCAGCCAATGTCCCGAACTCCCGGTTGCCTCCATCCAGAGGCGTGGGATCCGACCGTCCCGAGCCCCTGGGCTCCGAGTCTTGGGCGACGCGTGTGCTAGCCGCACCAGGGTTCGGGGCCGACCTCGAGCGGCTTGGGGACAGCGGTCCCGTGTCCGGGAGTTTGGCCTCGGGTGGCCTGGCGGCCAGCAGTCCCAAGCCCTGAGGGGGCAAGTCTCGGGTGGCAAGGGGGACGGCTGTCCCTTGATCCGGGGTGGATGTCCTCAGGCTCATGCGGCCCGGCTTTCCTGGGATCCTGGGAGCCGGCCTCTGGAGGCACAGGGGCCGGCTGTCCTGCGTCGCAAGGGTCCGAACTCAGGTGGCATGGAGGCCAGCCGTGCCGTGAAGCGGGAAGCTGGTGTCCGACGGCTTGCGAATTGGCCGTCCTGGAGACCTGGGGGTTTGGTCCCATGCGGAGCGGTGGCTGGACTTCCCTAACTCCTGGGCTCTGGTCTTGAGCGACATGAGTGCTAGCTGCACCAGGGTCCGGGGCAAATTTCAGGTGGCTCGGGGATGGTGATCCTGGGGACCGGGTGTCCGGACACCGGCTGCGCGGGGGCCGGTTGTCTCGTGTTCTGGGGGTCCGGCTTCAATCGGCATGGGGGCCGGCCGAGCCTTGAATCAGGTGGCTGTCATCTGCCAGCTCAGGGGCTGGCCGTCCCGGAGACCAGGGGTTCAGTCCCGTGTGGAGCGGTGGCCGGCCGTCATGAGCCCCTGGGATCTGGTCCTGGGCGACATGTGTGCTAGCCGCACCCGGGTCTGACCTCGGGAGGCTCTGAGACAGGGATCCCAGGAAAAGGGTGTCCAGCCACAGGCAGTGTGGGGGCCAGCCATACCGTGAAGCGGAAGGCTGTCTTCCGCTGGCTCGGGCCTCCCTTTTCACAGCACGCCAGCACTTACGTCCCAGAGGACGGACCCTCGGGACATGGGACAGCCGGCCCCCACCGCCCATGGCTGGGCACCCGGGCCCTGGGATCGCCATCCCCGAAACGCCCGAAGTCGACCCCAGACCCCGGAGTGGCTAGCACACACGTCGCCCAGGACCGGAGCCTAGGTTTTCAGGATGGACAGCCGCTCCGGACAGGACAGAACCCCAGGTCCCCGGGACGGACTGCCCCTGAGCCTGTGGACAACAGCCTCCAGCTTCACGACACGGCTGGCACCCATGCCGCTTGTGGCCGGACAACCGTGTCATGGGATCGCCCTCCCCGAGCCGCCCGAGATGGGACCCGGACCCCGGTGGGGCTAGCACACACATGGCCCACGATGGTAGCCTATGTATTCCGGACGGACGGCCGCCACTCCGGAAAGGACAGAACCCCTGCCTCTGGGACGGCCAGTCGCCGAGACAGAGGACGACAGCCTCCCGCTTTGCGACACGTCTGGCACCCACACAGCTTGTGGCCGGACAACAGTGTCGTGGGATTGCCTTTCCCAATCCGCCCGAGACGTGACCCGGACTGCGGTGCGGCTAGCACACACGTCGCCCAGCACCGGAGCCTAGTCGTTCGGGACGGACGGCTGCCGCTCCGGACTGGACAGAACCCCTGTCTCGGGGACGGACAGTTCCCGAGCGAGTGGACGACAGCTTCACACTTCGCAGGAAGGCTGGCACCCACACCGCTTTTGGCCGGTCACCCGTGTCGAGGGATCACCTTCCTCAAGCCGCCCAAGACGGGACGCCGACCCCGGTGCGGCTAGCACACTCGTCGCCCAGGATCGGAGAAAAGGGGCTCGCGAACCCGGACCCACGCAGCCCGTGGAGGGACACACGGTTCCTGGGATCGCCATACCAGAGCCGACCGAGGTCCGACCCGAACCCCTTTGCGGCTAGCACACATGTCGCCCAGGACCGGAGCATGGGTGTTCGGGACGGACGGCTGCCACTCCGGAGAGGACAGAACCCCGGTTCCACGTGACTGCCAGCCCCCGAGCTGGCGGACGACAGCCTCACGCTTCGCAGCAAGTCTGGCACACAACTGGTTATGGCAGGACAACCGTGTCATGGGATCGCCTTTCCCGATCTGCCCGAGACGGGACCCAGACCACGGTGCGGCTAGCACACTCGTCACCCAGGATCAGAGAAAAGGGGCTCGGGAACCCGGACCCACGCTGCCCGTGGAGGGACACACGGGTCCTGGGATCGCCATACCGGAGCCGACTGAGGTCCGACCCGGACCCCTTTGCAGCTAGCACACATGTCGCCCAGGACCAGAGCATGGGTGTTCGGGACGGACGGCTGCCGCTCCGGACAGGACAGAACCCCGGTTCCGCATAACTGCCAGCCCCCAAGCCATCGGACACCAGCCTCCCGCTTCACGTCACGGCCTGAAAACACGCCAATCGAGGCCGGACACCCGGGACACAAGACAGTCTGCCGGCATGCTGCCCGACACAGTCCACAGATTTTGGAACAGCCGGTCCCCGAGCATCTCGACAGCAGCAACCTCGTTCAACACACAGCAAGCACCGCGCCATATGTGGCCAGATACCTGTGCCATTGGATCGCTCTCTCCGAGACACCCGAGGTCGGCTCTGGACCCCGGTGCGGCTAGCACTACTGTCTCCCAAGACCGGAACCAAGGGGCTCGGGACGGTCTGCTTCCTCGCCTCCGGACGGAGGCACCCGGGAGCTCGGGACGGCTAGCCTCCCCTCCGCATGGGACTGAACCCCGGCACCGGGACGGCCAGTACATTTACCCTTCCCGTTCCCATTCCTGTTCCCCTTCTCCTTCCCTTTCTCCTCCCCTTTCCCCTTCCCCTTCTCCTTCCCCTACCTCTAACCCTTTAACCCTTACCCTAACTCTTACACTTACCCTTACCCTTATCCATATCTTAACCCTTAATCTTACCCTAAACTAACCGGTACACTAACCCTTAACCTTACTCTTACCCTTACACTAAACCTAATTCTCTCACCCTAACCCTAACCCTAACCCTAATACTCTCACCCTAACCCTAACCTAACCCTAACCAGAACCCGAACCCTTACCCTAACCCACTCACCCTATCCCTAAATGAACCCTAACCCCTAACCCTATCCCTAACCCCTAACCCTAAGACCTAACCTTTAACGCTAACCCCTAACCGTAGCCCTTACCCTTACCCTTACCCTAACCCTAAGCCTAACCCTTAACCCTATACCCTAGCCCCAGCCCTAGCCCATAACCCTGACCCTAGTTCCCCAGAAATACATCTCCCGGCATGCTCTGGGCACTCAACATGGCCTCCCGGAAATCTGGAGTCCCAAGAACTACATCTCCCGTCATGCTCTGGGCACTCAACATGGCCTCCCGGAAGTCCGGAATCCAAGAACTACATTTCCTGGCATGCTCTGGGCACTCAACATGGCCTCCCGGAAATCCAGAGTCCCGAGAACTACATCTCCCGTCATGCTCTAGGCACTCAACATGGCCTCCTGGTGGTCCAGCATCTTGAGAACTACATCTCCCGGAATGCTCTGGGCACCCAACATGGCCCCAGAACTACATCTCCCAGAATGCTCTCCGCTCCGACCGAGGCCGGTCCCTCCCCCGGGATAATGGCACTGCCGGTCCCCGAGCTGCCCAACAGCAGCCACCCGGTTCAAGGCACGGCCAGCCCCCACGCTGCCTCAGGCAGCGTTTATGGATGGGGACTCTTACCACTTCCCTGGGCAGCCTGTTCTAATGTGTAACCACCCCTTCCATGAAGAGATGCTTATTTAGTATCCAGATATCCAGTGCTGGTGAATAAAGTTGTTCCTCCCTAGGGGTAGGGCTTGGCATTTCCCTCTCCTGAACTTAAGTTCCTGCCTGACCCTATCTGCAGCCTGACAAGGTTCCTCTGAATGCACCGCCCTCGCCCCACACAAGGGCTTTTTCCACAGAAGCCACCAACGACCTGCCACCTCTCCCCCTCCCGATTCGGCATGCCCCAGGGCACCACTGACCACCAACCTCATTGTGGGACCATGCCTTATCATCCTGGGCTATCCCAACAGCTTCCACCCATCAGGAGGTCCCAGTTGTAACAAATGACTGAGACCCAAATAGGGTTACAATTGTACTGGGTCTGGCTGGAATGTTAACTTTCCCGGCAGCAGCCCATACAGGGCCGTACTCTGTACTTGTAGCTGGAACAGCAGTGTTATCACACCAGTGTTGTGTCTACTGCTGAGCAGCAGTGGCACAGTATTGGGCCTTTCTCTAACCCTCCTAGGGGGTGGGCAAAAAGCGAGGAGAGAAACATCACTAGGGCAGCTGACCTAAACCAATCAAAGGGATATTCCATACCATGTGATGTCACACTCAGCAATAAAAGGTGGAAACAGGAAGAAGAGGGGAGGGGTGGGCTCTCGTTGAGAAGACGTCGGTCCTCCTCTCGAACACCGGCTGCGTGCGTTGAGGCCTTGCTTCAAGGACGTGGTCAATCATCGCTCATTTGTGGGAAGTAGAGAGTAATTTCTTTCCTCTGCACTTCCATATAGCTTTCATTTATTTTGTTTGTTTGTTTTCCTCCCTTCTTTTTATTTTCCCTTTTCCCCTCCCTTTCCCCTTTCCCTTTTTATTTCCCCTTAGTTAAATTGTTTAGTTCATGGTAGTCTTTATTTAATTATTATAATTATTTCCCTTTAATTAAATTACCCTTATCTCAACCCGTGAGTTGTTCTTTGCTTTACTTCTTCCCCTCCTCATCTAAATGAGGGGGAGTGAGAGAGCGGTTGTGGGGTTTAGCTGCCCAGCACGGTAAAACCACCACAACAATTAATGTTTGCAATTTATGAAAGGAATAGAGGTAAGCAAACAGCACTGGGTGCGCCGGGAGTCTCTGCTCCACCAAGATGCACACCAGTTACATCCGGCGGCTGGTTTTTATTCTCCTAGGCTAATACATTTTCATCAACACTTTTGGAAAAGGCAGGGATATTATAATTAGTTTCCTGGGACCTGAACCATCCCATGGATGTATGGGTATCCGTCTCTGGTGGTCCCTCGTACTGAAGGTTGCTCGTACTGAAGGCTTGTAGTCTTCCTCCCAGGTGTTATAAGTTGCCCCCTTAATTTTCAGAGAGCATTGCATTAATAATAGAAAGGAATTTATTGAGTAAGCAACAGCAAGCAAAACAGCGCTGGGCGGCCGGGGAGTCTCGGCTCCGCCAACGGCGCGCACCTCACCCCCCCCAGGGTCCCTTTTTATATCTTGGTAATTCTGGGATTACGCAGCACATCCTGGTATATTCTGCGACTGCGCGCACTGTTGCTAGGGGGTCGTCTCTGTCCCTCTGGTGGTCGTGAAGATGAAGGCCGTAGTCTTCCTCGGCGTTGTGGTTCAACTTCTTTCTTTATTTGGTCATGTTGGCCCAGCGTGAGACAGGAAGGCAAGATGTTGATACACTAGTTTAACAACTTATCAGGAGATGGTTACATGAACTTTGCAGCAGTGTTATTTTGAACAAAAGAGGCTACTGAGATGCAGAAGGAGAGAAGGGGAGAGGGTTCTCTTTTTTGTTACATTAAGCAAAGGAATTTTCATAGTGTCTAGCTAAGCATTATACAGCTCCTTACTTCAGCAGGGAGTTTTCACAACTCCCGTTCCTCAGACAGAACTCCTTGTTTTTACAAGAGACAATGAACAAACATTTATTGTGTATTACAATCCCTCCTTTTTGTTTTAGTTACTCATTTTGTTCATTGAAGCTCTGCAATGCCTGGCTACTAAGAACTAATGTTTCCTCGATTCCTTTGTTGGTACTTATTGGCTCGTATCTGGCATGTATGAGCATTAAATGTGCCGCTTCTAAATGTCCCTTTACAATCGCAATCAATTTATTAAAAATACATGGTCCAAAAGTTAGTGCTATTATTAAGAACAACAAAGGTCCTGTTATTGTTGATAATAAAGTAGTAAGCCAAGGTGAATAATTAAACCAAGATTCATACCAGCTCTGTCGGGCTTCATTCTCTTGTTTCCTTTTTTTTTTTCAACCCTTCCCTGGGTCTTGCCATTGTATCTCTTACCTCTCCAGTGTGATCAGCATACACACAGCATTCCTCTTTCGGGGCTGCACACAGCCTGTCCTGTTGTAAAAAAAAAATACCAAATCTAATCCCCTATGATTTTGTAACACTACCTCTGAAAGCAACCTGATAGATTTTCCAGGGCCGAGATGGATTGTTCAGTTTGGGTCAGGTCCTCGTCCACAGCAATGCATAAGGAAGTAAATTATTGATTTTGTTTAACCAATGAGGCTACCCTGGTCCCCACTCCAGCTCCTCCCAGGATTATTAGGGTGGCCAAAGTTAGAGCCGTGAATGGTTCCCATCTTTCCAGATGATGACTTTCCACTGTGTCTGGGTGTACATATAATCCTCAGAGTGGTATAGAATCCTTGGTATAATTATCACCTGTATACAGAAATCACGAGATGCATTAAAGAGTTTTAGTGATAGACAAGGAGTTACGCCCACTCACAAACAAACCCACCTAGCGTTGTTGGCTGGGATTAACCACTCGGCTGATTATTTTCCATTCTCCATGATATTACATAGGTGACACTTCCCACTAGGAACCGTGCACACACACCTACCACCTCCAGTGACTTCTGTTAGTGTTACCCTTATGTCTTTTCCCAACTGTAATGTAGAGGGCTGTTCTCGTTTGTGCGGGAGGGCTCCCCAGGATTCCCGATAGCATCATAATATGAAGGCCTTATACTAAAGCATAATCAACAGTGTTTTGTTACACTTGGGTTTGTTTTGTTTAATAATTGGTAGCTGGCATTCATGACCCCCCCCCATATGTTATTCTCAGCTATGTTATCAATCTCGGCTTTACCTGAGTTCGTAGGGCTGCCGAGGGTTGGAAGTGCAGTATTTTCCGCAGGCTGGATTCCCTGGACATTTTCTGACAATACCTCATTTGGTCCTACTGCCTGGGGCCTATCGGCATCCTCCTTTTTATTACTATGAGTCCTCCCCTATCTGTTCTGTGTTTGTAAAATCTGACATTTTTCCTAGTACCCAGCTAGTATCATCCAAGTTTGTTATATTTATATATAGAACCTTGCAAATTTCTTTATTTCCATGGAAGGTTCCTGTATACCCTATACCATGCCCTCACCACCTGTAACGGGGACCTGCTTGTTGGTTACAACCTTGCAGCCCATATCCCACTTGTAAGAATTTATTCCGACCAGCCCCGAGTGTCCAGTCCATAGCAATGGTTTCACACCCCCAGTATGCACAATAATACATGTTCGGGTAATTACAGTACCCCTTTCCTGAGTTAGAACTTGGGCAGAAATAAAATCCTGATCGGTTAAAGCATGGCTGCACTGACACCAGGTCACATAATGTGATGCAGAAACTGGGAGCACCCGCTGTCGTTGTTTGCTGGATGACGAATTGATCCTTCCATCTGATCAAGCTCCATTTAAAAGGCTGATGGGGATGCGCAGACCCATAGCTGACCAAAACGATGATACTGACTCCCATGTATCGTAGGAGGTGGTTGGAGCCCATCTAAATTGTCGGCCCGTCAGTCCCCCACCGTTTTCACTTCTCTGCCTCGCTTGTCAGTTCGGTTGCAGCGAACTACAAGGTATCGGTTCTTCTTAGCAGCAGCAGTGTTCTTCAGGGGAACCTACTAGGGAGCCTTTGAAACAGGGCCTCCTCCCCTTCCCACGATACACAGATAATATAAAATACTTATCGAGTCCGTCTTAGTGTCAGCTTCAAGTCGTCAGGGCCTGGAGCTGCCTCCCATTTACCTTCCCGGATTGGTCCTTTCACACGGCTGGCATGCGTCCATCCTTTCTCCGCAGTTCGAACAGCCGTTTCTGTGGTAAGCAAAACAACATAGGGGCCTTCCCCATCGTGGTGTTAAAGCAGTCTCTTTCCAAGTCTTAATTAGAATTGAGGGTGATCAAGTGGCAATTCCAAGTCATAGGGTATACCATATAGCATTTCAAAAGGAGAAATTCCTACATCAGTTCTGGGCTGCATCCATATGTTTAACAGTGCAAGGGGTAAGCATTTTACCCAAGAAGCCTTAGTTTCCAGCACAAGTTTTGTTAGTTGTTTCTTAATTTCACCATTCATTCACTCTTCCTTTCCAGAAGAGGAGGGGTGCTAGGGGCTGTGAAAATCCCACTCAATCTCTAAGGCCTGCTTTGATCCTTGCAGTAAAGCTTTACACCCATTCAGTCACGTGGTCAATTAGGACAAACAAGTAACTCAGTAAAGTCTACCTGTATACTTTGGAAAGGTCAAAGCCCTGGCTCCCGTCCCCCTCTAGATAGGTTACAGAAGGCCTTTTTATTTACCCTTTGACATATAGTACATCCTCTGCATGTGTGCTTCTCTAAAGTATATATTCCTACACAGACATGCTTTCTTAGAACAACATCACACATTGCTTGCACCTCCCAATGACTCTTCTGATGTAAAACAGTTAATATTTGCCTCATTATCACTTTATTCAGCATTTCTCTCCCATCAGGGAGTATCAATTTTCCTTAAAATGATCCACATATTTGTAACATTAATACCTCCTTGGGAAGTTGTAATTGCTCCAAAATATTTTTTTTTTTAGAATTTACCCAAATAGATAGGTGGCCCTGTAAACCTCTGAGGTAAAATTGTCCATCTATATTGTTGCTTTCGCCCCCATTTCAGGGTCTTTCCAGTCAGAGGTGAATATACATGTATGTTTGCTCTCAGGGCCAGAGAGCACTCCATTCATAACACTGTTATTCCAGTCTAACAATTTACTATTTGAATGCCCAATTTAATCATCAAATCCCTTCCCAACAAGTTAGTCTCTGCCTTGGATATATACAATAATTGCCCAGTGATCATTTTATCCCCTAGTCTCAGCTTGGTATCCCCCAAAAGTGGCACTGTTATCCCAGTCCCTTCTACCCCCATCACATTTAGGGTTTCATTAGTTAATTTAATCCCTGATACTTTACAAGTAACAGCAGTTGGGAGAGTGAGAAACCCCCCCGCAGACACCAAAGTCAGTGCAGAAGGAGGGGGAGGAGGCGCTTCAGGCGCTGGAGCTGAAGCCCCCCTGCGGCCGCTGGAGAGGCCCCTGGTGGAGCAGGCCGTTCCCCCACCGTCCCCCTCCCCGATGCTTGGGAAACTGAACAAACACCACAGCAAATATGCAAATATACCAAAACTTCTAGACTGTTACTTAGATAATGCCTACATCACCTTTCCCTGCTCATACAACTTCAAATACCTTTAACACTTCCTTTATCTTTCTCTAGCCTTTACTTTTCTAATGCCGACATCAAAGACTCAGTCAGGGGCCAACTTAATTCCGTACCTTTTCCCTCCAAGATGCTGAAACAACCTCAATATACAACATTTCATCCTGTTTTCCTTCTTTCCACAAAAACAACATTGACCGTAATATGGTGTTATAATTAATACTTCCATTTAGGGGCCACTCCGCTCCATCCTCTAGTTTATAAAGTGGCCACCACTGATTACAATATTTGATAAGGGTTCTTTTACTCTCTGTACCCTCTCATCCCACTATATCCCTCCAATGTGTTAGTATACATCCTAGGGGGCTTTTCCTCGGGATTTCTTTGCTTTGAACTTTTCCTATTGTAATCTGCAGTGGTTAATATTCCACCATTTTCCTAGAAGCTCTTTACTAGTCAATCCCAATCCCTCCAAAATCTACAATATATAGATACACAAGTAAAATCAGACCACTGTAAATTAACTGCCTGTAGACAATTACACTGGGAACATTTAAACCTGATGAGCCGATAATATGCCTGGGAAAATTTTGTTCCCTTAAACATACACCTCAATGGCAGTTCTTATATTTTCATATTTACATATTAACATATGTATAAAAGAACACTTTAACAAAAATGCCCGGGCTTTTATATATACAATATACAATGTACAGTTATTATTCCAGTTACAATTATTCCTCAGCAGCTGGAAACATTGTGCCAGTTGCCATTAAAGCTCACTTACCCTCCTCCTGTCTCTTTCTTAAAATCTCGGACGTCCCCGGAGTTAATGGGGACGGCCACATATTCCTAGTCACTGGTCCCTGAACGCTAGAGTCAGAGTTGCTATCAAAGTCTCCCTGGGGTTGCGGATTAGGAAGCCCGGGAGTCGGAGGGGCTGCAGGTGGTGGTGGTGAAATATAGGGAGGCAGTGGGGCTGGGGTCCCTAATTCTCGGTTTTGCTTGTGCCTCCCATCCCCTCCTTTTTCTTTTAGAGGATATAAATTGGCTCGAGTTTCCGAGCTGATCCACAAATGTGCATATTCACTTTCTTCCAAACTAAAAGGTTCCTTTGAGTTTACATAGATATTTAGGGCCTGGCAAACCCAATCTTCAAAGGACCCAAATACAGGCCAGTAAAGGTGGTCTCCTCAAATCTGTTTACCACCCCAAACTTCAACACAATAATGTATCATTTTTACTTTATTCCTTCCCCGCCTAAAAGGGGAATCCTCCCAATTTTTAATCATTAATCCCAGGGTAACCTAACACCAGACGTTACCCTGCCCATGGGACCAGAAGGCTTACTCTTCTTCTGTCCCATCTTCTGGAGCGCCTTCACACACACACACACAAATCGCTTCCCCCTTTTCGTGGCCCAGTCCCTCGCGGGATGTGGGAACCGCACTACCGAGGGGTCCGCACTCGCTTCGTCCGCAATTGGACGTCTCACAACACTACGCTCCAGGATACCCAACCCCAACCGAACGGATCACCGGCCTATACTTACTCACTCCTGAGTCTTCGTTCGGTCTTCGTGCACAAAGATTACTAGGGGTTGCCGGCTTTATTTGCTTGCTGCCGAATTTAGGGTTCGTCGGTGAAGGATTTGAATGAAAGTAATCCTAGTGAAGGCCGCTGAAATCAGCGGGGCGCCCCCTCCGAAGGTCTTTCAATCAGATTGCCTTCATCCGAGTCACGGCACCAAATTTGTTATAAGTTGCCCCCTTAATTTTCAGAGAGCATTGCATTAATAATAGAAAGGAATTTATTGAGTAAGCAACAGCAAGCAAAACAGCGCTGGGCGGCCGGGGAGTCTCGGCTCCGCCAACGGCGCGCACCTCACCCCCCCCAGGGTCCCTTTTTATATCTTGGTAATTCTGGGATTACGCAGCACATCCTGGTATATTCTGCGACTGCGCGCACTGTTGCTAGGGGGTCGTCTCTGTCCCTCTGGTGGTCGTGAAGATGAAGGCCGTAGTCTTCCTCGGCGTTGTGGTTCAACTTCTTTCTTTATTTGGTCATGTTGGCCCAGCGTGAGACAGGAAGGCAAGATGTTGATACACTAGTTTAACAACTTATCAGGAGATGGTTACATGAACTTTGCAGCAGTGTTATTTTGAACAAAAGAGGCTACTGAGATGCAGAAGGAGAGAAGGGGAGAGGGTTCTCTTTTTTGTTACATTAAGCAAAGGAATTTTCATAGTGTCTAGCTAAGCATTATACAGCTCCTTACTTCAGCAGGGAGTTTTCACAACTCCCGTTCCTCAAACAGAACTCCTTGTTTTTACAAAAGACAATGAACAAACATTTATTGTGTATTACACCAGGCTTTGTCCTTCAGTCGTTCTTCAGCCCCCCCCCCCCCCTCCATTTAGTAGTTGCTGGGCCAGATGTCAGAAAGCTGTGTCTCGTGCAATAGTCAGCAGTTATCTCAAAAAACTCCCCCCATTCTCTTATCTCCCAGACCCGAGTCTCAAGGTTTACCCTTCAAACCCTCTATCGACATGAACTGCTAGACCGTTCTTTTGCAAGATACAAGAACTATATACACTAACCACTCTCTTTCTCTTGGCCTTGTAGTTATTTATAGAAGGGGATGTAAGACAGAAGGTCACATTTCATTATGAGGCCCTAGCGTTGTTCCATAACAACACGAATCAGATAAACATATTTCACAAAATTTTATTTTATTTTCATTAACATTTTGGAAGCCACACAAATTTTATTTTCCAAGCCAATCACACAGTGTTTCCACCCTGACTGAAGACAAGCCCTGGCGTTACTTCTGCCCTCAGTTCCCAGCCAAGCACAGAGTGTCCCCACAGGCACTGCATAGCAAACACACAAAGTAACATTGACATCCTATCCATAAACATGCTATAACAGTTACTCACCTGATGAAGAACTGCACGCAATAAAGGCACCAAGTCCTAGTTAGAATTAGTTTATTCTAACAGATCCTATTAGTTGTTGCCTCAAAAAGATGTGCATACCCCTCGCTACTTGGAAATGCATCAGTCCATAGACTCTGATCCACCTAAAGAACCCCGAAACTGACTGAAGGAAAAACAAGCACCCCAAAGAGCAGCCCAAGCAGACAGAGCTCTCTGAGGGGATGCCTGGGGCTCATATACCATTTGGCCCAGCACCCAAACCCAATCACCTGGGAAAGGGGAGGGGCAAAGCACAAGGAAGTAGGAAGAGAGCAGCAGCAGCAGCTGTGGTGTTTTGTGTGTGTGTGTGTGATTTTTCTTTTCTTTTTTTTTTTTTTTAAATCTGTTTTAGCTCAACAGCATGCATAGTGCAGACAAGAGAACTGGGGTGTTTCTAGAAGCAACAATCCCCATGCTTTTGCTGCAGCTTATAATATTGAAAGGACAATATGACCAAGCAAATAATTGGAACTCTTCCAAATGGAGTTAGCTCAAACTTTTATTTATGTATAAAGAGAAAACTAGGAGTAGAACATCTGCTCCATGAGTTCCTTTCTCACCTTGCCATAGGCAGCTCTGGCTGTGATGTCCCAGATTGCATACCGCGTTTCAGCTTTAACAAATGAAAACCTTTACCCTAACCCAAACCTTAACCCTTACCTTACCCTTATCCTAACATTAACCCTAACCCTTACCCTTACCCTAACCGTTAACCTTACCCTTAGCCTTACCCTAACACTTACCCTTGTCCTAACCCTTACCCTAAACCTTACCGTAACCCTAACCCAAACCCTAACCCTAATACTCTCACCCTTACCCTTACCCTAACCCTAACCCCAACCCCTAACCCGAACCCAAACCCTAACCCTAATACTCTCACCCTAACCCTTACTCTAACCCCTAAACCTACCCCTAACCTATCCCTAACCCTAACCCTCTAACCCTAACATCAACCCCTAACCCTAAACCCTAACCCTAGCCCCTAACCCTAACCCTGGTTCCCGAGAACTACATCTCCCGGTATGCTCTTGGGCACTCAACATGGCCTCCCGGAAGTCCGGAATCCGACAACTACATTTCCCGGCATGCTCTGGGCACACAACATGGCCTCCTGGTGCTGGAAAACTACACCTACCAGCATTCCCCAGACAGCCGGCATGGCCAACCACAGGCCAAGTTTTCGAGAACTACATTTACCAGCACTCACTGTAACCCTAGCCCTTACCGCCCTTACAAAAAAGCCTCAAGCCCTAACCCTAAAAAAACCTCAAAACACCTACAGACCTAACCCAAACTATTTACCACACTAAACCCCTGAAGACCTATGCCTAAAACCCCTAACCCAAAATCTTAGAACACTCAAAACCCAAACCCAGAAATTAAGACGCTCAAAACCCAAACCCAACCCAAAACATTAGGACGCTCAAAGCCCTAATGCAAAACATTAGGATGCTCCAAACGCTTTCCCGAAAACTTAGGACACTCAAAACCCTAACCCAAAAACATTAGGACGCTCCAAACCCTAACTAAAAAAACATTAGGAGGCTCAAAACCCTATCCTGAAAACTTAGGATGCTCAAAACCCTATCCTGAAAACTTCAGATGCTCAAAACCCAAACCCAAAACATTAAGATGCTCCAAACCCTATCCCGAAAACTTAGGACGCTCCAAACCCTATCCCAAAAACTTAGGATGCTAAAAGCCCTATCCTGAAAACATTAAGATGCTCAAAACCCTTTCCCGAAAACTTAGGACGCTCAAAACCCAAACCCAAAAAATTAAGATGCTCAAAACACAAACCCCCAAAATTAGGATACTCAAAACCCTAGCCCTGGAGAACCTAACCTGAAAAAAAAAAAAAAAAAAAAAAATAAGATCTTAAAAACCTAACCGTAAATAACTGACCAAAAATAAAACCCTAAGACCCTAACCCTAAAAAACATATCAACACTACAACCCAAAAAACTCTAAAACCCTAACACGCTAACCCTGAAACCCTTAAAACCCTAACCCCCAAATCTTTAAAATCCTAACCATTAAAACCAACCCTAAAATCCTTAAAATCCTAAACATAAACCCTGAAACCCCTTACCCTGAAACCCAACCCTAGTGCCCAATCCCTGAAACCTTAAAACCGTGAATCACTCTGTAGCCAATAACATAGGCTGAGTCGAGGATCTCAGTACAGTAGCATTATTATTCGAGATTACAATGGCGGGCGTCCCGCAAGCAGGAGGGTGCCTACTAATTCCATACACAGTTTATACACTTTTTTTTTCTGCCAAGGACCGGGACCCTCCCCTGTTTCCCCATTCACTGTGCTATTCAAGGTTCATAATCTAGCTGGTGCTTTACAGAAAATACATAGCTGCTGGCCTGTTACAAGTCACATTTCTTTTGAGGTTTTTACTCTTTGAGGTGGTAATGTTTCTTACGCCGTGATTTCCACCTAATTGCTGTAAGGATTCTGGTTGTCTGCATTTTACAAGGTTGTCAGTTATAATAAATGACTAAATCCCAAATAGGATTACAATCAAAGTTTACAACTTATTAAATGAATAGAGGTAAGCAAACAGCGCTTACCTCCCTTAAGAGATATAGAGAAGCTCTCTCAGATATGGCAGTCCTACTTCTCGTGTATGCAGCCGGAGGTCAGCCTAATTCTGGTGCTGTTGGTGGTGGAAGCAGGGACTATGGTGGTATTGCTGGAGATACCACAGCCACCGGAGGGGGAGCTGCCGGGGCTGGATTGTTAGGATATGGAGGTGGTAGATTATCCAACTGCTCCCGTTTATCATCTTTTTCTTTTTCCTGTTCTTCTTCTTCTTCAAATTTCTTATCTGCTTTTAGTGTAAATATTGAGGCTGGAAAAGGACGTGAAGTCCTCCTGATCCATAATCCTGCATAATCACTTTCTTCCTGGCTAAAAGGTTCCTTTGAATTAACATGGATATTTAAGGCCCAGCAAATCTAGTCTTCAAAGGATCCAAAAACAGGCTGAAAGACATGTGGTCTTAAAGGCTCCTTTGGCCATTCTATCATACAATACTGGACCATTTTCAATTTACTTTTTCCTTTTCTGGGGCCCCTATCATTCCAATTTCTAATCGTTATTCCTAATGGACTTTCTGGTGGTATGTCTGGTAATTTGCTCCATTTCTTTTGGTCCCTGGTCTTCGATTTTGTCTGACCCATCTAGAAATTTTACTATGGCAATTCCCACAGCCCTTAGTTACCTCTAGTAAGAGTGTCTTGCAGGGGGTTTAGGATCTATCACCCACCCACAAATCCCATAGGAATCGCTTCGGTCCTTCACCGGCCAAGTCCCTCACAGGAGATTGGAACCGCAGTTAGAAGACCTCCACAATCGCTTTGGAACTAAGTTCCATCTCAGCCACACTCTTGCACACACAGGCAACCGAATCCCACCCAACTGAATGGTATACACTTTAAATGCTTACGACTCCATCGTCTTTGTTCGGATCTTCACAGAATTACGGGCAAAATATAGTGCTGCAGCTGGCAAGGGAGCTGAAAAAAAATATCAAAACCTTTGCTTACCTTTATTCAGGTTCAAGATGCCATTAGTCCTGACCTGACTCGAACAGCAGCCACCAAAAGGTGGAGCGCCTCTCCTGGATCAAATCAGAATTCAGGAACCAAAGCCCTCCCAGACAAGCCCACAATTGTAATAAATGACTGGGTCCCAAATAGGATTGCAATTGAAGTTTATAATTTATTAAATGAATAGAGGTAAGCAAGCAGTGCTGGGTGCGCCGCGAGTCTCTGCTCCACCAAGACGCACACAAGTTACATCAGGCTCCAGGTTTTTATGCTCCTAGGCTAATACATATTCGTTACAACTTCTAGAAAAGGCAGGGTTATTATAATTAGTTCCTGGAATCCGAACCCTCCCACTGGTGCATGCGTTATCAGTCTCCAGTGGTCCCTCTGGGGGTCTCTCATGCTGAAAGCTCGTAGTCTTCCTCCCAGGCTTTTCCCTTGTCCTTCTCCTTTGTCCATCTTTGCTGGATGTCAGAGACTTGCATAGTGTCCCATGCAGCAGTTGTAATAGTTAGCAGTTATTCTGAAACCCCTTTGTTCTCTTATCCCCTATTGACCCGAATTGCTGGACCATTCCTTTGCAAGATACAAGAACTATATACACTAACCACTCTGGTTTTCTTAGACTTGTGGTTATACAAAGGTATGTAAGACAGAAGATCACATTTCATCATATCATGCAGCCCTAGCATTGTTCTATATCGACACAAATCAGATGAACACATTTCACACTGTTAAGCTCTCTTATCACTGCAAGCTTATCTCAATACCACCTTCCTTCCCTCTAAAGGATGTAACTGCGCAAAAACAGCATTTTTATTCCCACAACCTTGATCCCCTTACCCTGAAATCCTTATTCCCCTTAAACCTAACAACTCTAACCACAACCCTAACCCTTATTATCAACCCCCTAACGCTAATGACACTGGCCTTAATCCAAACCCCAAACTGCCTCTAACCCCAGACAACCAACAACGAAACACACAGACACAAAGATGGAAACTACAAAAAAGGCAAAACCCTGGATACAGGCCCCAAATCACAAACACGCGACCAAAAAGCTACAGAAAAGGCCCAGACGCAGGCCCCAAATGCTACAGCTAGGCCTCAAAGGTCAAGATGCATCCCAAGGAAAAAAAGCAGACCCCAAACATTACAGAAAAGCCCTCACACCCGGGCTGCAGAAGTCTACAAGCAGGCCCCAAACTGCCAACAGAAGCAGGCACCAACCACACCCAGATGTAGACCCCAGCTGACCACAAGAAACTCCTACCCCCACACCCCCTCCCAAGAACACAGGCCCCAGACCCAGGTCCCTCTCCCCCCGCCCCAGACACAGGTCCCAAAGGTGTACAAGCAGCTCACAACCTGCCCCTTCAGAGACAGGTCCCAACCCCTCGCCCCCCCCCCCCCCAAGACATGGGACGCAGAGGTGTACAACCAACTACCAACTCCCTCCCCCTCAAAGGGAGGCCTCAAAGACCCCCAAATGGAGGCCCCTAGAGTGTACAAGCACCTCCCAACTCTCCCAGGCACAGGCACCCACCCCCCCAAAACACAGGCCACAAAGGTGTACAAACAGCCCAGACCCCCCTCCGAGACCCAGGCCCCTAAAGTGTACAAGCAGCTCCCAACCACCCACAGATGCAGGCCCCAACCCCTCTCAAAAGGGAGGCACCTAGAATGCGTGAGCAGCTCCCAACCCCCCTGAACATAGGTCCAGAAGTGTACAAGCAGCTCCCAACCCCCATAAAATAAAGGCCCAGAAAGTGTACAAGTAGCTCTCCCCCCCCAGAGACAGGTCCCAAAGGTGTACAAACAGCCCCAACCCTCCCTCAAGATGCAGGCCCCTACAGTGTACAAGCAGTTCCCAACCACCCCCAGATGCAGGCCCCAAAGGTGTACAAGCAGCTCCCACCCCTCCCCCAGATGCAGGCCCCAAGCCCCCCCCAAAACCAGGCCCCTACAGTATACAACCAGCACCCAACCCCCTACCCCCGATGCCAGCCCCAAAGGTGTAGAAGCAGCTCCAAACCTCCCCCCTCAACCCAGGCTCCAACAGTGTACAAGCAGCTCCCCCCCCCCCCCACCTCAGACCCTCAGCAGATTTTGAGCAACGCCTACCACAGCACCACTAAAACAGAGGGGAAACACTTCAGAGACTTGCCTTAGGGGTGTGATAAATTAGTAGGGGTTTGTTCATTGTCCTTGAGAATTTAAAGAATCTACTGAGGAGATAAGGTTTCACAACTCACAGCATTGTAACATGGGGACAAATGGGGAAGGGGGGTTGGGTGAACATCCTTGTTAAAACAAAGATTTTGTAAGATACCACCCACCCACCGCAAGACATCCTGTTTTGCCCCCACCTGAACACAAGCACAACGCATGATCACCGGAGGAAGAATAACGACCCCCAACAACAGACTGCGCAGTCTCAGGACAGGTCTTGACAAGTCGACAAGTCAACAGGTCTCGACAAGTCGACAAATCGACAAGTCTCGACAAGTCGACAGGTCTCAACAAGTCTCGACAAGCCGGAACTTCAATGCTGTAAAACAGCGACACTGGAAAGGGGAAGTTGCGTGCTGTGGTGGAGTGGAGATTCCCCAGCCGCCCAGCGCTGTTTTGCTTGTGTCTGCTTACTTGATTAATAAAATAATTTCAATAGACCAGTAATTGTGTGGTCTAACTTATAACAATTTGGTGCTGTGACTCGGATGAAGGCAATCTGATTGAAAGAGCTTTGGAGGGGGCGCCCCGCTGATTTCAGCAGCCTTCCGTAGAACTACTTTCATTCAAATCCTTCACCGACAAACCTAAAATTAGACACAAGCAAATAAAACCGGTAAACCCCAGGCAACCTTTGTGCATGAAGCCCGAACGAAGACCCACAGGGTGGGTAAGTATAGGCCGGTGATCCGTTCAGTTGGGGTTGGGTATCCCGGAACACAACAAATGAGACGTCCAATTGCGGACGAAGCGAGCGTGGACCCCTCAGTAGTGCATTTCCCACATCCTGCGAGGGACTGGGCCATGAAAAGGGGGAAGCGATCCATGCGTGTATGTGTGAAGGTGTTCCGGAAGATGGGACAGAAGAAGAGTAAGCCTTCTGGTCCCATGGGTGGGGTAATGTCTGATGTTAGGTTACCCCGGGATTAATGATTAAAAATTGGCAGGATTCCCCTTTTAGGCGGGGAAGGAATAAAGTAAAAATGATACATTATTGTGTTGAAGTTTGGGGTGGTAAACAGATTCGAGGAGACCACCTTTACTGGCCTGTATTTGGGTCTTTTGAAGATTGGGTTTGTCAGGCCTAAATATTTATGTAAACTCAAAGGAACCCTTTAGTCTGGAAGAAAGTGAGTATGCACACCTCTGGATAAATTCAGATACGAGGATGCATCTATATCCTCTAAAAGAAAAAGGAGGGCAGGATAAAAAGAGAAAGGACTTGGAAGTCCCTACACCGCCCCCGCCCTATATTCCACCGCCCGCATCAACGGTTCCGTCCTTAATGGACTCCACGAATTAGCTAACCCAGGCGAATTGGAATCATATCATGAAACACAGGGGCCGGTAACCAGAAGCAGGGCAAGAAATCAGAAATCTGCTTTAAGGGAGGGATTATATCCCCTACGAGAAATAGCGATGGGGGGACCCCAGCCAGGAATGGAATATGTGGCCATTCCCATTAACTCCGGGGATGTCCGAGATTTTAAGAAAAGGACAGGAGGAGGGTAAGTGAGCTTTAATGGCAACTGGCATAATGTTTGCAGCTGCTGAGGAATAATTCTAACTGGAATAATAACTGTACATTGTATATTGTATATATAAAAGCCCGGGCATTTTTGTTAAAGTATTCTTTTATACATATGTTAATATGTAAATATGTAAATATAAGAACTGCCATTGAGGTGTATATCTAAGGGAACAAAATTTGCCCAGGCATATTATCGGCTCATCAGGTTTAAATGTCCTCAGTATAATTGTCAACAGGCAGTTAATTTACAGTGGTCTGATTTTACTTGTGTATCTATATATTGTGGATTTTGGAGGGATTGGGATTGACTAGTAAAGAGCTTCTAGGAAAACAGTGGAATATTAACCACTGTAGATTACAATAGGAAAGTTCAAAGCAAAGAAATCCGGAGGAAAAGCCCCCTAGGATGTATACTAACACATTGGAGGGATATAGTGGGGTGAGAGGGTACAAAAAGTAAAGAACTCTTATCAAATATTGTAATCAATGGTGGCCACTTTATAAACTAGAGGATGGAGCGGAGTGGCCCCTAAATGGAACTATTAATTATAACACCATATTACAGTCAATGTTGTTTTTGTGGAAAGAAGGAAAATGGGATGAAATATGGTATATTGATTGATATGTTGTTTCAGTATCTTGGAGGGAAAAGGTATGGAATTAAGTTGGACTCTGACTGAGCCTTTGGTGCTGGTATTAGAAAAGTACGGGCTGGAGAAAGATAAAGGAAGTGTTAAAAGGGTTGCTGAAGGTGTTAAAGGTGTGGCATGTAGTATTTAACAGAGCTGTTTGAAATTGAATGAGCAGGGAAAGGTGATGTAGGCATTATCTAAGTAACAGTCTAGAAGTTTTGGTATATTTGCATATTTGCTGTGGTGTTTGTTCAGTTTCCCAAGCATCAGGGAGGGGGACGGTGGGGGAACGGCCTGCTCCACCAGGGGCCTCTCCAGTGGCCGGCCGGAGAGGGGCTTCGGCTCCAGCGCCTGGAGCGCCTCCTCCCCCTCCTTCTGCACTGACTTTGGTGCCTGCGGGGGTTGTTTCTCGCTCTCCCACCTGCTGTTGAGCAGCAGGTTTTTGTTTGTTTCTTTGTTTGTTTGTTTTCATGGATGTGCTCTCACAGAGGCACGGACTGTATTGCTCATGGCTTGGCTCTGGGCAGCAGTGGGCCCCTTTGGGGCCAGATGAAATTGCCCCTTATCTACCACGGGAAGGTTTCTGGGTTTTTCTCACGGGGGCTGCCACTGCAGTTTCCCACTCCCACACCCCTCACACCCCCTGAACCCTGCCATCAAACCCAATACACTGGGGCAGTTAAGTCATTACTGACTTGTAAAGCATCAGGGATTAAATTAACTAATGAAACCCTAAATGTGATGGGGGTAGAAGGTACTGGGATAACAGTGCCACTTTTGGGGAATACTAAGCTGAGACCAGGGGATAAAATGATCACTGGGCAATTATTGTATGTATCCAAGGTGGATACTAACTTGTTAGGAAGGGATTTGATGATTGAATTGGGCATTCAAATAGTAAATTGTTAGACTGGAATAACAGTGTTATGAATGGAGTGCTCTCTGGCCCTGAGAGCAAACATACATGTATATTCACCTCTGACTGGAAAGACCCTGAAATGGGGGCAGAAGCAACAATATAGGTGGACAATTTTACCTCAGGGGTTTACAGGGCCACCTATCTATTTGGGTAAATTCTAAAAAAAGATTTTGGAGCAATTACAACCTCCCAAGAAGGTATTAATGTTACAAATATGTGGATCATTTTAAGGAAAATTGATACTCCCTGATGGGAGAGAAATGCTGAATAAAGTGATAATGAGGCAAATATTAACTGTTTTACATCAGAAGAGTCATTGGGAGGTGCAAGCAATGTGTGATGTTGTTCTAAGAAAGCATGTCTGTGTAGGAATATATACTTTAGGGAAGCATACATGCAGAGGATGTACTATATGTCAAAGGGTAAATAAAAAGGTCTTCTGTAACCTGTCTAGAGGGGGACGGGAGTCAGGGCTTTGACCTTTCCAAAGTATACAGGTAGACTTTACTGAGTTACTTGTTTGTCCTAATTGACCATGTGACTGAATGGGTGTAAAGCTTTACTGCAAGGATTAAAGCAGGCCTTAGAGATTGAGTGGGATTTTCACAGCCCCTGGCATCCCTCCTCTTCTGGGCAGGTAGAGCGAATGAATGGTGAAATTAAGAAACAACTAACAAAACTTATGCTGGAAACTAAGGCTTCTTGGGTAAAGTGCTTACCCCTTGCACTGTTAAACATATGGATGCAGCCCAGAACTGATGTAGGAATTTCTCCTTTTGAAATGCTATATGGTATGCCCTATGATTTGGAATTGCCACTTGATCACCCTCAATTCTAATTAAGACTTGGAAAGAGACTTTTTTTTTAACACCACGATGGGGAAGGCCCCTATGTTGTTTTGCTTACTACAGAAACAGTCGTCCACACTGCGGAGAAAGGATGGACACATGCCAGCCATGTTAAAGGACCCATCTGTGACGAGAAGTGGGAGATCGCTCCAGGAAACAAAGACCTGTAGCTCACATTGCGACAAACTCGGTAGGTGCCGTGGGTTAAGGTAGAGGCTCTCCCCTGAAGAACACTACTGCTGCCGAGAAGAACTAAAACCTCGTAGTTGGCTGCAACCCAACTGACGAGTGAGGCAGAGGAGTGAATAAGTGGGGAAAGAAATGGGCCTCAGCCATTCCTATCGGTATTTGGGGGTTCTAGCAGTGATTTCATCCTGCATAGCGACTCAACACCACCCCCACCAACCTTTTAAATGGACTTTAAGTTGATTCGAAGATCAACAGGTTATTGCAACCCAGATAACATTGGGGGGGCCAAGTTTTACTTCTACACTATGTCAGCTGATCTTGAGGCCCCGATGCTGGGAATATATGGGATTTTATTTCTGCCCAAGTTCTAACCCGGGAAAGGGGTACTGTAAATGCCTGAACGTGTATTATTGTGCATACCGGGGGTGTGAAACCATTGCTACAGACTGGACACTCGGGGCTGGTCAGGATAAATTCTTACAAGTGGAATATGGGCTGCAAGGTTGTAACCAACAATTGGATCCTTGTTACAGGTGGTGAGGGCATGGTATAGGGTATACAGAAACCTTCCACGGAAATAAAGAAATACGCAAGGTTCTATATATAAATATAACAAACTTGGACGGTACTAGCTGGGTACTAGGAAAAATGTCAGATTTTACGAACACGGAACAGATAGGGGAGGACTCATACTAATAAAGAAGGAAAAACCCGAGACTTCCAAGGTAGTCGGGCCTAATAAAGAGTTAATAGGGGAAGGTTTGGTTGTCCAGACTGTAAAGATACCTGGGACTGCCCAACCTACTACAGTGTTTTCTAATAAGTTGACAGAGTTATCCTTTCCCACACTGCTTCCAAGCATTGTGAAAAAAGAAAGGGGTTTTACCCGAGAAGATAACTGAAGGGTGCTGTCTATGTGTAAGTGTTAAGCCCCCATATTCAAATTCTTCCAAGTGCAGTTGGGGTCAGGAAATCGGGATAACTTTGACCCAAGTTATCGGAAGAGGTAGATGTATCGGCACAGTTCCAAGAGATAAAAATGATCTGTGCCATGCCACTGAAAAAAAAAAAATGTACCAAACACACAAATGGCTAATTCCTGCAAATAACACTAGGTGGGTATGTTCATTGTTGGGAGTCACTCCTTGCCTATCTTTAAAATTGTTTAACACATCTCATGATTTTTGTGTACAGGTGGTCATTATACCAAGGATTCTATACCACACTTATGTATACCCATCACACAGTGGCTGAATACCATCTGGTAAAGATCATACTGGGGTGGTAAGAGATACAATGACTAAATTGTGGGAAGGATTAGAAAAACGCAAAAGGGAAAATGAAGCTCGTCAGAATTGGTATGAATCCTGGTTTAATTACTCACCTTGGCTTACTACCCTGCTAGCAACCATAGCAGGGCCCCCTTGTTGTTACTTATATTAACACTGACTTTTGGACCATGTATATTCAATCAAGCAATCACAATTGTGAAAAGTCGATTAGAAGCTGCTTATCTTATGCTTGTGCGTGCTAAGTATGAATCTCTTGAGCAGGAGGAGGACGACGCAGAAACTTTGACGCTCAGCAAGCAGATATTGCAAAAATTCAATGAACAAAATATGTTAGAAAAAGGAGGGATTGTGATAAATTAGTAGGGGTTTGTTCATTGTCCTTGAGAATTTAAAGAATCTACTGAGGAGATAAGGTTTCACAACTCACAGCATTGTAACATGGGGACAAATGGGGAAGGGAGGTTGGGTGAACATCCTTGTTAAAACAAAGATTTTGTAAGATACCACCCACCCACCGCAAGACATCCTGTTTTGCCCCCACCTGAACACAAGCACAACGCATGTTCACCAGAGGAAGAATAACGACCCCCAACAACAGACTGCGCAGTCTCAGGACAGGTCTTGACAAGTCGACAAGTCAACAGGTCTCGACAGGTCTCGACAAGTCTCGACAAGCCGGAACTTCAATGCTGTAAAACAGCAACACTGGAAAGGGGAAGTTGCGTGCTGTGGTGGAGTGGAGACTCCCCAGCCGCCCAGCGCTGTTTTGCTTGTGTCTGCTTACTTGATTAATAAAATAATTTCAATAGACCAGTAAATTGTGTGGTCTAACTTACAACAGGGGGACCCTTGCTTAGGGACACTGACTGGGCTGACGACCCTCCCGCCTTTCCTCAGCACTCCGGAGAGGATTCAACCCCCTGGGACTGCAAGAAGCAGCCTTAAAAGAAAAAAAAGGCAGATCCTCAGGCACCTCACAGGCACAGCCTACCTGCTGCAATACCTCTCTTTCACTAGCTCTTCTTCAGCTCCTCACAGCTTCAATGTGGCCAGGCCAGGGCGGGCCGGCAGCACCCAGCGGTGGCAGGGGGAGGGGGGCGGCGCAGGGCGGGCCAGCCAGAGCAATGCAGGGAGCCATCTCTCCCCCAAACCAGAAACAGTAGCCAAAAACTACAGAACCGGGACCCAAAACCACATGGAGCCAGGCTCCCAAACCGTACATGAGCACGAACACATACAAGCCAGAGACTGAGGGCCATGATGGCTACCATCAAGAAAAGCAGACAACATCAAGCTCTTGAGAGATCAGCCTTTCCAAGTCCCAATGAAAGACAAAAACTGCTTCATTACTATACCCTTGCCAACAATACATTGAATACTCTGTGTTTGCTCTTTCTGAGCAACCCTAAATAGATCCCTACCCGGAATCTGAGAGGAATTTAAAATAGGACCCCGGAAAACATGTACAAAGCCCCTTTCTCCCATCAAAAAAAGCCCCTATCGGAAGACTGTGGGTACAACTGAACTCCCCAGGGGAGCCTTTACACAGCCCCACATGGATCTGGACTCTCTGTGTTCGCTCTTTCTAAACAACCCTAAACGTAACCCTAACCGGAACACTGAGACAAATTTAAAATAGGACCCCCGAAAACATGTATGGAGCCTCTTTCTCGCATCAAAAAGTGTTCCCAACAGTAAGGAACAGTGAAGGGGGGGGGGGAGGGGATACCCATCCACAACAGGGTCCCGCCAGGGCTTGTAGTGGGGGATCCACAGCCGCACAAAGGACCCGCTAGGGCTTAAAGGGGGGGGGGTCTACATCTGCACCAGGGGCCCACTGCGGTTTGAAGGGGGAAGGGGGGTCAACTGCCGCACCATGGGACCACCAGGGCTTGCAGGTGGGCATATGCCTGTGCATCCGGTGCCCCAATGGGGCTCGTGGGGGGGGGGGGGGTGGTTCATCAGCGCGCAAGGGTCCCTGCATGGGTGCGCAGTGGGTGATCCATTGGCGCACACGGGGGCCCACGGCAGCTCACAACGGGGGGGTTGTCCTGGGTGTCCAGTCACAGGAGCTGGTCCTTCTAAAGGCTGGTTTTGCCATAAAACAAAATAAAGTCAAAGGACCAGCACAAGAGATCCAGTTTTTAGGAATAAAATGGCAAGATGGATGTCATCAAATCCCACTGGATGTGATCAACAAAATAACAGCTATGTCTCCACCAACTAGGAAAAAAGAAACACAAACTTTCCTAGGTATTGTGGTGTTTTGGAGAATGTACATTCCAAATTACAGTCTGATTGTAAACCCACTCTACCAGGTAACCCATAAGAAGAATGATTTTGAATGGGGCCCTGAGCAATGACAAGCCTTTGAACAAATTAAGCAGGAAATAGTTCATGCAGTAACCCTTGGGCCAGTTCGAACAGGACCAGATGTAAAGAATGTGCTCTACACTGCAGCCGGGGAGAATGGCTCCACCTGGAGCCACTGGCAGAAAGAACCTGGGGAAACTCAAGGTCGACCTCTGGGGTTTTGGAGTCGGGGATACAGAGGATCTGAGGCCTGCTACACTCCAACCAAAAAGGAAATTTTGTCAGCATATGAAGGGGTTTGATCTGCTTCAGAAGTGGTCGGTACTGAAGTGCAGCTGCTCCTGGCACCCCGACTGCTGGTACTAGGCTGGATGTTCAAAGGAAGGGTCCTCTCTGCGCATCATGCAACTGATGCTACATGGAGCAAGTGGGTTGCACTGATTACTCAGTGGGCTCGAATAGGAAACCCCAGTCACCCATGAATCTTGGAGGTGATTATGGACTGGCCAGAAGGCAAATACTTTGGGATATCATCAGAGGAAGAGGTGCTCTGTGCTGAAGAAGCCCCACTGTACAACAAGCTACCAGAAAATGAGAAGAAATATGCCCTGTTCACTGATGGGTCCTGTCATATTGTGGGAAAGCATTGGTTCGTGATCGAGGATGGATCTGACCATGGACACTATAGCACAGGTTATTCATGATTTTGAAACATGTGCTGCAATCAAACAAGCCAAACGGTCAAAGCCTCTTTGGTATGGAGGACGATGGCTGATACAGAAATATGGAGAGGCCTGGCAGATTGATTACATCACACTCCCTCAAACCTGCAATGGCAAGCACCACGTACTTACAATGTTGGAAGCACAGATGTGGGCTCACAAGAGGGGGAGGGTCCGCTGCAGTGCCTGAGGACCCGCTGCAGATTGCAAAGGGGTTCACTGCCGCACCAGAGACCTGCCGGGGCTCACACAGGGGAGTCCACCAGCATGCCTGAGGGCCCACCAGGGCTCACAAAGGGGGGGGGCATCGGTGCACCCAGGGTCATGCAGAGCCTCGCAGGGGTGGTCCACTGCTGTACCAGGGGCCCGCTGGGGCTTGAACTTGGGGGTACACCGCAGCACCGGGGGCCCGATGGGGTTTGCAGGGGGGCATCCGCTGGCACGCCCAGGGACCCATGGCAGGTCGCTGGCATGAGTCTGCCGCCGCACTACGGCCTGCAGGGGCTCTTGGGGGTGGTTCCTTGTTGCACCCAGGGACCTGCTAGAGTTTGCAAGGGGGTGTCCGCCGCCGCACTGGGAGCCCACCAGGACACGCAGGGGGAGTTCCAATGGCGCAACCTGGGACCCGCTGGAACTCACAAGGGGGGGTTCTGCTGCTGCACTGCTGGCCTGCCGGGTCTCATGGGGGGGGGCACACAGGTGCACCTGGGGGCCCGGCGGGGCTCACAGCAGGGTTCTACTGGTGCCTCCGGGTGCCTGCTGGGGCTTGCAGGGGCGAGTCCGCCACCACACCTTGGGCCTGCAAGGGCTCTCAGGGGGTTCCACCTCAGCAACCCGTGGCCCGCTGAGACTCGCAGGTGGGATCCACCACAGCAACTAGGGATCCTCCGGGGCTCACACAGCAGGGTCCACCACTGCACTGGTTGCACCACAGCAACCGGTCGTCTGCTGGGACTTGTGGGGGGGTCCATCAACAGCGCCTGGGGCTCCACCTGGGCTCACAGTGAGGGTCCACTGCAGCAACCAGTGGCCTGCCGCGGCTTGCAGGGGGATCCACCAAAGCACCCTTGGGCTCGGCAGGGTAGTATACCGCTGTGCCTGGGTGCCGCCAGGGCTTGCATGGGGGAGTCCATCACAGTGACTGGGAGACTGCCAGGGCTGGCAGGGTGGGTCCAATGCAGCAACCAGAGGCCCACCGGGGCTCCAAGGGGGTTGTCCACTGACGTGACAGGGGGCCTGCTGGTGCTCGCAAGTGAGGGTCCACCCACGCGCCCGGTGTCCCACTGGGGCTCACAGGGGGGTTCCACCACCACATTGGGAGTCAACAAGGGGTCACAAAGGGGTGTACTGCAGTGCCCAGGGGTCTGCCGGGGCTCACACGGGGGGTCTACCAAAGTGCCTCAGGGCCTGACGTTGCTCTCAGGGGGGGTTCCAGTGCCGCACCCAGGGGCCCATCACAGGTTGTTGGTGCAGGTCTGCCGCTGCGCCCAGGGGCCCGCCAGATCTCCCAGGGGGGTCCACCACTGCACCTGTGGGCCCGCCGTGGTTCACAGGGGTGTCCATCGAAGCTCCCGGGGGCCCGCCAGTGCTCGCAGGGGAGGGTCCAGTGCCGCACCCGGGGGGCTGCCACGGGTCACCATCAGAGGTCCACTGCCACTCCTGGGGGCACTCCATGGGTTGCTGGCATGTTTTGGTTGTCTCGACCAGGGGCCCGCCGAGGCTTGAAGGGGAGGGTCTACCACCGCACCTGGGGACCCATCAGGGCTTGCAGGGGGGACTCCTCCTCTGCGAGATGGGCCTGCCAGGGGTCACTGGGCATGGGTTAGCCACTGTGCCCAGGGGCCCACCAGGGCTTGCCAGCAGGGGACGACGCCGTGCCTGGTGGGCCCTGGGGCTTACCGACAGAGCTCCACCACTGCGGCTGGGGACCTGCCCCACCTAGCCAATGATCTGCTGCACCCATGGGCCCACCGGGGCTCGGTGGTGGTGGTCCACCGCCGCGCATGGGGACACAAGAGTGGCTGGCAGGTGTCTGTCACTTCTGTGCCCAGGGACCCCCTGAGGTTCACCAGCGGAGGTCCGCTGCCACGCCTGGGGGTCCGCTGTGGGTTGAGGATGGGGGGTCCTCCGCCATGCCTGAGGACCCAAGGGGGTCATGGGAAAGGGTCTGCCACCATGCATGGGGGCCCTCTGGAGCTCGCATGGTGGGGTGGGGGATCTACCACCACCCCCGGGGCCCGATGGGGGTCCACTGCTGTGCCTGGGGGCCCACCATGGGTCGCCGGTGGTGGTCCGCCTCCATGCTTGGGGCCACACCAGGGGTCACTGGCTGGAGTCCTCCACGGTGCCTGGGGTCCCTCCGGGGGTTGCTGGCAGGGATCCACTGCAGCGCCATGGGGGCCCACGATGGGTGGCGGGTTGGAGTCTGCTGTGGCGAACAGGGGCCTGCCCGGGGACACCAGCAGGGGTACACCGCAGTGTCTTGTGTCTCACTGGGGCTCGCTGCCGGGGGTCTGCTGCCGTGCCCGTGGGCCCACTGGAGGTCGCTGCCAGGGGTCTGCCGCCACGCCCAGGAGCCTTGTGGATCTCACTGGCAGGGTTCCATCAGTGAGGCTGGTGGCCTGCCTGGGCTCGCAGGGAGGTCTACCGCCATGCCTGAGGGCCCACCATAAGTCACCAGCGGATGTCCACCACTGTGCCCAGGGGTCCACAGCGTGTTGCTGGAGGAGTTCGTCCAGGGGCCTGCCGGGGGTCGTGTCACGGGACCTCCGCTGCGACATCCTTTGCCAGCTCTTAGCTAATTTTATGCACTAACTCCCAAAGCCAGCTTGCTCAGAGACCTTTTCCCAGCACATACATGTAAATACTGTGGAACAGTGATTACTTTAAATCACAAATTCTTCATGGCACTTTTTTTTTTTTTTTTTTTTGTATCTTGTTATCATGGAGTTTATACAAATATTTTTCAATATAAAGTTAGTCAAAAAGTTAGTTGAAGGCCAGTGACAGGAAACTGAGATAGACTCAGATAAATAGACTGAGATTTCCTTTGTACAACTCCTATGAACAACTGCAACCCAGGGGAAGACAGAAAGATAAATGCTTCATTGTACAGTTGAATTGATATTGTACTAAAAACTTCTACGTGATTGTCCAGCCTATTAGCTAATAGGTCAGGCATGTGAATCACACTGTAGATGCTATATTTACTTTTGAAGACAAGCTGTCACAGCTGTAGGCTATACATAACCATTCTCATACAGGGCAAGCAGCCTCAACATATGTGATCTTCTATAAAAATGCTGGAGGACTTTAATTAAGCCTGTAATACAAAATTTTGTTCAGAAGAAAACTTTATCCATACCAGGATTCTACCTGCCATAGTAAGTGATTCTTTTTCTGTCTTTTAAAACAGAAAACATTTATATTAGGTATTTTACCCAAAAATAGGATAAAAAGCTTTTTATTTGTTTTCCCACAACAGAAACATAATTAAAAGCTTATTTTATACTATGCTTTGCCTAAAGGCAATATTTGTACTAAAATTTTATTATGTTTTTGCCAACATAGAGTCATTTTGAATAAAAGAAAACTAAATTTGTTTAGAACATGCAATAATGAGTAAAATGAATAATAATAAAAAAGAACTTATTAAAATAGCTTAATAAGAAATTGCTGATTGGAAAACAGTTTCCTACTGCTTCAAGCCTTTGGCATGTTGTTATTTATGGCTATTCTACACATAAAAATATTGCTTTTGTAGAGAAGAATAATTTGAAAAATAATGAATGCACATTATCATTACTGTTACTTTCATATGTACTCTTGTTTTCCACAGATATGGGTATTCTTGCTGTACTTGCCCTACCATTGGTTATTCTCGGGATCAGTGGAATTATTTATATTTACCAGTCAGTCATATGGCTACTGTCCCGGTCAGCAGTACAAAACAAGGTGGTGGTAATCACAGATGCCATCTCTCGACTAGGCAATGGTGAGTTGTCTCTTTTCTTCTCAGTGTCAGAGAACACAAATGGGCACAGATCCTCTTCTACATGATTTCATGTGCATTCATTACCTTGAGCTGGATGCAGAAGTTAGGAAATGCGGTTATGAATAAAGCCTATCATTTTTAAATGTACATTTTTAGTCTCAGCCACAGGAACTGATGTTGGACTTTTAGGAACAGCAGAGCATTATGTTTATTCAATTCAATAGAATAAGAGGTTTTATAAGCACACTGAGAGCTATTTTTAGCATGTTGCTATTCTGAGATCTTATGTCATAGGTTGCCACTGTAGGGTAGCAGCAATCATTATAAACAGGTGTCATGATACTCTGTTACAGGTTCCTTTTCAGCCTTTAAAAGCTTCTAGATTTCCTGCTCCCTTTCACTTGTATACGGAAGTGCTCAGCTCTCTCTCCATATTCATATAATTTTACCGCTCTATAACCTATGTTCTTCTTCGCTATTCCTCTTCAATATTCTTCAGTACCTCCAACTGGGATGTCTGACTATGTGTGACGGTGGGTTCACTGGAAGGAAGAAAAGGGTATATCATAATTTATGTTTATATAAATGGGTTGACTAGGTGAGCAGTCATTTACCATCTGCTTCTTCCTGGTCTGTATTTCCTTCTTACACAGTCCTATGAGATTAAAAGCACTGGGTCATACATGCTTGTGTACAGTCCTGCTGCAGACATTACTTGAAGGGCAGTGGATGCAAGTACCTCCTAAGTCAAACATAGCTTGGGGTTACGTTTTGGCCTTTTCTAAGTATGCCAGAAAACTTACATTTCCAAGCAGGCAAGAGTTGTTGGAAAGGCATGCTCTTGCATAATTATTCTTAAGCGAGCAGAACAGTGACCCATGACAGAAATAGAGACTATGCTAATAAGGAGTGGTGTTCATCAGGGCCTGTTGAGACGAGGCATGAGATAAAGTTGGACCTCAACATCCCACCTAGCTTTTCCCTTTTCCTGAAAACTTCAGTTTTAGTTAAAGATAATATTAGCATACATTTTATCTGGTTGGTTATATTTAAGTATTTTTGTTTAGAGAGGCACAATTTAGACTTACGGCCAGCATATGAGTCTCTGGGTGAAAGGTGTGAGGTGGAGACTGGATGGTTCATTGGCAGTGTATTATGTGAACTGTTTCCAATTGTCTGCTAGTTTTATGATAAACTGGCAGCCTCACTTTCTGAGATCAAAAGGAAATCATAGTTGTTTGTTTGTTTGTTTGTTTTTTCATTTAATAACAGTTAAATCTTCCAAAGGAGATGAAATTAATATTAGCAGAAAAAGGGTGCAGAAACTTCCTGGTCACACAAAAAATTGGCTGAATATGAGCCAGCAGTGTGTTCAGGTGGCCAAGAAGGCCAACAGCATCCTGGCTTGTATAAGAAACAGTGTGGCCAGCAGGGCTAGGGAAGTGACTGTCCCCCTGTACCTGGCTCTGGTAAGGCTGCACCTTGAGTACTGTTTTCAGTTTTGGGCCCCTCACTACAGAAAGGACATGGAGGTGCTCGAGCGAATCCAGAGAAGGGCAACGAAACTGGTGAGGGGTCTGGAGAATAAGTCTGATGAGGAACAGCTGAGGGAGCTGGGGCTGTTCAGCCTGGAAAAGAGGAGTCTCAGGGGCGACCTTATCGCGCTCTACAGGTACCGTAAAGGAGGCTGTAGCAAGGTGGGGGTTGGTCTATTCTGCCATGTGTCTGGTGACAGGATGAGGGGGAATGGGCTAAAGTTGCATCAGGGGAGGTTTAGGTTGGATATTAGGAAGAACTTCTTTAATGAAAGGGTTGTTAGGCATTGGAATGCGCTGCCCAGGGAAGTGGTTCAGTCACCCTCCCTGAATGTCTTTAAAAGACATTTAGATGTAAAGCTTAGTAATATGGTTTAGAGGAGGACTTGTTAGTGTTAGGTCAGAGGTTGGATTAGGTGATCTCGGAGGTGTCTTCCAACATAGTTGATTCTGTGATCCTGCAAGTCTGTGAAATCTGCAACAAAAATGATATATGTGGACATTTTAATAAAATTACTAGGTAATAAAGAAGATGAGGGACTCAAGTTCAGTTTAACACTGTTTACTAACCTTCTAAATGGTAGGAAATGAATGGTGTTCTCACCTGTTTCTACTCAGATTGAATGAATTTGCTTTAAACTGTGATATTCCACATCTTTTAATAAAATTTGGCTAATACTGAAATCAGCAGGTTCTGCTTCATTTTTGCAG
Source organism: Anas acuta (assembly GCF_963932015.1). Lineage (NCBI taxonomy): Eukaryota > Metazoa > Chordata > Aves > Anseriformes > Anatidae > Anas > Anas acuta. The sequence continues at coordinate 546,274 of NC_088996.1, forward strand.
AAAGATACAACTATTGTCAAAGGAAGAAAGTTGTGTTTTGTAATAAGTAACTGAAAACTGATTTATTTTACTAGATATCTTTCTCAAATGAGAACCCACTTACGATGTCTTTCATCTCTTCTACTTCATTTATGCATAAATACCATTGAACATTTACAATTTTAGCAGTTTATAAAAATTATATTGCTGTGGTTCAACTTGGCATGCATCTAAACACTATACAGCTGTTCACTCACTCCTTTGCCCCAGTGGGATGGGGAAGAGAATCAAAAAAGGTAAAAATGCAAGATAAGGGTAGTTTAAAGGGAAAAAAAAAAAAAAGAATTAAAAAACACAAATGGTGCACAATGCAATTGGTCACCGCCACCCAACCAAATCCCAGACATTCTCCAATTAATGGCAGTCCCCCCAGCCAACCCCCTCCAGTTTTATTGTTCAGCATGATATCATGTGACATGAGATACGTCTTTGGCCAGTTTGGGTCCTGGCTTTGTCCCCTCTCAGCTTCTCATGCATATCCAGCCTACTCTCTAGCAAAGCAGCAGGAGAGGCAGAAGAGTCCTTCATTTGGTGTAAGCACTGTTCAGCAACTAAAACATCAATGTGTTATGAATGTTATTTTCAACCTAAACCCAAACCATAGCACCATACCAGCTGCTAGAAAGAAAATTAACCCAATCCCAGCCAAAACTAAGACATGTTTATGGACTGAGATTATATGTACAGATACATAGGATGCAGTTCATAAATACTGTTGCTTTATTTTTAAAGAGGTTTGTGTATGTACTGAGAATCAATTGGATGTGAGACGACGCGTGCCTAGGAGGCTCAACAGGAACAAAATGCAGCATGCTCATCTAATACTACTGAATGTGCCTGGACATCTTGAAAGAAAAAAATGGATGGAAACTGTGTTACTTAAGGTCCCTCCCTGGCTAGAGATGTCCCTGTGCAGTTGTGACAATGGGGATATGCCTGAGTAGGTAAATGTTAGAGTGGCTGTGCCTGTCTTTAAGGGACAAACTTGAAAACTGAGTCTTCAGGAGGAAATGGATGTGCCATGAGGATAATTCTTCACTTGACTATTATCTTTATGATAGTTGAGGAGGAGCAAGGGATTGAAATTCCCCAGACTAGCTCTGATTTTATCTGTGAACAAAGCTAGTAGGTTACATGTGAAATAACCCTGTGTGCTGTATATAAAGGGAACCAGGAAAAAACTTGATGAAATCACTTGTTGAACTTGGCTTTTCGATGTGCAGCAGGGTCTGTTGTTCTCTTTCTAGGCCAATGGGTTTACTTCTGTGATTCCTTGATCATAGAATGGCCTGGGTTGAAAAGGACCTTAAAGATCATGTAGTTTCAACCCCCCTGCTCTGGGCAGGGGTGCCAACCACTAGAGCAGGCTGCCCAGAGCCACATCCAGCCTGGCCTTGAATGCCTTCACGGATGGGGCATCCACAACCACTCTGGGCAACCTGTTCCAGTGCCTCACCACCCTCTGAGTGAAAAATTTTATCCTAATTGCTAAGCTAAATCTCCCGTCTTAGTTTAAAACCATTCCCCCTTGTCCTATCACTATCAACACATGTAAACAGGCATTCCCCCTCCTGTTTATATGCTCCCTTCAAGTATTTGAAGGCTGCAATGAGGTCTCCCCAGAGCCTTCTCTTCTCTTGATGTCAGTGTTGCTCACCCATGGCTTATTTGGTAGCTGTGGCAGAAGACCTGGACAGACTTCTCCTAACTGGGCCAGCAGATGTTAGATGATTAGCGCTTATCCTTTATTACCTCTTATAACTTCATTACCTTTATTTCCATTTATAAGATTATTACCACCTTGGTTTGTTGTTGTTGTTGTTGTTTGTTTTTTTGTTTTGTTTTGTTTTTTGTTAGTTTCTGGGTTTGGTGATTTCTTTTACTGACTTTGAAATGTCATTTACCATTATCTGAACAGTCTGGAAAAGCACATATGTGCACTAGAAATGGTATGCTTTTTGTTTGTTTGTGGAGAAGGAAGGAGAATTACATTATTTTATATGTATACCTGCCTTCTTTAAAAAGAAAAGAAAAAAAAATATATAAGTATATTATTTATAACATACTGTAGCATTTTTTAGAATAAACCATTGTAGAGACTAGAAGACTCATAGAATCTTAGACTGGTTTGGACTGGAAGGGACCTTAAAGATCATCTAAGTCCAACCCACGCTCTGCCATAGGTACCAGGTTGCACAAAGCCCCATCCAAAACTGCCCTTTAATATATTGGGGATGGGCCATTCACAGCTTCCCCAGGAAACCTACTCTTCTGGTCTGTAGTTCCTCAGGTCCTCCTTTCTGCCCTTTTTAGAAATGAGAGTGATGTTTCGCTTATTCCAGTCACCAGCAACTTCACCTGACTTCCATGACTTTTCAAATATGATGGAGAGTGACTTGTCAACTACAACAGCCAGTTCCCTCAGGATGCTGGGATGCATATCCTTAGGCCCAATAGGCTTGTACTGGTTCACTTTCTTCAGGTGGTCTCATACCTGCTCTTTGCTTACAGTGGGAGGGGACTTTGCCCCTCCCCTTTTGCCTCAGCCCCTGCCTAGAGGTACAGGGACATGAGAGTGGTGGGAAGCCTGACTGGCAGTGAACACTGAGGCAAAGTTGTTGAATACCACAGCCTTCTCTATGTCTGTTGTTACCAGTTCTTCCTTATTTATCAGAGGGGGTACACTTTCCTTGGCCTTTCTTTTCTGACCTACATATAAAATCTCTTTTTTTTCTTTGCATCTCTTGCTGAGCTCAGATCCATCTGTGCCTTGGCTTTCTTGGTCCCATCTTTGCACATGCAGATGGCATCCCTTGTACTCTTCCCAGGCAATGTGTCCCTGCTTCTACTGCTAGCATATTTCCTTCTTACACAATTTGACTAGCAGATCCTTGCTCAGCAATGTCTTCCTGCCTTTCCTGCCTGATGTGTTACACACAGGAATTGTGTTAAGTAAACACAATTATAGTTTACTTAAACAGTGGTGAATCCCTAATCCAGAATATATGACTGTATGGAGAAAAAACAGTTCCAGTGCAGCATACCCAGAAACCTCTCAGTGGCCTTCTTAGGAAGTCTTGAGGGAATCTGTCTTAATGAGAGGTAGTTCAAGATGGTCTTCATAACCTCCACTGGCTCCTGGGGAGGATGGATCACCTATGAAAGGAACAGTCTGTGTAAGAAAGGTCTCTTTCTCCGATTAACTGATGTTTCATCTCATCTGTGGGACAGTGGCTGGTGAGTTTCTCTGCATAATAACTCTATCTCAAAGTTGTAGATATGTTTCATGTAGCTGTGAGTTTCAAGAAGATAGCATACAGAACTAGCTTTGCTATATTCTGGGATTGGTTGGTATCTTTATATTGCTGCGGGCAACATGAAGTTTTACCAAAGAGTTTGTACTCTATAAACATGTATTTTTAATGTATTTTTCTTTATGGTAAGTGTGTTTCTAGATAGAGACAGTTAAAGAAGAAAGACAATTAGAACATTTTTCTTCTAACTTAGACCCTTCATCCATTAACTGTCATATTGTTATTTGATTACATGCCATGATTAAAAAGTACCAATATGTCATATCATTAATTCTGATAAATATAGTAAAAATATACCTTAAATTTAATTTATTAATCACATACATTGTTTCCATTTGACACTTTCTTTTTTTCTCATACATATTTTTATTCTCTCAAAATTCATGAATTTTAAAGAAATGATTCAGCATCATTAGCAAAAACAGGATCCCATTTCAACTAAAATGAGCATTATCAAATTGCTGTAATTGTTATTATTTTTTTTCTGAATGTTTTTCTCCCCTAGAATGTTCTCGGGTGTTTCACACAGGAGGAGCAAGGCTTGTGTTGTGTGGCAGGACATGGGAGAAGTTGGAAGCCTTGTATGATGCTTTAATTAGTGTGGCAGACCCCAGCATGGTAAGTGTTTCCTCACTGTGCTTTGAAAATTGAGAAGTCGAAGTAAACACCTTCTTCAGATACATAAAGTGCTTTTAAATACACTAAAATGAGGTATACATGAAGCTTGAATCACTGTTAGTAAAGATTTTGGTTGTCCACATAATATATCCAACAGATTCCAGAGAGAGAAAGAGAACTAAACACCTCTGAAGATCTTCAGATCATGATGCCAAAAATAAGTCAGAAACCCTGCTCTCCCAAATCAAGATAACTGCTAATGAGTGGCCCTGCATTTTGGACAAAGACCTGCCCCAAACCAGACAACTAGAAATGCTAGGTAGAGGGATTTGCCTCATTCAAATGTAAGAGATCCAAAGTTCTTCATTTAATTGCACAAACTTTCACCAGTTTTTCACATAGTAAGAGTGCTCAAGAAAGGGGAGATGTGTCTAAAGATTGAATTTAATCTCCACTAATCTGGGAGAATTCCCAGCTAGCAAGCTATGGGAGCACACTAAGAGATTCTTTTTCTCATTACTACGGGGTCACTATGTAAGTAGACATGCAAGACCTGTAAAGTCTGCCCACGCTGCCAAAGGTACTTCTTTGGAAGGTGGTTATTGAAGTTCATGGAAAAGCTTTCCTTCCATGATCAACAGATGCCTAACTCATTCCCGGGCATAGGTGTTCCTGAAGACATTAAATGTTCTATAGCCCCTGGTCATCAAACCAAGAGATACTTGCATTTTGCCCTTGTTCTGCAGTGTTTCACTTGTTTGCTACATAAAAGTCATCTTTGCAAGCAATCATACAAGTGTATCAGTTTGGATATCATATAGTTAAACAAACCATTCCTACTTTTTACATTCCCTCTGTAAATTCAATCCCTTCATGTACATGTAAATCATCTTTCAAAGCACTATATCCTAGATTGATTCTGTGGTCAGCAAATTTCTCCAGAGGGCTGCTTATGAAAAGACCATCATTTGAAGTGCTAGGAGTCACCCTAGTGGGTATCTATGTGCCTCCACTGATTACAAAACAGAGAGACAAAACTCAGTGGGATAGAATCAATCCAACCTATCCTTCCCATGATGTTCTACTTTATGCACTTACATCTGAATATCAGAGTACATGAATACTTACTGCTGAGCTACACTCTTTCTAGAATGGGTTAATAAGAAAAAAAATCAAGGTTTTTATGAGAGTGGTAAAAGCACTTTCTTCAGATATAGTGGTAAATTATTAAGAATTTCTTTTTAAGCAAATAGATTAAAAAAAATAACTTAAAAAAAATAAACATTTTTATAAAACAGGAGTCCTTGAAATAATTCTTTTCTTTGTTAGACTTATACACCAAAGCTCATTCTTCTGGATATCTCAGACATAGACTGCATTCAAGATGTAGCTAGGGAAATCCTGGATTGCTATGGCTGTGTGGATGTACTGATCAACAATGCAAGTATGAAGGTAAAAGGAGCAGTGCAGAGCATTTCTTTGGAACTTGATAAAAAGATAATGGATGCCAACTATTTTGGACCTATAACATTAACCAAAGGTATTTTATTTTTTTTTTACCATTTTCCTGTTACTACTTAAAGCTTGAGATCCAAGTCACTGGCTTTGCCATAATCCAGAACAAGTCTGTGAAAATCAGTGGACTGAAAGTGGACTGAGGTGATGAGATCAAAATCAGACTGCCTGAGCTTGGAAATAGATGACTAAATAAGCAGGCATTTGAAAGTCACACACATATGTATATATAAATGTCTAATTATTATGTTTTGTTTATGGTGACTCTTTTACTTATGTGCTTGCTACCTTTGTTACGAATACAACTATTTTCAAAGTGCTTGCAAGGGTACAGATAAGTTGACAAATAAAAAACCTTAATGTACCTAAATCTGCATGTAGAATCCAAGTTCTGTCTAGAAGGCACAGAGTGAACGGAGCAGACCTCAATAAATTACACCAAGACACAAATAACTTCAGATTTAACTTCTCTGTTGTTTCAAGGGAGGTATTGAAATGCTTAGAACTGAGGAGGTGCTTGATCCTGAAAAGTGCAGAATTAAGTCCTTAAAATATTAACATGTCATCATGGCACTCTGAAGATCTATGAAGCTTTATTCATTATGTTTTTGTCCATTTCCTTTTTTTTTTTTTTTCCTTATCTTTTACTCCTATTCTTTGTAGTCCCAAGACCTTCAAAACATCATTCCAATAATCTTGTTCAGTGTATTACTGAGATCTCAGCACTTGGGAAAACACTAAAGAAACAAATGGCCACCTGCTGTTTGTTTCCCTAGGTATTCCATTCCATTCCATTCCATTCCATTCCATTCCATTCCATTCCATTCCATTCCATTCCATATTCCATTCTTGTTTCCTTGGGCATTCTGTTTTTGAATCAGATGTGGAATAGGTTCAATAGAAAAATGTGCATCAGTTCTTCAGTACCTGTCTACCTTCCTCTCAACTGCATCTGTCTGGCTTCTCTAACTCATGATGTGACAACACATTTTCTTTTCCTCTCTTTTTATATACAAACATAGCCATTATATAAACTAATTTAACAAAACTCATACAGTCACTCTGTTATTTCAAGTGGACTTTCTAATAGGAATTTTAGACACTTCATGACCAGTCTGCTTAATGGGATACCAGCTTTTAATCTTTCCAAGAGTATTTTTCTGTTTTTCTTCCAGCCTGTATGCTGATTTGCACTAGGAATGAGCTGAAACTGCCTTCTATTTCTTCAATTTTTGTTTTGATTTGGTTTTCATTTTGCTAAATCCAGAACAATTGAACAGTGTATTTTCTGTCCATTAAAGCTCTTCCTTATGATTTTAAAAATCTCAGATTCTGCCTCCAACCATTTTTTAATCTCACATAATGAAATGTGTTGAAGCTTTAACCCAAAAATTTAAGCCAAGATGGAATCCTATTGATAGCAATAAGTTGTAATGGCCCTGAGAAGCCTCTCCTGAGGCCCTCCTCTCACCCTCTGCCTATAAGCCTAGAATACTTATTTCAGCTGAGGCCTGGGCCTTCAGTGCTTACTTGGGATTTGTTGTACATATACCTGTCTGTGGTCTGCCTTCTGGATGAACCTTAGACCTAGTTCATGGCTTGTCTTGCATGGGACTGCCAATGGACTATGTTATGAGCACCCAGCTCTGGCCACCACAGTCCTGTGGGACTGTTTGCTCCCACTTTGTCTTCCTATATAGGACAGCTGGCCCTCATTGCTCCCTAATAAGATCAGTCAAAAGTTATTTAAACCATTTTTGCCTTTTTTGAGTTGTTTATCATTCCAGAGAAGTCTGATTTTTCTTGGGAAGTCTAAAATTTCACAAGGTTTCAAACTCTTTGCCCTTTTTCCTTGTCTTAGTACCACAGCATTTACAGTAACTCAGTAGCTTCAGTTCCACGATATTAAAATAAAATTATTCTTGACCACTTTCACAGTAAAGATTTTTTTCCTTATACCTACTCTGAACCTGCTGTGATATAGCCTTGTGCCACTCCTGCATGTCTTGTCATCAGTTATCAGGAAGGAGACCAGCACCTCCATCTCCACTTGTTCTCCTCAGAAACTTGTAGAAAGTAAAGAGGTCAGTTCTTGGACTTTTCTACACACCAAACCAAACAAGTGTCCTCTGCCTCTCCTTATAAGACGTTTTCCAGTCTTTTTACCAGGATTGTTGCCCTCTTCTGGATGCTTTCAATGACTATCTTCAATTTCCAGCTACCAGATTTTGTGATATTTTTTACTGCAGTGTGGAGAAAACCTTCATTCAACCCTACATTCAAAACATTCACTGAGGCAATCAGCTCTGGTGCAGGTCTGTTCCACAGCAGAGCAAGGGACAAAAGTTTGCAGTGTGTTTCCTGAGCCAGGAAAACCACAGGGGAGCACAGATGCAGGTAGCTCTTGCAAGAGTGGCTGATGAGGTGTGGGAGTGGGCCAGCAGTAATGGCAGCCACGCCTACTCCAACAAAAGGCAGCCCTAGTAATTGCCAGTAACCAGGATCACTGAGAAAAGGACAGGCAATCAGGGTGTGTTGTGTCAGCCAGGGTGTGGCACAGTAGTTTGCATGGCAATTTCTACATTAAAGCATGCAGGGCAGGTGCTGTCACTCTGCCACTTTCAATGGCAGTTGTAACCTGCTGGCAAAGAGCTTCAGTCATAGTATTCAACTATCAGAAATCTATGTCCTCTGTGGCCTCTCTAGCCACAGTAACCAACACAGCTATCCAGACAGAGCTCCCAAGACAACGTACACAGCTGTCCAGGTCTCAGACTGCAGGGTGTGTCCAAGTTTTCTGTCAGTATCTGACAACAGCAGTGAATACACCTGTGGGAGGTGTGCCCAGGTAGAAGAACTGGTCAGTGTGGTGATAGAGCTTTGTGAGGAGGTAAGCAGGAAGAGGAATGTCAGGGAGTCAGAGAAGGAGATGACTGTTGGAATCATACACTACCATCCCTGAGACACATTTGTCAGCCAGCCGCAACACAACCTTCCCTCTCACCAACAGGCAGGAGGGGACCTTTGGTAACAGAGGAAAACCTCATCCCTTGATATTGGGAGAGCAGATTTAAGGCTGTTTGGGGAACTAGTTAGTGAGGATTGTTGGGAAACGGCTTTTGAAGGTATTGAGGCCCACCAGTGCTGATCGCTTTTTAAATACAACCTCTTAAGAGCACAGGAACATGCAATTCCAAAATGTTGTTAAGTGAAGCAAATAGGGCAGAAGACCCTCTGTGGAGTCAGGACTTGGATCCTTGTGGGCCATTCCAACTCAGGTTGTTCTATGATTCTATAATTTGTTAAAATGCTGCTATCTTTAATGCAGCTGTCACTTTTTTTTTTTTTTTTTTCCAGTAAATATATTGCACTCTTTTACTTTCTTGCCTTTTTCTTTCTATTTCTTTTTTTAGCCATTCTTCCCAACATGATCTCAAGAAGAACTGGCCAAATTGTTCTAATTAATAGTATCCAAGGAAAAATAGGAATCCCATTTCGTGCAGCTTGTAAGTTATACATTCATATCACATAAATTCAAAAGTATACATTTATAAAATATTAATTCTAATGTGTAAATTGTGAATATTTCATGAATATTTAGTTATTAAAAATGGCAATTTGCATCCTTATTCAGTAAGAATAAGAAGTGGAACTCAAGGAGAAACAGTTAAAGTACTGTGAAGCTTAATTTCTGCCTAAGGTGCCTGTGGATAGGAAGGTATCAAATGTGACAGCAAGGTTTTTTAAGTTCTTGGGAGGGATTCAGGGGACAATAGACCTATAGTTCTAATATCTTGTGTTGGCTTCACACTGATAGGTAGCTAAGTTCCACCACACCGCTCTCTCACTCCCCTCCTGAAAAGAATAGGGGGAGAAAATATGATGAAAAAAGGCTCATGGATTGAAATGAGAAACATTTCAATTAAAGGAGAAGGAAGGGAAAAAAATCAAAGGAAAGGAAAAAATAAAAAAAGCGAAGGCCGCATGGAAGGAAAAGGAGAAAACAATTATTCCTATCAGCAAGTGATGTTCAGCCACATTTTAGGAATCAGGGCCTCAATATATATAGTGGTTGCTTGGAAAACCAACACTTTCATAATGAGAGTCCCTCCCTTCTTCCCCTTCCTCAGCTTTTATGTTGAGCATGATGCCATACAGTGTGGAATAACCTTTTAACCAGTGTAGATCAGCTGTCCTGGCAATATCCCTTCCCCACTTCTTGCCCACCCCCAGCTTACTAGCCTTTAGGTGTGAGGGTGGGGGTTGGAGACACAGTCTTTATGTTGTGCCAGCATTGCTCAGCAGTAGCCAAAACATTGGAGCAGTATCAGTACCCTTGTAACTGCAAGTACAAAGCACAGCACTTCATGGTCTCGCTGTGGGGAGAGTTAACTCCATCCCAGCCAAACCTAGTACATATCTGCACTGGGTATTTTAGTAGAAACAGTAAACAAGAAAGTAACTGTATAAATATAACATAATGGTAGAGATTAACTACTGCTCATGATTCATGCACTTAATGGAGTTCTCTACAGGAGAATAAAAGGAGATGCATTTATTGCATTCTGCTTGGCTTTCCATAAAATTTTCAGGAAGTTGTTTCACTCAAAGGTCCTAATGAAGCTAAGCTGTCTTGAATTATGATGAAAGGTCTTACAATTCATAAAATACAAAGATAGACAGAATGTATAAGATAGATGTAAATAGAGAATTTTCACTGAGACATGAGGTCAGAGTAGGTGACAGACTGAAACAGAAGTCCCACAAGACCTTGGGATTGTGACACATACTAGGATTCATGAAAGCAAAATACAGTGACAGAAACTGTAAGAAAAATAATAGAGAAAAAAAATCCTACCATAATGCCTTTGTATAAATCCACACCCACATATTGAACATTGTGGGCATTTCCAGTGCCTCCATCTCAAAGGAATTATGATCACAGAATTACTGAGTACACCCTCAGAAAGTTTGCCAATGACAACAGTCTGTGTGGTGCTGGAGGATGCCATCCAGAGGGATCAAGCCCAAGTACAAGTGTCCTGCACTTGTTTTGGGGCAATTCTAAACACAAACAGAGGCTGGGTAGGGAATTATTTGAAAACAGCACATGATAAAAAGGACCTTTGGGTGCTGGTGGATGAGAAGCTCAGCATGAGCTGGCAATGTGCAATTGCAGTCCAGAAAGTCAGCTGTGTCCTGGGCTGCATCAAAAGAAGTGTGGCCAGAAGGTAGAGAGAGGTGATTCTCCTCTTCTTCTCTGCTCTCGTAAGACCCCACCTGGAGTACTGTGTTCAGCTCTAAGATCCACAGCACAAGACACAGACGTGTCAGCAGCCTTCCAGTGTTTGAAGGGGACCTACAGGAAAGATGGGGAGATAGTCATTATCAGGGAGTGTAGCAATAGCACAAAGAGATACTGGATTTGAACTCAAAGAAGGTAGAACTCAAATTATTCTATGATTCTATGATTCCTGATGTGGGTGTGGTGGTTTTACTTGGCTGGGCAGCTGATCTCCACCACAACTGCTCTCTCACTTCCCCTCCTCAAAGGGAAAGGGGGAGAAAATATGAAGAAAAGAGCTGAAGGGTTGAGATAAGGACAGAGAGATTACTCAGCAATTATCATCACAGGGAAAACAGACTCAGCATTGGGAGATTAATGTGATACCTATTACTAACAAACTAGAACAGTGAGAAACTGGAAAAAAAAAATAAATTAATTAAAACTACCTTCCCCCCATCCACCCTCTTCTACATCCTCCTGCCAAGCAATGCAGGGGAACAGGGAACGGGGGCTGTGTATCCCTACAAGATGCCTGTGAGATATCAGTCATTAATGTTTTTTCTCTCATGAAACTGACAGGGCAGTGAGGAATATAATTCTTCCTCCACCACCTAGAGATGAAAACAGATGAGGCAGAAACTGTCAAAATGCTTCAGCATGGTATTTCATAATCTGGATTGAGTTAATCACATAGCTGCATGAAGACCTAAAGTAATGACTTGGCTGCAGTGTTGTAGCCAGTGCCAAGGTGGCAGAAATTGTAATACTACTGCCTGTTCTTCTGTATTCTCACTTTTTGTACTTTGTACTTTTGTACTTTTCTTAAGGTACAATTATAGTTTACTTAAACAGTGGTGAATCCCTTGAACGTGTGCCTCAGATCATAGAACCGAAAACCTTGAGCATGGCACCAGCCACACATGCAATCATTCACCTGATCCGTTCACGTCCTTCTTCTTTGGTCCCATTCTCCAACTGGGAGGAAAGAGAACACTACCTGCACACTTGATCCCTTCAACATCTTTTTAAGGGACATAAAATCCCTTTTGATATTTCAGACCTTGTTGCAGATTTGTTCTACATTCGTACATGAGTACTAATGGGTGGTAACCTTCTGTTTTTACGAGGCTTGGTAGTGTTTTCCTGATATATTAATTACAAAAGTAATATAGTAGGAAGTGTAAGAACTGCAAAAAAGGTTCAGAAAAGAAACAACACATTGATGGAACATGTGAAATGGTTTTCATCTAGGAAACAGACAGTTTTTCAGGACATGCTCTAGATGTATAAAATCACGAGTATAAAAGAGAAAATTTTTACAATACCTCTACCTATATCTATACTGCATGAAATGAAACTGACAGAAGTAGAATTTCAAAACAAATGAAGGGAGTTTCTTGCCATTGCTAAAGCTCGCATGACATTTTTTAGATTGTATTTTGGACAGATGGTTTTCCAGCACAAACCAAGTCAAAAACAGGATGAATGAGTGCTTTGCAGCTCTTAGCACAAAGTTCTAGTTTTTGGTCAGGATTCATAGACTATTACCCTTAATACTGTTGTCAATAAAAAGGGGCCAACAGCAACTGAAAAAACATCTGTCACAATCATTTACTTTAAAATTAACTTTGATAATAAAAACCTCAGTCATTCCTGCTGGAAAACCAAGGTCTAATTTGTTTGCAAAACACTAGCAGACCTGCATTCCAGGAATGGCTATGTATCTCACTGTATTTCATTGATGTGTCACAAACTGCAGCATCATATGATGTGGAGACTCATCTGTTTCAGCTGTCTGTCTACCAAAGACAGTTTCGAACTGCAGAGATGATAGAGTTCTTGAACCACGAACTTAATGTTTCTAACTGGGAGAACCAGACACATACCCTTTCATACACATAGGGAGACTCATACATATACTGGATGAGTCCTATACATATCATTTGCTTTTGTTTGTTTTCAAAATGTCATATGAAAATTTCGCTGGTTGAAATCATTCAACACTCTTCTGTCTTTTGGCTATTCATTCCCTGATCAGTTTTCTAAACATCGATGCTTTATGGAACATTATCATATATTCATATCAATACATCCAAGCACCCTTATATTTCTTTTCTTTCTTTTAGATGCTGCTTCTAAACATGCTGCTGTAGGCTTTTTTGATTGTCTTAGAGCTGAAATGGAAGAATTTGATATTTCTGTCAGCACTGTGAATCCAACATTCATCTATTCATACCATCACCAACCAACATCTGGCAATTGGGAGGCATCAATTTGGAAATGTAAGGAACATATTTTAAAGAGGCCCATATAGCAGTTTGGAAGCTTTTCCCAGGAAGAAGAAGGGAGCACAAAGAAAAGAATTGAAATAACAGAAAAGATATACAGGTTAGAGGAGCAAAAGAAAAGAGATATTGGAGAAGAGAAGCATGGTGAAAAAAAGGAGGAACGTGTAAAGGGAAAACATCATGTGAGAAAATAAATAAAGCAGTGCATACAGGTAGAGGTGGGTACGATCACAAGGAAGACTTCAATTGCAATTAATTTGCTCATTCCCTTATGGAAGATCTTAGAGTGTGTGGTCAGGAAATATGAAAGAGGGGAAGAGAAGAAATCGAAAGTGTGTAGGAACTTAACCAACTTAACTGATGCACCAACTGTATATCCTTTCACCACCATTGCCTAAGGTGTGCCTGCAAGTCTGTATTTCTCACTCCTTTTGTTTGATTTTACAGTCTTTTTCAGAAAGGTGGAATACGGTGTGCATCCAGTGGAGGTGGCAGAAGAAGTCTTGCGCACAGTGAATAGTAAGAAGCAGGAGGTACTTATGGCCAACCCTATCCCCAGAGCAGCAGTTTACATTCGCACCTTCTTCCCTGAGCTGTTCTTTGCCATTGTTGCCTCAGGGATTAGGGAAAAGATGAAGACAGAAGAGGACGTTTGATTTTGTCCATCTCTTGTCCCTGCTTATGACCTGAATAAAATTTATGCTTCAAATGTCAATGCTTTCTGCTACTATTATGGGTGGAGTAAAGCAAGAGACTGCTTCCATATACCAATGTTTCACTTAATGATTCACTTAATGGGTCACTTAATGATTCTGGAAGCAATGTTAAAGCACACGCAGGACAGGGAGGTGCTGTGAGACTGCCAGCAGAGCTTCAACAAGGGCCAATGAAGAATCATAGAATCACGGAATGGTTCGTGCTGGAAGGGACCATAAAGGTCGTCAAATTTCAATCCCTCCCCCACCCCCCCGTGGGCAGATACATCTTCCACTACACCAGGGTGCTCAAAATCCCATCTAACCTGGCTTTAAACACTTCCAGAGATGGGGCATCCACAATGTCTCTTGGAAAACTGTTCCAGTGCCTCACCACCCTTAAAGGCACTCACATGATTAAGTAAATCACTAAATGATTCACTGCCATTGTCACTCATTGATCCATGGAACTTCCACTCATCTGGATTTAGTGCATATGAGAAGATACATTGCACCAGTGTGAGGAAAATGTCCCCATCACTGTTTTAAGAAGTGATTCCCAATATAAATTGGCAGATCAAAGCCTGGGGAACCTGCAACAATTTATCAGAATAGTCTGCCAGTGCTAGGACTGATGGGGCCTTACAGGAACAAAAGGTTGGTGAATGAGGGAGATATGGGAGACAGAGGAGAAAAGGGAAACAAACAAACAAACAAACAAACATATGGCATTAGAGCCCCAATTTGAGAGACATATTTTGCTTTTCAGCTGTACACATGCCACCAAATATTTTGCAAAGCAGGCATAAAAATAATGCGAAATCTTACTGTGTTTATATTCCCTGTGTATAGTCAAGGGGTCAAATTCTGCCCCAAGATCTGAAAAGAAGCATTTGCTAGGAAGAAATACTTAGTCTCATATCGCAGCACAGGATTTAACCCATTCCACAAAGATGCACTCTGCTGATCTACTCTTTCATAATAGCATATGTGTTCCCTAGATTTTAGTAACATTTTTCAAAAAAAAAAAAAAAAGAAAGAAAGGAAAAAAAAAAAAAGGAAACACAACCCCAACTGCATGCACAGTACAAGCTAAAATTAACAGCTTGGCTGCTATTTCCTGTCACCTTGTATTTGATTCCTGTGGGAAAGGAATTCACAGGTGGCTCTGCGCTGTTTCACACATCCCTGAATTAGAGATAATGAGGAAACAAGCAGTAGAAACAAAAACTTGAGCAAGATTGAGATAAAGTTAATTGGTTACAGTGTTAAGGATGAGCTTTGGGCAGTGGCCAATTGCTGGCTGGCTCGAGGAGCGTGTCTGAGGGTCTCTAACTAAAATTGTATGACAGATTCGGGCACGTGGACAGCACTTGGGTCTACAGGGAAAGTGCATGTAGCAGTGAAAAAGGGCAATAAATGTCTCCTTTTCAAGAGCCATCAGGAGTCCATGTCTTGTATCCCTTCAACGGTAACCCCGACGTGATAGGGGAGGAGCAGCGCTGTACAAGCGTCTGAAGGAAGCTATCTTATTACTATAATGTCTTGTAGGGAGCTGTCTTAAAGCAATTAGGAAGCGTTCCTCTGAAAAGGTTGTGTAACCGATAGCCCAGCTGAAGTGCCTCTACACCAATGCATGCAGCACAGAAAAGAGAGAAGAGGGTGTGGTCTACTACAGGCCTTGTGGTTGTGGTCTACTACAGGCCACCTGATCAAGAGGAGCCTGCTTGTAAGGCCATCTTGCTTCAGCTACAAGGAGTGTCATGCTCACAGGCTTTCATCACAATGGGGGATTTCAACTTCCTGGATGCCTGCTGGGAAAGCTACATAGCAGGCTGTAAGCAATTCAAGAGACTTCTGGATTCAAGGGTAACTTCCCGGTCAAGGTATCAGACAATCCAATCAGAGGAGCAACGTTACTGGGCCTGGTGCCCACCAATGCAGATGAACTCATTAAAGAGGTTAAGACTGGAGTCAGTCTGGGCTGCAGTGACCACACCCTGGTTGAGTGGTGCTCCATGATCTTGCTGGGCACAGAGGTGAGACTGACCGGCCTGTAATTCCCTGGGTCTTCCTTTTTACACTTTTTAAAAATGTGGGTTATGTTTCCCTTATTCCAGTCAGTGGGAACTCTGGACTGACACGACTTCTCGAATCTGATGCAGCTACTGATCTGATCTTAGCAGCTACATCCACTAGTTCACTCAGGACCCGTGGGTGCATCTCATCAGATCCCATGGACTTGTGCACCTTTAGGTTCCTTAGTTGGTCTCAAATCTGATCTTCTCCTCCAGCGGGCAGTTCAGCATTCTTCCAGTCCCTGAATTTGCCTTCTGTGCCCTGGGCTATGTGGCTGGAGCTCCTGTTGGTGAGGACTGAGGCACAAAGTTCATGGAGTACCTCAGCCTTCTCCATATCCTGGGTGACCAGATCTTTTGTTTCCTTCCAGAGAGGGCCCACAGTTTCTCTAGCCTTCCTTTTATAGCTGACTATAGAAGCCTTTCTTCTTGCCCCTGATGTCTCTAGCCAAATTTAGTTCTAAAAGGGTTTTGGCTTTCCTAACCTAATTCCTGGCTGCCCAGGCGATATCTCTGTATCCCTCCCACGATCTCTCTGCTTTCTTCCACCCTCTGTAGGCATCCTTTTTCTGCTTGAGTTTGGTCAGGAGCTCCATGTTCATCCATTGACCTAGAGGGCAAAAGCTCCTTCTCATCTCTCCTGCCTGTCATAGAACCATAGAATCGTAGTATGACTTGTGTTGGAAGGGACCTTAAACACCATCTAATTCCAGTCCCTCTTTGTTGGGATGCATCTCTCCTGAGTTTGGAGGAGGTTATCCTTGAATATTAAAAAAAAGACAAGGACTTTTTTATTTTTTATTTTATTTTATTTTATTTTATTTTATTTTATTTTATTTTATTTTATTTTATTTTATTTTATTTTATTTTATTTTATTTTATTTTAATTTTTTAAGATGGAGAGGCCAGAGCTGCATGTAGCATTCAAGATAGATAAACACTTTAGATTCACAAACAGACATACAGATGTTTCCTGGATTATTAGCATGTGTTCTTCTTTCGCATGTGTTGTGCAAATTCCAAATTTTGAGAAGTTTTTCTAGCGGCCACAAAATATTGGGTTCCCTTGTCCACTCTGCTGTGTGAGGTGGTTACTCAACATATCCAATATGTGCATGTACATTAGTCATGTTAAATGTGTAAATTCCGTAGATCCCCAAAGTTCTCTCACTCCTAGTCATTGGGCTTCTCTTTCTACCATATTTTTCCAGTTCATGCTCAGTGCTAACCTATTCTTTCTTTTACCCCATGAGATTAATCAGACTGTAAAGAAAGATAATGCAAGGTTCTTAAGTTTCAGATCTAAGAACTTAAATTTTGTCTCACAAACCTTTCTCTGGCCTTCCTTATGTCATCAGCACTCAGAGATCATAAAAAAACACCTGCTGTTCAGCGGGTACTGACAAAAAGTAGAGCGAATGGCCTCAAGTTGCTCCAGGGAATGTTTAGTTTGGAAATTAGGAGACATTTATTCTCATAAAGAGTAGTCAGGCTTTGGAATGCGTTGCCCAGGAGGGTGGTGAAGTCATTATCCCCTGGGGGTGTTTAAGGAAAGGTTGGACCTGGTACTTAGGGACCTGGTTTAGTGGGTGATACTGGTTGGTAGGGTGTTGGTTGGACCAGATGATCTTGGAGGTCTTTTCCAACTTTAATGATTCTATGATTCCATGATTCTATGAAAATGCCTTGTTTGCATTAATACCTAAAGCATGAAACCAAAGTGTACTTACTGCTACAGCAACACCAGTTAGAATCATAGAAGGATCATAGAATCATAGAATGATAAAATCATTAGGACTTGGACAATGGAATAGAGTGCACCCTCAGCAAGTTTGCTGATGACACAAGGCCTGGAGGAGTGGCTGGTATTCCAGAGGGCTGTGCTGCCATTCAGAGAGACCTTGACAGGCTGGAGAATTGGTCTGAGAGGTTCAACAAGGGCAAGTGCAGGGTCCTGCACCTAGGGAGGAATAACCCCAAGCACCACTAAAGGCTGGGGGGTGACCTGCTGGACTGCAGCTCTGCAGAGTGGGACCTGGCAGTTCTGGTGGACAGCAGGCTGACCAGGAGGGCAGCAATGTGCCCTTGTGGCCAAAAAGGCCAAGCGGATGTTGGGTTGCATTTGAGTGCTGCTAGCAGCTCAAAGGAGGTGATCATCTTTCTCTGCTCGGCCCTGGTGAAGCCATGCGTGGAGCATTGTGTCCAATTCTAGGCTCCCCAAAGCAAGAGGGACATAGAACTACTGGAGTGAGTTCGGAGGAGGGTTCCTAGGATGATTAGAGGACTGGAGCACCTGTCACACAAGTACAGGCTGAGAGAACTGGGTCTGTTTAGCCTGGAGAAGAGGAGACCGAGGGGAGATCTCATTAATGTATATATAAATACCTGAAAGGATGGTGTTTAGAGGATGAAGCCAGTCTCTTTTCTATTATATGACTATACCCAGCAACAGGACAAGAGGCAACAGGCACAAATTTAAGCACGGGAGGTTCTGGCTAAATATGAGGGGGCACTACTTTACTGAGACAGTGACAGAGCACTACAACAGATTGCCCAAAGAGAATGTACAGTCTCCTTCTCTGAAGATATTCAAAACCTGCCTGGATGCCATCCTGTGCAAGGTCTTCTAGGTGATTCTGCACTGCGGGTGGGGGTTGGACTAGATGATCTTCAGAGGTCCCTTCCAACACCACCCATTCTGTGATTCTGTGATTCTGTGATTCTGTGATTCTGTGATTCTGTGATTCTGTGATTCTGTGAACTGTTTCCACCTGAACTCTGTGGGGTTTCTTCTGCTCCCCATCCCAGGCTTCCAGGTCTGAAGGCAGAGTACTCTGAGGATAAGTGGTCTGGCTAGTAAAGACAGATGTAAATAAGACGTTAAGAAAGTCAGTCTTTTCCTTGTCCTTAGTAGTCATATTCTACCGCGTGTCCACTAAAGGATGGAGAGTCTCCTTGTCCTTCCTCTTGCTATTAATATTTTTATAAAAACATTTTTTGTTATCCTTAATCATAGTGGCTAGGTCAACACCAGCTGCACTAATCTACCTCTTCCTATCAGTGAGAATCACCAAATGTGAAAGGAAAATCTTAGTGCAAGGAAATACATAGTCATCATTTGGTGGGTAGATTAACCTTTTCTCATATTTCTGGTTCAGTTGCTCTGTCCTCAATAAACAAGCATGAGAAACTTCACTCAGAGAAGCAGTTCACAATTAGTCAGAAGTAGTGACTGCACCTCCAGCTATTTTCTGTTGGAGATCTGGGTTTTTATTTTGGGTTGAATGACTACTTCTTAACTGTGAAGTCAAACATTCACTTTATGTTTAATTTTCTTCCTCCTCAGCAGGACTCTATTCCCTCAAATGATCATTTGCTGTGTTCTCAGTTGTACTTGTCTTAGTGTCTGAGCAATAGCCAAACTCTTCTCAGCTCCACAGAAACAAGATAACTTCTCTAGGAAAGGATCAGGACATCACAGCTAAACATGTATCAACATTGTGCTACTTTGCTGTGAAAACGGATGGATTTACCATTAAAATCAGGTGAGTAATCCTTCTGTTCCATTTTGCGCTTCCCAGTTATTAGCAGAAATTCTTCATTGATTTTGAATACTAGACTTTAAAAATGTGGAAGAAGCACAATTGAAAGGAGTGAGACAAAGGCTAAAGAAACACCTGTGAACTATAAAGAAATTTTGAAAGAATTATTTGAAAGAATTCAAATATTCAAGAATATTTGAAAGATATATTTTAAACTACAAAGCAGAAGAAAGCTATATCTGAACTATTTTCAAATACCTAAAATGTACTGCCTAGGGGATAGAACTAAACTGTTCTCCATTTCTCTTGTAGTAGACAATGTACTAGAATTACTAAGGAGATTTACAGGGCAAGAAATTTCTGCTAAGAATAGTTAAGTATCAAGGATAAATTGCCACAGAAATTTTAGAATGCCTGTCTTTGGAGGCTTTAAAGAACAGATTAATGAAACATCTGTGAAAAAGCAATGTAGCTTTAGTTTATCCTGTCTGGAGGGAAAGAAGGATTAGTTGACCCTTTAAATAGGTCACAATTTTACTAATCCAGTGCTTTTTTTTTTTTTTTTTTTTTTTTTTTTTTTTTTTTTTTTTCTGGTAATGAGAACAAGTATTCTCCATTGATATTTATGAACTCCCCACAACCAACCCCCAGGGAAATCACATATTTAATATTTTCTATTTAATTTCTCCAGTACATATAGGGGCCTACAAGAAAGCAAAAGCAGAAGAGCGACTCTATCAGAGAGTGTAGTAATAGTACAAGGGGCTTTAAACTGAAAGAGGATAGATTTAGATTAGATATTAAGAAGAAATTTATTCTTCATGGTGATTGTGGTGAGGCAATAGAACAGGTTGCCCAGAGAAGTTATGGATGCCCCATCCCTGGAAGTGTTTAAGGCCAGGTTAAATGGACTTTGATCAACCTGGTCCTGTGGAAGGTGTCCTCATGGAAGGGATTGGAACTAGATGATCTTTAAGGTCCTTTCTAACCCAAACCATTCTATGATTCTGTGATTCTATGATTCTCCATATCTGCCTCGCTGTCTATACCCAAGGTGTAATGCATATAAAAATATGATGATATTAAAAAAAATATTGAGAGATGAGTTTATAAAAAGGTATTATCTATGTTCCTCACTTTGCAATATTTTATTCTATTTAAACTCCTTAATAATACTAACTTAGTATTATTCATAATAATACTAGTTCATAAGTGAGGATAAAAATGAGGAACTACAGGCTGGCCAGTCTCACCTCTGTGCCCAGCAAGGTCATGGAGCAGATCCTCCTGTGAATTAGGCTCAGGCACATGGAAAATAAGGAGATGACTGGTGACAGCCAACACGGCTTCACAAAGGGCAGATCATGCTTGACAAATCTGGTGGACATCTAGTAGGGGGTTAAAGCATTGGTGGACCTTTCTGGAAGAGCAACCAAGATCATCCACCTGGGCTTGTGCAAGGCATTTGACTCTGCTCCGCATGACATCCTTGTCTCTATATTAGAGAGACATGGATTTGATGGATGGAACTCTCAGTGGGTAAGGAACTGGCTGGATGAGCTCACTCAGCGATTTGCGGTCAATGGCTCAGTGTCCAGTGGAGATCGGTAATGAGTGGTGCTCCTCAGAGGTCAGTGTTGGGACTGGCAATGTTTAACATTTATGTAGGTGACATGGACAGTGGGATCATGTGCACCCTCAGCAAGTTTGCCAATGACACCGAGCTGTGTTGTGCAAATAGAAGGGAAGGAATGTCGTCTAGAATGACAGGCTTGACAGGCTTGAGGACAGGTGGGCCTGTGCGAACTTCATGAAGTTCAACAAGGCCAAGCCCAAGGGGGTCCTGCACCTGGGTCAGGGAAATCCCAGCACAAATGCAGGCTGGGTGGAGAATGGATTGAAAGCAGCCCTGAGGAGAAGGACCTGGAGGTGCGGGTAGATGAGAAGCTCAACATGAGCTAGCAATGTGCAGTTGTATCCCAGAAAGCCAACTGTATCCTGGGCTGCATCAAAAGTATCATGGCTAGCAGGTCAAGTTTTGTTGTTGTTGTTGTTTTGTTTTTGTTTTTGTTTTAATTTGTTGTTTGTTTTATTTTTTTTGTTTGTTTGTTTATTTTCTGAAATATGAACTCACAGAGGTGCAACCAACGTTGCTTATTGGCTCAGTTCTGGCCAGTGGTGGATCCCTTTGGATTTGGCTGGAACTGGCCCTTATCTAACATGGGGTAGCTTCTGGACTCCTCAAAGAGGCCACTTCTCCAGCTCCTCGCTACCAGAACCATGTCACATAAACAAAATAAAGTTAGTGAATAAAATTGACATTTCTATACAAAAATGCCCCTAAAGTAAGAAAAGTTTAAAAGAATTCTGAGACTGCAAAGTCTTAGCAGTTAGGAGACTTTTGCCTTATTTTAGACATTTGCCCTGGAGACAGCCCACCTAGAGCTAACTTCCCATATTCCCTTTGTATGGTAATGTAGAAGGAGAGTGTCTGTTCTTTTAAGTGTACCTAGACAAGGACCTCATTCCTTGGCAACAAGGGATAATAAGAAAGGAGATGGTGATGGTAAACAAATCACAGTTTGTTTATCACACTAACTTATGAAAGCATATGAGTATGTAGGAAAGTTTATTCCAGCAGGGTTATCTGTTGGGAGACTTACAAAGTGGGAGACAATTACAAGAAGCAGTCCTCCCAGTCACACTAATTATTTACTAATTGTAACTCCTAACAAGTTACAGGTGCTACTTCTAAGAAAGTTGAACCTGGTAAGATTGTGAACCAAGATATGTGGCCCCATACTGGGAGGTTGTAGAAACTGCCGAGCTCTGAAAACTCATTGTGTGTGCAGGGGAAGGGGGAACAAAGAGATAGGTAGAAAAAGTATAAAGGGCTAGTCACATGTAAAAATAGGCCTGTCATAATGCTTGTCTGGCTGAGCCCTGTGCCTGATCACCCCAGTCTGTCCTATCTTTTTACTAATTTTATTTATTAAATCTTTTTGTAACTTTCTCTCTGTGTAACTCTCTCTCTCCGCAACTGTGTGTGTGTTGCAAGGCAGGCCCGGGATCTGGGTAGTGATGCTGGACAGACAGAAGGACAATGCCAGGTATTTGGAGCATCCACAAATACATGTGTGCTTGGAAACATGTAAAGTGCTGTGTGTCTGTGCCTTCACTAGGGAACTTCTATCTCTACTGGTCAGAAAGGAGGAAGGGGTTTCTGCTGTGTCTGTTTTACATGAGTCCTGTATGTAAGTGCTGCTGAAGGCAGCCCTTGGCTGGGGCAGCCTGTGGGACCGGTTATATCGACATCTTGTCTCTGTGTTTCTGGGATATGTGCTCAGCTTTGCTATCAGTTTAACCTGCAAAAGGAAAAGTTGCATCCATGTCCCCAAGCCTCGGCAGAGTCCCTGTGACCTCAGGCACGGGGCTGGATCCCAGTGGTGGGACAGGAGAGGTCCTGGACCAGACTGGCTGGAGGAGCTGCATCACTCTTTACCTCACTTAATGCCCTTCTTAATCAATGGGAAGAAATAGGTGCCTGTAGCCTGTAGTTTATCTGATGTAAACTTTAGGATTATATGAATTGCATCATTGATGTGTCTGTTTCTCTCATTAACTTCTACTGTACTCTAGGTAAACAACACAGCTGTAGCTCTATGTATCTGTGCCTCTGAATTTTACTTAGAAGTCACACCCATGACACTTAACTGGGTCAAATGATCTGAAATAAAATGACCACAGTATTTCATGGTACAAAAGCCTAACTGACATTCTTTCCAGTCTGGTTGCCTTCTGTGAGTGACTGTATATGTTGATAAGGGAAGACTGACTGATGTCATCTACTTGGACTTCTGTAAGGCTTTTGACAGTCCCACATAACATCCTAATCTCTAAATTGGAAAAATATGCATTTGAAAGGTAGACCATCCAGTGGATAAGGTATTTGCTCAATGGCTGCACCCAAAGAGTAGTAGTCAATGGTTCTACGTCCAGGTGGAGGCTGGTGACAAGCAGTGTCCCTGGAGGTTCTGTCTTGGGACTGGTGCTTTTCAATGTCTTCATCAATGACATAGATGATGGGATTGAGTCCAACCTCAGCAAGTTTGCAGACAAAATAGAATCATAGAGTCATAGAAACACAAGGTTGGAAAGGACCTACAAGATCATCTAGTCCAGCCATCCTCCTATCACCAGTACTACCCACTAAGCTACTAAATCACATCTTGTAGCACCTTGTCCAGGCACTTCTTGAACACTGTGAGGGACAGTGACTACATCACCTCCCTGGGCATGCCATAGCAGTACCTGATCACTCTTTGAGAGAAAAAGTTTTTTCTGATATCTGATCTAAATCTCCCCAGGTGCAACTTGTGGCCATTTTCTCGAGTCCTATCATTAGTTATCTGAGAACAGAGGCCGAATCCCTCCTCATCACAACCTCCCTTCAAGAAGTTGTAGAGTGCAATGAGGTCTCCCCTGAGCCTCCTCTTCTCCAGACTAAATAATCCCAGCTCCTTCAGCTGCTCCTCATAAGACTTGTGCTCCAGACCCCTCACCAGTTTTGTTGCCCTTCTCTGGACATGCTCCAGGGCCTCGATGTCTTTCTTGTAGTGAGGGGCCCAAAACTGAACGCAGTACTTGAGGTGAGGCCTCACCAAAGCTGAGTACAGGGGGATGATCACCTCCCTGGTTCTGCTGACTACACTATTCCTGATACAAGCCAGGATGCCATTGGCTTTCTTGGCCATCTGAACACACTGCTGGCTCATGTTCAGCTGAGCATCAATCAACACTCCCAGATCCCTTTTCTCTTCAACATGAAGCTGAGTGGTGCAGCTGATACCAAAGAAGGAAGAGATGCCATTCAACAGGACCTGGACAGGCCGGAGAAGTGGGTGCCTGTGGACCGCATGAGGTTCAACAAGTCCAAGGTGCTGTACACGGGTCAGGGCAGTCCCAGACAGGAGGACAGACTGGAATAAGAACTCATTGAGAGCAACCCTATGGAGAGAGACTTCTGGGTTCTGGTGGACGAAAGGCTCAACATGAGCCAGCAGTACGTACTTGCAACCCAGAAGGCCAATTCAATCCTGGGCTGAATCAAAAGAGGTGTGATCATCAGGTCAAAGGAGGTAATTGTCTCCCTCTACTCTGCACTCATGAGGCCCAACCTGCTGTGATACATCCAGGTTTGGACTCCCCAGCACAAAAAGGTGTGGACCTGTCTACACCTGTGTGAGTCTAGAGGAGGGCCACAAAGATGACCAGAAGGCTGGAGAACCTCTCCTATGAAGACAGGCTGAGAGAGCTGGGCATGTTCACCCTGGAGAAGAGAAGGCTCCGGGGAGATCCCATTGCAGCCTTTCAGTACTTAAAGGGGTTTTATAAAAAGGATGGAGAAGGACTCTGTACTTGCATAGATAATGATTTGACAAGGGGGAATGGTCTTAAACTAAAAGAGAATAGATTTAGATTAGACATTAGGAGGAAATTCTTCACTGTAAAAGTAGTAAGACACTGGAAGAGGTTGCCCAGAGCTGTGGATGCCCCATCCCTCTAAGCATTGAAAGACAGGTTGGATGGGGCCTCGGCCAAACTGATTAGTGGATGGCATCCCTGCCTATGGCAGGGAGGGTGGAGATAAGTGGTTTTTAAGGTACCTTCCAACCCAAGACATTCTATGATTTTATGATCCTTTAGCAAGTTCCAGGGAACTTTCTACAATAACTTGCCAGCTGGCTGGACACAGCCTACCCCATTCACTGTTCAGAGACGCCATCTTGAGTTTGTTTTGTTTTAAAGTGTCTATAAGTGCTTAGAAGTTGGAAATAGGTTAAATGCTAAATTAATGACAAGGAGAAAGAAATGGCATTGCTCTTTCTAAAAATCATGTGAATGAAGTGATGGTGCACAATGACCATAAATTAGTAGTTATAAAGCTAGCAGACTGCATATAACTTAACTCCATAGGACATAATGATACTCTTAAGTTCTACACACCAAGATGCTGTTTTAAAACAGGAGCCAACAGTTGATTGTAAGAAAATATAGGCTGATAAAAAGGACTTTATTATACTGAAAATAGAGAGCAAAACTTGAACCTTGAAAAATGAAGGCTCGTTTGGTATATGAGGTATACAGAAAGAATCATTCTATAATAAGGAGAACAGAAAAATTGACTTTTCCTAGGGGTCTCATTGGGAAGATTCACATAACAATGAAGAAAAATTCATGCACAACATAATTGGTACATATGATTCTATATCACAGGGAAGCTCCAGGATGAAGCCAAAGTAGAACAGCTGGGTATGCCTGATTTATGAGGACTAAAACCAATTCTACTTTCCCATCCTTAATGTGACGGTAGATTATTCTTAGACCAATCAAATTTTTCTGACTCTTTCTGACACAGTTGTCAGAAAGATATATAAAGAATTACATTGGTGAGTTGTGTGATGCCTACAACCTTCCAGATTTCCAATTATCTTCGCAGCTTTTTCAAATGAGTACTAATTACATTGAAAACTCCTTCCTCATGTTGACCTTTTTTTCACTTCACAGCAAAACCTACCCATATGCTTCAAGTGAAAACTCATGACTCATAAGCTGTAATACACCAATTTTCCTGGAAAGATTATACTTTTAATAACAAACTTTTACAAGCCATGCAGACATGCACAACACATGAGCTGCTTTATTTGCTGCCCTGCTGTTGGTGGGGTTTCGGGTGTTGTGTTTTTTTTGTTTGTTTGTTTATTGGTTGGTTTTGGGCTGTGGAATTGTTGTTGTTGTTGTTTTGTGCCAATAAAAAAAATAAGAGAAATCCATAGTGCTCTGAAATACTAACAAACTCACATACCTTATATTAGCAATTAGACTGATTAAAAATCAGAGCAGTGGAGAACTTGTATCATTGGTGTTTTTTTGTTTTTGTTTTTTTTTTCTGAACTACAACACCTGAATCTGCTTTTCCCACACTAAGACTTCCTTGAAACATCCATGGGAATATCTATTTTTTAATTATTATCATTAAGAAAAATATCTAATGCAACACAAATGTACATTTTATTAGTTAATACTAGTTCATTCTGATCTAATATTATGATTCACAGGATGTCTTGAGATATGGTTCAAATTTACAGAACTGAAATAGTGGCCAGGTGATGCAAGTCTTTTACTGGGTGTGCAGGGTCCTCTGTAGTGTTGTGAAAAGAGTTCACATACACATTGCAAGCTTTCTCTGGAGCTGCATGATCTGGAAACTTGTATTTAATCTTTAAGCTCCTTTCCAGTGTTTTTCTTTTGTGCTTGAATTCCAAAATAGTTTTTGTATATTTGTTAATAGTGGTGACAGCTGCAGCCATACAGCAAGCGAAGGAAGCCCATGCGAGGCTATAAACAAAAAGATTTATTAGAAATTAGCAGAACATTTTCATATCCAAGATCTTCAAGTTTATTTTAGAAAATAATGCACACAAGTGATTGTATTGGTTTATATTATGGAAAGAAGAGCATGGTCAGGGAGGAAGTCAGACATTTGGTTAATGACCATCCATATACCTGACTTACAGAATGGACCTCTCTACGCTTGTAACATTCACATTTAATATTCTTTTTTAATGAAACCCTGACTCTAATTCCTCTGTTTACTCTGTTTAGGGTTCAATATCAGTAAGAGGAACTGAGTAAAAATGGGAATACTTAAAAAAAAATAAATTGATAGGTGCAGTTACTGAGTCTAGAAATATCACAGGTGCCACTGAGAAATAATGTGTGCCAGTTATCCAGAAATATTAAAAAGATGGTACAATTTACTAAAGATGCAGGAAATGTCTGCACCACTGAGTGGGCAACACATGCTAGAGGTGTAAGATTAGCATGCAAAAGTATGGTCACAGTAGAATGAATTAGAGTTTACAGTGGAGAAACTTACCAGAGTCCTTAACATGGCAAGGTCAGGATAATCAAAATGTGTCCATTAGTGGAGAAATCAGTTTAAGAAACTCTTGTTAATTTATCATTTGCCTCATAGCTGTTTGTTCCCATATCCTTGCTGTAGTTCAATGAACTCATTTATGTTTTCTTTTAAAATAACTCTTTCCTTCTTTATTTCTTTTTTCTTTTTGAGTGTTATTTTTAGCCAAGATTGGTTTCCAGGGTAATCAGACATCCAGATGTGTTGAGAGAGTTTGAGAGCAGTGGATTATGGCATGTAGATATGTAGGACCTCTAGGAACAGGAAGAAGAGGAAGCAGCTTAAGCTATATTTTCTCCTGAAGTCAGCCAAAATATACGCTGAATTACTATCTCAAATCTGAGGATAAGTGTAAGTGCTCTTGTAACAAAGAAATAGCAAGAATAGGGAAAAGCCAGCAGAAGCAGACAGAATGCTTCATCATTCAAACAAAGCACAGATGGGACAGCAGATCTACCTAGGTAACCTATGGCTTAAGACAACCATGTTAGAGAGGAGTTGAAGATGGCAGCAATGACACCAAGTTTTAGCCCCTGAGATTAGATGAAAGTGGCAGATCTGCAGTAGGCCTGACTCATGTAGCAGGTATTTTGGCTGAATAATTGAAGCACTGTAGCTTTAGTATTCAAATTGATATAACTGATACTTCATGTTTCATGCACAGCTTTTGTTAAAGATGCTGTTCCTGATCAATCTGTTAGAGCCCTTTGGAGGATCCAGTGAAATAAAGGGAACAAACTGCTTTCAAGAAAACTTTTAAAAAGGCCTCTTACCAAAGACTGAATGAAATTAAGCTTTTATGAACAGGTGCTCCTATATACCAATGCTGTGTCAAAATATACAAAACAAAGGACAGGAGTAAGTTGTTTCTTGACAATGCAAAGAAGATATTGGTGGGATTCTTCAAGGTTTTCACCAGAACATTTGCTTTTCCATAAACAGTATGGAAAAGAAACATCGACTAAGAAGAACCAAGGAAGGACATAAGCAAATGATGTCACTGAGAGAGGCAAAGGATAAAGAGGAGTTTGGCTGCAGTGGAAATTTAGCTTCAAGAAGTTAACTGTTTGAACTCTTCTCAGAGACCAATGGCGAAGGGGAGATCAATCAGGTCATCTGGAACAAGAGTAACTATTAAAGAAGTAACTAGTCATTCCTCTGGAAAAAAAATAAATACAGATAGAAGCTCAGCTGGATTATTTTTCCTATCACTGCACAGAGTATCCCATTTGAAGTATGTTACAGGAATTTAGAACAGAGCAACTCTTTAGAGAGAAAATGTCTCTTGATGTAAGGATGCATTGATGTGAGAAACACAAGGAGATGGAAATACTCACCAATAACAGAGATATCTTCCAACCTTCAGGAAAGCTACCAAAGAATAGAAAGAGAAATATGAAGAGATTTATTGAAAAGACATTCAGGGCCACCAGAGACTGAGCCTACCTGTCACTACCAGTTCCTGTGTTTTAAAGGAAAAAGGTCTTCATGCCTTCTGAGCCAGGTGGAAGAAAAATCATCACTACATTGGCTGGATGTGGAGAGGGGGAATCTGTAGCAGGTGGAAGATCCATGACAGAAGATAAACAGTTCTCGTAGGCATAGCTGCTCCCCTGAGTCTGGTGGTTGAGATGAAAAGCTGCTGCCATTGGCCTGATTCCCTGTTTTCCTTGACTCTTAGGAAGGTGATGTTAAGAAGTTCCCAGTGGTAAAGCAGTAAAGTCTTTTCCTGTGCCATTGCCTGTCCATGTCCTTGTCATGGTTTTGGTGACATTGTTGGCCACAAGTGGATGCCAGGGTGATTAGAAATGGAGTGTTAGTTAAAATCACTAATGCCCATGTTTTGATATCTGTCCTCTTTCCTTGCATAAATAGTGTAAGAAACTATTCCTCCTCTCCTCTCCTCTCCTCTCCTCTCCTCTCCTCTCCTCTCCTCTCCTCTCCTCTC
Organism: Anas acuta; assembly: GCF_963932015.1. Lineage (NCBI taxonomy): Eukaryota > Metazoa > Chordata > Aves > Anseriformes > Anatidae > Anas > Anas acuta. The sequence continues at coordinate 575,579 of NC_088996.1, forward strand.
CTCTCCTCTCCTCTCCTCTCCTCTCCTCTCCTCTCCTCTCCTCTCCTCTCCTCTCCTCTCCTCTCCTCTCCTCTCCTCTCCTCTCCTCTCCTCTCCTCTCCTCTCCTCTCCTCTCCTCTCCTCTCCTCTCCTCTCCTCTCCTCTCCTCTCCTCTCCTCTCCTCTCCTCTCCTCTCCTCTCCTCTCCTCTCCTCTCCTCTCCTCTCCTCTCCTCTCCTCTCCTCTCCTCTCCTCTCCTCTCCTCTCCTCTCCTCTCCTCTCCTCTCCTCTCCTCTCCTCTCCTCTCCTCTCCTCTCCTCTCCTCTCCTCTCCTCTCCTCTCCTCTCCTCTCCTCTCCTCTCCTCTCCTCTCCTCTCCTCTCCTCTCCTCTCCTCTCCTCTCCTCTCCTCTCCTCTCCTCTCCTCTCCTCTCCTCTCCTCTCCTCTCCTCTCCTCTCCTCTCCTCTCCTCTCCTCTCCTCTCCTCTCCTCTCCTCTCCTCTCCTCTCCTCTCCTCTCCTCTCCTCTCCTCTCCTCTCCTCTCCTCTCCTCTCCTCTCCTCTCCTCTCCTCTCCTCTCCTCTCCTCTCCTCTCCTCTCCTCTCCTCTCCTCTCCTCTCCTCTCCTCTCCTCTCCTCTCCTCTCCTCTCCTCTCCTCTCCTCTCCTCTCCTCTCCTCTCCTCTCCTCTCCTCTCCTCTCCTCTCCTCTCCTCTCCTCTCCTCTCCTCTCCTCTCCTCTCCTCTCCTCTCCTCTCCTCTCCTCTCCTCTCCTCTCCTCTCCTCTCCTCTCCTCTCCTCTCCTCTCCTCTCCTCTCCTCTCCTCTCCTCTCCCTTTTTTTAAAAGCTTTTGACTTTCCCATACAGCCATTGGGAGAGTACTTATGGGAGGCTGGAGATAAAGGGTCATGCAATAATAAGGGAGGTCTAAATGTAGGTTATCAGAAGAGGGACAATATTACACATGGAAGGAGATAAGAGGATAGAAACCAAGCAAGACAACTGGAGGGAGGAAGTGAGGCACCTCTATGTATGGTTTTATTTTCTTCTTAGATTATCAAACAGGGTGACATAGCTACCATTTAGGCTGAGTAACGGAAAGAATATGAAACTTGATAGAAAAAAGGAGCATGCAATTGATTAGGAAAAAAAAAGACAACAGAGACACCATCTTCCTCAATGTCTTTCTGTATGCAGGTACTGATGGCTTGGAAAGTTTCGTGATGGTACAAGCATTTCTTTGGGCATTCAGTGGTCCTGCATAGAGTAACTAGAAGGCAGCTGTGAAATCTTCAGGTGCTAAGTATGTGCCATATAGTGAAAGGACAGGTGCTCAGGAGGGGAAAGCTGACTGTAGTGGCAGAAGTGGTAGATGTGACAATGTTGGTGATAGTTCTGACAGTTGAGCTGGTACTGATATGTAGACAATTAGCCTGAGCTGTGCTATAGTGACCCAAATGATTGGGCCTGATGGACATCTGAGTTAACCAAATACAGTTGTTCCTATTCTTTTTCTCAGTTATGGCTGGGAAAATGACAGCTGTTTCCAGCTAGTGCCATATGAACATTCAAATGTTCATTATTGATCAAATTTGAATGGATTTCCAAAGGTACAACAAAGACATCCCTACAGGAAAAATCCACTTCATAGTCCTCATCTTTAATAAATTCACTAGACCTCCTCAGAAAATGATGCAATTATTTACAGGGTCAAAAAAATGTACTTTTACCCAAGTCTGTTCTTAAAAATTTGAATAATTTTGACTGCAATGTTCCAAATACAACAACCTGAGGCATGCACATGCTAAAGAAACATTCATCCTAAATGGATAAAGCCAGCAAAGTTTTAAGCAACTTATACAAGGCAGTCTTCCTGGGAAACAAAGGTACCAAACCTGGGTCTTATAAAAATGGGTAATCTGATGTGTGTGGAAAAGAACCTCTGCTTCACACAGAACAGTCAGAGGTCTAAAGGATGTCTAAAAGTACTGTCTAAAGGATGATAAATGCAAAATTCACATGCTTATACATTTTATGCAATAATCTAAGACTACTGAATTTGGACAAAAACAGCTAAATATTGAACTGCGTTCCCAGGACTGAAATAACATAGACCCATTCATTATAGTACAAAAATTTCTTGAATATAGGATGAAGTGACTGAAATGTAATGGAAGAACCAAATGTAAACCAACAAGTACCAAAAGGACCAGCCATAATCCCATGTGTGAGGTCTCCAGTCTTCAGGACCAAGATTTACAGTCATTTGAAATACAGTTGTATACATCATGTGAGCAACCATGCCCAGAAGACCTAAAAAATATAATGAAAGACTATTAGAAAAGGTAAACTGATGACATTCTTCTTAGTTGATTTATTGCAGTTGTCCCTTGAACTCCTAAAGAATATTTTACAAAGAACCTGTAAGACACTGAAAAATACTAGCTGTATTTATGTGTCATCGATTTACCAGTACAATCACTAGTACAATCCTTTGACACCTACTTTGTATGCTTTGAGAATCTACGGGAGCAGTGGGACATGCAGTCCTTAGATTTTGAAAAACAAGAAAGTTATTTGTTATCACCATCTGAAAACCTACTACTTAGTAATTCAGTCCTAAGCAGGAATCAGCCATAACAACAAAGTCTCAATCAGTTGCATTGCATAGGTCACTTTTCCCTCATTTTCCTGTCTTTCAGTGGAAAGATTTTCAAAGACACAAGTAATGTTTGTACCTTTGTAATGCTTGTACCTGCACTTTTGCAGTACATTAAATGCAACAAGATTTATCAACATTATTGAGGTGAATGAAAAATTGAAGATTACTAAATGACTATTAAAAAACATTGAAAGGCTCAATTGTGAAAGTAGCATATTTATTAATTTAATTTTCAAAATTCCTTCAAGGTCTCTTCATAAGCCTAACATTTTATTTTCCAGCAGTGAACTTCCCTATGAACTTTTTTGTTGTTGTTGTTCCTAGCTACATTTACAAATCCATAATGATCTTAAAATTATCAAACATCCCACTGTCTAACACACATGAGCTTCTCAGAGCTGACAGCCCCCCACCAAACTCACAAGACCCAATTTGGTAGGTGTTCCCAAAGTAGATCTTTTTCATGAATTCTTACAAAACAAAGCAATTGCTGGTACACAGAGGCTCTCAGTCTAGTTCATAACAAGTGAGGACTAACCATGATCTGTCTTCAGTAGTCACTAGGAAATGCCCTTCCCTGAAACACTGGTACTCCTTGAAACGCCATCAACAGGCAATCAAGACAGCTCTTCTATACAGTATAAAGCCAAAGGGCGTCATAGTGTGAAACACAACTTTGGTAGTTAGCTGACACCCTGATACCACATTCCTTAATAAACTGAAGAAAGATGTTAAGCTGTAGATGTGGGGATTAGAGGACTGATGCCAGTTATAGAATCATTAAGGTTGGAAAAGACCTCCAAAATCATCTGGTCTAACCATAAGAATTGTTCATTTCTCACCAGAAAGATGGCATATCATAGTAATTTCTGAGTTAAAAAAAATATTTCTCCTAAATCCACCAGTCTGGTTGCCTAGAGATGTATACACTTGAGTGTGAACATGAGATCTTTCACTGGAGCTCCCTCCTTTTAGCTCTTGTATAAGAATAAAATTTCACACTATGACTTTTTTTAGGTCAACATATTCTACATCAGTTAGAACATACATTACACATTTTATACAGTCTGAGCTGAAGACTGAAGGAAATCAAACACTGGCACACAGTGGTTAAATATTATTGTTTTCTTAAAATGTGTGTTTTCACAATAGTTAGAATTATGTAGCTACAATTTCCAGTAGCTGAATTTTAATTTGCATTTTTGTGCTAGAATAAAGAATGTGTCATTATAAGAAATCACATCTTCATTTCAGATTAGAGTGAAGGAAACCTTAAACCCTTTCCTTGATAAGGCAACTAGATCTGATTTATATTTACAACAGATTTAAACAACTAAGACATGTTCTTCAACTTTGTATTATCTCAAGAAATGTTTTAAATCAGGGAACATCTGAAATAAACAGCATCCAGTAAAATCTTCCTGTGTAACCCTCCTCCTGACCTTTTCTCAGTGCAACAAGGGATAATAAGAAAGGAAGGCAGCTATACACAAGAACATATAGGAACACAACCCTTACTGACAAATTATATGGGAGGCAGTGATAGAAACCAAACCTGGTCAGTCAGATTCATTGATGAGGGCATGTGAGAATATGAAAAAATTTATTCCAGCAAGAATATCTGATGGAGGAGATTGTCAACTGGGAAACTAATAGAAAAGGTAGAAACCAGAAAACAAAGTACACGGACCTGACAAAATAAATGTGGAGACAATGACAAGGAACAAACCTCTCAGTCACTCTAACTGATTAGCTATCAAGAAACTATAGGTGCCACTTCAAGAAGGTCAACTGGGACTTTGCAACTGATGATCCTATAGACCAAGGGGCTCAGGACTGGGAGGGGTGTTGGATTGGTAAAGCTCTGCAGAACCATGAGAGTATGTGCATGGGAAGGAGAACCAGTGAGTAGCAAAAGGGTGGGGGGTGGTGCAGACTGTAGTCAGGCTGTGTGTGAAATTGGGTCAGTCAAGTGTGCTTGTCTGGCAGAGCCCTGCATCTGATCACTGCAGTCTGTCCTACCTTCTTTTCATATGAAAACTTTCTCTTATGTATCTCATTATATTTACAATGTCTATCCTGTCTGTATGTGGGCTGCAAAGACTAAGTGCCAGCTACGCGGAGGTCTGTATGTGTGAGTAAAATTTGGTGCCAGCTATTGGAGTCAAGCATCTATTTGATGCTTGACTCCAATAGTCAAGCAGCTATTGGAGTCAAGGTGGAATCAGGCATCCCTGTCTGTGGTGCCAGCTACAGAAGTGAGTGACAGTCCTAATGTCAGTAGCTGGAGGGGCCATAGTTCTCTGGTTCTAGGGAGGGTCCTACAGACTTTGAGCCCCAGGTGCAAGCTACTGGGGTGACCAGTGTGAATGAACTGGGTGCCAGCTCCTGGAGTCAGAGCAAGGGTATGGGTGCCCCTGACCTGTGGTGCCAGCTACTGGAGCCTGTGGGGGTCCTTCACTATCAGCTACTGAAGCAAGAATGATAAATGTTCCCAAAACAACTATCAGCAGAGACAAATGTGACTGTAAGCATGATATGTGTGTGTATATGACTTCAAAGGATTAAGTACCAGCTACTTGGAGGCCAGTCTGAGTTGAATTTAGTGGCAGCTACTGGATTTAGGCTGGGGTTGTGGGTGCCCTGGCCTACAGTGTCAGTTACTGGGACCAGTAGGGTCCCAGTGCACCTGCTGGAGTGAATAGGGTCTTCTACTCACCGACACTGGGGCAGGAGCAGTGTGTGTTCCCAAACCAACCACTGGGTGAGGTGAGAGCCAGGTTCTGCACTGGCAGCCAAAATGGGGCTGTGCATCACAGCCTCTATGCGTGGTGCTGGCTTCTGGGGGCTGAATGCACAGACAACCTGGTATAGGGAGGTTGTCCATGTGCATTCACCAGCAGACTTCAAGCTAACCCAGTCAGCAGGACCTCAGGTTTGGGCTGAGGTGTAAGGAGAGTGGAGAGTCAATGCTGGTTCTTCCAGGGATATTGCAAAGTTGGAATGTGTATGAGAGCTGCATGTTTGCTGCAAGCATCAAGCTGGGCCAGCCAGTGAAGAGGGGAGCCATGATATGGGTAAGGGGGTCAGGGATCTAGACTGGTATGCTGGACAGACAGAGGGGCTGTACTTGGAGACCCATGAGTGTGTGTGTGCTTGCAAACCTAGAGAGTGCTGTGTGTGTGACTGCACAGGTCCTGTGCCAGCCCAAGATGATGAAAGGGACTCAGCTGTCTGTGTTTATGTTTTATGTGAGTCCTCTGTGGAGTACTGCCTTGTTCAAGGCAGTGCCTTATCTGTGGCTGTGTCAGTGTTCTCTGTGTCTGTGTGTGTCCTGTGTGTCTCTGGGGCACATGCTCAGCATTGCTATTGGCTGAACCTGCAAAGGGGAAAGGCAGCTGTGTCTCTTGGTCTGGGCAGACACTATGGGTCTACGGGCACTGGACTAGGCTCTGCTGGCCAAGATGGTGGGTTTCCACTGCCAGAGTCCTGGAGGAGGTCATCGCGCTCTTTACATCACCTAACAAAGCTTACTATCCTTTCTTTCAAAATAAACTTGACAATGGATCAAGAGATACAGGTAGAAATGTTTCTCTGAAAAGGTAGGCTTATTTAGTCTATTATTATTACTGTTATTATTATAGTCAAGTTAAAAATCATACTGTTTTACTAAGTCTATAGCTGAGGTTCAAAATACAGAAAATCTCTGATCAATAGGAGAAAAAATATTTTAAAACTGTTTTTCAGGGAATCTACTGATAAATCACTAGTCAAGAAAGATAATGGAGACTAATTTGAGTAATTATTGGAATTGGTGAAAAAAAAAAAAAAAAACACATTTTTTTACCACCTAGACACCTTTCAAGAAAATCATTCAGAAGAAAGGAGATGTTCCAGCAGGTTCTCAGAGATCATAGAGTTTGGGTACCACTCTCTGTCCTACAGGGAGCTGAGATAGAAACATGAAAATGTGCAAATGTTAGCTAAAAAAGAGGAAAAAATGACCTGCTCTCTATTGCAGGTGGGAGCCTAAAAGAAATTATGAAAAACTGTAGCAGTTGAGACTTTATATGTGGCATGAATAAGCATTTCCAACAGTAAAGCTTGGATTACATTTCCCAGAAAGGTCACAGAAACTTTTTTTTTTTTTTTAAACGGCAACTTTCCTCAGTAACAATTGTTTAACATAGACAAAATTACAGAGTAGTTCAGGCTGGAAGACACCTTTGCAAGTCTTCAACCTCCAGAGCTCAATAGCTCAATGCATGGTCAATGCTGAGTTCAGGCCAAATTGCTCAGGTACTGATATATTAACTTCTTCACCATGAGGACAGACAAGCAGTGGAATAGGCTCCCCAAAGAGTCTGCAGGTTTTTAAGATCCAGCTGGATACAGTCCTGCTCAGCAAGCTTGTCCAGTCTCAGAGCTGACCCTGCTTTGAACTGGAGGTTGGACTAGGGTACCTTCTGAAGTTTCTTCCAAACTGAATTTGCCTAGATCTCAGTGATTAAATAGCACTGGATTAAGAAGTAACATGGATAAATGAAACAGTGTCTACATAGGTATTGTTATAGTTTTTAATCCTGGACACTGTTATTAGTCTTCAGTTAGAAATCTATCAATGTTGAATTTTCTTGATGTAATAAATTGAGATATTATACTGTACCTGCAAGTATGGTGACTACTGCAGAAAAGGCGTTGATCTTTAGCCCATCAATGACACTATGATAGCAACACATTTCTACTGACATAAGAACAACTCCAGTCAGAAGCAAAATGTTATACAGTAGCTCTGCTACAATAGACAGCCATAAAACCCCTGTAAAATCAAATTAATAGCACTGATATTATAAGCAGTCATTCAGTATTTTCAACATTTATTTCTTCTTCTTTTATATTGTTTACACGAACTTAAACAAATGGTCAGAGACTGTGAGGTTGTTGTTGTAACATGTATAGGAAGATAAACATGGTCAACACCATAAATTGTTATTCCCTCTGCAGATTTGGCCATTTAGAAGAAGAGCACTTGCATGTTCCTGCCGTACACTTAAGTTTACAGTACAAGGTCAGGCAGTAAATTTTTTATACACAGTAGTTACCCTAAAATTAACTTGAACCAAAATTAATTTTAAAAAGGGGGAAAATTTTTAATAAATGTTCATAAACAAAAGAATTAATTTCCAGTTATCTAGTTGTTGACACCACAGCTACTGTGTCCAGAATATACCAAAACAGAAGACATTCATCTAACAAACTTCAAAGGCCACATGCACAGCCACATGGCCTGAGGGTCTAGTCATTAACTAAAATATTCCTTTTGTGTTTAGTTTCTCACCAGGTAAGCTCTTGTTTTTGGACAGAGAAGCCTTTATGTGCCTAAACGCTCTCCAGATTTCACTGAGATTCATTGTTCTGGGTATTGCTTAATTCAGTTCTCCCTGGATATCTGTTGATTACATCTTACTCAAGAAGTTAATCTTCCTTCGAAAGATTATTAGCCTGCTGTTTTATTATTAACATGATAATGTCCCATTGGCTGGAGCAGGCAGTCTTCTTGTGTCCATACAGTAGCAAGAGCTGGCCAACAACTGATTGCTGCATCTCACAGACCATCTTAAGAACAAATTGGTATGTCTTCAGACATCTAGTTGTAGATTCAAATAGTGATCTAATATGCATTCATATGCATATATGTACTAGGTATATATATATGCTAACAATCATAAATGTAAAATGAAAACATTGCTAAGATGTAATTTATAAGAAATACTATGGATTATTATTGTCAGGCTATGCATGGGCAAGGTCTATTTCTAAAACAAATCTTTGTCTCAGTAAAAATAATAAAATAAAATAAAATAAAATAAAATAAAATAAAATAAAATAAAATAAAATAAAATAAAATAAAATAAAATAAAATAAAATAAAATAAAATAAAATAAAATAAAATAAAATAATTTTGTTCAGGAACTCCAGATGTTACATTGTCCAGCAGTGTGGGCTTCCCCAGCTATGAGAACTTGCATCTAAATATTCTTGAATAGTGAGCCATTGTTACACATGCACTGGGTAACTGTGATAACACCTGTGTACGTTGCCTTGTCTAAGGATGATAAATTCAGAAAAAGTGAGACTGATGCATCCCAAGTCTTGCTTACACTGCAGTCATACACCTTTGCTGATCACAAACTCTTTTCCTTTGTGCAGGACAAGAGCCTTAATTTCCACACAGTAATTCACTGCCCAGGGTTAGCTTCACAGTGTGGTTATCAGGTACCAAGGTGCTGTATTAGGTCCCTTGATCTAACTTTTGGATGCCTGTGGCCACTCTCCTGGTCACAGAGATAATTTCTTCTCTGTGCCCATCAGTGGTTTCATGTGTAAGTTGCTCTCAGGCCAGGGCCCACAACCCACCCCTCCTTTTCCTTTTAGAAGATCATGTCTCTGTGGCTAAGAACCATACTATATGGTTTTTCATACTATAAACAGCTCTCATACAATAAACAGTTGTAATTATTTGTGTATAGTGACATAGTTGCAATAGAGGGAGGGAGAGCTAGCTTTCAGATATCATCTTCCTTTTTCCCCAGCGGTTGAAAACGTGATCTAGAAAGTAGTCCAGTGCCAGTATCCTGGATATGCAATTTCAACCCCCTGGGGAAGAAGGAGGACTTTTTTTCAGGACCCATCACTTCCAAAATGATTGATTTAACCATTTAAATTATAAGGATTACATGGGAGGGTTGCTCTTTCAATAGTATCTGCAAGCATGCATTGTAGGAATAGGAACTGTTATTTGAAAGAACAAGGCTAACTCTATGCTTTTAGGAGGTATCTCTGGGTTGCAAAACCTTGATGAGTGAAAATTCTTCCTTATAGTTCTGTGTAGGGTGCAGGAAGAGGATTCAGACTGTCATCAAGATTGGCTTGGTCCACAGTACTTCTCTCTGAAGTCCCCTCAGCACATTGCCTGGCCTTTTTCACATGCTACCTATCCTTCTGCCCTCTCCAGGCAGTATAGTGCCAACCCCAAAGTCCTAACTCTGAATTTGGAGATTTGAGGAGAGAGGTGGCAAAAACTTAGAAATCTTGATTTTCAGTTCTCATAATTAAAATATATATTTTTTAAATTTCCTATTCAAATTGAGTAGATTTGAAAGACATTGACTCAGATTTCAAGTCCTGTGGACTTTATTTTGAAGTTTAAAAACTAAATAAAAGACAAAAACTATGTGGGATTAAAATGCACATTATTTTTTTTTCAAAGCAACATACGGAGTATTTATATTGGTTAATGTGATCAGGAACATTTTATTTATATTTAAAAATTGCATATTTACCTCGATCAGCAGCTGGAGCTAGACTGACAAAACTTCTACATTTCTCACCTTAAAAAAAAAAAAAAAAAAAAAAAAAAAAAAAAAGAATTAAAATAAAACATACTTTTAAAATAAAATTAATTATGATTATATATTCTGTATTGATCTAAATAAACAGATCATTAGAATGCAGAAAATCAAAAATCTATCATAGACATACAGATTAAGATGACCACGATAAGCTAGTTCTGATGTGTGTTTGTACACACAGAGTCCCTGGTATGTGGACATACTCCTGGAGCTCAGATAAAGAATCCTTTCAGACTGTTTCAAGGCAGAAACAGAGTCACACTTTTGTGGTAAAGTTAGAGAAAGGCTTATAATTTTATTTTTTTTTTATCCAGAAGGTTGTACCTGTGAAAGTCAGAACTGGAAAACTAACGATTTACAAAACTGTATGCCATTCTGCCTGTGAAGGAAGAACTGTTTGCTGTACAGCAACAAGACTGATGCTCACACAAATTTCTTACAAGCTTGACTTACAAGCTTTGTTTGTTGTTTTTGTTTTTGTTTTTGTTTTTTCCCTATAAGCTTTGATTTTCAAACCCATGTGACCTCTTGACCACTGTGCAGCTGCTTTGAACAAAGCTCTTGTAATTAATTTTGCTCTGCTCTGAAAATACAGGGTGGTTTGTTGTTTTTATTTTTTCAGCTGCTAACTGCACCATGTATGAAAATAAGAACTGCCGTAGCAGACAGACCAATTCCAGACGAATTCCATGATCCCAGTATCTGCAGCAATAATCCACCTAAAAGATGTCTTCACTGGTAGATGTCTTTTGCTCTGATCTATGACATCTACCCCCTTAAAACTACATGATGTACAAGATCTTCTGGCAGAACTGGTCCTTCAAGAAAGTCAACCGTTAAAATATTTTCATTTTGTTGCACAGATAGCTGACGACTCCTCTGAAATTTCATTCAATTTGCCACTGCTAAACTAATCAGAATGATAAGTGGAAAAATCTAGTGCTGATTTGTATTTACCATATAAACACTATTTCTTGAACCAGTTAAGCAATTCACATACACAACGATCCAAAATTAACTCGAGGTTCTCTTTTATGACAATTTGCATTCATTCCACTGATATTTACATAGCAAGAATGAAACCCAGTCAAATGCCTTCTTTCATGATTAGTGAGTCTCCAAATTATGTTATAGCAAGGTGAAAATAACCTTCTTGTGCTTCCATTTATTGAAGGTGAGATCACAGTAAGAAAATTAAAATACCTGTGCTTAAGAGGAAATCCATGAAAAAACTTAGGTATCACAGAATTAATTGGTCAAATGAAAATCCATTTTTTAATATATTTTTTTTTTCAAAGAAGCATATTGTGCTTTTAATGTTGCACCTGTGATATCATTCAAGACAAATATGTTCACTTTTGCCTAGAGTAACAACATCAGAAAGAATAAAACACTTCCCTGTTAAAGTAATTTAACTTGCTGTTTTATCTAGAAGTGTATGACATTTTTCATCTGTACTATAATCTGTCACTATAAAGTTCTTTACAGAAAATAATAGATTATTTTTTTTAGGAATTGAACAGAAAGTACTCTCTAAGATCCCCCTTTCCAGGGTAGAGCAACTTTTTAAGGATACTTTTTCTTTTAAAATACATACATGATATTGCAGGAAAGAGGAAACTGACACCAAAAAATAGAAAAATCTCTGATTAATTTCTGAAGTAAATGTACATATTTCTACTTACCTTCCCCATTTATAATCTCTTCACAGGAATACCAGATCCCAGCATGAAACTTTCGGTCAACAAACTTGTCATCTCCTGTCTCCCAAATATATTGCACAGCATTACTGTTGTTGGCATCAGGGCTATTAAAGCGGATGCAGTGATCCCCTTTGTTCTGTTCTGTACAGAAAGGTTTGGCAACTTTTCTTGTCCCTTCACACCAGTAACTGCTGCTGAATGCTGTAATAGAAAAAACTAAAGAGAAAAGACTGAGAGAAAATGCTGCTGAGGCTCTTTGCTGTCTTGCTGTGCCAGGGTCTAAAACTGGCATCCTTCAGGACTGCAGTATTAATTATTCTAGAAACAACCTCTTATAAAGCTATGTCTGCCTGGTGAAACACCTGCCTATGTTTACTATCCCAATCTTTTTTCCTCTCAGCAAAGTGTACCAGCTTAGTAGTTAAGACAGAAAATAGAGATATGGGCATAAGGAGAAATCATGTGGCAGAAGAGATTAAGGATATAGGACAGTGTTATTTGGCACTAATGTCTTGTGAAATAAATACGAGGAGAAGAGATAAGTTATAGTTTGGCCTATGAATCATAGGAGAAGAAACACAAAGAACACAGAAGCATAGGAAGTACACCAATATACGATCAGAAAAAAAATATTTACAGAAACAAAATTCACATACTTACCTCGATCAGCAGGTGGAGTCAGACTCATGAAGCTTCTACATTTCTCACCTATGAAATAAATAAAATTAACCTTGCAGTTCCAAATGCTCCTGTTACACAGAACATTGAATTAAATAGAATACAATCAAGAATCCTACTTTAAAGAAGTTCTTAAAGAGATGAAAACAGTTGCTAAGTTAGAGCATTTCACGGCATTACATCGTTTCCCAAGACCACTGGGAAGGTGAGCACACTTGTCTGAAGTTCTACCAGTTACAAATGAAAGTCATAAGTTACACATTTTAGCTAAGGACAGTATGCTGGGCACTAGCCAGTTCTCCTCCATGAACACATAATTGAAACCTTGATAATGTTAGGTGAAAGAGTAGAGAAAAGGCTGTATTGTCTTAATTTTGTCTGCCCATCTGTTTGTTCACTCTGTGAAACAGCTATTTTTTCCTCCACCTAAGAAACATTTCCCACCTTGACATGTTAGAGATGTGTCTTTTTCTGCCTATTTGATAATGCAAAGGATTTTAAACTTTTTCTTATGAAATGAGTGAAGAATTTTGTGAAACCTTTTGTGGAACAGTTGTTGCATGATGAGATATTAAAAAAACATTTGTGCTAAAAGGAACAAGGGACAGGGTCCCTGCAAAACAATGCACAACCTACAGGAACATGAACAGGTCAAATCCACCTGTCCCTGCTGTGTAAGTGTATGAATATTATTATAAAAACGTGATGAAAAAAAAAAAAAAAAAAAAAAAGAAAGAGCAGGAGTGTAATTAAATTATCACTTTGACTGTAAGGTCAAAAACATTCACTAAGGAAAAGTGATACCACAGGACAGAGGTGTATCTTTTAACAAAACCCATTCTAATTTTTAAGACAAGAAGCTGCTGGGGAAATAATGAGTCCATAAAACATCAGTACTTAGTCCTAAAATTTGCAGGCAGAGGTATATATATGGCCTTTTATGTCATTTGTTTATTCTTCCTATCATAGGATTTCCACTTTCCTTATGATTGTGGGAGTGATGCACATAAGCAAAGGACTTTGAGGACCTCCTTAGTTGTTTTGTAGCCTCATCCAAGGCCTAAGAAAAATGGAGGGAATGTTTCCACTCCCCAGCTGTGCAGAGTTCCTATTTTCAATTATGAAAAATTAAGCTTGAGGAAGTAATCAAGATTGCTGGTCAGGTATCTTCCTTTCTTGAATATTATCACTTAACCATTCATTAATTAGTGGCATTTCCAAAGAGAGTTTGTCTTTAGATCAACTGTAAAATTACACCTGGAGTGAAGGCAGGAGCATGTCTTAAAACAAAATTGATCCATATAATTGCTCTTTTTTATGAGCCTGGCTTACAGATTCCTTTGTATTCAATGTATCTGACAACTTGAACAATAGAAATATTGTTGCATTCTTAGTACCCATTGATATATTGATTGGCTTATGTGACAAATACGGAGCTTTTTTTTTTGCTTTTTTTTTTTTCCTTTGGCACAAATCCCTTTTCCTTGTACTGAAAGTCTCCTAAAATGCCATTATGTGCTACAGAAAGGTGTAGTCAAGATGAAAGATGCTGAAAGCAGAGTTTAGTATATGCCCCTTCTTGCATTGATAGATCACCTGGAAACCATATTAGCACTACAAGAGAGGAAGACACCTGTTTACCATATTCGGGATTATGATTTTGGGGTTTAGTAGAGCACTCCAACAAAACTGATGGTGTTAGAGGTATCAGGAGATGCAAAAACAGCAAAACCATAAATGATGGTGCTGAGGAAAGCAGGAGACACAAAGGTGGACCTTGGTGTAAGAGCAAACAAGAGATACAAGACCTCGTAACGTAGGTCTCCTTCATTGACCTAGCCCTGGGTATTTTTAGCTCTGAAGAGAGGCCACAAAGCTTGATCAAGCATAAATGATGATTTTAGAAAGTGAATAGGTAAAAGCAACTTGTAGAAGTTGAAAACAGAAAACCGACCACTAGCTGCTGGGTACCAGCTATCAGTAGAGCAGATGGGAGGTATTGCACGGTCCTGAAAAATATCAAGGATGTATTGTAGAAGATCCTGTGAATCTGCTCATTTAGGTTCTAGGTATGCTTCATGATTTCTTTATCATCAAGATATATATGGTGGTCTCAAGAGAGATCCAATGCCAGAGCATTATTCGGGTTTGCTGTTTGTAATCTACTACAGAGTTTTTTGATCTTACTCACATGACAATTAGAAAATTTGCATTTATCACTTGTAGCAATATACAGCTAAGCAGTTGCTCTGGGTGTTTTAAGGTGCATCTTCCTGGTCCTTACAATTACTGTTAGGCGTGGCTTTGGGAGGTTGTATACGCAGAAGAACAATTCCTGGACACAGGCACAATAGGGACAGCAGTCAACGCCCTTGCTGCCAGGCCTCTCTAGAGCAGGATGGTCCATTTCCATACTGAAATGCTTGTCTCCAGAGCACTTTCTCGTTCCATGTCCCAGCATATTTATCTACCACATCCAGGTTTCATGTAAAGATTGCATATGGTTATACATCATACCCTTCCACCCCTTGATTCATCTAGACAAAACCTTGGTCATGTGAGTGGGTAGTGAGTCATGACACACCCACTGCTGATAAATATTTAATATCCTTATCAATGACATAAACAATGGGGTCTAGTGCACCCTCAGAAAGTTTGCATATGACACCAATTT
Source organism: Anas acuta (assembly GCF_963932015.1). NCBI lineage: Eukaryota > Metazoa > Chordata > Aves > Anseriformes > Anatidae > Anas > Anas acuta. Next base: position 590,680 of record NC_088996.1, read on the forward strand.
GAGTGGTGCAGTCAACAGAACAGAAAGAATAGATGCCATTCAAATGGACCTGGACAAATTTGGACCTGGGCCCATGTGAACCTAATGAAGTTGAAGGTGCTTTACCTGGGCTGGGTCTTTCCCCATCATGAGTACAGACTAGAAGAACTCATTGCGAGAAGCCCTACTGAAAGGGATTTGGTGGTTCTGGTGGATAAACAGCTTGACATGAGCCAGCAGTGCACGCTTGCAGCCCAGACAGCCAACTGCACCCCGGGCTGCATCAAAAGATCAGTGACCAGCAGGTTAACAGAAGTGATTGTACCTCTTTACTCTGCCCTTGTGATACCTCCCTTGGAGTACTGCATCCAGGCCTGAGGCCCCCAGCACAAGAAGAATGTGGATCTATTAAAGCCACAGAGGAGGTCCTCAGAGGAGGATCACAAAGATGTTCAGAGGGCTAGAACATCTCTCCTATGAAGAAAGGCTGAGAGAGCTGTGGTTGAACAAGAGAAGGCTATGGGGAGGCCTCATTGCAGTTTTTCAGTACTTAAAATGGTCTTATAAAAAAGATGGAGAGCAACTTTTTGCTTAGGCAGGCAATGACAGAACAAGAGGGAATGGTTTTAAATTAAAGAGGGGAGATTAGATATTGAAGGGAATTATTCACTCAGGGTGGTAAGGCACTGAATCAGGCATCCCCAGGAAGCTGTGGATGTCCCATACCTGGAGGTGTTTAAGGCCAGGTTGGATGGGGCCTTGGCCAACCTTGGGTGGCATCCCTGCCCATGGCGAGGAGTTGGAACAGGATATCTTTGGTTTCATTCTACCTAAGCTGTTCTATGATTCTATGGTTCTATGAATCCATGACTGCTGGACAGGTTGAATGATTGTATTGCAGAGTTTAGATATAGCCTATGTCTAGTGTTGAAAACTGGGCTACCACTGGCTCTATGGTCTTAGTGGCACATCTCTGCCCCTTCTTGCTCAGCTGTATGGGAAAGGTACATAGAATCTTCCTGTACCAATAGCAATTCTGGAAATGCAGAAGAAGGTAACACCTACCTGACTCTCCATGATGTCAACTTAAAGCATAAACCAGACATGAAAATTATTGTACTGCAAATGGACTTTTTTCATTTCATGAGTCTACATATCATATACAGTTATTAATATTTTCAGGCTTTCCTCTGAATCTAGAAAAGCTGCAAAAAATATTTTGAAAATTCAAGCTGAAATTCATTGGCAGCTTCTCAAAAATTGCAGCTGATGTTGTGAGAAAACTTTGAACATTACAAAAACTGCAGTAAAACTTGAACTGCTGGTTAGATCAGGTTTTGTATATTTAGAGTCTCTCTGAGAAATATGTACTGATGGTACATATTTGATGAAGTATGATCAGAAATGATTAAAACAGCTATTATTGAGCAGCTTCCTATCAACTAACTTGATTCAGAAACCTTCCTACATTTTTTTTTTCATTCTGGGTCATCTTTTAATAGTTTCATGTGGTATGTATAAATATATGTATATATTCGTGGAGCTGTATTCCATTCTTGCAAAACCACTGGCAAAATTCCCATGAAGTTTCAAGGGAACAGGATCAGCCCTTTAATGTTTTAATAGTTTTGTGACTTCTTATTGGCTAAGGGACAAGCTGCAGTAAGCAGACTTTCTGTGAAGTTTAGAGAAAATTATCTGTGCCTTTAATCAGAAAAAATACAAGACTTAGTTGGAGTCCATCAAGCCTAGACATTCTTGTAGACTTCCAGGCTTGTTTGTAAGAAGATTCTTGAAACGGTTACACTTGTAAAAGAAGATAATTTTTGTTGTTGTTGTTGTTTTGTTGTTGTTTTTTCTTTTTTTCACAGGACTGGGTGATATATTTGATCTATAGCAGAGGGAAATAGCAGCATATTGGGTACAAAATTATTAGAATGGGCATGATGACACTTTTTGGTCTCTGCTCCACCATGGGGCTCTGGTCCAGAATATCTGCTGGACCTGCCAGCTCTGTCATGATATTATTTCTAGTTAAACAGGTAAGCTAATTCAATAATTAATAATTAGCAGTATAAAGCTATCACACAGCATTTTAACCTTCACTGCATGTTTGTTTCAAAAATAGTTCTGATATAACAATTAATGATAAAATGAGTTATGAGAAATGTTGACTGAGAAGCTGTAGAATTTTGTATCGTAACTCATTCTGAATAGGTAATTTATTACAGATTTCTGCTATTAACGTTGATTCATACAGTGAATAAGTTGTGTTTACTTGTGTTTATGCAATTTCTTTTCATAACAATATTGATCATTATTATTTTTATTTTACAGCTTGCCTCAGATATCAATTTCATTCTGAAATGTGTTTATTTTCTACTATTTTTTGTACTTGTATTCTAAAGTCACCTTAGGTTTGTTTACAGAGCTACAGCTTAGCCTTTTAGACATATATGAAGAGTGAGTGTTACATCTCCAATGCAAGCCGAGGTTATTGGTGTTGTTCTGCACCTCAGCTTCTTAAGAAGGCTAGCAAAAAATTTATACAACATTTACTTTTATTTCTTGTGGAGCTTTAGCAAACTGCTCACTTCTATTTCTTATAAATCTATAAAAACATAAAAGCATGTTTCTTCATCTATATTGTCTTAAAATTTTAAGAACTTTCAGTATTTAATGATAATATCTCTGTGTAATTCACTTAAATGAAATTTTCTTTTTCTTTTTTTTTCTTTTCTTTTTCTTTTTCTTTTTTCTTCTTCTTTTTCTCTTTCTTTTTCTTTTTCTTTTTCTTTTTCTTTTTCTTTTTCTTTTTCTTTTTCTTTTTCTTTTTCTTTTTCTTTTTCTTTTTCTTTCTCTTTCTCTTTCTCTTTCTCTTTTTCTTTTATCATTTTCACGTTCATTAATGTGTACCATTAGTTCAGTAACTTTAAAACAAAAAATCTTAAGATGTTGTAGTAAATTCCAATTTGTCTGAAAAAAAAAATCTATATAAATTTAGGGTAAATTTATATGAAATAACTATACAAGAAAATGAACACAATAGATAGGTTTCTGTTAAACTGAAAGTAGTCAGTTATTTCTATCCACTTGTCCTACACTTAATTCCACAGGAAATATATTTGCATGTGTATGTGCTGTAAAGACTCTAATTTTGCTCCTTTTCCTTTTTTATCCTGAAAAAAAAATTACCAGGAGACACATATTCTGATTTATTTTTTTTTTAGTAGTAAATATTCTTATTGCTTTTGGATAATTGAATCTAGAGCTTCTTTCATATAAATGAGAATAGAACTGAAGCATCTCCCAGTTTTTTGAGAAGCTTTGAATCCATAGTCTTGACCTAAGTGCTGGTGCCATCAATATTAACAAGAAAATCTCCCAATGAGTTTTGTGAAGTCAAAGTTTTACAAGACTATAAACCACCATGAGTTAATTTATTGTAGTGTTTCCTGTAACTTGTTTACAACAGATCATGTAAAGAAATGTGTAATTTTTTTGTATTTAACAATAAAGAAAAAACAATAATCATATACCACTATATCCACATGTTCTAGCAAACACCTCTAGAGATATGAAATCAGAGTAAATCAGGATGATGGATGAAAGAATGAATAATCCTTTGAACTCTTACATTATTTCTAAATAATTCCAAAATTTTATTACTTTTTTTTCTAACCATAATAGCATTGTCCAAATAAACAGAACCATTTCATTTTATTGTTAGCTTAGCATAAGAAATTTAAAAGGTGAAATCCTGATTAAAATGTAGTCAGTTATAAAAAAAAAAAAAAAAAAAAAAAAAAAAAAAAAACAGATTTAAATCAGTCCATTTGCAACTTTGGAGGTTTATTATTTTAATCCACCTTTTAAACAAGAGCTTCACGCAATGTTCTCTGCTTATTTTTAAGCAGCTGTGTCAACTTCGTGCACCTTGTGTGCTCTGAGTGAACTAAATGAACTTAAAGACCCTTCCAGGAAAGTCTGATAAAATTTCAGTGCCAGTGAACTTTGGTGCAAGCATTTAGGACTAATGTGGTTTATATATTACCATCAAATTGTCAGACATTCCGAAATGAAGAAATGTCCAGTTTAGGTCAAAAGGTCACAGACTTGCTGAGCTTCTGTCTTGGACTTTGGTGTTTAATTTCTTCTGAGGTTAAAGTTCTGTTTAAATGCTAGAGTGCCTTAATGTCAACTGAAATGTAAAACTGAGACAAAAAGCCATGTTTAGCTGCATGTTGTCAGAAAGTGAGATCACTTTAAGTTTACCTAAAAGCTTGAGAGCATGCATTTAAGTTTTGGTAGCAGAGTAGCACAAAATTTAAATCACAATCAAACCTCATTGGGATCTCTAATCACAGACCCATTTCAGATGCAGAGTGATGTGTCATCTCTTTTTAGAACACACCCAGAAAACTAGGTCTTCACACATGGTGAAAGCAGGAAAAGTCCCTGTGATCACAGCAGTTATTGCTGTACTCCTCACATTGACTCAGGCTGTAGATCTTCCTCTTTCTGAGAGAACCTGCACTCCTTTCTGAAGAATATTAACGACACAAATATAAGATACAAAATCTGTATCTTTGTCCTGTCTCTTTGATATTTTTGTTGAATCCTTTTCGCCTAGCTAAACAGACACAGGACATCAAGGTGTCTCACCTCCTTAATTTCCCTTAATTTATTTACTTTTATCAGAAAGTCTTATGGCAGAAAACCAATCACCTCACAGACATTTACATCAATAGTGACCGGGTATTGAATATCTGACTCTGCTTATTGTTTTGCAGGGAATGACAATTGCATTAGGAAAGGAAATGAATCTGCACTTATGCTTAATCTGTTCCTCCATTTTATTAACTGAGTTTCTTCATGCCAGCTTCTCAACTCTTTCTCTAGTAATGGAACCAAACAAGCAGCCAGGTCGCCATTATATGGCTTTTTCTGTTTCCATAGTTGTTTAATGCATTTGTTTATTAGAAACAGAAGTGCTATCTCTTAAATCAAGCAGTCTTTTCCACAAGTGCGTCATCTTCTATTTGCCTCTTTGAATGAGGTTCACTGACCCAGGAGTGTACAAATAATCTCCCCATGCTTTCAACATTTTGAGACCCACATGAGGGAAATATCAAGATATTTATTTTGGAAAACATGCATTCCTTTCTCATAGCTGATGTAAATATTCTCTCCTTATCTTACAAGCCCATCAACTGAAGAATAATTATAGTCTTTCTACTCCCTGGAATTTAAAGCACGGTGTCTGGAAATTAGCTGAGCTTCTCAAAGCAGAGCAGAGAGCAGGCAACATCTTACATAGCAAAAATATGCATAGGGTGTGGTCTCGTATAACAAGTAGCTAATATTCACCAATGTTCTTGTTTGAAAGTAAATAAATACAGTATTATTTATTTTCCAACAAACTTAGCTTCAAAGAATAAGGTACAGGTGCCAGTCCTTGGTACATCACCTAGCTCAGACAAGCCCAGTACAATTGCACAGATGTGAAAAGCAGTTTCCAAAAAGGGGGTAGTCCAGACAAAAGGAAATGGATTTTCCCTGGTGAGCTAAAAAGTATTGTTTGGTGTAAGGATAATTGCTTTTTTGAAAACTTGTACTTAGCCCACTATCCAAATTGTGAGACCACTTCTCAAGTATTGTGTTCAGATTTGGGCCACATGCTACAAGGAACCCACTGAGTTGCTGGAATGTGTTCTGAGAAGAGCAACAAAGCTGATGAAGGGACTGGAAAACAAGACATATGAGGAGTAGCTGAGGGAACTGGGGTTGGTTAGTCTTGAGAAGAGGAGGCTGAGAGGAGACCTCATCTCTCTCTACAACTGCCTGAAAGGAGGCTGGAGCAAGGTAGAGGCTGGTTTCTTTTCTCAAGTGACAAGTGGCAGAATGCAAGACAACCACCTCAAGTTGCCCCAGTTTTGAAGTGCTCCTCTTTCTATTCTCTTTAAGCAAACCACATAAAAGTAGTTATTCCAGATTATATTCTCCAGAAATCTAACTTTTCAGAGGAGACAGTAAAACTGTACCATCTCTAGGCAGAGGATAAGATAACTCAGATGAATGATTGAGTGTTTTTCAAAATGCTTAGGAAAATAAAAGTGTCTATAGCACAGTTGCAGGTGTTGGAGGAAGAAGTGTCTGTTGAAGTGCTCAGGTGGAGCACAAAATGCATTGCAGAATAGATAACAGCAGCTAAATATTATTGTTTGTTTATTATACTTTCAAATTATTACTGAAGTACTGAAGTAAGGTTGATTATCTTTAAAAAAGCTGTAACAATAAACAGCCCTCAAAACTGTTATAAATCAGATTCATAAATTAGTCTAGCAAAAACAGAAACATAAATAAGAAACCTACATGAGAATGGTTAGCTGACTTTGGCATAAAATGATTGTAAAAGGCTTGGAAAAACTGAAGAAGTTTTGAAGATCAGCACACATTTTCTACAGTGGAGGAATTAATTGCCTTTTTTTTTTTTTGGTGGTGGTGGTTTCTATGGTAACAGAGTACCATGACAATACATTTCTTGCTCAGGCAAAGAAAACAACTAATGAAATTTCAGTAAGAGTCTCCTAGAGAAGGAAGGCCTTTTTCTCCCTGCTTACCTAACTTGTCTCCATTCTCCTACCCTCTCCTCTCCTCTGTTCATAAATTTGTTATAATGGAAGGAAACTACCTCAGTAAAACACCACAAGGCTCTGATTTTCCTCATGCAAGGTGTTCTTACTCACAGGTCAAAGCATCTCTGCTGGAAAAAACAACTACTGGATGGAACAAATATAAACAAGAATGCTTGAAAATGCTACAGGAATCAACTGTAGATGCTGGTAAGGAAACAAGCAGAACAATCAAAAAATGTGTTAAGTAACATTGCTGAATATGCAAAATTCAAATTATTTTCCTTGCTTTGCACAAGTGTGTGCCTCTAAATGTAAATTCTAAATGTGAACAGTCAGCTGTAACTAGACCTGCAGACATGCAGTCATGAAGTTAATGGCTGTTTTTGTCCTGAAATATATTAGGTTTCTATATATAAAACCAGATCATATACTGAAAAGAACTACTGAACATCTGGTCCTGAGCTACCATTATGATATGTCAGAGAATACACAGTCAAGAAATGGCTGCTACCCATTACTTGGAAGAAACACATCATTTAGTTGAAGGAAACCTATGTTCACTCCCCTTTTCAGCCTGAAGGAAAGTCAAAACAATATTCCTGGAAACTGTAATAGCCATAAGACAACAGGTTATCAAGGGAAAATGAGATGACTCCCATTTTTCATTTAGAAACTGAGACATGGTAGACAAAAACACAAAACAAATGAGGTAAAGCATAGTCTGGTTTTTGCCTAGTCAAGGCACCTGGGGCCTGCTCTCTTCTCACAGGACTGCTTATGCTTTTTGCAGTAATGTAATTAGGTTAATAAACTAAGGCACAGTAAACAGGTTGCCCCATGTTCACCTGGCATCTGTAACCTTTAGCTTGCAGTTACTTATATATTCTCCCAACTCTGTAACTCGAAGTCTTAGCTCAAGAGCAGAATAGGTTCAGAGGACAGTGTCTTCTCCTGAAAAGTGGCAGAGGGAGGACCTGAGTCCACGTCTCCTACTTCTGTGTGTGTGCTCTTTATTTATTTTTTTAATTATTTTTTATATTTTTTATTATTATTTATGCTCTTTAGCAAAAGGGGAGCTCATAATCTGCAATTATTTTACACTAAAAGTATAAGTTCTGCTCAGCTAGGTGTCTGTCTTCAGGAGAGGATGACACAGGCTCTGTCTGAGTAGTGAGTAGTTGGAGAAGTTCCAACTCCTCTCCTCTCCTCTCCTCTCCTCTCCTCTCCTCTCCTCTCCTCTCCTCTCCTCTCCTCTCCTCTCCTCTCCTCTCCTCTCCTCTCCTCTCCTCTCCTCTCCTCTCCTCTCCTCTCCTCTCCTCTCCTCTCCTCTCCTCTCCTCTCCTCTCCTCTCCTCTCCTCTCCTCTCCTCTCCTCTCCTCTCCTCTCCTCTCCTCTCCTCTCCTCTCCTCTCCTCTCCTCTCCTCTCCTCTCCTCTCCTCTCCTCTCCTCTCCTCTCCTCTCCAATTTTGTGTCCCTCATGAGATATTGGTGAAATGAACAACAAAAATGCAGCTATAGATGTTAACAACTATGCAAGGCAGATAAAGTCACAAGTTCAGCCTCAAAAAATATTATGGAACTATTAAGAATGCAAATATTGCCCTTGTATTTTAGCAGAAGCAGGCCATAAAGTTTTTGGTGAGATAGCCCACAGCTGTATTTGTTGTTCCCTATATTCTTCTTCCCACTCAAGATTCTCAAAATATTGCTGAGTGTTATGGAAAATGAACCAGGATATATTCTTCTACCATGGATGGGCAGCAAGCTTTAATGTTGAGAGAAGAGAATTTCAACTTACCCTAGAAAAAAAGACAAAAGAACAGAAAATAACCAAGAAACTAGTGCAGTCATTAATGCATTTTATTTTATCTTACTCTAACATGACCAAACCACTTCACTTCTGCATTTTAAAGTGGTGTATCTTAACCTTGAGTCCTGTGAGTGACATGACTTCTTAAAAATGACTGAGCTTTTCTGAGAGATTGTAAGCTCTCTATCCTCTAGTTCCCCAGGTTCACTATCAGAGAAGTTTATAGTTGTCTGTGCTGAAAATTGTTGTCAGAGCAGTCATGAAAAGTAGAATATTTTCCATTTATCAGCTAAAACTATGTGGCATGTACAAACACAGTGGCATGTACAAACAGAATTCACATACCTGGAATCTGTTACATTTGGACAACAGAGGCCCCAGGCTGATTTTGAATAACACCCTTAGTTCATAATGAAGCGTGTAATACCTACTGCTGTTTCGTACATCCAGGGAAGGACAGCAGCTATTTCTGCACTGTGCACCAAACACTGCACTGTGAATGCACAAAGTTTATGTTAAATCTAAATAATTTCTGTCTAGAACACAGGTCTCTATATGATGGGATTGGTATCTACTCCACACAGAATGAACCTGTGTGATTGCAGGTTACTCAGTATTCATTGTTTTTCATGATTATCCATTGCCTAATTTTTTTTTAAATATTTATTTCACAGAATCACAGTGATTCTTGGTATTTTCTTTTCTCCCCAGGAATACATTGCAATGGAACATTTGATCAGTTTGTTTGCTGGCCTTACTCACCCCCGGGAAATGTCTCTGTTCCCTGTCCTTCCTATTTGCCATGGTTGGAAAATGGTAACTTGAATGTAATAACTTTTCTTGGAATGTATGTTGGGAATCCAGATATAGGACAGATGGTTCTGGTCTATTTTG